>NW_021703772.1:52252862-52852862 GCF_005190385.1 Monodon monoceros | reverse complement strand
TGTATCTATAGCCACATGGCAGTCATCTGTGCTCCAACCAGCCTGGACTTTCTCACCTCAGGGAGTTTCATTTAATACTTCTGCTTAGAGTGTAGTACTGTCTCCTTCTGATCATACAGGTCAGCTCAAAAATCACATCTTCACAAAGGCCTTCTCTGATGGTACCAGCTCACGTTGCCCAGCAACCAGGCACTCTCTCTCTCTCATATTCCCATTTCTTTGACTTCATCATATTATATTTATGCCTGTGCTTACATGTTCACTGTCCATCTCCCTTATTTTATTCATAGGGTAAGCTCCATGAAGGCAGGAAATTGTCTTATCTTGTTCACTACTGTAGATTTATTATACTTTGCTAGACACGAGGTATCAAAAAATAAAGCATGAGTAGTAGCTTCTAGTTCTTGTGGCAGTTCTACTCTACTGAATACCAGATTTCCTGATGGTAGTCGTCTCCTTGTACATGCCTTGAGAGCAACTCTCCTACCTGTTGATGGTAGAGATTTCTTAGCATTAGCTGAAAATCCTAGACTGGCTCTATACAAACTCCTAAGTCCTGGCTTTTCACTATGGTTTACCTTTAGTTTATTAAGCTCTAGAACTTTAGGGCTAAAATTCCAGCTACTGAGCTCTTGGCAGTATCTCTTGCTTCAAGCTTCTTGTTGGCTGTCTACAAGTGAAATGTCTGTCCACTTCAGATAACTTAAACCAGGTCTACTGTTTAAGAAATTGGGAGGGGGGTAGTTGCCATATAGTTTGCAATATTCGTCTTTACTTATCACTGTCTATATCGGGTATTATTACACCATTTCACATGCAGTATAAGAAGCTCATGGCAATATAGTTCCAAACCTTCTCTTTGATCCTTTTTGCTATTATTGTTATACATTTTAGTTTTACATATTTTATAAACCCCACAAGAGAATATTAATAATATTACTTTATAGAGTTAATTATTTTGTAGCAATTAAAATAAGGAAAAAATTTATTCATCTTTGTTGTTCCATTTTCAGAGATCTTCATTTCATCGTGTAGATCCAAATTTTGATCTCATGTTGTTCTCTTTCTGCCTGAAGAACATCCTTTAATGTTTCTTTTAGTGTAAGCCTCTTGGCAGTGAGATATTTCTAAAATTTTGTTTTTTTGAAACACTTATTTTTGCTTTGATTTTTGGAAAGGTATTTTCACTGAGTTTAGGATTTTAGGTTGACAGGGTTTTTTCCTTCAGCAATTTAAAGTTGTCACTCCATTGTTTTATGCTTTGCATGGTTGCTGACAAGAAGTCTGCTCTAATTCTTATTTTTTTTTTGTTTATAATATGTAATAAGTCCTTTTTTTCTTGGTTTTAAGATTTTCTCTTAATGGTTCACTGCACTGCAGTTCAATTTGACTATCATGCATGATGTGTCTGTTGTTTTATTTTTGTTTTGTTTTTAATTTTGTCCTTCTTGCAGTTCTCTAGTTTCCTGGGTTTGTAGTTGGATGTATTTAAAAATTAAAAACAAAAAAATCTTGGCCTTTCTCTCTTCTCTGTCTTGTTCTCTCTCATCTCCTGTATGACTCCATTTATATATATTTTATATATCTAATATATATATATTTTTTAGTCCACTTGATATTGTCCAACTGTTTGATCCTCTGTTATTTATTTTTTCACTCTTTTCCCTCCTTTTTTATTAAAGAGGATAATTTATATTGATCTCTCGTCAGGTTCAATGATTCTTTCTTAAGTCATGTCAGGTCTTTGAGCCTATCAGAGTAATGCTCTGATACGTTTTTCATTTCTACCATTTCTGCTCGATTCTTGCTGATAGTTCCCATCTCTTTTCTAAACATTTTCATCTGCTTATGCATGATGTCCACCCGTTGCACTTGAGCTTTTAACATATTAATGAGTTATGTTACAGTCCCAATGTGATGGTTCAAATATCTGGGTCATCTCTGAGATTGGTTCCTATATATGAATTTTATTATCTCTTGACAGTAATTTGTTTTCTTCCATATTGATATTTCTTATATTATTTGAATGTAAAACATCAAGTATAAAATAGTTGAAATTGAGGTAAGTATTATTTATACCCAGAAAGAGGCTCTTCTTGTGTCAGGTCATTGATGTGGGGCATTGAGTCAGTCTAGTTAGGAGTTGTGCTAAACTTGGTGTCTTTGTCTATTCAGGCTGCTATAACAGAAATGCCACAGAACTGGGGAGCTTATAAATGACAGAAATTTATTTATTACAGTTCTGGAGGCTGGGAACTCCAAGATCAAAGTGCTAGCAGATTTGGTGTCTGGTGAGAGTCCACTTACTTGTTCATAGTAGGTGTTTTTTCACTGTGTCCTCACATGGCAGAAGGGGCAAAAGATCTCTCTGGGGTCTCTTTTATAAAGGCACCCATCCCATTCAGGTGGGCTCTGCCCTTATGGCCTAATAAGCTCCCAAAGGCGCAGCCTCCACATATCATCACATTGGGGATTAGGATTTCAGCATCTGAGTTTCAGGAGGAAAGAAACATTCAGTTCGCAGCCCTTAGGTTTTGCTTTTCAGCACCTCATGGGCTTTGACTTCCTCCAGTGGTGGGCTACCATCCTTGTGCGTAGAGTGAGGGCTGTAGTGCTGAAGAACATTCTGAGGGTTTGTACTCCATTCTCAGGGGGCACCATTCTTGCACACTTGCGTGGGGTTTTTATCCATGCTGTGGCTCCTCACCCAGTATAGACTGCTGCTATTTGTCACTCACTGGGGGCATGGCAGTGGGTTTCTGTTGTTCTGGTCCTAGTTTGGCCCTGTGCACCAGGCCTTGGGTTTGGACTTTCTTGGTATTCCTACCTCTCCTTCCCATGGCAGTCAAAGTCTGCCCTATTTCTGTGGTTAATCTTGGGCAAAAGTTTCTTGACCTTTCCTAAGTGTTAACGGATCACCGCTACTTGATACTGGAATAGGAACCTTGGGACTGGATGCTTTTCTTTTCCTCCCCCAAGCATAGAGAGAGATTTTTTTTTCTACTTTAGCCTCAAACACAATAGGATCTTTTCTGTTCCTTAAAGATCATGGATTTTACTCTCCCTTCCATAGTGGCATCAAGGCTTTGCTTCAAGTGAGAGAAGGGGCCAGGCATCTGCTAATCACTTCCAGGTCTTTTATGCCCATGGGTTCTCTCCCTGAACTACTCTGCTTCATTCTTTCTTAGGAGCACCCAGAGGAGGTTCATGGAAGAAAAGAAACAAAAAACCCACAACAAACAAACAAAACCACAAATCTGCTAGTGAGTAAAACAGGAAACTAACAATGTTTGGAGTCCACAGTTCTAGATAGACACATTAGTCCATACTGTACAACAATTTGTGAAAATTGTATGTGATTTCCTTTCATCTCACTTTAAGTGTAGCTTTCATGGTTTATTGTTAAGCAGGCTATATGTTCTCTTTGGAGAAGCTTGTCCCTCTTTGGAATTCAGCCAACTTATTGGCCCTGCTGTCAACTCTTTGATTGGTCAACTAAAGTTAGGATTTTGTGGTTCCTACCTTAGCCTTGTTAGGGAGTAACATCACTTTTTCCAGGTTTCTGCATACCAAGTAGAAGGGGGGAAACCTGGCCAGTTCTGTTTTTTTTTTTTTTTTCCTGGCCAGTTTTAAGGCTGATTTTACTATCATGGAAATCAATCCTCCTCATTCATGGCTCTGGCTTCTTTTCCTCAGAGGCTTCTTCTAGATCTTATGTATCATGTCAGCTACTTTCACAGCTGAAAACACTGCTATTCTAAAGGGATAGGGTTCATTGATCAGCTCGCAAGATTGTAGTTTCTTGTGTGAAGGATGCCTCCAGCTTGCATCTAACAGGATAGAGGCAGCTCGTAGTTTAGACTTTGCAGTATGCTTTTTTCTTCTTCAGACTCCCTTTGCTGATTCATCATTCAGGTGTTCAAAGTCAGTGCTTTTCATAATCATGTTATCACAGGTTCAACAGAATAAAATATTCTGTGAGAAGAAAAAAAATCCATATACCTTAAAAGATGACAGATATGACTCTTAGTAAGTGATAAAGTGGTAATTCATAATAGAATATAGTAATTTTAAGGATAATTTTTTAAAAAGATTGGTCATGATTATATGATTTTTAAATTGTTAATTTTGTCTTTTAGACCAGGAATTGGTGCCCAGTAGTGAGAGCCACATTTAGGAAAAATGCAAGTCAGGAGGTTAAGTGTCTGTTGGGGGCAGAGTCACTGTAAGTTCAGAGTTAACAGGTAAAGATAAATCTGACACACCTCACAAGGGATAGATTTTAAAATAATAATTTAAAAGCATTAACCAGAAAAACAGGCTTTCTTTGACTAGGAAGGAATTAAAAAAAGGCGAAGACTGTATATGGATACTGCTTGTATTGCAAAAGTACATGGAGATAAACTCATCCCTTGAGGGGTATTCCCCAACTGGATGAAGGGATTGTATGCAACAAAGGAGTCTTAATAATAATGAGCAATAATCAGCTCTTACAGCTGACCTTTCCCATAAAATCCCCTAAGGGCTTATTGCACATTGAATATTATACCAATCTGAAATAATAAAGAGGATTGTTAGGCATAAAAAGTATTTCAGATATTGGCAGGATCCATAAACTATAACAGAGAGAATTTTTAAAGGCTATCCAGGGATTACAAAGCAAAGTCATACCCTCAAGTATTGGGTAGGTAACATAAATGGGTGAAGCTAGCCTGCTGTTAGACAATAGGAAGTAGTAAGCTTTGAGTGCCCTGTGTAAGATTTTCAAATATAAATTAAAAAAAAATTTTTCAGGCAAATTAAATGAACCTATGGGCTCCCAGTCCTCCTTCTCCACCATGCCCACAATAATGACATTTTACCAGTAAGGTAACCAAAATGGTCAGTTTCATAACTTGCATCTACATATCTTATGATGTTACATAGCCAATTCTTATGACATATTTACTTGCCAGCTAGAAATTTGAGCCTAAATCCTCAGATCTTCCTAGACATCTTTTGCAGCTAAGAGTACAGCGATGCCCAAAAATCTCTTGTGGATTTGGTAAATTATTGGGCAGTACTCCTCAGATCAGAACAGTGTTCATCATCTAATGGAGGCTTTTCTGGATTACATTGAATCTATGAACTAGGCAGCAAGTTCCCATCTGCAAGCCTAAGTGAGATAGTTAAGAGGGAAGATGAGGAAGCAAAGGTAAGTCTTTTCTCTCTTCTTGTTCTTAGGAAAACATTGGCCCAAGAGAATGTATTTTATCTAACAAATGTTGTTTAACACACTGTAGAGTGATGGAGAATATGACTTGCATACTGATCTGGAAGATAGCAGGGCCCATTTCTGTCTATAGGAAGAAAAGCACCTAATATCAAGTAAATAGGTGTAGAGAAGAAAATGTTTAGAAGTAAACAAAGTGGGCAATTCTATGGCTGCTAGGAATAGAATATTTTGTGCTGTTTTCTGGGAGACTAAACACAATTCCTGGATTTGGGTAGGTATGTGAGACTGAAAGCTGTGTTAAATAAAATCACAATTCCAGTTGATGCACTGAAGGAAAGTGAAGTACTTGCCTCGTTTGTCTGACCAGTATCTGAGAAGGCAAAACTCTTACTTAGGCTGGTTTATTATCTACAGAGTAAACACAATAATTCTTCCTGAGACTTCACTGCATGAATCCCACTAGATTAGAAGTAAGTAATAGTGGGAAGTCTTTACACATTTTCTGATATTTTTCTTAATTATATGTAATTTTTTAAATTAATTTTTGTTGGAGTATAGTTGCTTTACAATTTTGTCTTAGTTTCTACTGTACAGCAAAGTGGATCAGCTATATGAACGCATATATCCCCTTTTTATGGTTTTCCTTCCCATTTAGGTCACCACAGAGCATTGAGTAGAGTTCCCTGAGCTATACAGTATGTTCTCATTAGTTATCTATTTTATAGATAGTATCAGTATCAATCCCAATCTCCCAATTCATCCCCCCTCCACCTTGGTGTCCATAAGTTTGTTTTCTACATCTGTGTCTCTATTTCTGCTTTGCAAATAAGATTATCTATACCATTTTTCTAGATTCCACATATATGCGTTAATATACGATATTTGTTTTTTTCTTTCTGACTTCACTCTGTATGACAGTCTTTATGTCCATCCACATCTCTACAAATGATCCAATTTCATTCCTTTTTACAGCTGAGTAGTATTCCACTGTGTATATATACCACATCTTCTTTATCCATTCCTCTGTTGATGGACATTTGGTTTGCTTCCATGTCCTGGCTATTGTAAATAGTGCTGCAATCAACATTGAGGTACATGTGTCTTTTTGAATTATGGTTTTCTCCGGGTATATGCCCAGAAGTGGGATTGCTGGGTCATATGGTAGTTCTATTTTTAGTTTTTTAAGGAACCTCCATACTGTTCTCCACAGTGGCTGTATCAATTTACATTCCCACCAACAGTGCAGGAGGGTTCCCTTTTCTCCACACCGTCTCCAGCACTTATTGTTTATAGATTTTTTGATGATGGCCATTCTGACTGGTATGAGATGATACCTCATTGTAGTCTTGATTTGCATTTCTCTAATAATTAGTGATGTTGAGCATCTTTTCATGTGTTTGTTGGCCATCTGTATGTCTTCTTTGGAGAAATGTCTATTTAGGTCTTCCGCCAAACAAGTAAAAATACCCAGGAATAAACCTACCTTAGGAGGTAAAAAACCTCTGCACAGAAAGCTATAAGATACTGATAAAAGAAATCAAAGATGACACAGACAGATGGAGAGATATATTATGTTCTTGGACTGGAAGAATCAGTATTGTGAAAATGACTGTACTACCCAAAGCGATCTGCAGATTCAGTGTAATCCCTATCAAATTACCAGTGGCGTTTTTCACAGAGCGAGATCTATGATTAATGCATCACTTTGATTTAGTCCCTTGGGGGTCTGAGTTGATTTTTACAGTCATAAAAAGGTAATTCTATTATTTGATATGGCTGAATCTAAAAGCTTCTTATTATTTGTACTGCTTTCGAAGCTCCCCTCCAAATATGTATAGAACTCTATATTGACTTAACTTGGTTTTAACATAATGTTAATTAAACGTGTTCAAACATAAAATAGATAAAATCCCAAATGCTGATAGCTCTTATACAAACATAAAATCCAAGTAAATGTAGTGGTTCAAGATATGAAAAACTATAAACATAATAAAATTTAAACAAAAATATAATAAGCTAAATGATACTGCTTTGCTGACATGACATTTCTGTTTAAAATGTGAACAGAGTACTGATTGCATCACAGTCCAGCATCTTTATCCTACTGTGTATGCTGTGTTGACTCAATATGCCACAGCTCTTCCCACCCCAAACTAAAATTTATTCTAGAAAACTTCACAGAGGCCTCAGGATCTGTTCACACTCTACAGTTTGTGAAAGGCTGGCACATAGGCTATGGTACTTGCTCAGTGCTTTACACTAATTGTGACACATTTTAAAGACCCCATGTAAATAAATGAAGAGGGAAAAAATAAAGCAAATATAAATACGGCTTGTACTTCTAAAAAAGCAAAACATTATAACAAAAGTGCTGAAGGAAACTTTTTTTAAATATAGAATTTTCTCAAGGGAGTCAAACTATTGAAAGGATTGCTAGTACCCCTCTCCCCACTAGTTGTTATTATTTTTTCTTGTAAACATTTCACTGGCTCTTAGAGAATGGTCTCATGGGAAGCTGGCTCTGAAGTGCTTTTTCAGTCACTTGAGTCCACGACCAGTGGTAAGTTGCTGGCAGCCACTTTGGTGAAAGACCAGTCCATAGTTAGGAAAACTGAGGCCAGTGGGTGGGTTCTAAACCTACATTGATTGTTCAATCTGAGGAAGATTATTCAGGGAAATTACTTCTGTATTTTGGGGGTTGGGAAGAACACCTTGAGATATTGCTTTAATTTACCTCCTCCTATTACTGCAGCTTCAGTTGATGTGATGTTACAGCCTGATAGGGATTAAAGATAGTTTACTCTTAACTTGTAATGTTTCCCAGGAATTGAAGTGAAGGATTATACACTTAGCAATTTTACTTTCATTCATGGAGTGGATTTTTTAGAAAGCAGCCCCACCCAAAGTTGAACTTTGTATTAAGTGCTGTGACCATGAATCAGGAAACTGAGGCTGATTCTGAATGATTCCCACTTCTGTGGCTTTTGGCTCAATATTCCTTCCCAAGACCCCCCATAGACTGAATATTGTTACATCCTTTCTTAAATAATGTTAAAATGCCTTCCAGAATATACTAGATTTCTTTCCTATATCATTAAGGTATTTTCTTTTTGACAGTTTTATGGATATTTGGTGAGTAAGGAGAATGGTAATCTCTGGCCCTTAAAATCTGTACATGTTGTTGACATCTGTCTAGAATTCAGAATTAAGCAACCCACAAATTTTAGGATGAACTTAAACATTTATGTCTATCTTCTGTAATATTCAGTACAGTTAAGCTGAAACATGTAAAAATGTTTATGCGTTTTATCATTACCATTCAGTTACCATCTATTAAAATGCACTTGTTACAGTACATTGGGAAGAAAGATACATGTTTCTTCAAATATAAAGCTGTTGGAAGTGAGAAAATGCTCTATCTGTGTTGAATTTTACATAGCAGTTTTCACAGAGATGTTCCTCTCCTTATACATGACTTCTGAAAGGCTTCTAAGACCATTCTCCTCTGACTAAATTCCTTTTCAGAGAAGAGCTGGTTATTTTTTTAAACAAACCTTACAGAGTAGTTTTATTTTAAAATTTATTGTCTCAGAATTAAAAACAAAAAACTGTAAACCTTAAATTCAAGGAATATTTTTGGATAGCTGGACTTTTAACTTCATCACTGTATGGACTGAAACAATACAGATACCTGAACTAAATTAAATATCATCCCTAGAATGTCTAAAAATACTGTTGTGCTATTGCTGCCTTCATCAACTAGGATTAGCCTCATTGTTCTAAATCACCTTTTGTTAGTAAAGAGAAACCTAATCACAAGATCTGCTAAGTTAAAGAAGATGTGTACATGTCAGATTTTATCTGGAGTTATTGCTTGGGATAAACCCACTGCTGATGTAAATTAAATAAAAACACTTAAGATGCAAAAGAGGGACAATGATATAAGCTTTTGTTTATCATACTTCAGACTTACTCTCAAGTGAGATTTTCTTTAAAAATTGCATTAATGAGCAAGAACCATATGGCTTGAGATGAAGATATTGCAAGAGTGGCATAAATCCAGCTGTCCATTTCCAGCACATAAGCATATTTTATTTGCTGTTTAATTGTTTCTAGTGAAAGAATTTGCTTATATGGTAAGTATACACAAAATATTTCATTTTCTTTTTATATGGTTAATAATGGATATTCCATCATCATTATTATTTCACATTTATATAGCACCTTTCATTTGAGTACTTCAGGTAATTTACAACCAAATCACAAGACCATTTATGTAAATATTTTGTATGCCTATTTAGCAACCTTGAAGTTTGCCATGTGTTCATATTTGTGGAGTTACAAGTAATTTATAGGAGGTCAGTTATAATGAAAGGGATTTTATTGATTTCATTTTCTGTAGATTCAAGCTGTGGAATTGGGAAGTGGAGGCAAAGGAGGCTAAGTAAAGGGGGAAAACGTAACATGTCAACCTCAATTTTTTGCTAATTGTATGAAATACATCTGTTGGGGAGGGGAGGAAAAGGAAAAGAATTTAGGAATCATTTTAAATGTGCTCTGAATGAAAACAGTGAATTAACACAACACCTTTATTACTTTTAAAGTCCCGAAATATTTCAAATGATTTTTTCAACTACCTTTTAAACTGATATATTAATAACATTGTGTCCTATTCTATACATATGCAAAAATCCTTTATTGAGGCCCACTGTGTGTCAGATACTTTATTAGACATTAGAATTTGCTCTTATATTAGAACAAGTGTTCAGAACTCATAAGCTTTCAGTCCATAGTCTGATCCATAATGTATGTATAGTTTGGTTTGCAGAGTATTTTATAATTTTTTAAGTTAGCAATGTTTAAAAATTGGAAAATTGCACACAATAATCTGGATTTGGGGCTTATTTCAGAAAATCAGAAAATTTGGCAATACTGGATTCATATTTCTTCATAGCGATGGTTTGCTGGAGCCTAGTAGCCTGGCTCCTTTTAGATGGGCATGCCTACTTTAGTTGTCAGTCTCTCTCACACTCCCTAACTGGAGGTAGTTACCAGAGGTGTCTGAGGTGATGGAAGAGGAAACAGCAGGTGATGTCTGAGGTGATGGAAGAGGAAACAGCAGGAGATGAAAAGGGGAATTAAGCAGGGACCAAATCTTGATGAATCTTACAGAATATCTGAAGGAGTTTCGACTTTATTTTGTGGACAATAGGAAGCCTCTGATAGACTATAAATAAGGAAATATTGAGATTTTATTTATGTTTTAGAAAAAAACACTGATAATAGCATGAAGGATGGATGAAGGGATTAAGAATAATGGAGAGAGACTGGTTAAAGAGCCTATGGTAACAATCTATGGAGTAATGATTGAATAGAAAGCCAAATGAATAGGGTTTTGTGTTAAACTAGATATGACCAGTGAGAGACAGGTCATAGTCTAGAATGAATGCCATAATCTTTTTTGTGTGTGAGACTAAGTGGCTGGTGGTGCCACCAACCAAGTTGGAGAAGAGGTGAAGAGAAGAGGAGATAATTTAGTTTTGAATATATTGAAGTCAAGGTTTTTGTGGGACATGCAGTTTGGAAATACATTGTAGGCAGATGGAAATATGACTCTGAAGCTCATGGGAGTGGAGGGCATTGATACCTAAGTTGGAGTTAATACACTAGTGGAAGACAAAGGCAGGAGGAAAGCCAAGACAGAATCTTGTGGAACACCAAAGAGAGAGTAGTGAAATATAATTAAAAAGACAGTTTTTAAAATGAGGAATTGTTTAAAAGTCAAGCATAAACAACTGTTCATTAGATTTGGCAATTGGATAAAAACAGTATGTTACCGTGTAAAGTAGGAAAAGTCTGATTGTATTGTATATTACTAGATAAAAGGAAGTTGAGAAAACGTAGACTAGATGTCCGTTTCCAGTAATATGGCAGGTTAGATAAATTGGAAACTCATGTTCATAAACCATTTGGGAAGGTTAGATAAAAAGTAGTAGTTATTATTTTAAATGTATCATTGGATTCTTAAAAATGTAAAGGTAATCCCGCCCGGCCCCCAGGTCCAAAACCAAGAAGGTAACTGACAATTGGAGTGGTGAAATGGTACAGCAGCTTCTATGAGGTTTGTTAATCTATTAACCAAGGCGCTTGGCAATTAATGCTCCTATACGGACAAGTGATAAGGCTGTGGGCCCAACAAAGGTGGTATCTGAAAGTGAAAATACTCATAGAAAGCTGAACTCTTTAAGGACTAACACTCAGTAAAAGGGCCTACTTAAAAAAAAAAAAAGTCTACCCACTAGCACAGGGAGATGTTTTGCATTTATCTGGACATTTATGGAAAAACATTCTTCCATAAGACTTTATAACAACAGACTTGTCTTCATACCCGTTTGGAGTTCTAATTTGTACTACCCACGTGAGTGAAGAGCCCCAAGCCTTGCTATTAATATAAAAAGGTAGTCACAGCCTGGTAAAACCTCTTGATATGGAACAAAATCAAACATAAGATCCTTCTGAATGATATAAGTTCGACCCAAAAGTTGTAGAATACGAACAATGAAGTTTCATCTAACATATGCTCAAAATCCAAAATGACAAAATACATGTGGAAGCAATCCATCAGGAATGGAGTCAGAAGATATGACAAACAATAGGAGTAAACCATTAAAACTATTGAATTGAGACTATAAAATAAGTATGTTACTAATAACTAAAACATAAGGAAAAAACATACTATCAAAAAGAGAAGTAAGAATAAACATAAATCTTCTAGAAATGGAAAATAAAATCATTAACTTAAAAACTATTCAGTAGATTAAACAGTTGATTAGATACAATTAAAGAAGATGTAAGAGGACTAGAAGATGGATCTTAGGAAATTGCTCAAAATGCAGCAAATAGAGATAAAGAGAAGGCCCAATATATGTCTACTCGGAATTCTAAAAGATGAGACCAGAGTGAAGTGAGTGTAACACCATTTGAAAGAATAATGGCTAAGAATTGGCCAGAATTGTTGAACACAAGAATCCTCAAGTTCAAGAAACCCAATAAATCCCAAACATGATAAATAAAATCAAATTCTTACCTAAATAAATCATCATAAAAATGTAGAACGATGGAAAAGAAAATGTCTTATAAGTATTTGGAGACAAAAGTGATATTACCTACAATAGCTAGAAAATTAGGCTGATAGTATTCTTCTCTATAATAACAGAAATTAGAATGTAATAATAAATTCAAAGGGTGGTGATAAATGCCAAGCTATAATTCTATACCAAAGTGAACTATCGTTCAAGAGGGAGGGTGAAATTACATTATAAAACAAAGAGAAACCAAACATTCAAAAAATTTGACATGAAGAAAAGGAGAGTCTGGAGAGGAACAAGAGGGAATACAGGGCCTGAGAATAAATATTAAGATTGGAGAAACTTGATAAAGTTGATAGACTGAATGAAAGGAAGGAGATAGTCTAGTAGCCAATGATATAAAAGGCAAGAGAGTTAGAGAGAGAATCATTGTTAGAAGAATGTGGAAAGGTTATGAGGCAGGGTGGAATTAAGGTTGTGAGAGAGTTAGAATGGATGCATACATGAATATGTGAGAGAGGCAAAAGCAACTTTGAGAAACTGAGGGAAGAAAGAAAATAGAGCTAACCAAAAGCCAGTAAAATAACAGATAAAGAATGCTGAGAGCCCAGGTGAAGTCTTAAATAATGAATTGCTTATAGCGTGACTCTTACCATTTCTATTTTTGAAATAAAGAAGAATTGTATATCTAAAACCACAGCAATATCTTAATTAGAGTGAAAGCTAAAGGAAGAGTCTTTGTTGAGATTTTTAGTCATGCCAGTCTTCCTACTCATGGCTTTGGAAATCTAAAATCAGTGATTCCAAAAGAAGATACTTTAGTTTGGAGTGTTAAACAATTTATTCAGTTATCTAAAATATTACTTATTTTCATAGTTGGCAGATATTACAATATTAACTTATTTTTGCATTCTTTGGTAAGGCTGAGAGACTGGCTGGGATGCTGGGCCTTGAGAAAAAGTACATAAATAGGTACACTCAAGTTGGTCTATGGAAAATGCAGGCCCAAAGACTAGGATGGGAGGTTGGAATTCAGAAGAGTGATGGTTTTTATTTAATTTTCTGTGTAAGAGCATAGTAAGGAGACCCTTGGGGCCATGAATTTTGTGGCAGTGATATCTCATATTTAGTTTTAAAATTTCCTTTTCATCCCTGTATCTTATTGTCAATCTACATGTGCTTGGGAGACTAAAGCAAGTGATTGATGTGTAGGCATTGGGACCAAGGAGAACTAAAGAGAGGAGTAGCTTCATTGAGAAGAAATTATGGAATGGCCAGAGGTGACTGGGGCTGGGGGTTTCCCAGAGCATTGATCTGGAGCATGACATCTGATGAGGATGGCTTTGGGGATAAAACAGTCTTCTTACTGAACAGGGTTCAGTTTAAATTATAGCTGATTTGGATATTGGGGGAAAAGATTACCTTTGGAAAACTGGATACTTGAGGTCAGAGATTTCAGAATTACCTTTCAAACTTTCCATTTTTTATTAAAAATATATTTTTTCATATCCAGAAGACTTAGAATGCCTAGCATACTCTTTGTAGCACATTTTTATTGATAATAAACTCTCTTAGGTTTAATTGTATCTTCTCAGATGTATTCATTACTCCTAGGTTAAGCTATTAAAGGAGAGAAATACATTTTACTTACCTTTTATCCCCCTTTAATATCAATGCCAATACTACCAATACCAGATTTCAAATCTTGAATCAGTCTACTTTTCACATTATATGTTATTTCTTCTCAGTTGATTTGTTTTCCAAAACTCCCCAAATCTGCTTCCATTTTGTTTAGGCCATGTGATCTCTAGCCATCTCTAGGTATCTCAACCATAGAAACCCTCATTCTCTTGAGCACTGCCTCTCATTTTTCCTCTAATATCGTCTATTCATTTCCACCTTGTTACTCCACTCCTGCCTTTCCTGTTGCCTGGAATTTGCTCGCTGATTATTTGAGTCCTACATTCATTTACAACTCAATTTCCATGTCCTTCTCACCTACTGAATATCATATATCTGCAATCTTGGACCTTAGGGAGGAGAAATATCTCAGTGCTTTCTTTGCATTTTTTTTTTATCATATTGGCACTTACTAAGAACCCCAATGTACTTAATACACTCAATAACTATTTGTTGAATTGAATCCATGTAATGTCCACCTAGGCAATTCCACGTTCTTTAATAAAGAAAGTATAGCATAGGAAAATACCATATATCATGATTAAACTGATAGTATTCATATCTCTAATCCTTTTTTTTAACCATTTTTTAAAGTCTTTATTGAAGTTTTCACAATATTGCTTCTGTTTTATGTTTTGGTTTTTTGGCCATGAAGCATGTGGGATCTCAGCTCCCTGACCAGGGATCAAACCCGCACCCGCTGCATTGGAAGGCTAAGTCCCAACCACTGGACCGCCAGGGAAGTCCCCCATATCTCTAATCTTAGCTATAGGCACTGAAACTAATAGATCAGTATTCTTTTTTATTCTAAACTCTCATGGGCTTGACTAAAGGAGTTTAAATTACACCAGTGGATCTCAATGGAATCACTATTTAGGATAAGAAGACTGAAACCATGAAATTAATTTTTGCCTTAATAGACTGTTTCACATTATCTTTCAACAATAGTTTTAATTCATGGAGTTAAAATGGCCATTGAGTACAGTAACTGTGAATTTTATTAGGATTCCTGTGAATCCCTCTCCCTCTCCCTCTCCCTCTCCCTCTATATGTACATATAGAGGGAGAGGGAGAGGGAGAGGGAGAGAGATTATATATAATTTGTGTGTATATATAATTATATATATATAATTTGTGTGTATATTTATCCAACAGCCATCTACCTGGTATATCATCTTTAGTAATAATTTAATATTTGACTGTTTTTTTCCTCATAAATCATGTTTATTTACAATCCCTTTGCCCAGTATCCTTCTTACCTATTTCTATCACTCTTGGGTTAGTCCCATTGCTTCAAAATCTTCCCATTTTCAAGTCTCAACTTAATTCTTTCCTTCTCCATCAAGCCCATAGTGCTGTCTCCCACTCCCCCATATTTCTCACTCACTGATCCAACATTGCTATAGTCTGAATCACACAATTCAGTGCTAGCTGCATAGTGTTTTACATAGTTTTTTACTTGATGTATGAATATTTCTGTTTTGTTTTTACTATCTTATACATTGTGAGTACTTCTAAAACTTAGTTTTTTATCCCTCACTTTTTCAATCTGAATGAAAACAATGTGTGTAATAAAATTCTTGTTGGCTGATTATTAATTAGTATATACTTAGCTAATACAATAAAGTTTACCATTGGTCAAAGTTGAAAATAAACAGGAATGTAGTGATGCTACTAGGAAACAAAAAAGGTGTCATCATTCTATTATTATTACAGCACATTATGTAAATTATAACATTTATTTTGAAAAACAGTTGATGATAATGATATTACCCCAAAAGAATTACCCATGTCTACTTCTGAAAATTTCTCTTATTTATTGTGTATTTTTTGTTATATAGTCACTAGTATTTAATTTACCATTTATACATTAATGGTGAGTTTTTAAAAAAAACCTCTATTGATGTGTTACAGTATTGATTTCTCCAAATAGCCTAATGGTCTATTTGAATTACCGGAAAACTCTACTGATCTTGTTCTGTTGACAAGCTTCTCTTTAATCAATCTTTCAGATACTCAGCAGTCAGGTTATTACCAATCTCAGTTTAAAAGGATTTATGCTCTTCAATGCCAATTTACATTCAGGTGTAAAGTGTCAAAGAAAAATTTGAGTTCAGAAGTTGGTGGAGGCAATTCAATATTACTATGTTTAAAAAGAGGTTACTGATTATATTCATAGCCATTGTATTTCAGCAGGATTCTGACTTGAAAATCAGGACACTAGTCAATTCTATAATGACACAGTAACTAGAGGACTATAGAGACAAGTTCACGGCAGATCAATAATATTACACAAACAATAAATTTCAATAATAATATAAACATAATATTTGAGAAACGTTACCAAATCAAAGGTACGCCATGTTTCCACTAGAACACTACAAATATAATTTCAAGGACTGAAGAATTAAAAGTCTGATAAGAAATGAATATTATGAGCCATTGCATCCAACAGATCAGGAAAGAAGCAGATTTTTGAGCCTTTATTAGACACATCTGAGATACAAATATAGACTCTTAAATAAGATAAAATTTAACTTTAGTATATACCATCAAGTTCTATCTATGCCACTTAGAAAAAGACTAATGTGTAAACAAGGTCAGTGGCTTTTGGAAAGGAATCATAACTAGTAAACTGAAAATTGTCAACACAAAGCAACATGCTAGTCAAATATTCTTGACCCCGATAGAAGATTTTCTGCCACTTGCTATTGATATTTGGACCATCTGTAAAGTAAGAATGTCCAAATTAGAGTGAAAACTGCCAAGATTTTTATAACAGAAAATGTCTGTGATAAGTTTCAGTAGCAGTCCTCCTTCACGATAGAAACTGTGAGGGAAGCAAAGGGACCTCTCCATGCAAGATCTGTGTGTAACTCTCACTAGAGGGAAAAAAACATACCCTTGGCAGAGTGGTGGGCTATTAGGAGTCTCTCTGTAGTAACAGAAACTTGGATGAGGTGGTCTATTAAAGCCTTCTCTTCAAGTTTTAATGCTTTATGTGGTATCCTCTGAGTCATCCCCTGAGTTTAGTGCCTGGCATGGGTCTAATTTCTGAAGTCAATTTTCTAATAAAAATATGCAGTTATTCTTTTTTTTTAATAACATAGTTGTGGAAATAGTATAGGGTTTATATTTACATGAAATATGGTAAAGGCTACATTATATTTCAAGTGCTCTAGCATGTGTCTTCCTTAAGATATTATTTTACTTAGTACATAAGCTAACTGATCACTGGTAACTTAGTTTCCTCTGAGTAGTTGTTGCTTGGCAAAGAGACATATGGTTGCAGGCATTTAAATTCTTCATTAAAAATGTTTACAGGACGGAAAAAGTAATATACTCTAAAATGGGAAACATTATAGACAGTTGCAGAATTCAGCTCCAAAGACTTTTATATCATTACTTTACTACTTAGAAATAAACATTATGCCTAAACAAGTTGGTTATACAAACGACAAGTAACTCACTTCCCTGAGTAAATACTTAGGTTGAAAGTACTCCCCAAGCATTCCATTATTCTAATTTACATGGTGTGCAGGGAAAATGTGTATTTAATCATACAATTTTAAAGAAGAAAACGTTTTTTTGGTGTTTTATTCTTTTAGTTGAAAAAATATAGATTATTTTATTTTGTTAGTTCTGTGGTTAAATATGACTGTATTGGTTGTCAGCAATTAAATAATTTGATTTTGATTTAGAATTTGATTTTGATTAATGTCCCGTCCACTTTAGCAGTCAGAGTTGGCAATACAGTGTTCATTCTGAGGTGGGTAGGGGTAATTGCAGCGTTCCTCCTACCATCTTCTTCTGGTCCACTCCTGTTCATACAAAAGTCAGAATACTAAGAAAGAATGACTAAGCTAGACCAATAAATAGCCCAATTCAACAGCTCTTGGGGATACTAAGACCCCATCATGTTTTAAAAAAAGGATAGTTTAAAACAATCCAATTCATATAGAGGAGGACAATAAAAAGCAGTGGTTGAAATACTGGTGAAAGAGGGAGGTGGTATTACTCTTTTTTTTTTCTCAAAAAAAAAAAAAAAACTTCAGATAAAGTTCCAGGCACTATGCTAGATAAGCATTTGGATGAAGCACAGAGGATGATAGAATACCAAAGGGAGCTCTAAGCTAGTTAAGGGTGTAACTGATATTCACATTAGCAGTGGGATTAATAGCAGTAAGTCTCTTTCCTATTGGAATTTATGATCCAGTGACAATACCAAATAGAGAAACATTTCTTGATAGTCGGGGACAGAAATTTAATCAAGGGTATGCCATCAATTGAACTACAATTTTTCCACTTAGATTGCCTATCCACATCCTTTAAAAATAATGGTAAGCCCATATGTTACTCTAGGCATGGTTCCTTTTAGACTTCTTAGGCTTAATAAATATCTGTGAAATTTATTTCAGTGCCCAGATCTAGCTCAGTAGTCATGCCAGCAGTTCCGATGTCATAGTTTTAGAATATAGGTCAATACCAACTCAGCTTCTGATTTCTAAATATCTGAATTCCTTAGCATGACATTCAAGGCCACTTATGATCTTTGGGAAAAAAAAAGAATGTTTCTAATCTCAGCTCCAATTACTCTCATTAACCTTTTCTATAGTCCTGCCAAATAAATTACTCAATCGTTTTTTATCCTGAAGTTTTATATGGAGGTTATACAAAGCAATATTTTAAATGGATAGGAAAATTGATCCAGGACTATAAACAGGAAATTAACAAGAGAACTCCCCACACTCTGCTTCAACAGCACGCATGTGCGCGCGCACACACCCTTCCTCTAAACAAAATAAGACAACACAGCACAATAAGTTCCCATTCAACATCTGAAGAGACTTTAAAGTTAAAGAGATACAAATCAAAACATTGATTTCATTTTCACTTCACATTGGAAAATAATAAAATTTTTCTATTTTCCAGTGTTAACCAGAACATTAACCAGAACATGAAAAGGAGACATTCTCATATCATCCACTGTTAATAGAAATGCAGTGGGGTTATTTATTTGGGCAACCACTCTGGGGGTATATTTTTAATTGTTAAAATTATCATACAACCAATTTGACTTTTGTGTGTGTAGAGTTCTATGGATCTTGTATATTGATTCATGAAAATACCATCATATTCAAGAAAAAAATCAGTTCAGTCATCCCCCCAAACTCCCTTATGCTATCACTTTATAGTTACTCCTTCTCTCCCTCGTAAGTCTGGGCAACTGCTGATGTTTTCCATCACTATAGATTCTAGAATGTCATATAAATGGAATCATACAGTATGTAACCTTTGAGACAGGCTTCTTTTCCTGAGCATAATGTCTTTAATATCCAACCAAGTGTGTATGACAGTGCTACTCAACAGTAGCCTCTTTTGAAGAATAAAATGTCTTAATTTTGATGAAGTCCAATTTATCAGTTGTTTTTTATGTTTCATACTTTCAGTATTCTAAGAAACCATTGTGTGCTTCAAGAAAGCAATAATTTTCCCCATGTTATCTTTAAAAGTTTTACAGTTTTAGATTTTAGATTTTGGTCTTTAATCCATTTTGAATTAAGTTTTGTGTGTTGTGTGAGTTGTGTTCTTCCCCCCCCCCCCCCCCCCCCGACTGGAATATCCAGTTTATTCAGGATCATTTGTTTTCAAAAGACTTTCCTTTCTCCATTTAACTGCCTTGATTCTTTTGTCACAACTCGGTTGAGTATACATGTATTGGTCTGTTTCTTGACTCTCTATTCTGTTGCATTGATCTATGGAACAGATTTTCAAAAATTTCAAACTGTCTTGATTATATGATAGCTTTATAGTAAGTCTTGAAATAAGGTAGTCTAAATCCTTCAACTTTGTTGTATTCTAAAATTGCTTTGTTTACTCTAGAAGCTTTTTAAAACTTTCAGCAACTATTTTTCAGTTTTAAAATTTCTACTGTGTGTGTTTCTAATTTCAGTTTTACTGATGTATAATTGTACACTTACCTTACAGTTTTATGTGTCATACATCATGGTGTTTTGATATGCATATAGATTGTAAGAGGATTCTGTCCATTGAGTTCATTAATACATCCATCTCCTCACATATTTATTTTTTTTTTGGTGAAATTCTATACTCTTAGCAAATCTTAATTATATGGGACAGTGTTATCAAGTACAGTAACTGTGTTTTACATTAGATCCTCAGAACTTATTCATTTTACAGCTGAAAGTTTATATCCTTTTACTGCCCTCTCCCTCTCCAGCCCCTGACAACCACTTTTTTACTTTCTGTTTCTGGGTTTCATTTTCACTTTTTATTTTATTATTATTATTTTTTTAGATTTCACATGTAAGTGATACCATGTAATATTGTATTTCTTTGGTTTATTTCAGGTCCATACATATTGTTGCTAATGGTAGAATTTCCTTCTTTCCTGTGGCTGAATAATATTTCATTTTATACATATATATATACACACACACCATATCTTCTTTATCCGTTCATCCATTGATGGGTACTTAGATTGTTTCCGAATCTTGGCTATTTTGAATAATACTGCTATGAACATGGGAGTGCAGGTACCTCTTTGAGATCTTGGTTGGCACGTTTTTTCTTTCAGTACTTTGAATATGTCATGCCACTCCCATCTGTCATTCAAAGTTTCTGCTGAAAAATCTGCTGATGGTCTTATGGGGGTTCACTTGTGTGTAACAAGTTGTTTTTATCCTGCTGCTCTTAAGATTCTCTCCTTGTCTTTAACTTTTCAGAATCTGTGTGTCTTGGTGTGGGTCTGTTTGGGTTCTTCTTATTTGGAATTTTCTGGGCTTCCTGGATCTGGATGTCTGTTTTCTTCCCCAGGTTAGGGAAGTTTCCAGACATTATTTCTTTGAATAAACTTTCTGCCCATTTCCCTCTCTCTTCTTCTGGGATCCCTATAATGCAAATATTGATCTGTTGGCTGATATCCCATGATTCTCTTAAGCTATCTTCACCCTTTTTCACTGTTTTTTCTTTTGCTACTCTGATTGGATGAATTCAGCTGCCCTTTCTTCAAGTTTGCTGATCATCTAGTCTGCTGTTGAATCCCTCTCTTGAATTTTTCAGTTCAGTTATTGTATTCTTGAGCTGTGTGACTTCTGTTTGATACTTTCTTGTATTTTCTACTTCTTTGTTGTAATTCTCACTTTATTCATGTATTGTTCTCCTGACCTTGGTGAGCATATTTATGACCATTATTTTGAACTCTCTATTAGGTAAATCATTTATGTCCATTTCATTAAGGTCTGTTTCTGGAGTGTTATCTTGTTCTTTTGTTTGGAACATTTTCTCTGTTTCTTCATTTTCCTTGACTCTCTTGGTTGGTTTCTGGCCTTAGGTAAAACAGCCACCTCTCCCAGTCTTGATAGAATCATCTTGTGTAGAGTTGAACGCTATTATTTAGCCCAGTCTGAGCTCTAGGTTGTCTCTCGAATCTTTTGATTGTCTAAACTGCCTTTTTTGTTTCAGTGGCTCCCAGTAGTTGAAGGTAGGCCAAGACCTGTCATTGTCTTAAAGGAGAGGATCTCAGTCAGTACTTAGATGCAGGCTGATTGCAAGCCAGACCCTCAGGCAGCAGCTTTTGAAGTATAAAAATACACCTGTTTCAGAGAAAGACTGGAAAATGGCCACTTCTGTCTGTTCCCTCTGTGTTGAGCCCTGGGGGATAGCCAGTTAATAACCATTTGTTTGTTATAGTCCTGTGGGACTATATTGAACACAGGTTCTGCTTTGAGTGGGCCAGAGGGAGAATGTGGAGACGGCACCTGCTGGCCTCATGGAGAAGCTGAGAGTTGTGTGTGTCTCCTGCTGACTGTATATCACTGCACTGGGGAAGGGTTTTTGGTAAGAGTGTGTCTCAGCCTTTCCCACCCATATCCATGTAGGTATGTTTTCATTTACCCAATGTGTAGGAGTCTCTTGGCTATTTTCTGGATTTCTTTCAGAGGAGTTTGTTCCATGTGTAGCTGTTGATTTGCTGTGTCCACGAGACTAGGTCATTTCAGGAGCTTCCCATGTTACCATATTGGATCATAACTCCATGTATTCTCTTTGTAATGCCTATTATTCTGCTGAGAATGCATATTTTTTCATTCACTTTAAGTATTTTTCCTTTATCTCATGAAGCTCAGTTAAAATAGACTATTTTAAAGACTTCGACTAATAGTTCTAATATCTGGGAAATCTCAGGGTTTTTATCTCTTGATTATCTTTTCCCTTGAGATTTCCGTTGACATTTTCTGCTTTTTATGTCAAGTGATTTAGGATTGTGTCTTGGACATTGTTCAGACTCTGAGTGCTAATACAGGTCTCTAGAAAATATTATTGTTTTCATGTTAACCAGGCCATCAACCTGGCTAGGGTTGTGTCATAACATCTGTTTGTGTCTTCTGTGGGTAGTCATTCAAATTTCAGTTAACTTCTCTAAGTCTTTTCTATGATGGTTTCGGTCTGTCTTATGAATGCATTACTGAGGGGTTAGGCTGAGCCATGCATGGATTCATATACAGAATTAGGCAATCTCCTTGTGGAGGTTTCTCTCCTTCAGACTTCCTAACCACCCCCCTCCCCAAACTATCTGTCCATAAGGACTCTTTTCCTGATTATTCTGGACAAAAAAGATGAATTTTCTATCCAGTTTTTTAAAGCCCACAATGACATGTTGCTCTGCAACTGGGACCTTTCTCAAGGCAAAGTTGGGAGAGAAGAAAATAACATAACAGTCATTTCTCTAGGTTTTTCACTCCCCTGTACAGTCTTCCTGTCTCAGTTTACTTGTAGAATTTTCAGCCATGTAGTTAGTTGTTGGTTTTCTGTTTTGTACAGAATTTTTAGTTTCAATCAGAGGGAGGGATGGACATTAGTGTGCTATGCCATCCTACTAGAGCCAACCTCCTTCCTCTTTTTTTTTTTTTCGGTACGCACGCCTCTCAGTGTTGTGGCCTCTCCCGTTGCGGAGCACAGGCTCCGGATGCACAGGCTCAGCGGCCATGGCTCACGGGCCCAGCCGCTCCGCGGCATGTGGGATCTTCCCGGACTGGGGCACGGACCCGTGTCCCCTGCATCGGCAGGCGGACTCTCAACCACTGCACCACCAGGGAAGCCCCCTCCTTCCTCTTTTGATTATTATTTTAAAAAATAAATGATAGGCACTATTTCTATAATTGGACCATTTAAATTAGGGATACATCAGTTGAAATCTAGATGTGCAGGTTATAAATCCATTTATCTTTCTAAAATGGCCTCTCTTTTTCTTTCTCTGTTTTAACCTGGATTTGAAATTGTTGGGCAAGTCAGAGCTATTTCAATCCCTTAAATACATATTTTTGTGCAATTTCCTAATCTTTTAATGTCATGTTTATCAAAAGAACTGCTCCATGATGATGCTTTTGCTAATTCTTTGTTAATTCAGACTTGCTCTCTGATGATTTAATGAATACTAAATAGAAAAGATTCTATTACTGTTTTGAACAAGGATTGCTTTTTTGCATTGTCTGCTATTTGCTCTGCCTTTCACTTTAGCAAGCAGCCAGTTCACTAGTAGGGTCTGCCTCCTGTTCTTTCACACTTGATTGTGTTTGTTGCCACTTACTGTGGGGTGCTCTCTTTAATTAAATCCTTGGTAATGGACTGACAGCTTACCTCACAACCAAAACCTACCTTAAATGCTTCATCAGTTTGTCAGATATTTATACTCTGCCTTAGAGCTTCTCAGTCTACCTTTTTGCCATGGCTGTTACTGACTGCACACAATGTAACCTAACAATCCCCATATTCTGCCAAGCCCTCCAGGTTAGGAACAGCAACTTCCTGCCTTTGCCTAGAGACCTACAACAACCTTGGCAGTGAATGGCTGCCTCACAAATGATGCTTATTGTCAACATTGTCCCCTCCCCTCCCCCAACTGACTCAAGATCATAGATTAGGACCAGATAATAGCACAGCCCAGAAGGAAACAGTATACTGACCCAAAGGACTGGAAGGTCTGGCTAATGCGTACCAGCTGGAACTGGGGAAACACATGTGGGAGAGGGTGTTGAGGGAATTGGACCAGAGAGGGGAGATATAAGGCTGGGTAGGGAGGAATGTATTGGCAGCAGTCTCCTGTGACTCATGGTTTAATGTCCTGGCAAGGACAATTGGAGTTGGCCCTAATATGCTGCTGGGACTCCTTGAAGCATGGCCACAATTATGTGCAGTTAATTGGGTAGAGATTCTAGAACTGCCTTGGCAGAGTATTAAGAAAGGGATTTGAAGGCTTGAGGAGAGAAGCTTTTAGATTGGGTTGATTATGTGAGAACAGAGTACCCACTAGCTGACTAGATTCCTCGGCAAGGCCAGGAAGAAACTTCCTTCATTAAGCCATCAAGAAATAAAGTCCTGGTGAGTACTTGCATTTTTGAAAAGCTCACTGGGGGTTGTCATCTTCTACTGCTAAGCCAGTAGGGAATATTGCCATTTAACTAGACTCTTTAGTATTAGTTGGATAGATAGGGTTCTAAAACAGAAAAGGATCAAATGGCAGAATTTACCTGATGGCCACAAGGTATAATATAGGCAGTAAAGCGAGAGTGGCAACCAGGAGCCTTGACTTGCTGGAAGCTGTGTCAGTGACTAATAGAGCATTATGTTTTTAGGAATGAAATAGAGAGGTAGCTGACTAGGGTTTCGCTTAACCTGTTTAGCCTAAAAATAATAATAGTAAAAATCCAGGGCTGACAAACAGAAGGCTGATGTCAGCCATTGCAATGGAAAATTATCCCTCACCAGCTTCCAGACATAACCGAGTTCTCATAGTCACAGCACATTAATTGAAGCAAAAGCAGGTTCCCTATGACTGGCAAAGCACAATAAAATGAGGTATGCCTGTATAACAAAGGTTAAGTTGTGGGGTCAGAATGAGTGAATACATGGCTTTTGACAAGATTTGATAGGTAAATTAAGGAAATGAGGTTGAAATGAGCTAAGTTCGGGTGTGAAAATGTGCTACTAATATTTGCCTCAGTAATTCAAGTTAAACTTTTCTTGGAATTTCTTTTATAGGGTTGATCATACTGTTTATTAATAACACAAACATTACCTCTGCACTTAGAATATAATCACATTCTTTTTCATTTGGTATTTATTTTTTGTTTATTCCTGGAAAACACAACTCTCCAAGGTTGGGGGTTAGGTATATTATGATTTCTGTTATTGGGGGGGTGGGAAAACAAACTGGCAGACGTCTCTGGATTTCTTTCTCCTCTTACTGAACTTAATCTCTAACAATTTACTTGCAAAAATAATAACCAACTAAAAAATATAATGGCAAAAATTAATCATTTTTAGTAATGACATCAACAACAATTATGACAGTATGTCAGAATAAATGTAACAAAAATGGCCAGGACCTATGTAAAAATGGTTGTAGAACTTTAGGAGGCACAAAAGAAAACATTCCTTGGTGGAAAAACCTCAACATTTCAAACACTTAAATCATCCCCAAATTAATCTACACATTTAAGTATTTACATCTCTTTCAAGACTCCAAGTTCTTTTTTTTTTTTAAGAAAATCTAATACGGTTATAAATTTC
Organism: Monodon monoceros; assembly: GCF_005190385.1. Lineage (NCBI taxonomy): Eukaryota > Metazoa > Chordata > Mammalia > Artiodactyla > Monodontidae > Monodon > Monodon monoceros. The sequence goes on along the minus strand of NW_021703772.1, from coordinate 52,827,290 downwards.
ACCTGAAAGAATAGTAATAACCACTCCCCATTGGTCAAGGGCTCCCACTCATGATGCCATGGTGGATGTTACTCAGGAAGACTTTCACAAGCTGCTGCTGGTCTCAGCTAGGGCCAGATGCTGCTAGGTAATGCCTTCTGTTTCTTTTCTCTCCAAGCCTCCTGCAGCTACATCTCATGGGAGAATCCAAGCCAGACTCTATGGGGAAACTGTAATTTTAGACTTTTACTCTGTAATGCAGTAGAGAATACAGGTAGGATCAGGGATGATGTCAAGTTGAAAATAGATAATCTGGCATTGCATTCTACCTCTGAAATTTCTGTTGTGTGAGTGTGGCAGGTGGTATTTTCTCAAAATGGCCACAATAATACCTTCTAACCCACATAGTCTTCTTACAGTGTGACTTAAATACTCCCCCTGGTAAGAAGTGGTGTCCCTATTTCGTCCTTGAACCTAAAAGAGCTTGTGACTACAGTGGAAGTTACTGTATAACTTTTGAAGCTGCATGATGAACAGTGATATAGCGGCCACCTGGCTCCCTTGAGACACTCTTAGACTGCAACCACCATTTTGTGGGGAAGCTTAACCCTCCCCACGTGAGGCATGCTTCACTGGGGATTGTCAGCAATTGAGAATTACACATATGGTCAGGTGTTTGCCTTTCCCTTTGATGTCAAATACATTGCTACTACCTGGTTCCCTTCTGTCCTTAGCAAATATGGCTTCCTTGGGATCCTGGAATAGTATAGAAAAGATAAAGACTAATGTGGTCTGCAAGGTCTTAGAAAATTATTAACCTCAGGATATCGCTGCATCATGGATGCAAACAGCATGATATTTCAGCCCTCTCAAAGCAAAACATTTTTACAAGGTTTTGTAAGTCATACTGACTTCCTGCGTAGTGAAGTCTTTCATAATATCTTCTGGAATTGGCAGTTATCATCATAAAAGCTTCCTTTCCTTATGGGCATACAGGAAGAACTAACTGAAGGAATAAGCCTAAAATGAGACCTTTTTGTACAGTTTCCTGGTTCAGATTTTTGTCCTAGGTCTCATATATGTAAGCTCTTGGCATCTTATAATATTCAACACTTGCTCATTCGCTTTGGAAAATATCCTAGGTGAATCTGGGTAATTCCAACACTTTGCAGTCGCAGGCACCCTGAAGTCCAATATATCCTGAAAAAAGTTTAGATGAGAGGAGTTCCTAGAATTTGTTATCAACAGATGGCTCTATCTACAAGTAAGGAAATTAAGGTATTGGAAGCCTATGTAAATAATGTCTAGGAAGAGAAAAAAGAAGAGGGATAGAAGTGTGTGCACACATTGTTCTTGAAACTCAAACGTTTATTGAATTAAAGGATGAAAGAGTAAAATGAAATACCCACTCCTTTCTCATCTGTACTCTAGGTATCCAATGTAGAGCATATCTGTCATTTTAATATCTACTCTTAGAGCATTTGTAGATTCCTTTTGCTCATGCTTTAAATTAGTGTTCCTAAATGTATGGTGAGGCTAAAGCTTAACATTTTGAGATACTGATTTTCACATGCATGTGCATTATTAATAAATGAGTGATATGTATATTGTGGCTAAAAAACAAAACATTTCAAAGAGCTAGTGCTCTTCCCTCTGATGTGGCCCCTTCACACCTCATCCTGTCTAGCAAGCCGTATGTATTCCATTCCTCATTTAGAGTTTTCCTAAGAGTTCAGTGACTTTTCCTTCAGTCCACAATGTAGAAGCCCTCTCCTGAGCCTCTGAGCCCTTCAGCACTTCTGTCCCTCTGTGCCATTTTAGATTGACCTTAACAGAACAAATTGGTTTTGCAATTCTGCTCCACAGAGTTGAGAGCTGTCCCCAGTCAGCTCTCACCAGGCATGCCACCAAAAGGCTAAAGTGGTTGCTTGAAAGGTGCATATTGGATTGAGAGCTGACGTGGTTGGTCATTTGAAAGATATATGCCAGAAATCGTGCTTTATGCTGAGTTTGCCTCATATACTCAATAAAAAGAAATGATCAGGAGCTTAGTTATAACTAGAAATTGTATCACAAGAATTCAGATCAACAAAGTCCATTACATTTTTCTACTTATGCAGTATTTATTTCTTGAGATTTTTACTCTGAAAATAGTCACATCGTCAGAAAAGTTAGCATTTGGCTACATTTGCTTTATCCTTTTTTCCTTTCTTGCTTCCTGTTTTTTTCCCTAGAATTTATCCCTGATTACTTCAGCATACATTTCCTAAGTGTAAGGACATTCTTGTACATAATTTCAGTATTTTATCACACCTAAGAAAATTAATGATACTTTCATAATGTCATTTAGTATTTAGTGCAACCCAAACTTTCCCAATTGCCCCCAAAATATTTTTTTCCTTTCTCAAACACTTTTCTTCAGAGAGATATAAGGAGGAAAAATAAGAATATTTTCATCTTGGTGATACCTTCCAATGTTGTCTGGATGGGATTCCTCTCCTTCTCTATCTTAGATTGTGTTTTCATCTCTTGTTTCTACACACAGTTAAGACTAGGTGACTAGAAGGCAGCCATGATGTGGGTTTGTCATCTTCTGTGCAGGAATATCTGTGTATGTTAACTATCTCTATGTAGGGAGGCTTGAGAAAATGATGCATGATGCCTGTCCTCTGACTGCAGAAGAGGGGAAAAGACCTGATTTTTACTCCTAGTGCTCTGGGCACATTTGAGCACTTATTTTAGATTTACCTTGATATAACAAGTTGGTTGTGCAGTTCCTCTCCACAGATTTTGAATCTCATCAAACTGCTAACAATAAACATTTTATATCTGGAGGTACTTCGGATATTTGTGGAGTTTTTCTTTATATAAATTGAGAAGTATACAGCTTAACTCCTTCTCATTGCTGACTGCAGTGTTTTTAAAGCGTATGCTATTTTTTCTTTGAATCGTTTTTTTATTTCAGTTCTTACTTTTGAAAGTGTCAGTGTCCCCCATACCTTTCTTTCTAGATGCTTTTTAGAAATGGTGCATTTCCTCCTCGCTAGAATATTTTCCTAAAACCAAAAGCATGCTATCGATGTCTACTTTTGTGATGTGTGAATTTTACTTTTCAAAGCCTTTTAACAGATTTTTAAATTACAAAACAAAGAAGGAGAGCAACTGCTAATTTTAGAATAGAATCATTTGGAGAAATGTCAACAGGTTAATTTGCAGGGGAAATTAATGGTGAGGCTACTGGACTGTGAAAATAAAAGAAAATTGACTGGGTTAAATATTCAACTGTGACCTTGTAGAATAGCCCTTCAATTTGGCACTGAAAAGACAGACCAGTGACCCAAATTGGACTCTTTTTAAAAATTTTCTTTGGACTAATGGAGTTAAATTGTGATTTTGCTGAGAACCATCCTTTCCAACTTAAGGACAAGAATGTTCTTTCTAAGTAGGCCCAGCTTTGGCTTATGTAGTAACTGAGCCTCAATTAGAACTTTCTACTTTGAGTATGGTAATAGGATTAAGTGGGAAGCTCTTAAGAGAAGCAAATAATAAGAGCAAATATAAGCTTGAAATATAATGATGCACATGACATTTTAATATAATACTTTAATGAAACTAATGATATTTAAGCTTTGGCAAATGTATTATGGCATTTCAGCATCTGAATGGATTATTTATTTCTAGTGCTGTGTTAGGTACACAAATAAAATCTCATCTTTGTAAACACTTATTAACTTTAATACTAAAGCTGAGTTCTACTAGAAAAATGTGCCTAATTTATACGGAAAAGCATGTGGAGAACGCGCTTCACATTTCAAAAGATCACGGCAGGACTGTAACTTGTCCTGTTATTCATGAGTTTGGGATGTTACAAGCCAGAGAATGGCATCCAACCTCACAGGATGAGGATATTTTTCTGCAACCTTCTAGGGATGATGTCATCCTTCTCCCACAGCATCAGCTCCTCAGAGACTGCACGCCATTAATTGAAACCTTTGAAGCTTCACTGCAAAACATGGACTAAGGGCGTTAGAACTTTTCTGTTTTACTCAATAAGCAGTGGCGGAACATCCCTCTTACTAGGTGAGGTACTACGAAATAAAACCTCCATCATCTCCCTACCCTGACCTTGGCATAATTGGGCATTAAAAGTGTGTGTAATCTTAATGTGCAAGACACAGTTTAAAATGTTGGCTGCTGATAGGGGCTATAATGTAGACTGTTAGAAATGCCCTACTCCGACATCCAACCCCCAGCTGGCTGGCTGGTCCTTTGTGCACCGGCTGGTTTCTGCAGCAAGTAGGTATTACCCTCTGTCTCCTTTCTCCTACATCACTAAGCTGTCTACCTTGAGCGATGCATAGAACTTCTACAGGCTCACTGAAGAGTTTAAAGGAGAAAAAGTTCCTCCTGGCCATGAGAGACTTTTCATGACACTAATCTTTCCCTAGTAGAGGCATGGAGGTGGAGCTTTTGCTGTGCCTGCTGCTTAGATAGAAAGCTTGACCTCCTTGAGCTGCTAGTGTTGCATCTGAGGCTATAAATCTGTTTAGCCTGGCATTTGCGTGTTGCCCCACTTCTTATTTCTTGACACTACGGGGCGATCTGCGGTCCCTATCTGGGAATGTTGCTGAGAGACCATTAAATAAGACTTCTCAGGTTGTGCTCTTTTATTTACATTCCCAGACTAGTGTTCTCTCCATGCAAGCACCAATCTTCCTTTGTGTTAAAGATGGGAACCTTTGCTTTCTCTAATAATAGGTTTTAAATCAGGAGTAAGAGAACTTTAACTCAGTCGGCATGGAGGGCAGAACATACGGTGCGGTGAATAAACAAAAACCTAGAAGGCTTTTGTCAGCCTAAAATACTCCCTGCCATTGTGTTTGCTAAAATAATAATAATTACAGCAATGGCTGACGCTTGTTACTGAAAACCTGTAATTTCTAACAGCTGTGGCATGACCATGACAACACCAAAACACATAAAATAAAATGTGTTTCTCTGAACTGAGATTGCCCATATATGTAAATATCCTACTTACTGTACCTGCTTTTTTAAATTAGTGATTTACCTGAAACACCATCAAGCTTTATACATTTTCAAAAGTTTTACCTTTTGAGCTTTTAAGAAATTTTGAAGCCAATGAATTCTTTTAAATAAATAAATTAATATGGTTTGTCATAATATGTAGTTAGATGAGATTGGTCATGCCATGGTTCATATTATACAGATGCTGCAAATCTAATATTAACTAAACAGTTATTCAGTAGGCAGAAGTTTTCCCTTTTCCCCAGCATTAGTACCATCAAGGAACGATAGAAGGAGAGGGGTTACATAGGTGATTTTCGTAATAACCAACTAGTATCTTACCAACTTTGCACTTCCACTGCCATTACAGTCTATTAAGAGGAAGAGTAGATCCCCTGCAGTTCACTCTTTTACACTTTGACAGATTTTATATTATTTAACATTATTTGCTAAATAAATGCCCACTAAGTGCAAGGAAGACACGGTGCTTTGTCTCGGGGAGAGTAAACGAATCAGGTACCTGCCACAAGGAACATCTAATTCATTACATGTTAACTTGAAATAAGAACTTTAAGACTGGAATGTAACTATATAACTATAGGTATTCAAAGGTGACAGTTTGCAGTTTGAGACAGGAAAAGCTTCCAAAGGAAGAAGCCAGGACTTACGTGGTTGCAAGTGAGGACAGAAATGGACCCTGGTTAGTTTAAAAGAAATGCGATTTATTTGCTGCAGTTATGCAGATACTTAGGAGTCAGAGTGAGGAGAGGGACAGGGCTTGCACAGAAAGAGAGCAATGTTTCTCAGAATTAAAAGGAGGTGTTCAAGGCAGACAAACCCATGGGTGGGCATTACAGACCTGGTATTTAGCTGTCTCGTTGATTTCAAGAGGCAGAAATGGGGCAGGGAGGGAATCTAGGCGAAGAAGGGGTAGGGGCAAGAGTGTGGGCTTGGGAGATTTCAGGTGAGAACACACATTTTTCACTTGGGTGAGGCAATCATGTGCATATTTTCTACACTTCCAACTCAGGGCAGAATCCAAATTTGGAGACAAAACTTTTCTCATAGGTAAATTTGTATCAGAATGGGATTATATTCCTTTAATTCTTTTTTTTTCCTCCAGCAGTTTCTGATATGATATATGTAAATGTAAAATTATGTGTCCATCAACAAAATGAATTAAATCCTTCCTGAGTTGGTGTGAAATCATAAATATGTTTGAAAACAATACTACATGCTGATTTTTTCTTAAACAATTTGATATCCCTTCATAGTTTGGATGGAGCTGCTTGGCTGCTTGGCTCAACAGGGAGGAAGAGAAAAAAACACAATATTGTGGCCTCTGGTCCTGAAAAAAAATACTGGTTGATTAAATGCCAGTTGGTTGTAAATGATAACCCACATAAACAGTGGGAAGTCATTACGCTTAAGCAGTGAATTCTAATTTAATTTTATGGCTTTTGGAAATAAAATTCCCTTGGCCAGTCAGCAGAAGCTAAGGAACGGTGACTGAGCTGAGTGTTGGAAAGGGTGTAATCCTGGTAGGCCAGCTCTGAGGTGACATGCCCCTGCAGTAGGTAACTGTCTACCTAGATTCTTTCCTCATTCTTCTAATGGTGTAATCTTATTGTGTAATCACCAATGTATAGATCCTACATTCGTACAAAAGCCACACCACCAAATTTGTGTTTGATGTCCATGTGTTTCAGCTGTCTGTTGTATTGCTGTACGGAAAAGTTCTTCAAAACTTAGTACCCTTACATCTAAGAAGTTTGTATGTCAGGATTCCATCAGGGGTTAGCTGGCTGATTCTTCTGCTTCATATGATATCATGTGGGGTCCCTTGGTGGTACCCAGTTGGTGTCTTGGCCAGTTTGAAGAAAGCAAGACAGCTTCACTCACAAGCTTGGTGTTTTGATGGTGGCAGTTGGAAGGCTGGGCTCGACTCTTTTTCTCCATGTAGTTGTAGGACCTCTTCATGTAGTCTCTCCAGTGGGATTATGAAACGTCTTACAAGGAGGGTCAGGTCTCCAAGAGACCAATGTGGAAGCTGCCAGTCATCCAAAAGATTAGGTCTGAGGCTGAAATAGCATCACTTCCACTGTGCACTGTTGGTAAAAAGAGTCACAAGGCAACCCAGATTGAAAAGGAGGGTAAATAGAATTTACCTCTTGATGAGAAGGATACCCAAGAATCTGCGGTCCTCTTCAATCCACCCTTTCACGCACAAACAGAATATACTACAGAAATGAATCTTGCAAAAAACCAAAACTGTGAATATGTATAGTTACATGACCTTTACAGGTCACTGGAAATTTTTTACTTATGGTCAAACTGTTCCTTCGTCTCGGTGAACAAGTGCAGTCCTGCTGAACAAGTGCTGTCTAGAGCAGATTATCACTGGGTCAAAGAACAAAAAAGTAAGAGATCTTTATAGATTTCTCCCTATGAAAATCCGATGTACCGAACTGGTATTTCACTAGTGCCTTGGCCTCTATTCCTTTTGTAACTACTTGGATTGCCCTCGTCATCTAAGGCAATTCCTCCTCAATTATTTGCTCATTATGCACATTCTTGGCTTTTCTCAAACACTAAACTGTATAGCTTTTTTGTTGGATGTTGTAGATGTGTATCTCAGGCAACAGATGCAATACACCCTGTTGTCCTGGCAGCACACATACTTTAAGCACCACGGTGCTTCTCCGAACCCTGTTAAGATTGTCTGTTGTGGCACTGACTGACAATAAGTGTGATAACATGAAAGATGCCTTTTGGCATTGATTTGGCTTTATAGTCAGAAGACAAAAAGGGATTACCTTTCAGCATCGTGTGTTGGGGTTGTTGATCTAATCTGATCTACACAGGGGCTCATATAATGATGCAAGTTGTATTAGGCAGGCATCTGGAACTGTCTGGCTGGAAGAAAGTTACTGAAAATCAGAACATGTCAGGCAAAATTAGCGTAGCAGTCAAATGGTGCCAATACAGGTGTAATATTGGCTGACTGCTAGAATATGTCACATAGCAGCACAGTCACACTCAGTCAAGGAAGAAAAAGTTACATAGACAAGGTGTGAGAACAGAAAATATCAGAGACTATTGATTAGATAGCCCTGACAGGTGAATTTATTCAAGCACTTAAAAGCCTCCTGAGATTCACTTCTCAGTATTTTAAAATGTTTTGTATCAGAAGAGGAAAGACAAAATGAGAAGTGAAAGGTAGTTTCTAAATTTTACTTTTGGATTTCCTTCTCTGCTTCTGTGCTTCAATTCAATAAGTATTCATTGGGAACCCACCTACACTGTTGGTGGGAATGTAATTGGTACAGCCACTATGGAAAACAGTATGGAGGTTCCTTAAAAAACTAAAAATACAACTGTCATATGATCCAGCACTTCCACCCCTGGGTATATATTCGGAGAAAACCATAATTCAAAAAGATACATGCGGGGGCTTCCCTGGTGGCGCAGTGGTTGAGAGTCCACCTGCCGATGCAGGGGACACGGGTTCGTGTCCCGGTCCGGGAAGATCCCACGTGCCGCGGAGCGGCTGGTCCCGTGAGCCATGGCCGCTGAGCCTGCGCGTCCAGAGCCTGTGCTCCACAATGGGAGAGGCCACAGCAGTGAGAGGCCTGCGTACCGCAAAAAAAAAAAATACACCCCAATATTCATTGCAGCACTCTTTACAACAGCCAAGACACAGAAGCAACCTAAATGTCTATCTACAGATGAATGGGTAAAGAAGATGTGATACATATATACAATGGGACATTACTCAGCCATAAAACGAATGAAATAATGCCATTTGCAGCAACAAGGATGGACCTAGAGATTATCATACTAAGTGAAGTAAGTCAGACAGACAAAGACAAATATCATGTATCACTTATGTGTGGAATCTAAAAAAGTGATACAAGTGAACTTATTTACAAAATAGAAACAGACACACAGACTTAGAAAACAAACTTATGGTTACCAAAGGGGAAAGGTGGGGGTAGGGATAAATTAGGAGGTTGGGATTAACATACACACACTACTATATATAAAATAGATAATCAACAAGGACCTACTGTATAACACAGGGAACGCTACTCAGTACTCTGTAATAACCTATATGGAAAAATAATCTGAAAAAGAATAGGTACATGTATGACTAAATCACTTTGCTGTACACCTAAAACTAACACAACATTGTAAATCAACTATACTCCAATATAAAACAAACAAAAACAATACAGTAAGTACCCTACACAGGAACCTTCAAGTTAAGTACCCGACACACAGACCTTCAAGTTGAGAACTTTCTTTTATATATATATATATATATCTTTATTGGTGTATAATTGCTTTACAATGTTGTATTAGTTTCTTCTGTACAACAAACAAAGTGAATCAGTTATATGTATATATATATGCCCATATCCCTTCCCTCTGGAGCGTCCCTCCCACCCTCCCTATCCCAGCCCTCTAGGTCGTCACAAAGCATCAAGCTGATCTCCCTGTCCTATGCAGCAACTTCCCGCTAGCTAACTATTTTACATTTGGTAGTGTATATATGTCAGTGCTGCTCTCTCACTTTGTCCTAGCTTACCCTTCCCCCCATGTGTCCTCAAGTCCATTTTCTACATCTGTGTGTTTATTCCTGCCCTGCCACTAGGTTCATCAGTACCATTTTTTTAGATTCCATATATGTGCATTAGCATACATTATTTGTTTTTTTCTTTCTGACATACTTCACTCTGTGTGACAGACTCTAGGTCCATCCACCTCATTACAAATAACTCAATTTCATTCCTTTTTATGGCTGAGTAATATTTCATTGTATATATATGTGCTATATCTTATCTATTCATCTGTCAATGGGCATTTAGGTTGCTACCATGTCCTGGCTATTGTAAATAGTGCTGCAATGAACATTGTGGTGCATGCATCTTTTTGAATTATGGTTTTCTCAGGGTATATGCCCAGTAGTGGGATTGCTGGGTCGTATGGTAGTTCTATTTTTAGTTTTTAAAGGAACCTCCATACTGTTCTCCATAGTGGCTGTATCAATTTACATTCCCAGCAACAGTGCAAGAGGGTGCCCTTTTCTCCACACCCTCTCTAGCATTTATTTTTTGTAGATTTTTTGATGATGGCCATTCTGACTGGTGTGAGGTGATACCTCATTGTGATTTTGATTTGCATTTCTCTAATGATTAGTGATGGTGAGCATCCTTTCATGTGTTTGTTGGCAATCTGTACATCTTCTTTGGAGAAATGTCTGTTTAGGTCTTCTGCCCATTTTTGGATTGGGTTGTTTGTTTTTTTGATATCGAGCTGCATGAGCTGCTTCTGTATTTTGGAAATTAATCCTTTGTCAGTCGCTTCGTTTGCAAGTATTTTCTCCCATTCTGAGGGTTGTCTTTTGGTCTTGTTTATGGTTTCCTTTGCTGTGCAAGAGCTTTTAAGTTTCATTAGGTCCCATTTGTTTATTTTTGTTTTTATTTCCATTTCTCTAGGAGGTGGGTCAAAAAGGATCTTGCTGTGATTTATGTCATAGAGTGTTCTGCCTATGTTTTCCTCTAAGAGTTTGATAGTGTCTGGCCTTACATTCAGGCCTTTAATTCATTTTGAGTTTATTTTTGTGTATGGTGTTAGAGAATGTTCTAATTTCATTCTTTTACATGTAGCTGTCCAGTTTTCCCAGCACCACTTATTGAAGAGACTGTCTTTTCTCCATTGTATATTCTTGCCTCCTTTGTCAAAGATGAGGTGACCATTTGTGCATGGGTTTATCTCTGAGCTTTCTATCGTGTTCCATTGATCTATATTTCTGTTTTTGTGCCAGCACTTTGTAGTATAGTCTGAAGTCAGGGAACCTGATTCCTCCAGCTCCGTTTTTCTTTCTCAAGATTGCTTTGGCTATTTGGGGTCTTTTGTGTTTCCATACAAATTTTTTGTTCTAGTTCTGTGAAATATGCCATTGGTAATGGGATAGGGATTGCATTGAATCTTTAGATTGCTTTGGGTAGTATAGTCATTTTTCTAAGGTTGATTCTTTCAATCGAAGAACATGGTATATCTTTCCATCTGTTTGTATCGTCTTTGATTTCTTTCATTAGTGTCTTATAGTTTTCTACCTATAGGTCTTTTGCCTCCTTAGGTAGGTTTATTCCTAGGTATTTTATTCTTTTTGTTGCAATAGTAAATGGGAGTGTTTCCTTAAATTCTTTTTCTGATTTTTCATTGTTGGTGTATAGGAATGCAAGAGTTTTCTGTGCATTAATTTTGTGTCCTGGTACTTTACCGAATTTATTGATTAGATTTAGCAGCTTGGTGGCATCTTTAGGATTTTCTATGTATAGTATCATGTCATCTGCAAACAGTGACAGTTTTACTCCTTTTCCAATTTGGATTCCTTTTATTTCTTTTTCTTCTCTGATTGCCAAGACTAAAACATCCAAAACTATGTTGAATAATAGTGGTGAGAGTGGGCACCCTTGTCTTGTTCCTGATCTTAGTGGAAGTGCTTTCAGTTTTTCACCATTGAGAATGATGTGGGCTGTGTGTTTGTCATATGTGGCTTTTATTATGTTGAGGTAGGTTCCCTCTATGCCCACTTTCTGGAATGTTTATCATAAATGGGTACTGAATTTTGTCAAAAGCTTTTTCTGCATCTGTTGAGATGATATGGTTTTTATCCTTCAGTTTGCTAATATGGTGTATCACATTGATAGATTTGCGTATGTTGAAGAATCCTTGCATTCCTGGGATAAACCCCACTTGGTCATGGTGTATGATCCTTTTAATGTGCTGTTGGATTCTGTGTTTGCTAGTATTTTGTTGAGGATTTTTGCATCTATGTTCATCAGTAATATTGGCCTGTAGTTTTCTTATTTTGTGACATCTTTGTCTGGTTTTGGTATCAGGGTGATGGTGGCCTCGTAGAATGAGTTTGGGAGTGTTCCTCCCTCTGCTATATTTTGGAAGAGTTTGAGAAGGGTAGCTGTTAGCTCTTCTCTAAATGTTTGATAGAATTCGCCTGTGAAGCCATCTGGTCCTGGGCCTTTGTTTGTTGGAAAATTTTTAACCACAGTTTCAATTTCAGTGCTTGTGATTGGTCTGTTTATATTTCCTGTTTCTTCCTGGTTTGGTCTCAGAAGGGTGTGCTTTTCTAAGAATTTGTCCATTTCTTCCACGTTGTCCATTTTATTGGCATATAGTTGCTTGTAGTAGTATCTCATGATCCTTTGTATTTCTGCAGTGTCAGTTGTTACTTCTCCTTTTTCATTTCTAATTCTGTTGGTTTGTGCCTTCTCCCTTTTTTTCCTGATGAGTCTGGCTAATGGTTTATCAACTTTGTTTATCTTCTCAGATAACCAGCTTTTAGTTTTATCGACTTTGCGATTGCTTCCTTCATTTCTTTATCATTTGTTTCTGATCTGATCTTTATGATTTCTTTCCTTCTGCTAAATGTGGGTTATTTTTTGTTCTTCTTTCTCTAATTGCTTTAGGTGTAAGGTTAGGTTGTTTATTTGAGATTGTTCTTGTTTCTTAAGGTAGGATTGTATTGCTATAAACTTCCCTCTTAGAACTGCTTTTGCTGCATCCCATAGGTTTTGGGTTGTCCTGTTTTCATTGTCATTTGTTTCTAGGTATTTTTTGATTTCCTCTTTGCTTTCTTCAGTGATCTCTTGCTTATTTAGTAGCATATTGTTTTGCTTCCATGTGTTTGTATATTTTACAGTTTTTTTTCCTGTGATTGATATCTAGTATCATAGCATTGTGGTCAGAAAAGATGCTTGATACGATATCAGTTTTCTTAAATTTACCGAGGCTTGATTTGTGACCCTCGAGAGATCTATGCTGGAGAATGTTCCGTGTGCACTTGAGAAGATTGTTGTTTTTGAATGGAATGTTCTATGAGTATCAGTTAAGTCCATCTGGTCTAATGTGTCATTTTAAGCCTGTGTTTCCTTATTTATTTTCATTTTGGATGATCCGTCCATTGGTGAAAGTGGGGTGTTAAAGTCCCCTACTATGATTGTGTTACTGTCGATTTCCTCTTTTATGGCTGTTAGCATTTGCCTTATGTATTGAAGTGCTCCTATGTTGGGTGCATAAGTATTTACAATTGTTATATCTTTTTCTTGGATTGATACCTTGTCCATTATATAGTGTCCTTCCTTGTCTCTTGTAATAGTCTTTATTTTAAAGTCTATTTTGTCAGATATGAGTATTTCAACTCCAGCTTTCTGTTGATTTCCATTTCCATGGAATATCTTTTTCCATGCTGTGACTTTCAGTCTGTATGTGTCCCTAGGTCTGAAGTGGATCTCTTATAGACAGCATATATGTGGGTCTTGTTTTTGTATCCATTCAGCCATTGTGTGTATTTTGGTTGGGGCATTTAAACCATTTACATTTAAGATAATTATTGATATGTATGTTCCTATTGCCATTTTCTTAATTGTTTTGGGGTTTTTTTGTAAGTCTTTTCTGTCTCTTGTGTTTCCTGTCTAGAGAAGTTCCTTTAGCATTTGTTGTAAAGCTGGTTTGATGGTGCTGAATTCTCTTAACTTTTGCTTGTCTGTAAAGCTTTTGATTTCTCCATCAAATCTGAATGAGATCCTTACTGGGTAGAGTAATGTTGGTTGTAGGTTTTTCCCTTTTATCACTTAAAATATATCTTACTACTCCTTTCTGGACTGTAGAGTTTCTGCTGAAAGATCAGCTGTTAACCTTATGGGCATTCCCTTATATATTATTTGTTGCTTTTCCCTTGCTGCTTTTAATATTTTTTCTTTGTGTTTAATTTTTTAGTTTGATTAATGTGTTTCTCGGTGCGTTTCTCCTTGGGTTTATCCTGTATGGGACTCTGTGCTTCCTGGACTTAATTGACTCTTTCCTTTCCCATGTGAGGTGAGTTTTCAACTCTAATCTCTTCAGATATTTCCTCAGGCCCTTTCTTTTTTTTCTGCTTCTGGGAAGACTGTAATTCAAATGTTGGTGCGCTTAATGTTGTCCCAGAGGTCTGTGAGACTGTCCTCCATTCTTTTCATTCTTTTTCCTTTATTCTGCTCTGTGGCAGTTATTTCCACCATTCTGTCTTCCAGCTCACTTATCTGTTCTTCTTCCTCAGTTATTCTGCTATTGATTCCTTCTAGAGTACTTTTAATTTCAGTTATATGGTGTGCATCATTGTTTCTTTGCTCTTCTAGGTCCTTTTTAAACGTTTCTTGTATTTTCTCTATTCTGTTTCCAAGATTTTGGATCGTCTTTACTGTCATTACTCTGAATTCTTTTCCAGGTAGTTTGCCTATTTCCTCTTCATTTATCTAGTCTTGTGGGTTTTTATTTTGCTCCTTGACTGTAAGATATTTCTCTGTCTTCTCGTTTTGTCTAATTTACAGTGTTTGATGTCTCCTTTCTCTAGGCTACATGATCGTAGTTCCTCTTGCTTCTGTTCTCTGCCCCCGGTGGTTTGGTTGGTCCAGTGTCTTGTGTAGGCTTCCTGATCGGAGGGACTGTTGCCTGTGTTCTGGTGGGTGAGGCTGAATCTTTTCCCTCTGATGAGCAGGGCCGTGTCAGGTGGTGTGTTTTGGGGTGTCTGTGAGCTTACTATGACTTTAGGTAGTCTGTGTGCTGATGGGTGGGTTTGTGTTCCTGTCTTGTTTGTTGTTTGGTGTGAGGCGTCCAGCACTGGGAGCTGCTGGCAGTTCGGTGGAGCCGGGTCTTGGATTCAGATGGAGGCCTCCGTGAGAGCTCTCGGTGATTCAGCTTCCCTGGGACTTGGAGTTCTCTAGTGGTTCAGCATCCTGGGCTCGGTGTTCCCATCTCAGAGCCTCAGGCCCGACTTCTGGTTGAGGGACCAAGGCCCCGCCTGTCACTCATCCCATCAATAAAGGGGATTTAAAAAAAAAAAAAAAGATTAAGAAGACCCTAGATAAATGGTCAAAAGTAAAATCAAACAAACAGAAACGAAACACGCACACACACAAAAGAAACAAAAACAGAACCAAATAAATCAAAAAGCAAGAGAACAACCAAACAAAAGAACCCAAGAACGAAATCAAACAATTGAGAAGAAAGCTGACAAAAACACAGAACCAAAAACAAAACCAAAGCAGAGTGCTAACTGAATAATGAAGCAAAGAAACAAAACAGAGCAATGGTAAAACAAAATCAAGCTAACAAAAACAGAGACAAGGAAACAAACGCACGTAATAGAAACAAAAACAACCAAATAGAAAGCAAGAGAACAACCAGACAAATAGAACTCATAAATGAAATCAAACAATTAGGATTAAAACAACAGAAACACATAACCTAAAAAAGAAAACCAAAGCAGCGTGCCAACTTAAGAATAAAGCAAGGAAACAGAACAAACCAATAAAAATGATTAAAAATATAATAAAATAAAGTAAAATGGGAAAAAAACACAGAACCTCAGAAAAGCAAAGTACAAATGGAAATATTTAAAAAAAACAAAATATATTAAAGAAAAAGAAAAAAAACAATGGAAGAGAACACAGAACCACAGAAAAGCAACATAAAAATAGAAACGTATAAAAGAAAAAATAAAACATGGAGAGCCCAAAAGACTAAAAAAAAAAAAAAAGAACTAAAATACCATCACCAAACAAACAAAAAAAGAAAAAGGAACTAAAAAAAAAAAATAAAGCTAGAACCAACAACAGAATGATTCAAAACATAATAAAATTAATAGTAATAATTATGCCTCTCTGGGGTCTCTGCTGTAAGCATCCTTGCACATGCTGTGAGCCACAGCCCACCTTCGCCTCCCTAAGAGGCCTTGCTCTGCCTCTGGGCTTGTCTCTGGACCTGCTGTGGGCCCTGTGGGGATCACTCAGACTCTGATCTGGCCCAATTCCTGCGTGTGCTGCCGCCAAAGTCCACAGCTTCCACAGCTAGACCGTTTTCATTTGTGGGAACCCTCATTGTCTACTCAGATATTCCATAGATGCAGGAATCTACCTAGCTGATTGCAGGGATTTAATCTGTGGCTTGTACAGCTGATGGAAAGATTTTTGATCTTCTTCCTTAGTCACCCTGTCCCTGGGGTTCAGCTTTGGTTTTATCCCCACCTCTGCATGTGGTCCACCCACAGGATTCTGGTCCTGAGGCTGCCTTGGAGCTCTTTGGTCTGCCCCTGTGAGGACCAGGCACAGAGGTGGTATGACTCTGGATCTCCAGTGAAGCCCTGGCAGTGCCAAATGTGCAGGGAAGCCAGCAGCCATGGGCACAAGAGTTATGGCCCTAATGAGGGCCTTTTCTGGTGCCTGGTGTAAGGTGTGTGAAGGCCAGCCCTGGCCCAGCTTTTTCTGGAATGCAGCAGCAGGCCCGCAAGGGCCAGCCCTGAGGGTTTTGTTTTTTTTTTAATTGCCCTGCAGCCAGCGCGTGAGGGCCAGCTCTGAGGGGCCTTATTTTATTGCTCAGCACCCGGCGTGCAAGAGCCTGCCCTGAGTGGGCTTCTTTTATTGTTGTTGGCAGGTACTGGCGTGTGGGCAGAGAGGCTACAATAGCAGCTCCTCCCCCTGCATGAGACTCAGCAATAGCGCCCTGCTTCCTTGGCATTCCATAGGCATTCCCTGCTGCAGATTGCCTCCCTTCTATCTCCTCAGTTCGTCTCCTCACAGCCAACAGGAGTTCTCATTCTGGGCCTGTTCTCCAATCCCCATGCACCAGCTCCCAGCCCCCTTGCACGCCTGTGAACCCACATCCCAGTCCAGGGCACATAGGGCCATGGTATGGACCATCTGCCACAGATCGGCCTCTACATCCTCTTCTGACAGCCTCTAATGCTTCCCTTCTGTCCCAATCAATTTCCCCACAAGAGAGGGGGTTTCCCAGAATTCGGGAGTCTCTCCTCTGCTTCAGCTCCTCCGTCCTGGGGTGCAGGTCCCATTCCGCTTCCTCTCCTCCTCCTCCTCCCTTCTTTTTTTCTGTCCTACCCAGTCATGCAAGGATCTTTATAGTCCTTCCTGGTGTCTAAGATGTTCTGTTAGTTTTCAGCCAGTGTTCTGTGAGAATTGTTGTATCTATAGAATTGTTGTATTTCTGATGCATCTGTGAAGAGAGATGATCCGTACATCCACCTGCTCTTCTGCCATCTTGAATCTCCCACCGAGAACTTTCAAAGATGTGAATGTGCTGTTTGCGTGTCCAATCATGTAAATTAGTTCACGTGTCTGGCGTATTGTCATGTGCATATAAGTGGTTGTGCTTTTTTGTACTCTACAGTACTGTATAGAGTACAGTAGCACATTATCTTTATTTCCAGCCTAGGATGTCTGGAAGCAAGTGTAAAAGCATCAGTGATGTAGCTGGTACTGCTACGAAGGGCCAAGCGATAACGAGCAACTTGGTGACCCTCAGCAAGAAGCTGGAGCTAGATCTGCAAGAGGATGACTTCACTGAACTCCTTGCTGTGCAATGTGAGGAGCTTATTAATGAAGACCTGATGGAATTGTAGGCCCAGAGAAAGGATGAAAAGAGACAAGAGGAAGAAGAAGTAACTGAAGAACTGATGAGATTTATGACACGGGAAATGGCAAGGGGATTTTCTTTATTTGAGGAAGCACTGTTAGTTTCTGAGGCACAGGATCTGAACATAGAACGGTACACGGAGGTTGCAGCAGGTGTTCAGAATACAATCCAGTGTTACTGTATCATCTGTGACTAGAAAAAAAGAGCTACTACCCAGACATCAGTGAATCATTTTTTTCAAGGGGTAGACAGA
This sequence comes from Monodon monoceros, assembly GCF_005190385.1. Lineage (NCBI taxonomy): Eukaryota > Metazoa > Chordata > Mammalia > Artiodactyla > Monodontidae > Monodon > Monodon monoceros. The sequence continues at coordinate 52,809,541 of NW_021703772.1, read as the reverse complement.
ATTGAATCCAGCAAGGAACCAGAACCTGTGCCATCAACGTCAGGCATGGTTAAATTGCAGCTTGCCCTCCATCTCCTATTGCTGATGATCCTTCAGCTCTACCATCTCCCACCTCCTCTCCCTCCTCCAGTCAGTAACTCTTCTTGCCTGTTCACTTGATGCCAGCCCCTGTATGCCAGCTGTTGTGCTGTACTACTGTACTTTTCAAGGTATTTTACTGTAAGGTTAAAAATGTTTTCTTTATCTTTTGTGTTTGTTTTTTATATATTATTTGTGTGAAAAGTATTATAAACCTGTTATAGCACAGTACTATATAGCTGATGGTGGTAGTTGGGTACCTAGGCTAACTTTGTTGGACTTACGAACAAATTGGACTTACGAACACGCTCTCAGAATGGAACTCGTTTGTATGTAGGAGACTTACTGTAAGCATTTATTAACTTATACCTGTTGAGCATGTTTTTCTTTATTCATACATTCAACAGGATTTACTGAGAAATTGCTACATACCAGGCACTGGGCCAGGAGCTAGAGACTTGCTGGTGAGAAAAAACAGGCATAGTTCCAGGCTCTAAGGAGCTTTTAGACTATTTAGGGGGATAAATAAATAAATAAATAGTATATTATTACAATTGAGATAAGTGCTAGTATTAGGTGCCTAAATGCTCATATTTAAAAAACTGCATTTCAGAGTGTTTACGGATACAGAGTTTATTTCTTACTCACTCTACAGCTCAGCATAGTTGTTCCTGTATTAGGTAGCAATCTAGGTATCTCTACATGGACAGCAACTTGGGGACAGAAGTTCCTTTCATCTTGCAGCTCAGTTCTTTTCTAGACTTTCAAGTTTTCTTTTTTTAGGTGGAATGTGGGGGGAAAAGAGTGGAGGACTGTGTGTGGGAGGGTTTTATGGGCCTGGCTTAGAAATGGCATACCTCACTTCTGTTCACATTCTGTTGTTTGCAATTCGGTCACATGATCAAGGGGAGGATAGAAAATAGAATCTAGTTGTGTCCCCCAGAGGAGGAGAGAAAATTTTAACCAATCTACTAAAACGTATGAATGAAAAGAACAGGGTGCTTTCAGGTGTGATAAAGGAAAAAGAAGTATAAGACATAATATCATGAAGCTTACAGTTTTGTTGTTGAAATACAGTAATGAGATATTTAAATAATACTGCAAGGTAATCTGTATTTGAATGAAACAGAGCATCAGAGGAGGAATCTTTTGACATCATTGATTCTAATTCCATTCTTTATATAGAAAATGGAAGTCCAAGTTCTTATGATCCATGAACATGGGATATCTTTCCATTTGTTTGTGTCATCAATTTCTTTTATTGAAGTCTTGTAGTTTTTATTGTACAAATCTTTCACTTCCTTGGATAAATTTATTCCTAAGTGTTTTATTGTCTTTGTTGCTATCGTGAATGAGATTGTTTTATTTCTTTTTCAGATATTTCATTGTTAGTGTGTAGAAATATAATTGATTTCTGTATATTGATTTTATATTCTGCAACTTCATTGTGTTTGTTGATTAGTTCCAACAAATTTTTATTTGAGTCTTTAGGATCTTCTATATATAAGATCATGTCATCTGCAAACAAAGGCAGTTTTACTCCTTCCTTTCTTATTTTATTGTCTTTTATTTTATTTATCTTGCTTGATTGCTGTAGCCAGGACTTCCAGTACTATGTTGAATAAGAGCAGTGATAGTGGACACCCTTGTTAAAGTATTTGCTAAGGTAAAATGGTTAGTTAGTATCATAACTGGGTCACATTTTTCAGAGAAGTTTATAATGCTCAGTGTCCACACACACACACACACACACACACACACACACACACACGTCCTTACCTACATAATTGACTCCTATTTTCTGTTTACCAGCAGATAAGCCAACATTTCCAGTTAAAGGTGCTTATTCCCAGTGCTGAACTTTCTTTGGAGGAATCCAATCAAAGGGGCTTGGATCCACAGTCAAATCACTGCCCACAACTGGTAAATACTATTTGCCAGAGGAACTCATGCGTGAAGTCTGACCTTAAGTAATTGGTCTGGTAGGTTAGGGCCAAAACTCTTACAAATACATTTTAGAGCTATCTTTCTTGGAGGCTTGGCAATGTGCCATCTGGCCATGGAGTGTGACTGAGAGTTGAGCTCTTTGTACCCTCAGGTATGGTGGGAGCTGAAGCCTGGGCTAGCTTCAAGGCCACTCATATAGGAGAGAGTAGCAACTTTCATTGCATATCTGTATATATCAGTTAAAAATAAAAAGCCCTTGTGTTGGAAAACAATCAGAGTTTGGCCAGTTTTTTTGGAGTCAGTTTCTGAGGTGAGAACAGAAGGAATTGGAGGTTGGCTAATAGAGACTATCAGTCACTAAACAAGTTGGTGCCTATGTCTTGTCTAGTCTTCCATATATTATGTTTTCTGAAAGTGATATGAATATTATGTAATGTGCAAATCAAGGGGTTAGAGAATTGAGGGTGGGTACAGTTTTGATATGAGTAACACTTAGGGAAATGATAGGAATTAGGCAGCGTCTCTCAAAATACACTTTGTAGATGTCCTGCTTCTTAATCCCCTAGGGGGCCAGTAAAATGCAGATTCCTGGGCCACTTGTAGATTGAAGAGTGAAACTCTTGGGCTTTTGACCTGTGAACCTGTGTGTTAAACAGAGCTCTCTTTATCTTAAAGGATGACTGCTAGAGAGGGTTGGAGGAAAACCTGAGCAATGGTATTGGAATATAAAGCATCAAATTACTCTTGTGTATTTGCCTATGTCAGTTTACTAAGTAAAAGTTTACTTAGTAATTCCAGATTTGGATCTACTGAAAGGCTATCTCTATACATGATAAGATCAAATATATAATTTATTCTTGCTTCTTTCAGACAACTAATCAAAAATAATTGTCTGCCGTGACTGCTGTTCTCTAGAATGAGCTGTCATGGATTATGTTTGGTATGTCAGAGGCCTTGTGAGAATCAGCTGTCAGGCATGGAATAGAATTGTACAGTTGCTACTGGTCAAAGGAGAGAGCGTTTTTGCCCTTGGTATTTTGACTTTGTGTCAAGGGTTGTATAACTAGTTATATTTAACAAAAGTGTGGTTCCCAGAAAGTCTCATGAAAAACCCTAAAGCACTGAAATGTCTCCTGATTATGACAGATTCATATTATGAGTCTAAAATTCTTTATGGTGATTATGGATACTAAGTAAACATTTTTCATGCTAAATCCTGATCCTAAGATTTTTATTAAGGCTTTTAGAGGGACTCATTCATACTTGAAACTCTGAATTTGACTTTCTTGAAATTATTCTATATTTGCAGTAGATGCTAATAAGTTGATTATGTTGATGTTTTTTTCTTTGATAATATTAAAGAGTATAGAAGGAGTTCAATAAGTACTTTTACAATTAATGCTCAGTAAAGAATCCAGAGTTCTTCGTGAACTGTTAATAAATGCAAAACTATGAAATTGCCAATCGTGGCATGCCATCAATCATGGGGAGTTGGATACTAAGACTCTTGCTTCCTTCTCATAGCTTTCACCAACTCTAGGGTTACCGTCAGCCATACAGAATATATTTGGTTTGTGGGTATATTTAATTTGGAAGACAGAGCTCGTTAAACTTTTTAAAAATTAAATGAAGCAATTTGAAAATTGGATGATTCCCATAAAAACTCAGCTTTCTGGATTCTCATGAAAAGTCAGAACATGGGCCATGTTCCCCTATGGCAGAGGTCAGAAGTGGCCCCTCTGGATGCTCAAGTGCTCTCCAGCATATGATGCTTCACTCATTTATACTAGCTGCTTCTGAGTATGAGAACCCTCAAAGGCTTGAGGCCCTTTCTTGTTAAAATGATCTGTCCCCAGCCTCTTAAATTTCCAATACCCTTCACTTAGGATCCTCACAAGATGACAACTTACTCTCTGAGAGAAAACAAACCGCTTGATTACATTTTGTAAAGATGTATGTGTGTGAGAAATATACAAAGGCGCACAGTTAGAGGCACACAAAATTCATCTAGATTTGTTAAGCTTGAAAGATGTATTCCTGTTTTCTGTTGGGTTAAGAACCAGAGTTAATAAAATGAGATATAATAGGGGGATATGTGAACTCCTAGATTTACTCAGGTATGAATACACAAATTCAAATACCTACATACAAAGTCAATTAGGAAATGCAAGATGATAGAGCTATAATTTGGTAGTATTTTTATGAAGACGGTGTTCAGTACGCATCAGTAGAGCGATATGACTACTTCTAAAAAGATGCAAAAAGAGGCATGTTAATAGAAATGTACCAGTGATGGAAACTGTGGTATTTTGTACTCTGTTTGTCAAACTGGGTATGGAGGGTTGTTTTCTCTGAAGTTTTAAAAAGACGTTGACCACAGAGCTCCAAGAAATGTGAGAACAGGTGACTGCGATGGAGAAGGGCCTAGGAATTAAATCATATAAGGAATGATTGACGAAGCCATGTTTTAACCAGAGAAGATGGAAACGGGTTAGGGAAATAGGCAAGGCCTTTAAATATTTGAAGAGCTCTTATACATCTGAGGGTGTACACTTGTACTCTGTGACTCCAAGGAGCATAAAATGATAAAGACTCATGTATTTTTTAAAATGTGGGAAAAGGCAAACTGCAGATTGTTCAGACAAGTAACACTGAAGACTGTGTATCGAGACCTAAGAGGTCTCTGTTAACAGATGTATTTAGACCACTTAGTAAAGAGATAGAGATGACAGGGGCCAAGACAGACAAAACAGAATCTTGAGAAGGTAACTTTCTTTTTTTCTTCTTTTAGAATTTTAAAAGTTTATAAAAGTCACAAAGACATCAGACACAAAAAAGTCTAAGTGAAATTACTTTGATTACTATTGTTTAGAGAAAATGACTGTTAACAATTTTGATTATTGGCTTTTAAATTCCTTACGAGAAATTATACATACAAATTTTTCTTTATCAAAATTGAGATTCTACTATAGAAATTTTCCTGTAGTGTTTCTTCTTCTACTTCAAAATACATAAATGCCCTCTTCTTTCATATTTGTGTGTATTTAAATTATTAGTAGCACACTGTATTATACTATATTCCTATATCATAATTAAAAGTAAAAAATTCATTTGTCATTGGAAATCTGTGCTGTTTCCTATTGTGAAAAATGATGAAATATATTATCTAATTATTTCTGTAGGATATATTCCTCAAATGGGATCATAGTATCAAAGGGTATGCATTCTTTTTAGGGACTATGACATATATTACAAGTTTCCCTAGAAAAAATGTTTTACAACTTACACTCCTGCCAGCTGGTAATGATGGAGACATTTTCTGAACACCTAAATTAAATTCACTGTTGTCATTGAATTTAGAAGTTTTTTCCAAGTTTAAATTGTTCTGTAATTAAGTACATATTTTTTTGATTATTAAAAATTTATATATTTTTCACATCTTACATTTATATTTATTTTTTGGGTAATTATATGTTCATATGTTTAGCCCATATTTTCAGATGTTCATCTTTTTCTTACTGTTTTTCAGAAGTTTTTAAAAAAGTTTATAAAAGCTATTAGCCCATTGTCTTATATAGTTAAATACATCTTCTTGTTTATCATTTATGTTTCAAACTTATTTATGATATATATATATATATATATATATAGAGAGAGAGAGAGAGAGAGAGAGAGATAACTGATGGGTCTAAGATTTTATCCTACTTGGAAGCTAATGAGTTAGCTTGCTACAATTTCATAGATGCTGGCAAAAGACACGAGACTTCTGGATACTTACAGCAATAGCAGTAGCCAGAATGTCAGCATTTTCTTTTCTTTTCAACTTCAGGAAATTTAATATTGATACAATATTTTTATCCAAGCAAACAACCATATGCCAGTTTTTTAGTTGACTAATAATTTCCTATGTAGCATTAATTCTTTTTTTTTGAATACTTGCATTTTATTTAATTTTTTTTTTACACAGCAGGTCCTTATTAGTCATCCATTTTATACACATCAGTGTATACATGTCAATCCCAATCTCCCAATTCATCCCACCCCCACCGCCGCTTTCCCCTCTTGATATCCATACATTTGTTTTCTACCTCTGTGTCTCAATTTCTGCCTTGCAAACCGGTTCAACTGTAACATTTTTCTAGGTTCCACATATATGCATTAATATACAATGTTTGTTTTTCTCTTTCTGACTTACTTTACTCTGTATGACAGTCTCTGGATTCATCCACATCTCTACAAATGATGCAATTTCGTTCCTTTATATGGCTGAGTAATATTCCATTGTATATATGTACCACATCTTCTTTATCCATTTGTCTGTTGATGGGCATTTAGGTTGCTTCCATGACCTGGCTATTGTAACTAGAGCTGCAGTGAACATTGGGGTGCATGTGTCTTTTTGAATTATGGTTTTCTCCTGGTATATGCCCAGTATTGGGATTGCTGGGTCATATGGTAGTTCTATTTTTAGTTTTTAAAGGAACCTCCATACTGTTCTCCATAGTGGCTGTATCAGTTTACATTCCCAGCAACAGTGCAAGAGGGTTCCCTTTTCTCCACACCCTCTATAGCATTTGTTGTTTGTAGATTTTCTGATGATGCCTATTCTAACTGGTGTGAAGTGATACCTCATTGTAGTTTTTTTTTAAAATAAATTTATTTATATTTATTTTTGGCTGCTTTGGGTCTTAGTTGCTGCGCGCAGTCTTTCTCTGGTTGCAGCGAAGGGGGCTACTCTGCTTGTGGTGCACGGGATTCTCATTGCGGTGGCTTCTCTTGTTGCGGAGCACGGGCTCTAGGCACGTGGGCTTCAGTAGTTGTGGCATGCAGGCTTCAGTAGTTGTGGCTCGCGAGCTCTGGAGTGCAGGCTTAGTAGTTGTGGCACACGGGCTTAGTTGCTCCACGGCATGTGGGATCCTCCCACACCAGGGCTCAAACCTGTGTCCCCTGCATTGGCAGGAGGATTCTTAACCACTGCGCCACCAGGGAAGTCCCCCTCATTGTAGTTTTGATTTGCATTTCTCTAATAATTAGAGATGTTGAGCATCTTTTCATGTGTTTGTTGGCCATCTGTATGTCTTCTTTGGAGAAATGTTGATTTAGGTCTTCTGCCCATTTTTGGATTGGGTTGTTTGTTTTCTTAATATTGAACTGTATGAGCAGTTATATATTTTGGAGATTAAGCCTTTGTCCGTTGATTTGTTTGCAAATGTTTTCTCCCATTCTGAGGGTGGTTTTTTCGTCTTGTTTATGATTTCCTTTGCTGTGCGAAAGCTTTTAAGTTTCATTAGGTCCCATTTGTTTATTTTTTATTTTATTTCCATTACTCTAGGAGATGAATCAAAAAAGATCTTGCTGTGATTTATGTCAAAGAGTGTTCTTCCTGTGTTTTCCCCTAAGAGTTTTGTAGTGTCTGGTCTTACATTTAGGTCTCTAATCCATTTAGAGTATATTTTTGTGTATAGAGTTTGGGAGTGTTCTAATTTCATTCTTTTATATGTAGCTGTCCAGTTTTCCCAGCACCACTTATTGAAAAGACTGCCTTTTCTCCATTGTATATCCTGGCCTCCTTTATCATAGATTAGTTGATGATAGGTATGTGGGTTTATCTTTGGGCTTTCTATCCTGTTCATTGATCTATGTTTCTGTTTTTGTGCCAGTACCATATTGTCTTGATTACTGTAGCTTTGTAGTATAGTCTGAAGTCCAGGAGCCTGATTCCTCCAGCTCTGTTTTTTTTCCCTCAAGACTGCTTTGGCTATTCAGGGTCTTTTGTGTCTCCATACAAATTTTAAGATTTTTTTTCTAGTTCTGTAAAAATTGCCACTGGTAATTTAATAGGGATTGCATTGAATCTGTAGATTGCTTTGGGTAGTATAGTCATTTTCACAATATTGATTCTTCTAATTGAAGAACATGGTATATCTCTCCATCTGTTGGTATCTTAATTTCTTTCATCAGTGTCTCATAGTTTTCTGCATACAGGACTTTTGTTCCCTAGGTAGGTTTATTCCTAGGTAGTTTATTCTTTTTGTTGCAGTGGTAAATGGGAGTGTTTCCTTAATTTCTCTGTCAGATATCTCATCATTAGTGTATAGGAATGCAAGAGATTTCTGTGCATTAATTTTGTATCCTGCAGCTTTTCCACATTCATTGATTAGCTCTAGTAGTTTTCTGGTGGCACCTTGGGGATTCTTTCTGTATAGTATCATGTCATCTGCACACAGTGACAGTTTTACTTCTTCTTTTCCAATTTGTATTCCTTTTATTTCTTTTTCTTCTCTGATTGCCATGGCTAGGACTTCCAAAACTATGTTGAATAATAGTGGTGAGAGTGGACATCCTTGTCTTGTTCCTGATCTTAGAGGAAATGGTTTCAGCTTTTCACCTTTGAGAATGATGTTTGCTGTGGGTTTGTCGTATATGGCCTTTATTATGTTGAGGTAGGTTCACTCTATGCCCACTTTCTGGAGAGTTTTTATCATATATGGCTGTTGAATTTTGTCAAAAGCTTTTTCTGCATCTATTGAGATGATCATATGGTTTTTCTTCTTCAATTTGTTAATACGGTGTATCACATTGATTGATTTGCATATATGGAAGAATTCTTGCATCCCTGGGATAAATGCCACTTGATCATGGTGTATACTTTTACTGTGCTGTTGGATTCTGTTTGCTAGTATTTTGTTGAGGATTTTTGCATCTATATTCATCAGTGATATTGGTCTGTAATTTTCTTTTTTTCTAGTGGTATCAGGGTGATGGTGGCCTCATAGAATGGGAGTATTCCTTCCTCTGCAAATTTTTGGAAGAGGTTGAGAAGGATGGGTGTTAGCTCTTCTTTAAATGTTTGATAGAATTCACCTGTGAAGCCATCTGGTCCTAGATTTTTGTTTCTTGGAAGATTTTTCTTTTTTCTTTGCAGTACACGGGCCTCTCACTGTTGTGGCCTCTCCCGTTGCGGAACACCGGCTGCGGACGCGCAGGCTCAGTGGCCATGGCTCACGGGCCCAGCCGCTCCGCGGCATGTGGGATCTTCCTGGACTGGGGCAGGAACCCGTGTCCCCTGCATCGGCAGGCGGACTCTCAACCACTGCGCCACCAGGGAAGCCCTGTTGGAAGATTTTTAATCACAGTTTCAATTTCATTACTTGTGATTGGTCTGTTGATATTTTCTATTTCTTCCGGGTTTAGTCTTGAAAGGTTATATCTTTGTATGAATTTGTCCATTTGTTCCAGGTTGTCCATTTTATTGGCACAGAGTTGCTTGTAGTAGTATCTTAGGATGCTTTGTATTTATGCAGTGTCTGTTGTAACTTCTCCTTTTTCATTTCTAATTTTATTGATTTTAGTCCTCTCCCTCTTTTTCTTGATGAGTCTGGCTAATGGTTTATCAATTTTGTTTAACTTCTCAAAGAACCAGCTTTTAGTTTTACTGATCTTTGCTATTGTTTTCTTTGTTTCTATTTCATTTATTTCTGCCCTGATCTTTATGATTTCTTTCCTTCTGCTAACTTTGGGTTTTGTTTGTTCTTCTTTCTGTAGTTCCTTTAGGTGTAAGGTTAGATTGTTTATTTGAGGTTTTGCTTGTTTCTTGAGGTAGGCTTGTATTGCTATAAACTTACCTCTTAGAACTGCTTTCGCTGCATCCCATAGGTTTTGGATTGTTGTCTTTTCATTGTCTTTTGTTTCTAGGTATTTTTTGATTTCCTCTTTGATTTCTCCAGTGATCTCTTGGTTATTTAGTAATGTATTGTTTAGCCTCCATGTATTTGTGTTTTTTACGTTTTTGTCTCCTGTAATTGATTCCTAATTGCATAGTGTTGTGATCAGAAAAGATGCTTGATATGATTTCAATTTTCTTACATTTTCTGAGGCTTGATTTGTGACCCAAGATGTGATCTATCCTGGAGAATGTTCCGTGCGCACTTGAGAAGAAAGTGTAATCTGTTTTTGGATGGAATGTCCTATAAATATCAATTAAATCTCTCTGGTCTATTGTGTCATTTAAAGCTTGTGTTTCCTTATTAATTTTATGTCTGGATGATCTGTCCATTGGTGTAAGTGAGGTGTTAAAGTCCCCCACTATTATTGTGTTACTTTTTATTTCCTCTTTTATAGCTGTTAGCAGTTGCCTTATGTATTGAGGTGCACTTATTTTGGGTGCATATATTTTTATAATTGTTATATCTTCTTCTTGGATTGATCCCTTGATCATTATGTAGGGTCCTTCCTTGTTTCTTGTAACATTCTTTATTTTAAAGTCTATTTTAGCTGATATGAGTATTGCTACTCCAGCTTTCTTTTGATTTCCGTTTGCCTGGAATATATTTTTCCATTCCATCACTTTCAGTCTGTATGTGTCCATAGGTCTGAAGTGGGTCTCTTTTAGACAGCATATATATGGGTCTTGTTTTTGTATCCATTTAGTAAGCCTGTGTCTTTTGGTTGGAGCATTTAATCCATTCACGTTTAAGGTAAATATCGATATGTATGTTCCTATGACCATTTTCTTAATTGTTTTGGGGTTTTTTTTGTAGATCCTTTTCTTCTCTTGCTTTTCCCACTTAGAGAAGTTCCATTAGCATTTGTTGTAGAGCTGGTTTGGTGGCGCTGAATTCTCTTAGCTTTTGCTTGTATGTAAAGCTTTTGATTTCTCCATCAAATCAGAATGAGATCCTTGCCGGGTAGACTAATTTTGGTTGTAGATTCTTCCCTTTCATCACTTTAAATCTGTCATGCCACTCACTTCTGGCTTGTAGAGTTTCTGCTGAGAAATCAGCTCTTATCCTTATGGGAGTTCCCTTGTATGTTATTTGTCATTTTTCCCTTGCTGCTTTCAATAATTTTTCTGTGTCTTTAATTTTTGCCAGTTTGATTACTATGTGTCTCAGCGTATTTCTCCTTGGGTTTATCCTTTATTGGACTCTCTGCGCTTCCTGGACTTGGGTGGCTGTTTCCTTTCCCATGTTAGGCGAGTTTTCAACTATAATCTCTTCAGATATTTTCTCGGGTCCTTTCTCTCTCTCTTCTTCTTCTGGGACCCCTACAATGCAAATGCTTTTGCGTTTAATGTTTTCTCAGAGGTGTCTTAGGCTGTCTTCATTTCTTTTCATTCTCTTTTCTTTATTCTGTTCTGCAGCAGTAAATTCCAACATTCTGTCTTCCAGGTCACTTATCCGTTCTTCTGCCTCAGTTATTCTGCTATTCATTTCCTTCTAGTGTATTTTTAATTTTAGTTATTGTATTGTTCATCTCTGTTTGTTTGTTCTTTAATTCTTCTAGGTCTTTGTCAATCATTTCTTGTATCTTCTTGATCTTTGCCTCCATTCTTCTTCCAAGATCCTGTATCATCTTCACTATCATTATTCTGAATTCTTTTTCTGGAAGGTTGCCTATCTCCACTTCACTTAGTTGCTTTTCTGGGGTTTTACCTTTTTCCTTTATCTGATACAAAGCCCTCTGCCTTTTCATCTTGTCTATCTTTCTGTGAACATAGTTTTTGTTCCACAGCCTGCAGGATTGTAGTTCTTCTTGCTTCTGCTCTCTGCCCTCTGGTGAATTAGCCTATCTAAGAAGGTTGTCCATAATGTCAGCATTTTCTTAAGCATATTTTCCAACCTCCAGTTCCCACAGGGCAACATTACAAGGGCCAGGTGATGTTTGCACATGCAGTGAGTTGCATTATAGGATAGTAACCCCAAGCTTAGGAAACCCCAGTATTTTATGATAGCCAGCAAGGAACTCTGACCAATATTTGCCCTGGAGCTAGATATTACCTTTATTATGCTGGACAGCAGACAAACCTACCCTATCTCTATTTCTTAAGGGTGTTGCTGAATAAACGTCCTTGAAAAGCTAATTCAGAAAAGCTTGTCAGTGCCTTGGTTCCCAAGATATGCAGGAATATGAGGGACCGATGGATAATTGTATTCTGATAGTAAGTGCCATAATTAATTTTAAAATTATATAGTAAAATTTATCATTCTTAGATAGTTCCTTTTATTATTAGACTGAAGAGGTTTTTCCCTTTTTGGAGAGTGTTTTTAAACTGCTGAAGTGGAGAATTCCCGCACCAGTACTCATCAAGGTTTCTACTAAGGTATTCCATAGAAGAGGTCTGCTTCAGGAAGGAATTTCCAAGTCCCCCATTTTGTCTTGAATATTCAAGCAGATGATTTTTTTTCTAAATTATTTGTTTTACTATATAAATAACTTCCCCAATTCAAGTACAATTCCTACAGGAATATGTTTCTTGTTCATCCTTTAGCTTTGAGAATTCTGGCACAAAACATTCCTTATAAATTTATTAATTTATATTTAGTACCAGCTGCCTACCAAAAATTGTTCCAAGTACTTTACATATATTATTTCATTTTGTTCTTGCAATAATCTAAGGTAGGTACTGTTTCCCCCCGTTTCACAAATGTGAAACTGAGACTCAAAGGCAACGTGAAATTTACTCAAGATCAAATTCTTGAGTTTGAGAATTACAATCACAATTCATCTGATTTCAACAAGGAATTTTTTTCTGTTGTCTCATGTCCTTGAAAAAAAATGGACAAATTTAGTTGTACATCCCATCAGACGTGATCCTATTCTATGCTGACTTTTGTATATCTGTAACCTATCTAAGAATATAACAAAAGCTACACATCTCACAGGGGGAAGAAATGCTTTCTCTCACTTACATACAAACACATACACACACACATAGTATTGCATGTAATTTCACTGTTATTTTAAATGATATATTTGATATTTATAGTGGTATGGTGGGAGTTATACATATTAAGTTCAGTTATTTACTGTATTTTCATTTATCCTTTAGTTCTTTAAAAACTTCTGGCAGCAGATATTTTTAAAGTGAATTTCACATCAAATACTTACAGAGAAAACACTCATAGAGAAAACGCTCAATGAGATAAAAGTAGAGTATCTGTAGTTGAAGCACACATGGTAGGCAGGATTATTTGGCTTTGCCTTCATCCATCATGGAGAGCCAGAATGGAATCTGCTTAAGAAGACGGACTCTGGAATCAGGCAGCTGGGGTCCAAATCCTTGCTCTACACAAGAGTTATTTTAAAAATATTTAACAACTGGTAATGCAGGGCATTGCCCAGTCAGAATAGACAGAGCCTATAAAGAGCTGATATAGCCACACTGGCTCATAACCAGCTCAGGCTCTATCACTCACTAGCCATGTTTTTATCTGTAAAATGAACAGTAGCAGTACTCATTATCTCATAACATTTTTATGAGTATTAGATGCGATAATGTAAATAAAGCACTAGGAACAATGTTTGGTAGAAAGAGGTACTCATTAGGTATCATTAGCAGTAGCAGCAACGTTGTGACTAATACTTGAAGAGCTTCCAGGGAACTCCAGAACTTTACAGTTAAAATGCTTAAAACCCTCTGCTTAAGGGAAGACAGGGATGATCTTGGTAAATTTGTGAATGGTGCATGTCTCTAAAGGATACTATTTGGATTGAAGAGTTAGGGATCAGAGAGACATTGAAAAGCTAGCAAGAAAGGTGGAAGCTAATGCAATGACATTCAATAGGGATAAATACAAAGTTCTGCATTTTAGTTAAGATTAAAAAAAGAAACTCCGTTTATAGGAATGGGAAAAAAAAAACAAAAAAGGGATTCTAGTGAAAAATACTCCAGGATTTTAGCTAAGCAATCAACAGGAAGTGTACTGTTTCCTCTGTGGTTAATGTGGTTTTTGCCACAGTTGCCATATTAGTGCTGCCACTCTCCATGGCCATACTGTATCTGAAATATATTGAGTACCAGGCACTAGGCTATAGATAGACATATGGATGTATTGAGATTTATTCAGAAAAAATATGAAGGAGGTTGAATAATGAAGACTCTCAAAACCAGGAAGGGTAACCAGGAGTGTTTTACCTAGTTAAGTAGAGATCTAGTGGGAGATCTGATGGTGATTTTCTGATGCCTGGGTAACCTTCACATGGATGAGTTCACTGTGCTGTGGCAGGAAGGAATAGAACCACTCAGTGAAATTCACAGAAAGGCAAAGTTCAACTCTACATAAAACATGCCTAAAGTAGATCTGCCTGCTCACAGATTAGGGAACTTGTTCTTTTTAAATTGATTGTGTTCAAAATCAGAGGGGATAGCAGTTGGGTAAAGAATGCTGTAAAGAGAATGTTGTCATTGGTGAGAAGTTAGTAATCTCTTGATTTCCTTTCTAGAACTTTTAAAATTTATAACTTCAAGTTATGATACAAGTTGGCTATGAAGGATGAATGGAAGAGTGAAGAAAAAGTATAGAAGGAGAATAAAAATAATTTAGTTATGTTGAGATAAAATCTTCTTTCTGGAATGAGTTTTCTAAGAACTAGAATTGTCGAAGAATGGAATAGGCTGCTTTCTGAAGAAGTGAGCTTCTGCCTTTGGAACTAGTCACTGGATGATGTAGTCATGCATCCTTGGCAAGTGATGGGTAGTTGGAAAATTTCATTCTGTTGAATGAATTATCACCTGTCAGGAATGTTGTTTGAAGGATTCTTGAATTATTGGAAGATGTACTAGATGAAGTCTAAATCTTCCAGTTCTAAGGTTTATTTGGATTGTGTCTGTCTTGTATCCAAGTATATTTTCTCATATTTGTTCCATATTGAATTCTCTCAATGCCCACCTGAGAAATAGCTCTATTTACTAAAACCACATCAATATTATATGAGCCAAACACGATTGCTGTTCCGGAAGTTCTTTATTGCTTTTACAGAGCTGCTTAGTTTACTTTGATTTTATTATTAATAAATTTTAGTGATGTTTGGTCATGCTTAGAGAGATCTCCCTTGCTTATCTCCAAATCTCATAAATGTAGAAGATAAATAATAAAAGTATTGGGGCTTCAGATACTCATCAGTATTTTAGAGTGTGTTTGAACACAGATTTTTCTCTACAAAATACTTGGATTAGAGCTTTTCTGTTCAAAAGAATATATAATTATCAGTTATTAGATATTCAATTATTAGGCCACAATATGTCTTTAATTGCATTTTTCTCATTATGAAAGTAACATATTAATTTATAAAATAGGGCAAAAACCATACACATGAAGAGGAAAATAAAGATCACTTACTGTTTTAGTTTCCTAGGGCTGCCTTAACAAATGACCTCAAACTTGGTGACTTAAAACAACAAAACTGTGTCCTCTCACAGATCTAGAGATGAGAAGTCCAAAATCAAGGTATCAGCAGGGCACTGGTGAAGGATCCTTCCTTGTTTCTTCCTAGCTTCTGGTAGATCCCAGCAATCCTTGGCATTCCTTTGTTTGTAGCTGCATCACCCCAGTCTCTGCCTCTGTCTTCACATGTCCTTCGTCTGCATGTCTTTGTGTGTCATCTCTTCTAATTTTTTTTTTTTCTTTTTTGCGGTACGCGGGCCTCTCACTGTTGTGGCCTCTCCCGTTGTGGAGCACAGGCTCTGGACGCGTGGGCTCAGCGGCCATGGCTCACGGGCCCAGCCGCTCCGTGGCATGTGGGATCTTCCCGGACTGGGGCACGAACCCGCGTCCCCTGCATCGCGGACTCTCAACCACTGCGCCACCAGGGAAGCCCATGTCATCTCTTCTTTTAAGGGCACTAGTCATTGGGTTTACAGCTCACCCTAATCCAGTCTGGCCTCATCTTAACTAATTACATATGCAAAGACCCTATTTCCAAATAAAGTCACAGTCTGTGGTTCCAGGTGGATATGACTTTTGAGGGGACGCTATTCAATCCACTATACCTAAAATCTAATTTCTGTTCATATTTTGATGCACATCTTTTCATTTTTAATTTGTTCATATCTATTATGAAATTGGGATCTTGATGCACATACCACTTTGGACCTGCTTACTTCATTTGATACTGTGAATTTGTATTGTGACATTGACTAATTATCTACACCTTACACTTCCAGTGTGCCAAGTTAATTCAACCAATACTCTCTTGGTGAATATGTTGCTGTATTGCCCTCTCCTTTTTGCTATTACAAATGAGGTTATGAAGAACTTCCTTGTATATAAATGTTTGGATGCATCAGTGATTGTTTCCATGATGTGAAGTCCTATGCTACATATGGAATTGCTTGGTCCAAGAGTGTATATTTTTTCCAAGACTTTTAGTAATATTCAGCTTACACCATTTGATATTCTGAATGGCAGATAAGTAGACTGGGTGTGTTTATGCCTTTTTGAAAAGAATCAACTTAGTTCTAGGGAAAATTTTATTAAACTTCCAGCATGTCATCTCATCAATATTTATATCAATATTTAATATATTAACGTTATAGGTAGTTTATATTCTGGGTTAGATCTTGAAATAAGGCAGTTTTGACTTTGGGCAAATATTGTATATAACTGATTAGAAAGGACTGCTTCCCTTTCTGTCTTCTCTAACCCCACTCATTTTCATGTGTGTGTAGTCTTCATCAGCCATAATGGTGGATTCTAGAGATTGAGGGGAGCAGAATTTTTAGCAAGCAGAGAGCACAATGTACTTAAGTTTTCAAGGCTTCCTTTCCATAGTGCTTTGAAAGCTAGATGTATGACAAGCTATGTGTACCAATACTTCTAAAAGGAGTGATCAAAGTCATTACTTATATCAAAATAAAAGTATTGAAGATATACTCTGGGACATTTTGAATCTAAATTTTATTTGTTGTTTGTTATTTTAGTAGAAGCATTTAAATCTATTTTGATGGGGGTCATAAATTTAGATGCTTAGAGGGGTAGGTAATATAAATCAGCAAAGCCAAGAAGTTACAAGTGCTGTAAATCCTACAAACAGACTGAAAACAATGCTTCTGTCATGCCCCCATCTAAAAAGCATGCTTTACTCGTCTCTAATTTCTTGCTATGTGCAAAAAATGGACCTAGAGCTGCCAGATTGTGATTTTTAAAAATAAAAGCCAGATATTCAAAAATTTTTATGAAATATCCCAATTTTTAATTATAGATAAAATTGTGAAAAAATCTTTATAGGGCAAAAACACTCTGTGGAGAATATTTGTCTTTATAGATTCAGCCTATGACTTTTAT
Organism: Monodon monoceros; assembly: GCF_005190385.1. Lineage (NCBI taxonomy): Eukaryota > Metazoa > Chordata > Mammalia > Artiodactyla > Monodontidae > Monodon > Monodon monoceros. The sequence goes on along the minus strand of NW_021703772.1, from coordinate 52,792,451 downwards.
TCTAAATTTTGACTTTTGTTTATTGGAGTGTTCACTTTTCTGTTAAGTTTATTGTTGTATTTTTTGTAGCCACAGTTTTAGTTTGCTACCTCTTACCTTTAACTAACCAAAGGGCACTTAGCATAGGGAAAAAAAAGATATTCAGAATGCTGTGATATACTTTCCAAATATGTTAGCACACAGCTGGTCAACCTTAAAATTGTAATGTCAACTTAAATCCCTTTTTTGGCAGTCAGTCAATTCGTTTTGTCTTTCAAGCATCTCAGAAGGTCAAATGGAGAATTTTATTCTTTGTACACAAAAACCCTCAGTTTTACCTATTGGAATAAGATAGGAGTCTCAATAATTTAAGACATGGAGGAAATCAGGATATCCAGCTAATAAGTCAATTGATTACATTTACAAAGAACAATTTGGATGGGATGTATTTAAAGCACTTGATTTAAAGAGTTAATTGTATGTTGAAAATAAGGTCATAGTTTTAGTATTTTAATTTCCTTTTATAAAAGTTTAGCTAATGATACTTTCTTAAATGCAACCACTTTTATAATAATTCTCCTATGCATAAAAATTATATATATATAAAATTTCCCAAAGTGATCTATATTATTATTATCAAGTCTATGGTTTTGCCACTCATATAACAATGAGGAGTCTTAATATTCATTATGAGGTATAATGAAAATATTAGAATAAAGTTGATAATAATTCTTTAGATTTAATATTAAAATAGGTTTTAAATTATTCTGCTATACATTGTGGATTGTATGATATGGAACACAAGATCCTAAACATTAATTAGTAGTGTACTATTTGCTCATGTGAAGTTGACAGTTTAATTGGTTGTTCTCAGTGTGTACTATGTCAATCACAGTATTTACAATCTAGTTTTCTTGCACTACTTTAATTGTCACATGAAACAAACTGGTATATTTCTGTCTAAAATGGATTCTTTTGTAATGGCTAATCACAATTTGATTTTCCTTAGAGAGTCTCCTTATTTTTTGGTTCAGTCAAAAGATACAAAGAGCTCTTGACTAGAAAATGACTTGAGCTCCAAAGTTGTAATTGAACAAGGGAGAATTTAAAGGAAAATATGGACAGAAAGAGGTGTTAGAAAATTCTCATTTTGCTCTCTCATACCAGTGGTTTCCCACAGAGGGCCTGTGTGAAATAGATAAGAAATTTGTAGAAGAGAAAAATAATCATGACCTATATAAATTGATGAATCCACTGTTTGTTGGCAGAAGTGATAATACTGTTGTCCAGACTGGGTTATTTTGGGGAAAAGAATTACAGTGCAAATATTTTAATTTGAACTTCTTTCAGTTCTCATAGCTGTCTAACTAGCGGCACATTTTAAATGATATAAAGATATGCCTTTGGCTGACAAATTTTACATAAATTTTTAATACAATGGTATTGGCCTGATAAAAATCAATATAAGTTATTAATATCTTCCTAGTCAGGAAGGTATTGTGAACCTTTCCAGGAATAATCCATATGCATGATACTATGTTGGATAAATACTGGAAATAGTTAAATAAGTTTTATGACAGTCCAGGGATCTATACATGTACATAGAAGTGACTTGCTAATTTTTAACACCAGGATATTTTTTTCATCAGTATGGAAAAATCAAATATACACATTTCCAAATACTCATAAACCATGGGCTTGAGTGTTCATGTGTGTGTGTGGTTATGAGAGAAAATGTCCATTTTTATAGGATAGATTTGAAGCTAAAGATGACTCTTAGACTGTTTTCCATAATAACAGCTTTATTGAAATATAATTCACATACCATAAAATTCATGCTTTTGAAGCATGTAACTCAGAGATATTCAGAGAGTTGTACACCATTGCTACTAACTTTAAAACATTTCATCATCCTAAAAAAGAACTCCTGTAACTATTAACAGTAACCCATTCTTCGTCACCCAGGCCCTGGCAAAAATTATTCTATTTCTGTGTATTTGTCTATTCTGAAATTTCATATAAAAGGAATCACATAACATATGCCCATTTCTGTCTGACTTCTTTGATTTAGCATAATGTTTTTAAAGTTTATGTTATAGTATGTAGCAGTACAATTTATTTTTATGACCGAATGATATTGTATTTATGTATATACTATTTTGTTTATCCATTCACCAGTTGGTAGACATTTGGATTGTTTCTACATTTTGGCTGTTGTGGATAACGTTACCATGAACATTCATGTACAGATTTTTGTGTGGACATGTTTTCCGTTCTCTTGAATATATATCTAGGAGTGGAATTGCTAGGTCATAAAGTAACTTTTTGTTCAACATTTTAACTGACCATCAAACTGAATTCTAAACTGGCTGCACCATTTTACATTTATAACGATGTACTGAGGGTTCCAGTTTCTCCATATCCTTGCCAACACTGGATACTCTCTATCTTTTGTATGTTGGCCATCTTACTGAGTGTGAAGTTGTATCTCATTGTGTTTCTTTTTGCATTCCTAAGTGATAATGATGTTGCATATTTTTTCATATGTTCATTGACCATTTACATATCTACTTTGGTGAAATGTCTATGCAAATCTTTTGCCTGTCTTTTAATTGGATTGTCTTTTTATTGTTTTAAGAGTTCTTTATATTTTAAAGAACCCCTTTTCAGTTTCTTTATCAGATATAGGTTTTTTTTCACTTACTTGAAGATTTTTTTTTTTTTTTTTTGCGGTACGCGGGCCTCTCACTGTTGTGGCCTCTCCTGTTGCGGAGCACAGGCTCTGGATGTGCAGGCTCAGCAGCCATGGCTCACAGGCCCAGCTGCTCCGCGGATCTTCCCGGACCGGGGCACGAACCCGTGTCCCCTGCATCGGCAGGTGGACTCTCAACCACTGTGACACCAGGGAAGCCCTGAAGATGTTTTTTGAAGCACAAAACTTTTTTTTTTTTTTAAGATGTGATGATTCATTATCTTTAACACTTTCTGAGAGGCAAGTGAAAAGCCATAATGGGTTTTTTTAATTAAAACAAATTTTTATTGAGGTATAGTTGATGAACAATATTACATAAGTTTCAGGTGTATAATATAGCAATTCACAACTTTAAATGTTATACTCCATTTATAGTTATTATAAAATATTGGCTATATTTCTTGTGCTGTACAATAAATCCTTGTAGCTCATTTATTTTATACATAGTGGTTTGTACCTCTTAATTCCCTACTCCTATCTTGCCCCTACCCCCTTCCCTCTCCCCATGGGTAATCACTAGTTTGTTCTTTGTATCTGTGAGTCTCTCTCTTTTTGGGGGGTTATATTCACTATTTTATTTTATTTTTTATAATAGATTCCACATATAAGTGATATCATACAGTACTTGTCTTTCTCTGTTTGACTTACTTCTCTTAGCATAATACCCTCCAAGCCCATCCATGTTGCTGCAAATGACAAAATTTTATTCTTTTTTATGTCTGAGTAGTATTCCATTGTATAAATATACCACATATTTTTTATCCATTCATCTGTTGATGGATACTTAGGATGCTTCCATAATTTGGCTATTGTAAATAATGCTATTATGAACATTGGGGTGCATGTATCTTTTCAAATTAGTGTTTTTGTGGTTTTTGAATATATACCTAGGAGTGAAATTGCTCGATTATGTGGTAGTTCTACTTTTAGTTTTTTGAAAAACTTTCATACTGTTTTCCACAGTGGCTGCACCAATTTACATTCCCACCAACAGTGTACGAGGGTTCCCTTTTCTCAACATCCTTGTCAACAGTTGTTATTTGTGTTCTTTTTGATGATCGCCATTCTGACAGGTGTGAATTGATACCTCATTGTGGTTTTAATTTGCATTTCTCTGATTAACGATGTTGAGCATCTTTTCATTTGCTTGTTGGCTGTCTGTATGTCTTTGAGAAAATGTCTGTTCAGGTCTTCTGCCCGTTTTTTAATCAGGTTGTCTGTTTTTCTGATGTTGAATTGTATGAGCTGTTTATATATTTTAGATATTACCACCTTATAGATCATATCACTTGCAAATATTTTCTCCCATTCAGTAGGTTGTCTTTTTGTTTTGTCAATGATTTCCTTTGCTGTGCAAAAGCTTTTATGTTTAATCAGGTGCCATTTGTTTATTTTTGTTTTTGTTTCCTTTGGAAAACAATAATGGATTTTTAAATGGACCACATCTGACAATACTCAGAGTGGGGGAAGAGAGAAGTTAACCAGCTAGCACCAGCACCTTGTACATAGTAAGCATTACAACATTTGTTAAACTGAAATGACTTGAAGTTGAGGATCATAATAGATCTCTAAGACTGGATGAAAATTAAGTTAAACTTTGAGAACTTTTAACTGGCTTCTATTAATTGACCTTATTTCCTATGATTATCACCCCTATATTTAAAAAATCCTCTTCTCATTCATTCATGTAGCTTTTTTTGATATATTTGGTCATTTTGCTGCAATGTCAAATATAAATTATGGTAAATTAGATATTTTCTTTCTGCTTTTTAAAAAATTTAACAATAGTTTATTTACAGGATCGTGTTATTTTTAGGTATACAGCTTCAGATTCTTTTCCATTATACTTATTACAAGATATTGAATATAATTCCCTGGCTATACACTAAATCCTTGTTTATATATTTTATATATAATGGTGTGTATCTATTAATCCCAAGCTCCTAAATTATCTCTCCCCCTCCTCTTTTCCCTTTGGTAACCATAAATTTGTTTTCTATGTCTGTGAGTCTGTTTCTGTTTTGTAAATAAGTTAATTTATATATATATATTTTTTAGATTCCACATACTTGTCTTTCTCTGCCTGACTTACTTCACTTAATATGACAATCTCTGGTCCATCCATCTTGCTTCAAATGGCAATATTTCATTCTGTTTTATTAAAATTTTTATTTGAAATATCAATATATCTGGAAGATTGAAATAGACTTGTCAAATAATGAAACAAACCCTCAAGTGGACATAGGTCAGCTTCTGACTGATCTATTAATACTTAAAGCTTTGAACATATTTCAAAAAACACCTATTTAAGATAGGTAAATTCTCTACCTCTTTTTTAAAAAATTTTATTTATTTTTTGGCCACATTGGATCTTCGTTGCTGTGTGCAGGCTTTCTCTAGTGGTGAGTGGGGGCGGGCTACTCTTCATTTTGTGGTGCACGGGCTTCTCATTGCACTGGCTTTTCTTGTTGCGGAGCATGGGCTCTAGGCGCATGAGCTTCAGTAGATGCAGCATGTGGGCTAAGTAGTTGTGGCACATGGGCCTTAGAGTGCATGGGCTTCAGTAGTCGTGGTGTGCGGGCTCAGTAGTTGTGGCACAAAGGCTTGGTTGCTCCATGGCACGTGGGATCTTCCCAAACCAGGGATCGAACCTGAGTCCCCTGCATTGGCAGGCAGATTCTTAACCACTGCGCCACTAGGGAAGTCCCTATATACCTCTCTTTTTGTTGCTCCTTTTAAATGGGACCAGCATTATTGTGGAGAAACCTTAACTTAGTTCTGGAAAGTTGACATTTTGTCCTCAAGAAGGAGATTTTGCCCTACAAACCTGATATTCTCAAGAACCTCTTGTATGTGAAGGTACAGATATAAAACCCATCAGTGTTCAACAAGGACTGTGGAATGCTTTCACAGGTCACTCAGCTAGGTTCTCCCAATAGGTAAACTACTTTGGACATCTCTGCATTAAGCATGTACTTTTTCAAACCACTAGGGTTTAGTGCAAGAATTGGTATAAGAATTGGAATTTTTAAAATAAATTCTAGTATCTTGAAATAATACACCAAACCAGGCATCATTTATTTAATTTAATAAGATAAGTCTGTTCAACATACATTTATTTAACCCCTATTTGATGCCAGGTCCTTTTACATACTCAAAAAATATCATTTAAGCTTCATGTACTCCTCAATAATATATAATTAAATGCATTTTGCAGATGAAAAATCTGAGCCTCTGAGAGGTTAAGTGGCTTGCCCCAGGGCCAGTTTGTGAGGATTTGAACCTGAAGGGGGTGTGGTGGGGGAGTGGGGGGCCTCCAAAGACTTACTTTTTCTTTCCAATCATGCTGTTTCCTGTTAAGAGAAGGAGTTAATGTGTTTGCAGAAGTACCTGAAATATCTCCAAGAAGTAAACATTGAAGATCTAATCCAGAGTGCTGTTTCTTCACTCCTAGAAACATTGGTTCCACTCTTACTTAATGTTGCCCAGTCTAACAGTGTCTATGATGATTCTAGTAGTTTTAACTGCTTTACTTAGTAGACAGAGTTGATTACTTCCATTGTCTGTGTTGCCCTTTGTCAGTGGTTAATTACAACTATTTCTCATGTTTTGAGTTCCATATATTTCAGAAAAGAGCCAGAGTTAAATGGTAAGTAAATGTTTACACTGTCACATTTTTTCACTTAATAGTGTCTATTTTTCTTTCTTTTTTACCAAATAGTTAAAATTATTTTTTCTCGTGTTGAGAACTTTTAAGATTTACTCTCTTTGAAACTTTCAAACATATGATGAGTATTGTTAGCTATAGTCACCATGATATATGTTGCATTCTCAGGATATATTTATCTTACAGCTGGAAGTTTGGACCTTTTGATCCCCTTCACTCATTTTTCCCACCCCCTACCCCTGCCTCTGGCAGCTAACAATCTGCTGTCTCTATATATGAGTTTGATTTCTATTTTTAGATTCCACATTTAAGTGAGATCATACAGTATTTGTTTTTCTCTGTTTGACTTCATTCACTTAACACAGTGCCCTCAAGGTCCATCTATGTTGTCACAAATGGCAAGATTTCCTTTTTTTATGGCTGAATAATACTCATATTTGTATTTATATATAAATGTGATATGTGTGTGTGTATATATATGTGTGTGTATATATATGTGATATATCACATTTATATACATATATATATGTATATAAATGTGATATATCACATTTTCATTATCCATTTATCCATCAAAGGACACTTAGTTTGTTCTATATCCTGGCTGTTATAAATAATGCTGCAGTGAACGTGGGGCTAATAATTATTTCCTTAAGATAAATACCCTGAAGTGGAATTGCGGGATTTATGGTGGTTGTATTTTTATGTTTTTGTGGAATCTCCCTGCTTTTTGCCATAGTGGCTGTACCAGGGTACATTCCCACCAACAGTGCCCAAGGGTTCCCTTATCTTCACATCCTTGCCAACACATGTTAACGCTTGTCTTTTTGATAATAGCCATTCTAACAGATGTGAAGTGGTAGCTTATTGTGGTTTTGATTTGCATTTCCCTAATAGTGATGTTGAACATCTTTTCATGTGCCTGTTGAACATCTGAATGTCTTTGGAAATATGTCTATTAAGATCATCTGCCCATTTTTAAATCATGTTGTTTTTGTTGAGTTGTATGAGTATTTATTCTGAATATTAACACCTTATCAGATATATGATTTGCAAATATTTTCTCCCGTTCCATATGTTTCCTTTTCTTTTTGTTGGTTTCTTTTGCTGAGCAGAAGCTTTTTAGTTTGATGTAGTCACACTTGATTACTTTTGCTGTTATTGCCTTTCCTTTTGGTGTCAAATCCAAAAACTTGTCACCAAGACCAATGTCAAAGAGCTTACTCCCTATGTTTTCTTCTATGAGTGTTGTGGCTTCAGGTCTTACCTTCAAGTTTTTAATCCATTTTGAGTTGATTTTTGTGTAAGATATAAGATAGCAATCCAGTTTCATTATTTTGTATGTGACTGTCTAGTTTTCCCAACACTATTTATTGAAGAGGCTTTCCTTTCCCCATTGAATACTCTTGGCTCCTCTCTCATAAATTAATTGATTACATATGTGTGGGTTTATTTCTGGGATTTCTGTTCTGCATCCTTCATCTGTGTGATTGTTTTTATGCCAATACCAACTATTTTGATCACCATAGTTTTGTAATATATTTTGAAATTGGAAAGTGTGATGTCTCTATCTTTACTGTTCTTTCTTTTTTTTTTTTTTACATCTTTATTGGAGTATAATTGCTTTACAATGGTGTGTTAGTTTCTGCTTTATAAGAGAGTGAATCAGTTATACATATACATATGTTCCCATATGTCTTCCCTCTTGCGTCTCCCTCCCTCCCACCCTCCCTATCCCACCTCTCCAGGGGGTCACGAAGCACCGAGCTGATCTCCCTGTGCTATGTGGCTGCTTCCCACTAGCTATCTACCTTACGTTTGGTAGTGTATATATGTCCATGCCTCTCTCTCGCTTTGTCACAGCTTACCCTTCTCCCTCCCCATATCCTCAAGTCCATTCTCTAGTAGGTGTGTGTCTTTATACCTGTCTTACCCCTAAGTTCTTCATGACATTTTTTTTTTCTTAAGTTCCATATATATGTGTTAGCATACGGTATTTGTCTTTCTGACTTACTTCACTCTGTATGACAGACTCTAGGTCTATCCACCTCATTACAAATAGCTCAATTTTGTTTCTTTTTATGGCTGAGTAATATTCCATTGTATATATGTGCCACATCTTCTTTATCCATTCATCTGATGATGGGCACTTAGGTTGTTTCCATCTCCGGGCTATTGTAAATAGAGCTGCAATGAACATTTTGGTACATGACTCTTTTTGAATTATGCTTTTCTCAGGGTATATGCCCAGTAGTGGGATTGCTGGGTCATATGGTAGTTCTATTTGTAGTTTTTTAAGGAACTTCCATACTGTTCTCCATAGTGGCTGTATCAATTTACGTTCCCACCAACAGTGCAGGAGGGTTCCCTTTTCTCCACACCCTCTCCAGCACTTATTGTTTCTAGATTTTTTGATGATGGCCATTCTGACTGGTGTGAGATGATATCTCATTGTAGTTTTGATTTGCATTTCTCTAATGATTAATGAAGTTGAGCATTCTTTCATGTGTTTGTTGGAAGTCTGTATATCTTCTTTGGAGAAATGTCTATTTAGGTCTTCTGCCCATTTTTGGATTGGGTTGTTTGTTTTTTTGTTATTGAGCTGCAGGAGCTGCTTATAAATTTTGGAGATTAATCCTTTGTCAGTTGCTTCACTTGCAAATATTTTCTCCCGTTCGGAGGGTTGTCTTTTGGTCTTGTTTATGGTTTCCTTTGCTTTGCAAAAGCTTTTAAGTTTCATTAGTTCCCACTTGTTTATTTTTGTTTTTATTTCCACTTCTCTAGGAGGTGGATCAAAAAGGATCTTGCTGTGATTTATGTCATAGAGTGTTCTGCCTATGTTTTCCTCTAAGAGTTTGATAGTTTCTGGCCTTACATTTAGGTCTTTAATCCATTTTGCACTTACTTTTGTGTATCATGTTAGGGAGTGATCTAATCTCATACTTTTACATGTACCTGCCCAGTTTTCCCAGCACCATTTATTGAAGAGGCTTTCCTTTCTCCACTGTACATTCCTGTCTCCTTTATCAAAGATAAGGTGACTATATGTGCGTGGGTTAATCTCTAGTCTTTCTATCCTGTTCCATTGATCTATCTTTCTGTTTTTGTGCCAGTACCATACTGTCTTGATTACTGTAGCTTTGTAGTATAGTCTGAAGTCAGGGAGCCTGATTCCTCCAGCTCCATTTTTCGTTCTCAAGATTGCTCTGGCTATTCGGGGTCTTTTGTGTTTCCATACAAATTGTGAAATTTTTTGTTCTAGTTCTGTGAAAAATACCAGTGGTAGTTTGATAGGGATTGCATTGAATCTGTAGATTGCTTTGGGTAGTAGAGTCATTTTCACAATGTTGATTCTGCCAATCCAAGAACGTGGTATATCTCTCCATTTATTTGTATCATCTTTAATTACTTTCATCAGTGTCTTATAATTTTCTGCATACAGGTCTTTTGTCTCCTTAGGTAGGTTTATTCCTAGATATTTTATTCTTTTTGTTGCAATGGTAAATGGGAGTGTTTTCTTGATTTCACTTTCAGATTTTCCATCATTAATGTATAGGAATGCCAGAGATTTCTGTGCATTAATTTTGTATCCTGCTACTTCACCAAATTCATTGATTAGCTCTAGTAGTTTTCTGGTAGCATCTTTAGGATTCTCTATGTATAGTATCATGTCATCTGCAAACAGTGACAGCTTTACTTCTTCTTTTCAGATTTAGAGTCCTTTTATTTCATTTTCTTCTCTGATTGCTGTGGCTAAAACTTCCAAAGCTGTGTTGAACAAGAGTGGTGAGAGTGGGCAACCTTGTTCCTGATCTTAGTGGAAATGCTTTCAGTTTTTCACCATTGAGGACGATGTTGGCTGTGGGTTTGTCATATATGGCCTTTGTTACGTTGAGGAAAGTTCCCTCTATTCCTACTTTCTGCAGGGTTTTTATCATAAATGGGTGTTGAATTTTGTCGAAAGCTTTCTCTGCATCTATTGAGATGATCATATGGTTTTTCTTCTTCAATTTGTTAATATGGTTTATCACATTGATTGTTTTGCGTATACTGAGGAATCCTTACATTCCTGGAATAAACCCCACTTCATCATGGTGTATGATCCTTTTAATGTGCTGTTGGATTCTGTTTGCTAGTATTTTGTTGAGGATTTTTGCATCTATGTTCATCAGTGATATTGGTCTATAGTTTTCTTTCTTTGTCACATCCTTGTCTGGTTTTGGTATCAAGGCGATGGTGGCCTCGTAGAATGAATTTGGGAGTGTTCCTCCCTCTGCTATATTTTGGAAGAGTTAGAGAAGGATAGGTGTTAGCTCTTCTCTAAATATTTGATAGAATTCGCCTGTGAAGCCATCTGGTCCTGGGCTTTTGTTTGTTGGAAGATTTTTAATCACAGTTTCAATTTCAGTGCTTGTGATTGCTCTGTTCATATTTTCTCTTTCTTCCTGATTCAGTCTTGCCAGGTTGTGCTTTTCTAAGAATTTGTCCATTTCTTCCAGGTTGTCCATTTTATTGGCATAGAGTTGCTTATAGTAATCTCTCATGATCTTTTGTATTTCTGCAGTGTCAGTTGTTACTTCTGCTTTTTCATTTCTAATTCTATTGATTTGAGTCTTCTCTCTTTTTTTCTTGATGAGTCTGGCTAATGGTTTATCAATTTTGTTTATCTTCTCAAAGAACCAGCTTTTGGTTTTATTGATCTTTGCTATCGTTTCCTTCATTTCTTTTTCATTTATTTCTGATCTGCTTTTTATGATTTCTTCCGCTAACTTTGGGGTTTTTTTTTTTCTTCTTTCTCTAATTGCTTTAGGTGCAAGGTTAGGTTGTTTATTCGAGATGTTTCCTGTTTCTTAAGGTAGGATTGTATTGCTATATACTTCCCTCTTAGAACTGCTTCTGCTGCATCCCATAGATTTTGGGTTGTTGTGTCTCCATTGTCATTTGTTTCTAGGTATTTATTTTTATTTCCCCTTTGATTTCTTCAGTGATCATTTCGTTATTAAGTAGTGTATTGTTTAGCCTCCACGTGTTTGTATTTTTTACAAATCTTTTCCTGTAATTGATATCTAGTCTCATAGCGTTGTGGTCAGAATAGATACTTGAAACAATTTCAATTTTCTTAAATTTACCAAGGACTGATTTGTGACCCAAGATATGATCTATCCTGGAGAATGTTCCATGAGCACTTGAGAAAAATGTGTATTCTGTTGTTTTTGGATGGAGTGTCCTATAAATATCAATTAAGTCCATCTTGTTTAATGTATCATTTAAAGCTTGTGTTTCCTTATTTACTTTCATTTTGGATGATCTGTCCATTGGTGAAAGTGGGGTGTTAAAGTCCCCTACTATGAATGTGTTACTGTCGATTTCCCCTTTTATGGCTGTTAGTATTTGCCTTATGTATTGAGGTGCTCCTATGTCGGGTGCATAGATATTTACAATTGTTATATCTTCTTCTTGGATCGATCCCTTGATCATTATGTAGTGTCCTTCTTTGTCTCTTCTAATAGTCTTTATTTTAAAGTCTATTTTGTCTGGTATGAGAATTGCTACTGCAGCTTTCTTGTGGTTTCCATTTGCATGAAATATCTTTTTCCATCCCCTTACTTTCAGTCTGTATGTGTCTCTAGGTCTGAGATGGGTGTCTTGTAGACAGCAAATATATGTGTCTTGTTTTTGTATCCATTCAGCCAATCTGTGTCTTTTGGTGGGAGCATTTATTCCATTTACATTTAAGGTAATTATCGATATGTATGTTCCTATTCCCATTTTCTTAATTGTTTTGGATTCATTATTGTAGGTCTTTCTCTTATCTTGTGTTTCTTGCCTAGAGAAGTTCCTTTAGCATTTGTTGTAAAGCTGGTTTGGTGATGATGAACTCTCTTAGCTTTTGCTTGTCTGTAAATGTTTTAATTTCTCCATCAAATCTGAATGAGATCCTTGCTGGTTAGAGTAATCTTGGTTGCAGGTTTTTCTCCTTCATAACTTTAAATATGTCCTGCTAGTCCCTTCTGCCTTGCAGAGTTTCTGCTGAAAGATCAGCTGTTAACCTTATGGGGATTCCCTTGTGTGTTATTTGTTGTTTTTCCCTTGCTGCTTTTAATATGCTTTCTTTGTATTTAATTTTTGACAGTTTGATTAATATGTGTCTTGGCGTATTTCTCCTTGGATTTATCCTGTATGGGACTCTCTGTGCTTCCTGGAGTTGATTAACTATTTCCTTTCCCATATTAGGGAAGTTTTCAACTATAATCTCTTCAAATATCTTCTCAGTCCCTTTCTTTTTTTTTCTTCTTCTGGAACCCCTATAATTCGAATGTTGGTGCGTTTAATGTTGTCCCAGAGGTCTCTGAGACTGTCCTCAGTTCTTTTCATTCTTTTTTCTTTATTCTGCTCTGCAGCAGTTATTTCCACTATTTTATCTTCCAGGTCACTTATCTGTTCTTCTGCCTCAGTTATTCTGCTATTGATCCCATCTAGAGTATTTTTAATTTCATTTATTGTGTTGTTCATCGTTGTTTGTTTCATCTTTAGTTCTTCTAGGTCCTTGTTAAATGTTTCTTGCATTTTGTCCATTCTATTTCCAAGATTTTGGATCATCCTTACTATCATTATTCTGATTTCTTTTTAGGTAGACTGCCTATTTCCTCTTCATTTGTTAGGTCTGGTGGGTTTTTATCTTGCTCCTTCATCTGCTGTGTGTTTTTCTGTCTTCTCATTTTGCTTCTCTTACTGTGTTTGGGGTCTCCTTTTTGCAGGCTGCAGGTTCATAGTTCCCGTTGTTTTTGGTGTCTGTCTGCAGTGGCTAAGGTTGGTTCAGTGGGTTGTGTAGGCTTCCTGGTGGAGGGGCCTAGTGCCTGTGTTCTGGTGGATGAGGCTGGATCTTGTCTTTCTGGTGGGCAGGTCCACATATGGTGGTGTGTTTTGGGGTGTCTGTGGACTTATAATTTTAGGCAGCCTCTCTGCTAATGGGTGGTGTTGTGTTCCTGTCTTGCTAGTTGTTTTGCATAGGGTGTCCAGCACTGTAGCTTGCTGCTCATTGAGTGAAGCTGGGTGCTGGTGTTGAGATGGAGATCTCTGGGAAATTTTCGCCATTTGATATTATGTGGAGCTGGGAGGTCTCTTGTGGACCAGTGTCCTGAAGTTGGCTCTCTCACCTCAGAGGCACAGCACTGACTCCTGGCTGCAGCAACAAGAGCCTTTCATCCACACGGCTCAGAATAAAAGGGATAAAAAGTAGAAAGAAAGAATTAGTAGAAGTAGAAAGAAAGATAGAAAGAAAGAAAGGAGGGAGGGAGGAAGGAAGCAAGGAGGGAAGGAAGGAAGGAGGGAAGGAAGGAAGGAGGGAAGGAAGGGAAAAAAAGAAAGAAGATAAAGTAAAATAAAATAAAGATAAAATATAATAAAGTTATTAAAATAAAAAAATAATTATTAAAAAAAATGGACGGATAGAACCCTAGGACAAATGGTGGAAGCAAAGCTATACAGACAAAATCTCACACAGAAGCATACACATACACACTCACAAAAAGAGGAAAAGGGGAAAAAATCATAAATCTTGCTCTCAAAGTCCACCTCCTCAATTTGGGATGATTCATTGTCTATTCACGTATTCCACAGATGCAGGGTACATCAAGTTGATTGTGGAGCTTTAATCCGCTGCTTCTGAGGCTGCTGGGAGAGATTTCCCTTTCTCTTCTTTGTTCTCACAGCTCCCAGGGGCTCAGCTTTGGATTTGGCCCCACCTCTGTGTGTAGGTCGCCGGAGGTCGTCTGTTCTTCGCTCAGACAGGACGCGGTTAAAGGATCTTTTGATTCGGGGGCTCTGGCTCACCCAGACCGGGGGAAGGGAGGGGCACGTAGTGCGGGGCGAGCCTGCGGCAGCAGAGGCCAGCGTGACGTTGCACCAGCCTGAAGCGCGCCGTGTGTTCTCCTGGGGAAGTTGTCCCTGGATCCTGGGACCCTGGCAGTGGCAGGCTGGACATGCTCCCCCGAAGCGGGGTGTGGATAGTAACCTGTGCTCACACCCAGGCTTCTTGGTGGCGGCAGCAGCAACCTTAGCGTCTCATGCCCGTCTCTGGGGTCCGCGCTTTTAGCTGCGGCTTGCCCCCATATCTGGAGCTCCTTTAAGCAGTGCTCTTAATCCCCTCTCCTCGCGCACCAGGAAACAAAGAAGCAAGAAAAAGTCTCTTGCCTCTTCGGCAGGTCCAGACTTTTCTCCGGACTGCCTCCCGGCTAGCCGTGACGCACTAACCTCCTGCAGGCTGTGTTCACGCCGCCAACCCCAGTCCTCTCCCGGCGCTCTGACCGAAGCCCGAGCCTCAACTCCCAGCCCCGCCCGCCCCGGCGGGTGAGCAGACAAGCCTCTCGTGCTGGTGAGTGCCTGTGGCCCTGATCTTCTGTGCGGGAATCTCTCCGTTTTGCCCTCCGCATCCCTGTTGCTGTGCTCTCCTCCGCGGCTCCGAAGCTTTCCCCCTCCGCCACCCGCAGCCTCCGCGCGCGAAGGGGCTTCTAGTGTGTGGAAACTTTTCCTCCTTCACAGCTCCCTCCCACTGGTGCAGGTCCCGTCCCTGTCCTTTTGTTTCTGTTTATTCTTTGTTCTTTTGCCCTACCCAGGTACGTGGAGGGTTTCTTGCCTTTTGGGAGGTCTGAGGTCTTCTGCCAGCGTTCAGTAAGTGTTCTGTAGGGGTTGTTCCACGTGTAGATGTATTTCTGGTGTATAGTTCTGAAGGCAGGGAAAGTCCAGGATCAAGGGGCTGGCCAATTCAGTTCCTAGTGAGAACCCTCTTCCTGGTTTTCAGACAGCAGTCTTCTCTCTGTATCCTCACATGTCAGACAGAAAGATCATCTCTCTCGTGTCTCTATGATCCTCTCTTTCTTAGCACCTGCTAGTGTTGGAGGGTCTTATGCAGAGGCGGGCGGTGGCTGTGGCTCGCCCTATTGTTCTTTCTTAAGATTGCTTTGGCTATTTGGGGTCTTTTGTGTTTTCATACAAATTTTAGGATTGTTTTTTCTATTTCTATGAAAATGCCTTTGGAATTTTGATAGGGATTGCATTGAATCTGTAGAGTGCTTTGGGTAGTATGAACATTTGAACAATATTAATTCTTTCAGTCCATGGGCACAGAATGTCTTTCCATTTATTTGTGTCATCTTCAGTTTCCTTTATAATGTCATGTAGTTTTCAGTGTAGAGATTTTTTTTTTTACCTCGTTTAAATTTATTTCTAGGAATTTATTCATTTTGATGCAGTTGTAAATGGGATTATTTTCTTAATTTCTCTTTCTGATAGTTATTAGTGTATAGAAATGTAACTGATTTTGTATATTGATTTTATAATCTGCAGCTTTATTGAATTTATTAATTCTGTTTGGAGTCTTCAGGCTTTTCTATATATAATATCATGTCATCTGCAAATAGAAACAGTTCTACTTCCAACTTCAATGCCTTTAATGTTGTTTTCTTGCCTAATTGTTTTGCCTAGTACTTCTTGTAATATGTTGAATAAAAGTGGTGAAGAATGAACAGCCTTGTTTTTTCCCTGATCTTAGGGGAAAAGCTTTCAGCTTTTCACCATTGAGTATAATGTCAGCTGTTGGCTTGTCGTATATTGCCTTTATTATGTTGAGGGGAATTCCTTCTATACCTAGTTTGTTGAGTTGTTGGGAAGATTTTTGTTTTTTGTTTACTTTTTGGATGCACCGTGCAGCGTGCAGGATCTTAGTTCCTCAACAAGGGATTGAACCCGTGCCCCCTCCACTGGAAGCACAGTCTCAACTGCTGGATTGCCAGGGAAGTCCTGAGAGGTTTTTTTGTTTTCTGTATCATGAATGTATGTTAAATTTTGTCAAATGCTCTTTCTGCATCTATTGAGATGATCATATGATTTTTATTCTTCATTTTGTTAATGTTGTGGACCTCATTGATTTGTGGATGTTGAACTGTTCTTGCATCCCTGGTAAAAGTTTTGCTTTTAATGAAGTTCATTTTATCTACAGTTCAACCTTGTAAAATGTAGGGGTTAATCTGTGCACAACTTATAGTTCATCCTCTGTATCTGTGGTCCTTCCATACTCTTGGATTCAACCAACTACGGACTGTGTGGTACTGTAGTATTTACTATTGAAAAATATTTGAATATAAATGAACCCACACAGTTTAAACTAGCATTGTTCAAAGGTCAGCTGCATTTTTTCCCTTACTGCTTGTTGAGCTTCTAGAATCATATCTAAGGATCATATTGCCACATTCAAGATCACAAAGATTTACTTTTATGTTTTTCTCTAATAGTGTTGTAATTTTAGCTCCTCCATTTGGGTTGATTCATTTTGAGTTAACTTTGGTATGTGGTATGAGGTAGGGGTCCAAATGTATTAGTTTGCATCTGGATATCTAGCTGTCCCAGCAGCATTTCTTGAAAAGACACATTCATTACCCATTGAATTATCTTGGTACCTTTTTCAAAAATCAGTTGACCATAAATGTAAGGGTTTATTTCTGCACTCTTGATTCCATTCTATTGACCTATATATCTGTCCTCAAGCTAGTACAACACAGTCTTGATTACTGTAGTTTTATAATATCAATAAGTTATATTTTAAGACTTTATTTTTTAAAGCAGTTTTAGGTCCATAACATAATTGAGAGGAATGTATAGAGATTTTTCCTATAACCATTGCCCCCACACATGCATAGTCACCCCCATTATCAACATCAATCATCAGATTGGTGTATTTGTTATCAAGGATAAACCTATGTTAGCACATTATAATCACTTAAAGTCCATAATTTATCTTAAAGTTAACTCTTGGTGTTATGCATAATACAGATTTTGACAGACATTTGTTGACATGTATCTGTCGTAACCAGACAGAGTATTTTCACTGTCCTAAAAAATCTCTATGCTCTGCATATTTATCCCCTCCTCCCAGTCCCAGCAACCACTGATATTTTTATTTACTCCATAGTTTTGCCATTTCTTGAAATGTCTTGTAGTTGGGATCATACAAGTATATAGCTTTTTCAGACTGGCTTCTTTCACTTAGTAATATTCATTAAAGATTCCTTCATGTCTTTTTATGAATTAATAGGTCATTTCATTTTCATGCTGAAAAAATATTCCATCATCTTAGATGTGTACCACAATTTATTTAGCCATTCACCTTCTGAAGGACATCTTGGTCGCTCTCAAGTTTTGGCAGTTATGAATAAAACTACTATAATCACTTGTGTGTAGGTTTTTTTGTGGACATAAGTTTTCAGCTTCTTTGGGTAAATACCAAGGAACATAATTGTTGGATTCCATGGTTAGAATATGTTTAGTTTTTTAAGAAAGCACCAAAGTGTCTTCCAAAGTGACTATACCATTTGGCATTCCTACCAGCAATGAATGAGACTTTCCATTGCTCTAAATCCTCACCAACATTTAGTATTGCCACTGTTCTGGATTTTGACCATTCATTGTTGTTTTAATTTGCATTTCCCTGATGACATATTATGTGGAACATGTTATCGTGCTCATTTTCCACCTGTATATCATCTTTGGTGAGTTGTTAATGTTGGCCATTTTTTAGTTGGTGGTTTTTTCTTGTGGTCGAGTTTTAAGCGTCTTCTGTATAATTTGGATAACTGTCCTTTGTCAAGCGTATCTTTTCAAATATTTTCTGTCAGTCTGTGACTTGTCTTCTCATTCTCTCAGTTTTTTACAGAGCAAAAGTTTTTAGTTTTAATGAAGGCCAGCTCATAAATTATTTTTTTCATGCATAGTGTCTTTGTTGTATATAAACAGGCATTGCCATACTCAAGATCATCTAGATTTTCTCTTATGTTATCTTCTGGGAGTTTTTTTTTAGCTTAGCGTTTTACATTTAGGTCTATGATCCATTTTGAATTAAGTTTTGTGAAGGCTGTAATATCTGTCTCTATATTCATGTTTTGCATATGAGTATCTTGTTGTTTTAGCACAATTTGTTGAGGAGACTGTCTTTGCTCCAATGTGTCACCTTTGCTCTTTTGTCAGATATCAGTAGATTATATTTGTGGGACATATTTCTGGGCTCTTTTTGTTGTTGTTCCATTGATACATTTGTCTATTCTTTCACCAGTGTCAAACTGTCTTCATTACTGTAGCTTTATAATTGAAATTGGGTAGTGTCAGTACTCTAACTTTGTCCTTTCCTTACTGTGTTGTTTCTGAGTCTTTTTGCCTCTTCACTGAAACTTTAAATTAGATGTGTCATTATAAAATTACTTGCTGGGATTTTAATTGGGATTGCACCAAATCTATAGATCAAGTTGGGTACAGCTAACATCCTAAAAATACTGATTCTACCTATTCATGAACGTGGAATATCTCACCATTTAGTTCTTCTTTAATTTCATTCATCAGAGTTTTGTAATTTTCCTTATATAAATCATGTATATATATACCTAAGTACTTCATTTTTGGGTGCTAATGTAAATGGTATTGTTTTAAATTCAAATTCCACTTGTTTATTTTTGGTACATAGCAACTGACTTTTGTATATTAACCTTGAATCCTGCAGTCTTCCTGTAACTGCTTCATAGTTCCAGGAGTTTTTTGTCAATTATTTTGTATTTTCTACCCATATCACCTGTGAAGTAAGATAGTTTTGTGTTTTCTTTCCCCATCTGTATACCTTTTATTTCCTTTTCTTGCCTTGTTAATTAGTAAAAACTTCCAGTACAATGTTAAAAGGAGCAGTGAAAGGAGACCTCCTTTTCCTATACCCTGTCTTAATGGGAAGGCTTCTAGTCTCTCACCATTGAGTATGGTATTAGCTGTAGGTTTTTTGTAGACAGTCTTTATCAAGTTGAGAAAATTCTCCTCTATTCCTTTTACCTTGGAGTTTTATCATGAATGGGTGTTAGGTTTTGTCAATTGTTTTCCTCTGCGTCTATTAATAGGATCATATGATTTTCAATTTTTAGTCTGTTAATGTGATGGGTTACATTAATTGATTTTCTGATGTTGAACCAGCCTTCCATACCTGAGATTAATCCCACTTGGTTGTGATGTATAATTCTGCGTACTGTTTTTGGATTTGATTTGCTAATTTGTTGAGGATTTTTGAATCTATATTCATGAGAGGTGTTGGTCTGTAGTTTCTTTTCTTGTAATCTCTTTGTCTGGCTTTGGTATTAGGATAATGCTGGCCTTATGGATTGAATTTGAAAGTACTCCTTCTGCTCTATCCTGTGAAAGAGAATGTACAGAATTGGTATAATTTCTTCCTTAAATATTTGACAGAATTCACCAATGACTCCATCTGTGCCTGGTGCTTTCTGTTTTGGAAGGTTATTAATTATTGATTCAATTCCTTTAATAGATATAGGCCTATTCAAACTTCCTGGATCTGTGGCTTGGTGTCTGACATTAATTTGGTGAAAGTCTTAGTCATTGTTTCAGATACTCTTTTTCTCTCTTTCTTCTCTCTGGTCTTCCCATTACACATTATGTTACACTTTTTGTAGGTGTTCCACAGTCCTTGGATAATCTGATGTGGGTTTTTTTGCTGCTTTTCTTCTGTTTGATATTTGAGGATTCTATTGATAAATCCTTTTTAGTTGAAAGATTCTTTCCTTAGCCATATACAGAGTATAATAAGTCCATTAAAGGCATTCTCCTTTTCTGGTACGGTTTTTTTCCTTTTCAATCACTAGAATTATTTTTTTAGTTTGTTCTTAGTATTTTCATTCTCTCTGCTTAATAGCCCATATTCTTTTGCTTGCTGTATACCTTATCCATTAGAGCCATTAGCATATTAATCATAGTTGTTTAAAATTCCAGTCTGATAATTCCACCAGCCCTGCCATGTCTGGTTCCAGTGCTTGCTATTGTTACTGAGTCCAAGCTTGTACTGCAACTGCACAGCAGGCCAATAAATTGAGAGATGAGTTGTTGTGGCAAGGAATACTTTATTCAGAAAGCCAGCAGACTGAGAAGATGGTGAGGTACGGTCCCAAAGAACCATCTTACCCAAGTTAGAATTCAGGCTTTTTTTTATACTAAAAGGGGAGGGGGTGTGGTTGGTTGCTGCAAACTTCTTGATGCCAGAATCTTTTGTTCTCGCAGTTGTCCATATAGGTCCAATCACAGTGTTCCTATAAACCTCCAACAAGACAAATGTTATTCTCTGTTCTGAAACTTTTTGTGTCTATTTGAAGGTCAGAGCCTTGAGAATGGGCTATCCTGTATATTTCAGGCTATAGGCAACATTCTTAACTTACAGCAAAAGCAATAAAATACAAAGGTTAAAGTAAAACATTTCTAGTATGGAGTCAGATTTGTTCTTCCCTATGACACTCTTTTTTTTTTGCCTTTTGGTGTGTCTTAAAATTTTTTCTTAATAGGTGGAAATTATGTACTGGGTAAAAGAAACTGCTATAAATAAGCCTTTACTAATATGGTGGTGAGATATGGGGATAAAGGAAACATTCTTTAGTCTTTGATTAGGTCAGTCTTTTAATAAGCCTGTGCCTTTGAACTGTGAATTTAGCAAGTGTTTCTCAATTTCTTCTTCTCAGCTTAGATGGGACAGGATGGCAGTAGTGAGCTAGAATTGGGTATTTTCTGTCCCTAGCTCAGTTAGGCTCTGATAATACCCCAGCAGGTTAAGCTCTGGTTAAGTAGTTTCGTTTCCCCTGAGGGCAGGTCTTGTTAAGAAGAGCAGAGTGCTCAGGCATATTTTAAAATGTTTCCTTTTCCCCCTCCCCCTGCCAGAAGCAGGAGAGAATTTTTTTCTCTGATATTTACTGTGGGAATCTGGTTGATCTCCTGGAGATAAATCTCACAATATTGTGGAGCCCCCACCCCCCATGATTGGGTCCTCCTGGAGTTTTTAGCTCTGAGACTTGTTCACTTGTTCAAGCAATTTATACGTTATAGTTCAGCTTTTCCTACCCCAGCACTGATTCCCGAGGGAGTTTCTACTTATTAGACTCTGCTCTAATCAGCCACAATTGCTGTATTTGCCTATTCATCTCTCCAGTCTTGAGGGTAGTGGTTTTTCCTGTGTCTTGCCCTCTCTTATGGATTCTAGGAGAGTTACTGATCTTTTCATTCTGGTCCGCATTTTACTTGTTAGCATGGATTGGTGACTTCAAGCTCCTCACATGCAGAGCCAGAAACTGGAAGTCCTTCTGTAGTAAGGCTTGAAATCAGGATATGTGATTTATCCAACTTTGTTCTATTTTTCAAGATTGTTTTGGCTACCCTTGACCCTTGAATTTCCATGTGAATTTTAGGATCAGGTTGTCAATGTTTACAAGTAAGTCAGATGGAATTTTGATGGGAATTGTGTTGAATCTGTAGATAGGTTTGGCAAGTATTGCCTTCTTAGCAATATTAATTCTTCTGATCCATGAAAATAAGATATCTTTCCATTTATTTGAGACTTGAATACTTACCAATATTTTTTCTGCTGATGCTGAGATTATCATATACTTTTGCCCTTTAGTCTATTGATATGGTGACTTACATTAATTGATTTTGGATGTTAGCCCATTGTTGCCTCCCTGGGATAAATCCCAGTAGGTCATCACGTATAATCCTTTTTCATGTTTCTGAATTCAGTTTGTTAGTATTTTGAGAACTGTTGCATCTGTAACAGGTATTGGTCTATAGTTTTCTTGTGATGTCTTTGTTTTTGTTATCACTGTAATACTAGCCTCATAAAAGTGAATTGGGAAGTGTTCCCTTTTCTTCTACTTTTCAGAAGAATTTGTGAAGGATTGGTTTTAATTATTCTTTACATGTTTGGTAGAATTCATCACTAAAGCTATCTGGGCTCGGGCTTTCTTCGTGGGATTTTTTTTTTTAAACTTATTTAATCTCTTTACTTGTTAATAGGTCTATTGGGATTTTCTCTTTCCTCTTGAATCTGTCCATAGCTATCCCTTAATGGGAACTTTTAAATTTATTTATGTTATGTAATGTGTTAACTGTTAATTTTGATTTTTCAAAGAAACAACTTTTGGTTTTGTTGATTTTTCTCTGTTGTTTTCCTATTCTCCATTCCATTTATCTCTGCCTTAATTTTTATTACTTCATTCCTTCTGCTTGCTTTGGATTTTGTTTCCTCTGCCTTTTCTAGATTCTGAAGGTGTAAGTTTAGATTACTGATTTAAGATTTTCTTCTTATTCTTTTCTTCGATAAATGCAACTCAGTCATTTTTATTGCAACTAAAAGACAATATATTACAGAAACTTCCTGGTATATCTGGGAGAAAGTATTATTTAAGTAAATAATGAAATAGTTCAGTTTTAGTAATACGATTATGTGTGAAAAACACAAAATGCAAATATGGATGCTTCTAAATCAACACTATCCAAGTGATAAAGTTGGCTGATTGCATCTGCCTCCACATTGCTTCTTTAGGTAACACAAACACAACTGAAACTTGCCGGTTTTCTCCTTTATACTTCTCCCTTATTATTCATGGTATTGTCACTTTAATACCAAAACTACAGAAAAGAATAGCTTTTGAAAAGTTATTACTCTAATATATTAATTTGGCCATATAAATTGGTAGGCCAGCAAAGTTTAAATGACCCTAAACACTGATAGTAAAGCTGTTGGTCTTCTTGTTGCTTTATCACAGTTTTTTTTCCTATAAAAAAATCAATTATTACAGAATCAGAGTATAAAACATTGTACAAGTGTATGATTTCTGGGGTATTTTTTCCTCCACATTATCATCATGGCAGTATATATAGTGAGTGTGAATGATACAGGAGTAGAACTGATTATTGCATCAGCTGTGACCATAAGTGGCCTCAGTGTAAGTACTCAGAGTTTTAACATTTAAATAACTGAAAGTATGCTCATTTTAATCTGATAAAGGGGGTTTGGAAAACTTAGGTTATATTATTGAAACAATGAAGTACAACTTCTCAGGTATGGTTATTCACCATGTCAAACTATTTGAGAAACAAATATGAAATATCAGTTAACTTGGCAGAGAAGACAAATCTCAATATTTGCAATGAAATAGGATGGAAAAATACTGATATATATATATATGAATATATATATATATATATTTTTTAAATAAACAGTCTTGATTTAAATTCTAACAGAACTAACAAGAAGGGTACTTATGAGCGTAGAACAGTCAATAAAAAATGATCTTTCATATAGGAGTGATTGCAAATGTACAACAGCAAAATGCACCTCATAGATGTGTCAATTTTGCCATTAAAAGTTCACTTTAAAAATTGTATTTTTCTTCTCCAATTTTTGAGCAGTGAAGCTAGCACTTGCTTGCTAAATTGTTGAATTATAACAAGACACACACATTCATGGTAAAAAAAATTGATCTGATGAGTCTGTGCTTAATTCAGTAGCTAGTACAAGAGTTAACAGTTAATCACGATTGCTGGTACTCTCTCAAATGAAGGGTTAATAAATGAAAATGAAGGCAGATTTATGGAGAACAATAAATTTGATGTATAAATCCTCATGAAACTACAGAAACAGGAGCACCATATAATGTATATATTTTGGTTTACATCTTCCTTATTTTTAAATGTGAGTATTACAGCTATAAATTTCCTACTAAATACTGCTTTCACAGCATGCTCTAAGTTTAGCATGTTGTGTTTTAATTTTCATTTATTCCTACATGTTTTCTAATTGTGATTTTCTCTTTGACCCATTGATTATTTAGGAGTGTTAATTTTCAAATATTCATGAATTCTCTAGGTTCTCTTTGGATATTGATTTCTAGTTTTATTCAATTTTTGTAGTCAGATAACATATTGTGAATGATTTTAAACATTTTACATTTATTAAGGCTGTTTTGTGGCCTAATAAACATTCTCTCCTGGAGAATAGCCCATGTGTGCTTGAGAAGAATGTTTACTCTGTTGTTGGGTGGAGTATTACATAGATTATCTGTTAAGTTTAGTTGGTTTGTAGTGTTGTTCAAGTTTTCTATTCCTTATTTTTTCTGTTATAATCATGTAGTACAAGACTTATTGAAAATGGAGTCTTGAAGTCTCTATTCCTGTTGAATTGTCTGTTTCTCTCATTAAGTTCAAACATTTTGTTACATATATCTTGAGGTTCTGTTGTTAGATGCATATTGGTTATAATTTTGCCTTCCTACTATATTGACACTCTTATTATAAAATATTCTCATTTTTCTGTAGTAACAATTTTGTCTTTAAGTTTCTTTTGTTTGATAGTAACATAGCCATGTTACCTCTTTCACTGTTTGCATGGTATCTTTTTCCATCCTTTTAATTTCCATAATTTTCATTTGTGTCCTTAAAGTGTGTTTGTTTTTTTTTATAAATTTATTTTTTATTTATTTAGCTTTGGCTGCATTAGGTCTTCGTTGCTGTGCACGGGCTTTCTCTAGTTATGGCGAGCGGAGGCTACTCTTCGTTGCGGTGCATGGGTTTCTCATTGCGGTGGCTTCTCTTGTTGTGGAGCACAGGCTCCAGGAGCATGGGCTTTAGTAGTTTTAGAACATGGGCTCAGCAGCTGTGGCTTATGGGCTCCAGAGTGCAGGCTCAGCAGTTGTGGCGCATGGGCTTAGCTGCTCCGCAGCAGGTGGGATCCTTCCGGACCAGGGCTCGACCCCGTGTCCCCTGCATTGGCAGGTGGACTCTCAAC
Organism: Monodon monoceros; assembly: GCF_005190385.1. Lineage (NCBI taxonomy): Eukaryota > Metazoa > Chordata > Mammalia > Artiodactyla > Monodontidae > Monodon > Monodon monoceros. The sequence goes on along the minus strand of NW_021703772.1, from coordinate 52,767,410 downwards.
CACTGCACCACCAGGGAAGCCCTAAAGTGTGTTTCTTTTAAACAGCATATAGTTGGAAATTGTGTCTTATCTGTTTTACTAATTTGCTCTTTGATTTTTTATATGCCATATGTCTTTTTTCTTCCTTTGCACCTCCATTTTTCTTTTGTGTTAAATAAATATTTTCTAATATATCATTTTCATTCCCTTGTTTGTTTTAATATATTTTTGGTTAGTTTCTTAGTGGTTCCCCTGGGGATTACAATCAACATGTTAACTCTAATGATCTAGTTCAAGTTAAAAACTACTTAATTTCAATTGAATGCAGGAACTTTAATATATCTACATTTCCTTCTCCCTCATTTGTACTATTATTGTAATCTTTATACATTACAAGTTTTTATACATTACATATTTGTGCATTACAAGCATCAACACAGTTTTATAATTATTGCTTTATTCAACTGTTTTTAAATAAGGTAAAAGAAGAAAAGAGTAAGAAACAAAAAATACACTTAGTCTTACTTTTATTTGAACCTCTATAGTTAACTTTTTCTCTTATTTCTTCTTGTGGATTCAAGTTTCTTGCTAGTGTCCTTTTATTTCAGTCTGAAAGACTCCTTGTGTTCATTTTTGTGGGACACATCTGCTAGCAATTCTCTGTTTTTGTTTATCCATGAATATCTTAACTTCTTCATTCTTGAAGAGTAGTTTTGCTGGATGTGGAATTCTTGATGTCAGCACTTTGAAAATGTCATCCCACTGCCTTTTGGATTCCATAGTTGAAGATGAGAAATCATCTCTTAATTTTATTGAGGGTCCCTTATACATGATTGGTCATGTCTTTCTTGCTACCCTCAAGATTTTCTCTTTGTCTTAGACTTTCAGAATGTTTACTGTGATGTGTGTAGGTGTGGATCTCTTTGAGGTTATCCTACTTGAAATTTATTGAGCTTCTTGGATATGTAGGTGAATATTTTTATCAAGTTTCAGGAGTTTTATGCCACCATTTCTTCAAATATTCTTTCTGCCCCTTTCCCTGTCTCTGCTCCTTCAGAACTCTCATTTTGTACATGTTATCCCACAAGTCTGAGTCTCTGCTCATTTTTCTTCATTCTTTTTTATTTTCTGTACCTCAGACTAGATATTCTTAATTGACCTATCTTTCAGGTTTGCTGATTTTTCCTTTGGCTAGCTCATACCTGCTCTTGATACTCTCTAGTACATTTTTTCATTGAAGTTGTTTGACTTCTCAACTCCAGTATTTCTATTTCATCCTGTTTTTAAAAGAAAAAATTACATCTCTTTTTTGTTTTCTATTTGGTGAGACATCTTTCTCTCATTTCCATTCATTTTTTAGACACAGTTCCCTTTTGTTCTTTCAACATATAATAAATGGTTTAATGTCTTTTTCTATTAAGTCTGACATCTGGGCTTCCTTAGGGACAGTTTCTATTAACTGCTCCCGCCTATGGGACATACTTTACTGTTTCATATCTCATGATGTTTTTGTTGAAAACTGGACATCTTTAATAATATGTGGTTACTCTGGAAATCACATCCCACCCACCCCTGCTGTCTTCACAAAGGTTTATTGTTTTTCTGTTTGTCCTGAACTTATTCAGTACTCTTTGTCATGTGTAGCCCCTGATGTCTCTGTTTAGTTAGCTCAGTGGTCAGCTGATGATGGGATAGAGATTTCCTTAAATATATTGAATCAATAATTCTCCTAGTCTCTTCTGAGGGGATTTGTGTGCATATTGGGACGCACCTTCAGTGCTCTGGCAATTTGCACTATGTCTTAGCCTTCACTTCCCAATTATGCAGAGCTGTAGGTGAGAGCTTAGGACTTTTTTGTGGCTTTCTTCAGCACTTGCACAGCCCTGAGTACAGTCTTTCCTGAGTGCAGCCCTGCACATGTGGGTGGCCTTCTTTTCCAGGAATATATTAGAACCTCATATGGACATCTAATTTCTAGCATTTCCTTTTATATTTTCTGGTGAGCCTCTTGTTTGCCACAACTGTTATCACTGCCTCGCTGCAATCTTAAACAATTGCCTCTAATCATTTTAGACAAATACCCCCAAAGAAAGGGCTGTTCTCATTGAGCAAGTTCTGAATCAGGTCAGATAAATACAAGTCCTGTGAGTGGTGGTTTTCAGGGAGCTGTCAGACAGATTAACTAACAGTAATTCTCCGACTTTGTGGGGAGCTCCAAATCCATTCTGCTCTAGCAAGTGGCTGCTAAGCTGATGGTTTTCACAGTAGATTGCAAGGCTGTTGGTTTTCAAGGATATCACAAAGGTGGTAAGAGCAGATGGGAATAAGGAAAGTTAAAACACCACAGAGCTCACTGCTCTTTACCAAGATTCAGCCAATTTTATTGAATAAATGCTCCTTGGATTATTGCATACCATTGGTTAATTTTGAGGGTTTTTTCCTATTGTTCTCATTGATTTTATGAAACAGTTTTATGTCACGAATATATTTTATATCATGTGTCTAAGTAGAAGGCACAAAAATGATTTTACATTCAGTATAATCTGTTTGTTTGTGTCTATTTTCCTTTATTTTCCCCATTAAACTTTCTAGAGAAACAGGCACTGCTGATCTTTTGTATACCAGGGACTACTAACAAGCTTGCCTCTAACATACAAATAAACAATATGGTCTCTTAACCCAGACTGGTTTCTGTGGTAGTCATTAGAGCTACCCCCAGATATTCTGCTTTTCCTTCCCCACTCCATTTGAAGCCAAGTGCATCTATGTGACTTTGACCAATGAAACGTCAGGAGAAGTGATGTGTGCTACTCCTGATCAGAAGCTTTAAGCATCATGTTCCCTTCTTCCTGCCTCAGTGATTGTGGAAACTGTCAAGATGGCGACTCCTTTTACTGGGGTCTCTGAGTGATCATCAGGAGCACACCATGCCTGCTGACATGTAATATGAGTCAGAAATAGACTTTTATTGTCTTACCCCACTTGTGACTTGGAGGTTGGTTGTTATCTCAGCATAAGCTTGCCTATCCTGACAGATACAAATTCAAATCTCAGCTCTTCAATGGCCAGTAAATGGCTTTGTGGTTTATATTACAAATTGGTCCCAAGTAGAAGACACAAAGTAGAACTATTTTGTCTCACTCCCCCCCCCGTTATTAATTAATGATAAAAATGAGGAAATTGAGGCTCAAGGCCATACAACTACTCAGTGGGTGAGCAAAATCTCTTCCGCCCAATCCAGTGCTTTAATATTGCATTAAGTATGTTTATTTACCTTTCTAATGCCAAATAAGAAGTGTCAGAATCTTTATTTTCATCAAGATTGAAGCAAGCAGCTCTTCACTCCCCAGTTTTAGTGTTTCTGGAAGTTTGACAATTAATCTGAGTCTACTCAGGAACAGTGGGAACATCAGTCTGTTTACCTCTGCCTGTTATGATTTGCTACTGTTATTCAGACTTTTTTTTTAATGTTGCACAGTTATTAGGATGATTTTCAAATATATATTTCCATTTGCTATTGAGAAAGTAAAGTTCCAGTGTTGTCAGCTTGTTGAACTTCAAATCCTAGATGTCAGGGAACACATCAAAACCTAATTCAGAAGAGACAGAGATAGTGTTTCTTGTATCAAATGTTGTTTAAGGCCATTAGATATACTGCAATTCTCTTTGAAGAGCTCAAATTGTTCCAATATCTAAGATGGCATACTGGTGTCATCCTATTTCAGCCCCAAAATACACAAACTCTTGTAAACATGTTTTGGCTAATTACTGAAAATATTAAAAATTAGATTATTTTAAATAATGTGATGTATTGGTAATTATTTTAATCATTTATTTGTATTTAATTGATGTGCTGTGGTTACTGTATTCACTCTGTCGTATGTTGTTTGATCCCACCTCAGGGTAAGATGTGCCCAAATACAGGAGGTATTACAAGTAAATGCTTATTTTCAGTTAACTATAAAAAACATAGGGATAGTGTACTGCTTCCAAAAGTATAAGGTCAGTAAATAAGTGAAACGAGTAATTACAAAAGTTAAGATTGTATGTTCTAGGTGGTATCCGGCTTAATATGGAGACTAGTTCATTCAGTAGTCAAGTAAATATTTGAGCGCCCATGATACTCCAAGCACAGTACTTGACACTGGGGATAGAGCTGAGAACAAAACAAAAATCCTGTGGTTATGGCATTTATATAATAGTGGAATAAACAGGAAATACACAAACAAATTAGAATATAAAATCAAGTAGTAATAAATGCTAGAAAGAAAATTATAGCAAGGTACGTGGCTAGAGAAGAGTTGTTATTGAGAGGCTTGTCTCTTAGGAAATGATATTTGGGCAGAACATGAATGTAGTAAGGGGATAAGCCTTATGATTTCCTGGGGGAAGATTGTTTCAGGAAGTAGTTACAGTGATTATAAAGATTCTGAGGTAGAAGAGTGTTTGAGACTTGCAAAAAGGCCAACAAAGTGTCATGAGCAAGGAGAAAAATGACAGGAAATGGGAGTGAGAATTTATCTTGAGCCCGATAAGGTAGGATCTAATAGGCTGCAATAAAGATTTGGGATTTAATTCTGAGTGTTGGAAGACTACCACATGGTGTGCAAGAGCTGGGTGATGTGACATAATTTCCATTTAAGAATATTTACTCTGGCTACTGTGGGGAGAACTGGCTGTCGAGTTACCAGAGCAGAAGCCGAAGACTTTTTGGGGCACCAGGTGATGAATCCAGGAGAGAGACAGAGATGGCTTGGATTAGGTTGGGGCAGGATATTATTCAGATGTAGTTCTATCAGGATTCATTTGATGGATTGGAAGAAAAATTATGAGAAATGAGGAAGAATCAAGTGTGACACCAGATTTTTGACCTGGGATGCTTTATGGCAGTAACCGCTGTGATAAGAACCTCTAGAGAAAAACATGTTTGGCAAGGGGTAGGGGTGAGAATCAAGGGCTCAGTTTTGGATTTGCAAGGATTGAAGTGCCCATTAGACATCCTAGAACAAAGTATGACTATTCAGAGGAAAGGTTCATTCTGGAAATAGAAATCTGGGCGTCATCAGCATATAGAATGTGTTGACGGGCTGTTGGGGTGGATAGGGTCATCTAAGAGTAAGGGGTGCTATAGCATTTCAGTGTTGGGGAGATGCAGCTCCAGCAGAGAAGACTGAGAAGTAGCCACCACATGGGTAAGAAAAAAATCAGGAGAATATGGTGTACCAAATTCCAAGTTAAAAAAAAAAAAAAAGGATTTAAAAGATGAGGGGGTGATGAACTGTATCAAATGATGCTGCAAGTTTGAGCTAAGAGGGTGATGGGAGAGCAGAAAGGTGTGAGGGTAGAGAGATGAAACTAGGGCTAACTGATCAATAGTATAGCATGCTTTTATGATGATGTCAGTGATACAGAAATGAGGAGGAAATGATGATGTGATGAGGGAGAAGAGAAAGGAGATGATTGCCTGAGAAAAGTCTTTGACTAGGCAGAGATGGGGGCCCAGTGTGTGAGAGAAGTTGGTCCATGTAGAACATGGACAGTGAATCCACTGAGTCAGTGTTGAGGCAAAGCATACAGGGTTACAGGTGCTGGTGGGTTGGAAGATTCAGTGGTCGAGGATGAAGAAGGGCTCTTCTGATTCTTTCATATTTTTAATGGAACAAGAAGGTCATCAGCTCTGAGAAAACACTTTATATTTGGGTCTCCCTCAGCAGACTTTTTGTCAAAGTTAGGCATTATATTCGCTGCCTTTATATCATTAGCATCTGACCCAGTACCCGTCACACATTAAATACCTCATGAATGATTGTAAAATGCAAATGCATTAATGTTTAAAAATTACTTTTGGCTTCCTCTTTACATAATAAGTGACTTAAACATATTTATGTTTATTTTATTGGAGTAGAGTTAAAGATAGAGTTTATAGAAGGCTGATTTTGAATATCTTAAAGCCAGACTCTCATGTGCTGACATTTGTTTTGTTTTAGAAGTTGAGGGTGAATGATTGAGGCCAGTTAGAGAGACTATGTATAGGCAAAACATCCAATGAAATATGTCCAAATAGCCAGAATTTTCCACTTTTCCACTAAGATCAATGTCTAAGTGGCTGATAACATTGGCAATGATAGTCCTAAGTTGTAAAAATATATTTTAACTCTTTTCCAGGTGAAAGATGACACGACGTGTGAAAAGTTCGCCTGTTTTGAAAGGAATCTCAAGAAAGAGTGAGTAGCAAGTCAAACATTGTACACGTTTTTCTACGTTGACTTTGAGATTCTCTAACAAATGTTTCTTAACCTCAACGCTTGACATTTTAGTATGGATAATTTTTTCGTGTAGGGATGGAAGGGGAAGGTAAGGAGCTGTTTTGGGCATTGTAGGATATTTATATGTTTGGCATCTGTCCACAAATGGCAGTGGCACCCCTCTCTCAAGTGTGACAACTATCAATGTCTCTAGACATTGCCAAATGTTCCCTGCACTCAGGGTGGGGGTGAGGGAGAAAATTGCCCTGGTCTGAGAACCACTACTGAAACAACGCAAACAAAAAAAGTCTCCCGAGGCTTTTGGATGATTTATTCTAGAAACAGTTTTGTTGGAGTTTTTATCTAATGAGGGCATGGCTGTGAAGGTATAATCACAGGGATGGCAACTGAGACGATTAATTCCCATTTCACATTCACAGAATACCTTCATCCTGGATACGTTAGAAAACATTCAAAGCTAAATACTCATCAGTGAGAATGTAGCCAAAGCTGTCATGTGGAAGAGGAACTCAGTTGCCAGGAGTATATCTCCAGAAGGCAGACCTATGACCAATGGTGCTAATTATAGCGAGACATAGTTTGATTTGTGATAAGGATCATGGTTCTGATGATTAGCAGTGTCTAAAAATGGAACAAGTGGCCCCAGAGTTCCCTTTCAATTGTCAGTCAAGCCAAAATCACATGGTAGCATTTTAGGAATATCACAGAGGGAGAGAATATCACAAAGCATTGGTTGGATTTGAGATTCCATTCAATCCTGTGAGTCCAGAAAGAACAGGAGGGTCATGGGAACACTCAAAATGAAGTTGCATCAGGCAAAAGAAGCAGAGAATAAAAGGCAAGGGAGCAGTAATAGGAAACAGCAAAGTTAAATTGGCGTTCTAATGAGTAAAGCATTCATCTTCAGTAAGGATAACTCTGGGAGGAGGGAAGAGAGGATTCAAATGTATGAGTGTCCTTAGTTTGAAATTCTCTGTGACTCTGGCCTTGTAACTTGAGGCAATTCCTGGAACTGTTTTGATGGTGGCTAAGGACCCTTCCTTCAATCCATCCCTACTTCTTGATGGCAGCCTTTACCACTTTTCAGGAGTTAGTGCCATGGTTACAAGAATTCGCTGGGATGCTTGTCAGCCACACGTATTTGTGAGACCCACACACAGAGTGTCCATTTCCTTGTCTTTTCGTGAGCTGGTGATTCTACGTTTTAAACAAGCACCCTTAGGAATTCCACTACAAGTGGACCTAGGATCACCCTTTGGGCAACCTTGTTTTGGAGGGTATAGTTCAGTTTGCTGTCTGGCTCCTACCTGAATCCTGTGAATCTTTGTAGTTTTTCCAGGAAAGATATTTCAAGGAGAATAGCAGTTAAGACTACCCACACTAAGTGTTGAGCCTCTAATCTAAACTTCACTACTGGTATCCCCTTCCCAGATTTGACGTTAAACTCAAGGAGTATGGTGATGTTTTTCTGGAAATGTGAGGTGCTTTTTTGGGGGAGGGGTGTTCGGGGGAGATTGTTTATTTTTTGGTAATAAAAAAATTCTCTCTGATAGTTCCTCCCTCCCAAGTGACTGTAAATTCCCAAGCTCAAAAAAACCTGATAGTCCTAAAAGAAAATGTTTACAAATTCTTAACATAAGTCAGTGCCATTACTAATAGTCCCATTCAAGCACTAATGACACAGCATCTCCTCAGCTGGGTTACTCATTCACAGAGTAACTCATTTGAAAGAAACTCCTCGTAAAGCCACTGGAGTGTCAACCAAACCAGAGTGATTAGAGATGTATGTCACTGTTTAACCACTTAGACTAACACCAGCATGCCTTCCCTTTCATATTCCTGGAGTGGACAGGTTCTTACACTGGATGTGTTTGGCTGTGTCCAGGTGTTATCAGAAAACCAGTGTTCAATGGAGAAGGCATCTCTGGGTATAACTGCTTCGGTGGTTTCACTTACTGATCCTGAACTCTGATCCTTGTCATCTTATTCCCATCTCTTTCATCTGCTACTCCCTGCAGCTCCATTAAATTTCAACTCTGTCATCCTATTTTCCTGGTTAAACTTCCTTTTCTTTTGTATCTGTTTGACCTCACATCCTAATCCTTGTTCAAGCTCGAAGAAGTATAATTTGACTATCACTAATCTACACTTGCCATTATTCTCCTGTGATACACATAGAAAAGGCGGACGAAATCAATATTTGTTCCTTGGTTTCATACATCATTGATTCAGAGACAGACTTACTATGAGGCTAATTGAGCTTAAGCTTCAGACTCCTCATTTGCTTGGGCCGCTTCCAAGGACCAGAGATGACCTTAGCAGTGTGTTCGTATGGCATATGGTTTTAAAATATTTCCAAAGAAAGGTATTTTGACTACTCCCCATGAAGAATGCTCTCCTTCCACTGGGATCCTAATTCTGTCCTCTCCTGTATGACAGTGTTTGTGTGGCTACAGGAATTTTGGGGATGTAGGTAAGGAAAGTAGAGTCAGGGATACGTTTAGTTTGGGTAGACATATTTCTGTTGTTTGTAGTTTATGAGATATATTTAAGAGATATGCTGTCACATCTGTGAATCAAAGTAAGACTTGCTCCTGTAAGTTGCCGACGGTGCCAACTCACCTGGTGTCATGTCAGAAGTGTGTAGGGCTGGAGGTCGTATCTCAGTGTGAACAGGTCCCACAGAACCCATCAAGGGATGTATGTGGGCAGACAAGGGAAACAAGGGTGGAAGTGTACAGAGCCAGAAGTTATCTGTGGTAAATCCTTCCAAAAAGCTGATGTGTGAAATTGTAAGCGCAGGACACACTTCTTACTGACATCGGGTCTAAACAGAAGTTCTCTCCTGTCAGAAATATTCTCAATAATGAATACCCATAATTACAAATGTACTATGCATATAATATTTTAAAAAGACCATGAAATTTATTAGAATTCCTAGTATGAAAGCACAAACCTGAAGTAGCAAAAGGAGTACATCTACGTGTGAAGAACCATGTTTTATACATTTCAATTATCAATAGTAAAAAATAGTTTTCAATCAACTATATTAGAGAAAAGCCTAAATTGTCATTATGCTTTCTCTACAGAAAATGGTATCACAAAATTGTGGTTACATGAAAAGGTAATAAAAGTATGAGCCGAAAATTTTACAAAAGAAGTTGGGATGTGTATCAGGCATTTATTAAATTTTTATTATTTTCCTGGAATTTGTATGTTTGAGCCATTCAGCAGCCTTTTAAAATTTGTGATTTCCTATGATTTCTTTCCTCATTCTAAGTGCATGTTCATTGTTTACCAAAGTATATACTTGTAATTTATATTTTTTTCTAACAAAGGTCTCTAAACTATAGGCTTTAGGCCAGATAAAACCTGGGTATGTCCTTTGGATACATTTTCTAACAGTTTTCTGACTTAGTTTCCTGTGAAGGAAAACTGCCTGCTGGCCCCTGAATAGCCATGTGCTGCTGGTAAACAGTAGCCAGGTCCTAGAGAAGATCTGCATGCTTCAGGCATTTTCTAAAACCAGCCACTCCTGACAGCCTTCTCCAGTGTTCCACCAAACTGGGATTTGAGTGCTATAGGAAATGATGGACTCTTTAGTAATAATAGTACAAGAGCTTTCATTTATATGCGCCTTTACAGTTTATGGAAATTTTCATTTACTTTGCTTCACTAGATATTCAAAACAGCTCTGCAGAATACCACAAACTCAGTAATGTAGGGAGCCCTCCTAGAATCCTAGTTCCTAGCCTAAAGCGGTTATTCCCACCACATAAGGGCACAGTGAAAGTTTGAACAAATCTGCCAGTTTGAGTGGCAAAATGTTAAGTCGTTTCCAAATGATTCCAGACATACTTCTCAGTGTGTGCTTTTATGGCACACAAATAAATTATTGTGAACCCTTCACTCATATACTGTCTCTAATTATAATTGAATCTGTTGATAGTTTTTAGGCAAAATCAAGACTGCATGATTCTGCCTTACAGAACTGAGAGGTACGAAAATGCATGGAAAGGTGTGCTTCAAAGGGATACGATGTTGTATAATATTTTATAACGTTAGATTATCTTTCCTGTTGAATCTGTCACTTCCATGTGAGAATGACTATGATGATGAAAGCAAGATGGAGGTGAAAACAGGGGACCAAGAAATTCCTAGTTGATGTGCAACTCCTTAGTAAACCATGCCCCCCTACCAATGCCTCCGTCTTTAATATCCTGCTACCTTCCCAAACCTCATAGTAATTCTGCAGCCCTTTGACTCCTTTTGGTCATGAAGGTTTTGCACAACATCAGCACCTGACATCAGCCATCTCATCTCCACATTTGTGTTTTTTCCCTCCTCCCCGGGGAGCTACCCCTTGGTGTTCTTTTTTTGTACACATGGAGGTAGTTGGTGGTATTTATGTTTGCATGTTTTTGTCACTTTTACTTCCTTAGCATGAAATCTCAAGCAAGTCATGTACCCCTTAAGAATAATTGACTTTCTTTTTCTTTGGTGAAATTGTACAGTGTCTATGTTGCTAAGGGGCTTTAATCCACCTTGCCACTAACAAAGCTAAGTAAGACGGCAGATGCACCTGACAGGTGAAGTCACAGAAGAAGGAGGGAGAAAGAGAGCATTAGGGCAGTGGTATATATAACGTGGTAAAGAAGAGAGAGAGAAAATATATAGTCAACATGGTAACATCGTACAAATAACATAAGTTGCCCTTTAGGATCTCAGAGCTGCAAGATTCCCGGAAAATTGTCATCCTCTTTCTCCCTGCACCTCCCTTTCCTGTCATGGCATTAAATCTCTGTAGGGAGATCCACAAATGGCCTTTTCACCTCCATACCCAATACAATGCCTTGTGTACTCTGTTGAGGTCTTAACCTGGCCTCCAAGTACTTTCCCATCTCTTTCCCCTATTCTACATACTTCTTTAAGTTTAACTTTCCAAAATTACTTCTGTGTTCAGTCTGTTCCCCTGCAGAAAATGGCTCCCCATTGACTATACCGCCTTAGTGTTTTTACACTTGGCAGGAGTGCAAAGATCTCAGTGATGCAGTGCCACCACTTTTCTTGCTCAATCTCTTTAATTTTAGTATATCTTCCAACTGAAGCTGGACTATTTCCTGTTCCTTGCAATTTTCTGCTCCCCAGGGCTTTGCCCGTTCATCTGCCTGGAACACTTTCTCTGTGTCTACATGGTAGGCAACCTCATCGTTCAGGTATCATCTTTTTTTTTTTTTTTTTTGCGGTACCCGGGCCTCTCACTGTTGGGGCCTCTCCCGTTGCGGAGCACAGGCTCCGGACGCGCAGGCTCAGTGGCCACGGCTCACGGACCTAGCTGCTCCACGGCATGTGGGATCTTCCCGGACTGGGGCACGAACCTGTGTCCCCTGCATCGGCAGGTGGACTCTCAACCACTACGCCACCAGGGAAGCCCCAGGTATCATCTTAAATGCTACTCCCTCTAAGAAAAATTTCTCCTTTAAACTCAAATAACTGTCTGTTGCTCTCTCATGCCACTAGGCATAGTCTACCCAGCACTGGATATATCTGTGTACTGGCTTTATTTCTGTAAGAAGACTGTAAACTCTGTAAGAGTTGGGAGTGTTGTAATAGTTTTTAACGTGTCTGTTGTTTATAGACTATCATGTGCATATTAGACACTCAATTAATATTATTTATTTTTTAAAGCTAATTATGAAACATGAACCAAGTGACTAGGGCAACTCAAAGAAAAAGAGGCAGCTCTGCCAGTTGTTGTTATATTAAATATATATATATAGACATATATAAACAATCAGAAAGATAAAACAGGAAGAACGAAGGCTATCTGAAAATACTTTATCCCAATTCATTTCATGCACATTTCTAAATGTCACTGCTTATATTGTGGTACTTCTGCAACTCTTTGCTTTCCTTCTTTGCCTTCCAAATCCATTTAGCACAGACTTCACCTTACAAACCTTTGAGAGGTCACAGGAAGGCACCTGACAGGATGAATTGCTGTAGGATCCATCCCTCCCCTGGACCACAGCCCCAAGTACTGAGGTAATTCTGCTGGATCTGATGTGATAATTTTTGCACTCAGTGGATATACTCCACAAAACGTCATTCATCTTGAACTGCAGTTCAGCATAACCTAAGGTCAGAAAGGACAGAGGCTGTGGAATGTTTTCCATGAGGGGCCAAAGCTGCATATTGAGCTGAACGATAAAGCAGCACTATGGCCTAGAAAAGCGAAAACTTCATATCGTGATTGGCTTCAACCTTCTTTTTTACATCCTTTACCAGATAGAGCAGACTTACCATGAATCTGAACAAGCTTGGCTGACATTTCAGGACGTTATGTTTGTACTGCCCATATAAATGTGTACAGGCCAGAGCGACGTTGTGTTTGAAGTATGAAAATACAAAATTACAAACACTACCCCAAAGTTATAGAAGCTTCAAGTGCCACAAAACATCGATCTGCTCCAGCATCTATATCTTCTTCTATGCAGCATCTATATCTTCTTCTGATATTGCTAATCCTTTGAATTTGCAGCAATTCAGTTGATAGAAAATAGTTAGGAACCTTAAGTCTTTATTTTTATTGGGGAAAAGTCCCCTTAGGCTTCCCTTTCTATGCCTTTTATTCCTCATTTATCAGGGCAAAAACAGAACAGAAATAATGGACATATAAAATGGCAGTTTTCAAAAAGTGGCAATTAGACAATATCTGTTTTCATTTTGATCAGGAACAAAGCAGTAATTTGTATCCAAAATTAGGGAAATCATTTCAATGTTATTATACTAAATCTAACATGAGAATAGTATACATAGCAGACCAAGGACCATAGGAAGGAGGACAGACAAGGACAAAATAGAAATGCTATTATAAGTAGTGATTAAGAGAAAACATATGCAGTATATTTGATCAAAGGCTGATTTCCCTAATGGCTAGGAGCCAGTTCTCCATGGGTCTTTTGCATTTCTGTACATCTTATGAATGAGACATTAACTGCCCTTTGTTCAGGACTAATCTTTTCAAAGGTGTATGTCTAGCAGATAGCCTAAGAAGATAGAGATAGTGTCTCCCTCCAGAGCAAAGGGCAAACATGCTTATGGCCTGGGTCTCTTTCTTGTAGCACAACCCACTGACTGTGCAGGCATCGTCTGGGCACCCCTGAGGGACTTGGAGTCAGGAGAACTGACACAAATACGGTGACACTCACGAGGCCTTCTGTGATATTAGAAATAGTGCCCTTTGTCTCTGGCCGGGGCATCTTGTGTCTTCTGCCAGCATCCACAAAACTACAGCAGATTAATCTTTCCCTTGCAAGTAGGGTAGAACCTCAGATCTTCAGAGCCCTTAGCAGTATTACACCACGAGTTTATACAACTTAATAAAAGCACAGCCAGACAGAAAAATGGACAACTAATATAATGATATTTAGTAGAAAATAGTAAAATGTAACTATAATATCTTTACATCTTGATTAATCAGGAAATATAAAATAAAAATAATATTGAAATCATTTTTTTACCATCAGATTGTCAAAAACCAAAAATAGTAATAAGTTGGATATAGAGAAGAAATGCAGAAACATACTCACATGCATTGCTGGTGGATGTAAAATGTAATGAAACAGTTTAGAAAGAGTTGGGCTTGTTTTTACCTATTTGGCCAGCCATTTACTTTTGGAATCTATCAGTGGGAATAAAGTCTCCAATGTATCTGTGTGTGTGTGTGTGTATGTATACAAACACATATATATATAATCACACATATGTACATGTGTGTCTGTTACTGTATATATATCTCGTGTACACATTATAGAGACTTTTTATAGTAGCAGTTTTTGTCAGAGCAAAACCTGGAAACAATCTGGATGCCCTCTAACAGAGGAATGTTCAGATGCAGATGGTTTATTCTACTATGAAATGGGATGAAGTTATGAGAAATAATACGTTGATCAGTGTGTGCTAACTTGAAAGGATGTGCTTGAGATAGTAAGTAAAAAAAGAATTACAGATGTAATATAAAAAGTGACCCCATTCTTATTTTAAAAAAGAACCATAATATATATATAATTACCTTACTGTGAGCTGCCACAATAAGCAAGTAAGGTTTGAATGTATTATTTAACCCCAAAGTGACTGCAAATTGGCTTCCCATGCTATCTACGAAACTAACAGCTTAATCAGCATCTCAATGTCAGTAGCAGCTTGGTCCACATTAGAGTTTAGCTTTGGAATCAGACAGACCAGAGTTCCCATCTTGTTTGGATAGCTGACTAGCTGAGTGAACTTGAACAAGTCATTTGGTCTTTCTTAGACTCAGTTCCTTATCTGTAAAAATGGAACCAATGATAGTACTTATCTCACACATTTGTTAACAGTAATTTTCACAAAGTATCAATATATAATGTACTAGCACAGTTCTGTCAGAGTCAATAATGGTGTTGACGATGAAACTGAACACCTACTGAGCATTTACTATGTGATCGGGCTCAGTACATGATAGCTGTTTTTTTTTCTCTTTTTTAAATAGTATTTTGCTCACCTAGCTGTCTGTAAAGGTATCTTTGATTTTTATATTATTTCCCTACACAGTGCAGTCCAATAGCAATGGAATCAGGACGTTGGGGTGCCCATAAAGCAGTATTTACATAGTTAGTGTTGCCTACCTTCAGTGAAGGATATTAGAACTGCAGCCAGTAGATGACTTAACGTGTGAGGAAAACCTCTAGCAATGCAGCTAGGGGACGATTAGCATGTTTACAATTCACCAACTATCACAGTGGTTATATTTTACAAATGAAGAAAAATCATCCCACACCTTCCTTAGGTAAAAACTACAGTTTCATGTCAAATTGAATGCAACAAAGCCCTAAAAATTTTTTTTAAAGGCAGTCAGCCAAGTCTTTATTGCAAGAACATCAGAGAAATGAACCAGCTGAGCTACTTATCGTCTGCTTAAATTTCTCAACTATTGATCCTTGCAGCAGAGGGACTATTTATAGGTCCTATATCCCCTTTAAATCCTTACCTCGTAGGGATCAAGCCAGATTGGGAAAAGCCCCATTTTGTTCAGGATTGCATAGTCTGCCCGCAGAACACAGTTTTGAATTAATCAGGAGTCTGATTATACTCCCTGCAGCTATTCAAGTATTAATGGTTTCCCTGTCAGCATTTAACGAGCATTTCCTTTGGATTGATAGTCTCCACTGCTTTGTTCATTTACTCAACAGTTTTTGATCACCAGTTAGGGTAAGATGTAGGTATTTGTTTCCGAGGCCATTGGGATGACAGCTGGAGAGGACAATGGAACAATTAATGTGACTTAAAATTCGAGCTTGGGAAGTTGGCAGGCTATAATATGAACGCGAAGCTGCCCCTGGAAGCCATGTGTCTCAGCGAGCTGAAATTGCTGTAGAAACCAATTGAAATCCTGGAGAGCAGGGACAATGCCATAGGCACTCTTTCTGTACTTTTGGTACCCAGAGCAGTGCTGGGCTCCTAGCCCCAGGGGAGTAAAAGGAAAGAGGAAAATGCTCGACCAAAATGTAGCAGAGTAAGACGTTAATTGAAACATCCCTTTAATGGTGGAAACAAGCTGTAGATTCATTTAAGTGCCAGAGCTTCCATTAAACCTTTTCTAAAAATCAACACATAATTTGTTGCATTATTTCATCTGAGGTAGAATGTCACAGTCTGGAGATGGAATTAGTGCAAGTGTCCTTTCTGCTTTATTCACAAGCCTTCTCAATCCCTCATCAAGTGACAACTTCAATAGCTATTGAAAGAAAAGGTGCGTGTGCACAGAACTAGACCATTTCTTACAAGGAGCTAAGAAGGTCAGCAGGGATTTCAAGGTTAGATGTGCCTTATCCCATTTTCTTAGGACTCTGAGGTAAAAGATAGTTTATAAAATATATCAATTCTCAAAAAAGTGCTTGGCTTTGGGACTATACCACCTAAGCATTGTAGGGGAAAATACTATAATTATTAAGCCCAGCTTTTAGTCACTTTTTTAGGTTTTCAAATACAATAAAATAAAATTTCAAAGCTTTTAATTTCAAGATAAGTGGTTTAATTAGTTTATTTTTCAGTACATGAGGCTTTATAAGATGCCTGGGGAACCTAGAAATTTTGAGTGCCCTGGTCCAGATGGAAATACAGGCAGAGGAAGAACCAGTGGGCAGAGAAATCGGGAAATGAAACACCATCACGTGGCAGTTCAGACCCCAGACTCAAGAACGAGGTGACGCTTACTATGTATCTGCTCTTAGGCAAATTCCCTAGCCTCTCTGTGCCTCGATTTGCTCATTTATAAAATGTGGATAATAGTAGTATATTTCTCTTAGGGTTGTTTTGAGGATTAAATTATTTAATTAACCAATGTAAAGCTCTTAAAAGTGTACCTCATACATATTAAACACATCTTAGCAGTTATTGGAAGACAGAAAAATGTTGGAAATAAAGACAAATATCAAAATGGCCATTTCTTGTTAAATGTGATGAATTTGTGTTGCCGCTAAACTCACAGATACAGGAGACAGGACTCTTGTAGCTCTTCCATTCAGTAAGTCAGGAAGGCCCTAGATGGATAACTGCTAGTGCAGATTGAGGAACTTCAGGGGAAGGTACAGGATGCAGAAATCACAGTCATCTCCAGGGCATGGATGTTCCAGTTCAGCAGGCAGTCGTGGGAAATGCTTGGCCACTCCCAAGCGTCACTGGGCCAGCAGCAGCTGTGGGCTCACTTGGGGAAGGAATGGAGCAGTAGTCCTCAACCATTGTTTTATGGCAGTCACTTACCATCTCCCCTTTACAGTTGTGTTTCCAATATTACAAAGCATAACGCTGTCTTTTTCTTCAATAGATGAGTTTGGTCAATGTCTGCCAGAGTGAATGTTGAACCGAGCGTACCCTATGAGTTGGCAGAGAGTAAGCTGATGTTTCTGCTTCAGAGGCACAGGTAGCAGCCCCAAAGGGAAGTCAAGTATTTGCTTGTACTTGATCTTGTGAGGAAAGCTCAGAGGGGACAGTTTCAAACAGTGACAGCGCTAAAGGGCAGCATGGTGCTTTGATAAAGCACGTGAGATACAGCTATCTGGTAGTTGTGATGGTTGTCATGGCTGACTTCCTTTACTTTGTCTGGAGAGTTTTAATCCCCCCCAAACATTTCTCTCTCAACCACACCCTCAATTGTAGTTCCTGAGAGGGCCAGGAACAAAGTTGGAAATCACTAAACTCAGTGCCAAGGTTGCAGGTGAGGTTTCTAGGTCACAGGGAATCTTTAGTATGTGAATGCAGTCCTTGTGTATATAGCTTGGAATATTTGTTATGTTTTAGTATCAAAACAAATGTGAGTCCTTTCCCAATATCTATTCTCTCTTCTAAATCATTTGCAAAAGGGGTTGAGAAAAGCAAAATAATTATAGATTATTTTATTACCATAAAAGGGCAGCGACTTGGATATACAGAAAGGGTGGGAAGGAAAGCATTTTCCTAAAATTTTCACATGAAACTTTTGCTCTAAGTAATTATTTGTTAGTGATTAATGTTTTAAAAATGCGCCTGTTCTCAACTGCTGAATTGCTATTAATTCTGGTAGAGTAGACTATGCCATCAGTGCAAACTAATATTTCCACTTAAGAGTTATTTTCTTAAATAGTATTTATGGCAGACATCCACTAAACAAACCAGAGGCCTTGCATTTGCCATAATTTTGCAAAAAAAAAAAAGTTGTGCTATACATAATTATTTTTTTCTTCATCAGAAAGTTTAGTATTAAAATTTTGTGCATGTTCCAGAATCTGTTTATGTCTAAGCAATTCTATGAAGTGATTGATCTGTTTGATTAATATAAAACTGTGACTCTATTGGTAACTTGAAATATCTACACAGTGTATATATCTATGTCAGAAGTACTTAAAAATGGGAAAAAATGTTTTATAGCAAATAGACACTAAGAATATATTTGTTGTTAATATTGTTTTCAGCGCAGAAAATGCGGTAGTGGAGGGTAGGGCTTGAGGCAGTGGAAGCTTCAACCAGATGTTGGAAGAACCAGGTTCTTATTCCCAACTTAGAAACTTAACTGAAAACTTAACCATGTCTCTGAGCCTCATGAAGTTTCCAATTTTACCTGTGTAAATGAGAATGCTACTATCTTATTCAATCATCCCTCCAAGTGTCTGTGAGGACTTAGCAATACAATATATATGAAGGCACTCTATAAACATATGGCGCTATTGATCTAAGTATGGTCTTTTGGGGCCCTATTCTCTCCTTGATATCAATATTTAGGTTTCTCTTTTAAAATTTACTTTTTTATTACACAAGGAATATATGAATATATTATCATAGAAATCCAAGTATTACCATAACATACAGAGAAGAAAATGGAAGATTCTTGACTCAGCTGTCTCCAAATCTTCCTTTCTCTTTAGCGGTGTCACTATAAACAGTTTGAATTTCCTTTCAGAAATTTTCTAAACACACACACACACACACACACACATACATATATACACATGTATATGACACACACACACATACATATATACACATGTATATGACACACACATACATATATACACATGTATATGACACACACACAGACATATACACATGTATACGACACACACACATACATATATACACATGTATATGACACACATACATATATACACATGTATATGACACACACATACATATATACACATGTATATGACATACAATTTTATTTCACATAATTTGGATCAAAAGTTTATTTCTAACTCACAAATTTAGCTTATTAAAATAAAAGATTTTTCCCCCTCATTTTTCCCCAACATAAAATGTGACTTAATTAGCACTGCAGTCCTTTCATGTAGAAGATTGATTGTGATAGGTTAAAGGAGTACAGGAAAGGTGGAATGGGTTTGTAACTGCAACAAGGACAAGACTCATATACAAATGAATGTATTTCAGTTGTCATCGTCATGAAACCCCATTGTGTTAAGAAATGGGAAATAAGACTTCATGGCAGCCAATCTAAAATAATCTCTCTGTGATGAATACCCCTGGCAGGTCTTCCAAAACTCGCAGATTCTCAGTGTGATCACATAGATTTCATTGGTCACAAACAGAGAAAAGCACATGATTGCGCTGAAAACGGTAACGGTGCTGCCAGCCCGGAAATCACAGCTTAGGTTCCGCAGTAGCAGACTATCACACCTGCCACTTGATAGGTGTGCACTAAAATTTACGAAAAGCTTTTCTAGCCAAGCCATCGGGCTGCTGAAAAGAATGGTGGATGCCTTGAGCCTTGATGTTTATTACAGCTTTGCCAGCATATCTGTCTTGTAGAGAGTGATTTGAAAAACGATATGTCTAAGCATGATCTTAATAAGCTCATTTGTTCCGGGATCTCATTGTACTTGTGCTTGCTGATAGAAGGGGAGAGGGCCAACAATGTAAATAAGGGAGGCTTCCTGGGGAAATGGCTCTACTTATTTCAGTATGGAGACAGTCTGACATTGAACATTATTGCCAGTTGCCTGTACCTAAGAGAGGAATTACAGTGCTGCTTTGAGATGTTTCAAACTGAGGCTGCAGTTCTTTAATAACCTTGATTTCACTCAATTTGGTCAAAAACACTGAAATTAAAGCATGTCATAAGTATTCTGGTAAAGATGCAAATGTATTAACTTTAGCCAGGAAAGATGTGTCTTTAAATATATTTTAAAAGAAAATTTTGCATTTTTCTAATTAACCACCCATTTATAAAGATTCAAAATACTTTGTGTGTTTCCTTACTCATCATCGAAATACCCTTGGAAGCTAAAGATGGAGCCAGTATCATCCCCTACTGGTATAGGATGAGAAAGAGGAAGTTAAAATACTTAAAAACGGTTCTCCCAGCCTTATATCATTACCAGCCCACACATGTCTTGATTTTCAGTGTACTTTTCTCTGGATAAATATAAGCCTTAGTCCACACCACCTATATTTGAAGACATTTATTTTGATAAATATGCTTGCCTATTAATATACAATACTCATTTAAGTGGGGATAATAGTACTTTAAAAAGCATTATTATGTTATCAATACAAACAATATTTCTTATCCATGGAAGACCCAATCTTGTTTTTCTTTCTCTTACTACTAAAGAAGTATTTCATTTAATAAAAATATTATCTTCCTTTTTTCTACCTCTAATGTCTTTATTTCAGCCAATTAGCATATCCTTTCCTGCCTACCTTTGTGCCTCCCAATCTCAGTCATGTTGAAGACCAGCCTTCTTGGTGAAAATAAATAAACCAAGAACCTTTAAAAAGACTCAGTTAACAAAATTAGAGAAAGAACAATGTTACAATGACAGAAGTCTATTAAAAGACTGTAAGGAGGAAGAAAACTATGTAAAGTTCTATGAAAATGAATTCTAAAATCTCAATGAAATGAAATGGACCACTTTCTAGAGAATATTGATTACTACAGTTAACTTAGGAAAAAGTAACAAACATAAACAGAGATATTGTTGTGTCCATAGCCATGGAGGAAACTGAAAATTCCATCAGAGTTTCCAATTACCTTAAGAAAAATGGATCCAAAGCAGGATAGGTTTACCAGGATACTTTCTTATTTTCCAAGGGACTATGATTTCCCGTGATAAATTCTTCCAGTATATGGAAAATGATGGGATGCTACATGATTATGTTAACCTGATAATAAAGCTTGATAAACATAGTACATTGAAAGAAAACCACCCATCAGTCTCCTGGAATATACATGAATAAGTATGTGCAAAAGTTCAAAATAAAATACAGGTAAATTGAATCCAACATAATATTTTTTAAAATGTATTTTTCCTTACAGGAATATACAGATGACTTACTACTAAGAAATTAAGTAAGTTATATAAATTTAATCAAAAGAGGAAAAAATTTAATCTCACTTAAATACTAAAAAGCACGTGGTAAATTTCAGAGTTCTTTTTTAAGCCTAGTTCAAACGCTGCCTCTTTCAAAAAGTCATCCTTGATTCCTTTGGCTGAAAGTAAGCACTGCTTTGAACTCTCATATCTCTGCATGTATTTCTTGCACTTTTCACACTATATCTTATAGAAATTGTGTATATATTCCATGTGTTTGCTTCACTTTAATCGTCTACTGGTAGAGATTCTATTTGTTCTTATTTCTCATGTCTCATAGAACCCAAGTGAGAGTAGCTTCCTAATAAATGCTTGATGGATAAATAAATGTTTGAAATTGGGTACATCCTAATTAAAGTTATAAATGCCAGGATGTGTATAGATAAGAATAACAATAACTTGTTTAAGCATTTTCCTCTGGCATCATTTAATATTTGGGAACATCAGTATATACCAGAGGTCAGAATGTAGCCTTTCTAACTACTTTGTCCTTATGATAATTCTTCTCTGACAATACAAAAGGGTGGTATATGTTATTACATGCTGGGGGTTATAGTAATATTTATCCTGGGAAGATTTTTATTGCTTTTTTCTTCTTCTTATTGCTTTTTTCTTCTTTTTCATGTTTGGGGAACAGTTGTAAATTGTCTAGGCAATATGATAATGCAACAAAGGAAATTAATTTCTGTAAATACTTGAAAATCATGGGGTCACAACAATTATATTAGGAAATTCTACACTAAATGGAAGTTCTTATTAAAATAATAAGTACATTTCCTCTAAATAATTCAAAATGCTTTTGTCGAAGTTATATGATTTTAGTTACACGTGCACTCATTTTATTAATGGGTCTTTAGTAGGGAATTACACCTTAAGGATAAAATCCAAAGTGACCCCATATTACATGGAATTTTCTCCATAATGCTCATGAGAAATGTGGTCCCATAATGCTCTGATCTCCAAATTGTAAATTGTCAATATCTCTTCTACAGATTTAGTTTGTTTCTATGAAGATATTTCATAGAGAGGCTGCATGATCGTAGTAGAAAAACACGGGGTTTGGAACCAGATAAAGCTGGTGTCTTATTACTGCTCTGACACTTATGTGGCTGAGTGAACTTAGGCAAGTTACTGATTCAAAGCCTCAATTTGTTCATTCCCCACATAGGGACAAATACTTCATATTTACGCTAAAGTTTAAATTATGTAATGATCATAAAAGCACCTAGAACATAACAGGTGCTTAGATAATGCTTTCTTCCCTTACATGAAAGATCATGGATCGTAGGGATTTCTGTGCCTTTGTTAAGTGTCCTAAGAAGCTCTTTCTTCTGAGCATCTAGAAGAAAAAACATGGATTTCAGGAGAGCAGGAGGAGGTCTGTTGTGTCTTAGTGAGTTAGCCAGTGTTTGGTACATAGAGATGTTCAATCAGTTGAAGAAAAGAATGCATGAAAATATTTCTGAGGGTTTTTTTTTCACTTTATGACCATCAAAAGCTGATTTCTAAGAATCATGGCATAAAATTGTTCATTGGCAACTGTAAATTATTAAAATTCCTCAGCATCTCTTTTGACATCCTTGCCCACACCCCTATAATTCCAAATAAAACCAAAATTTATCTGTATTCTTTCCTCTTTGAACTTATTTATAAAGTTATTTTATTTCATATTTGTTTTCTTCTACATTTATTCCTATTAATAGGCCAAATCCAGTAGGATATGAGCATAACAGTGCTTGTCTAATCTTTTACTCCAGTTGCTGTCCCAACTGGACCATGCAGACTTTCCTTTTATCATCCCCTAAAGCTATCTCAGACAGATCCCATAACTCTTTGATCATTATTAAAAAGATATTTTTAGTTAAACCCAGTTTAAAAGCATCTACCTTATATTCAATTTCATTATCATCTCTTCCGCTCTTCCCAGGAACACCTGAACTTCATCCTGAAGTGGAAAGGAGGCACAGGCTACTCCTCCACTCATTTCCCCCCTCTCACTCCTGGATCCATATCTCTTTTAGGGTTGGAGTCTGGGAGGAGGGAATAAGAAAGGTGGAAAGGGACAGGTGTCTCTTTCATAGTTAGTGTTGTGGTCTTCTCTCTGATATTGCTGTTCTTTCAGAGAATCCTGACTAGCCATTGATGTTCTCTTGCCAGCAGACACAAATGCTATCATTTTCATTGAAGGCGTGGTTGAGTTCTTCAGGTGCCCTATGGGGACATCCTCATTACTGCCAAGATTTTTCCACTTCTGCTTTTTCCTGTATACCCCAGCAGGGTACCCATAGCTGCTCGTTACTAGGGTTATTTTTCCAGCAGGTGGTCATCTTGGATAGGGGTCAGGCTAACTTTCATTGTATCTAATTGAGCCACAAACTTGCCATGCCACATGATGGAACTGCAGGTTGCTACACTGTTGAACTCTTCTCTGCCCTGCTGTCTCTCTCTTCTTTTCTCCCTAGTTCAGATAAATGCAGGAGAAGATCAGAAAATTTGCTGCTGCAGAAGTATTCTAATGGGGAATGAAATGCCAGTCTTCCTTACTCACTGGCATCCTTAACCTCTGTGAGTGATTCTTTGGGATCTCCTTTCCCTCAACTCTGTGGACTCTTCCTCTGAATACAGCCAATATCTCAAGACTCCTGTGACTCCCTTCCTCTCACATCTCTCTCCTATTTAGTTTTCAATGTGTATAAACTGGGGTTAGGAAGCTCTGGGATAACAGTAGAAGGTAATAGGGATAGTTTGCCTGTCTTCTAATGAATTCTGAAGTGGTTTTTCTTTCCTCTTTAATTTTGTTCTCTTGAGAATATCAGAAACTTGGCAAATTTTTGTCCTCAACTCTGGATCCTAGTAACCAGTTCTGGTGAAATAGGAAAAAAACCCATTACCATTCTGTTAATTTCTAAAAAGTAGTGCTGTGTTTTCTCTCCAAAATTTCAAATCAAAATGATGAATTTCTAATTTATCGTACGGATAGTATTCTGTCTTTACCTTAGGGGGGAAAAAATTGAGATAAAGGGAACTCTAAGAGGAGCAAATTTCTAAAAATTTCCTCCAGTAAAAGAGTACAACTGTCAAAGGGTGGTGGGATCAGGGTAAACAAAATTAATCGAAGCCACTTGCTGAAGCAAGCAAAAAATAATATGTCATAAACTTTTAGTAAATATGGCTACGTGGATACAGGTGGAACCAGCTTAACTCCAGTTTTTCTTCCAGATGAAACCATGTGCTGTTGTGAGAAGTAAGAAATGGAAATCTAAGCAAACTCCGTACGCGGAAAGGCACATATCGTCCATAGGAGGGATAAGAGCCCTCTAGTGTAGACCCTCGTCCTGTCAAAAATCCATACCAGCACTCACTCAGCTGTTTCAGCAGGAAAAGATCAAGTACATGGCTAACCCAAATAGAAAGCCTGTTAGTGGTGGGCTTTTCTCTAACTTTTTTTTTTTTCCCCTGATGGGTTCCCCTGAATATGGGAAAACGCTTTTCTGAATCTGAAGTCTGTCTCTCCAGAGAGCTGGTGCCCTCTCTACCTTAGACCTAAAAGTGCCAACAAAGAGGCCAGATTCAATCTCACACAAAGACTGAAACTACTTATATATGTCATTTAGAAAGTAGATTCAAGTCAAGATATTTAAAAATCTCTATTTTAGGATTTTAGAGATGATAAAACCTTTCATTTATTCTTAGAGATATTTGTATCCAAGTAAGAGACTTATAAGGAGTTTGTAGCATATAACAAGTCCAGAAATTATTTCTATCCTTTAGATATCAAGAATTTCAACATATATTTTCAAACATGAAATTAAGATTAAGAACAAGTTTCTATCATACCTTCAAAAAAGAAAATTCTGAAAAACTTCATTTTTTGAACAACAATCTTAGTTACCTACTGGAAGAGTTCAATCCCATCAAAAAGTGGGATTGAACCAAAAAGAGGAACCTGGTATCAGGAATCAGAGAATATTATACAGGAGAGAGACAAGGAGAATCCTCTTAGTGATAGTGAAGGGAAATACAAGGATGAGAGATGTGTACTAGTGATACATCACTACAGATTGGAGCAGAGGGATATAGAGGTCTAAGAAGATGAAATTGAGAGAATGGCTGATAGTAGATAATATAGGGAAGAATTAGAAAACTAAACAAAACAATTAATTGGGAGAGGTTATAAAAGAAAAAATGAAATAAGCTTATACTACATGGCTCAGCTTTTAACATTTACCTAATCATAATTACATTAAAAATGAATGCTGATCTAACCAATTATAATTAACTGGATCCTAGGTGGATGGGAAATATGTGGGTGAGGGAGAGTGGTGGTGAAAAAGCTAACTCCTTATCATCCATAGTAAACAGAAACATTTTTTAAATGGCAGCATAAACCTAATGTTTTGTAAAATGATTTTTGGAATGTAATAGTCAAAGATTTGATAGTGGTTGCCTCTATGGAGGATATAGAGAGAATCCTTGGGACAGTAATAAAACTTAGAAAATTATTGCTGGTACATTCTTCTATGACAAATATAAAAAAGATAATCTCTAGATCCATCTGTGTTGCTGCAAATGGCATTATTTCATTCTTACTTATGGCTGAGTAATATTCTATTATGTATATACACCACATCTTCTTTATCCATTCATCTATTGATGGACCCTTAGGTTGCTTCCATGTCTTGGCTATTGTAAATAGTGCTGCTGTGGACATAGGGGTACATGTATCTTTTCAAATTATAGTTTTCTTCAGCTATATGCCCAGGAATGCTATTGCTGGATCACATGGTGACTCTATTTTTAGCTTTTTAAGGAACCTCCATACTGTTCTGCGTAGTGGCTGCACCAATTTACATTTCCACCACCAGTGCAGGAGGGTTCCCTTTTCCCCACACCCTCTCCAGCATTTATTATTTGTAGACTTTCTGATGATGACCGTTCTGACTGGTGTGAGGGTGACTCATTGTAGTATTGATTTGCATTTCTCTAATAATTTAGCAACACTGAGCATCTTTTCATGTGCCTGTTGGCCATCTATATATCTTCTTTGGGAAAATGTCTATTTAGATCTTCTGCCCATTTTTTGATTGGGTTGTTTGGGTTTCTTTGATGTTGAGCTATATGAGGTGTTTGTATATTCTGGAAATTAAGCCCTTGTCAGTCGCATCCTTTGTAAATATTTTCTCCCATGCTGTAGCTTGTCTTTTTGTTTATAGATTCCTTTGCTGTGCAAAAGCTTTAGAGATTATCATACAAAGTGAAGTAAGTCAGACGGAGAAAGATAAATGTCATATGATATCGCTTATGTGTAGAATCTAAAAAAATGATGCAAATGAACTTATTTACAAAACAGAAATAGACTCACCAACATAGAAAACAAACCTATGGTTACCAAGGAGGAAGGGGGGAGGGATAAATTAGGAGTTTGGGATTAAAATATACACACTTCTATACATAAGATGGGTAACCAACAAGGACCTACTGTATATAGCACAGGGAACTATACTAAATATCTTGTAATAATCTATAATGGGAAAGAATCTAAGTGAATATATATATATATAATGAATGTATATATTTATATATATATATAAAACTGAATCATTTTACTGTACACCTGACTATAACACAACATTGTAAATCAACTATATTTCAATAAAAATTTATTAAAAAACAAATATAAAAAAAATTTTGATACCAATGAAAGGAAAAAATAAATATTATAAAAGAATTGGAGAAGAGATACTGGGTACATTACTGTAGGAACTGCTAGCTGCTCCCATATGTCTCCTCTCCTCTTCCTCCATGATAATGGAATTTTTAGCTAATCTCATAGTATCCCAGAATAAAATCCATATTTATCAGCTTCCTATGCTAGTAGGTTTAGCTATGTGACATCTCTGGCCAATGAGATGTAAGCAGCATTGTCCCATACCAGCTTCTTAAAGCCTTCCTTAAGAAATAGTATATATGTGCTCTTTGCTTTCTCCTTCATCCCTTCCTCAGTCTTCATTCCTCTCCCTATTCTGCAGCTGGGAACATGGTTGCTACTATCCAGGACCATAAACTTAAGGCTACTCACAACTTAGTAATAAAGACAGGAGGAACTGGCTCCCTGACAGGGGAGCACCCTATCTGTCCTAGACCAGTAACCTTCTAAAAGACTTAACATTTATTTGGGGTTTCTCACACTTACAGTTGAAGTTAATCCTAACTGTTAAGTACATTTTGCAATATTAATATTAAACTTGTAATTCAAGATAAATGAAAATAAGAATCAGACATTAGATTAAGAAAGAGAATATTATGTCTCTCTTTTGTTAAAATCAAAACAATAGAATTCTGGAGCCACTATAATCAGAAACCTTCTTAGAATGAAATAAACAGAATAGAAATGTTCAAATATATATAGAAATGTGATTAATAATGCAGTTCAGATCAGTGGGTTAAAGTATGACCAATGGGTTGTTATAAAATATATACATATAATACATAAATATGTATATTAAATATATAATAAATATACTGAAAGAGTAGAAACTTTTCTGCGACTGAAAGAGTGAAAATCAGCTTATACAATAAAAAGGAAAAAGTAGTCCTACCATTCATCAGGCTTTGGGTACAGACCCAGAAAAACCCTGCTCCAAAGTTGACAGGAACCACTGTCTCTTCTGAGGTGATACAACACCTGAAAAATGCCAGAACAATACTCTTTGTGTAACTACCGTTTTTGTACTAATGATGCCCCCAGACCACTTTGCTGCACCCATCTGCTACTTGGGATACACAATTGCTAAGCCATCCTTTTCTGGTGACAGCACCCAATCCGAATTAATCCAGCTTCTCCAATCCCACCTCAGAAATAGTAACCAATTCAGAACTGAACCCAGAGCCCCTTATCTCCTCTTCAGAATACTTGTGTAGGAACTCAAAGCTTACAAAAGAATGTTCTCTCCTTCTCTCTGTCTCTGGTGAAGGGCAGCATTCCATGGTTCCTCTGGAGTGCCTTGTCACACTGAGTCGATAAATCTGATTTTGTTGGACTACAGGCTTGTTCCTGTACTAGTCTTTGGCTGATTAGACTTTAAAAATATAATTATATATCTCATAGTTTCTATGTACAAAGTTGGAACTTTATATAAACATGTTTCCTTAAGATAAATTTCAGATAAATTAAAATATTTAATGAAATGAAATTGGAAATGTACTTAGAATAAAATTACATGATTATCAATGTAATATTTTATTCAGATGGATTTTTATCACTGATATCAGAGCTCACAAAGGAAAGTGTTGCTAGATTTAAGAAAACATTTTGAACTTTTATGTAGTAAAGGAAAAAAATAGTAAGGAAAATTAAAAGGCAAATGACAAATGGGAAAACATTTGCAACATATAAACTATAAAATAACTAACATGTCTAATTTATGAAAAGACTTTGCCAGTAAATTTTTAAAAATACATATCTCTACTAGAACAATAGACAAAGGATCAAGCATGAAAATGTTTCAAATGAAATTTCTCAACTTTACTAGTAATCAGAGGAATATAGATTAGAACAGTGTAATGAGTTGAATTGTGTTTCTCAGAAAGATGTGTTGAAGTACGAACTCATAGTCCTGTGAATGTGACCTTATTTGGAAATATGGTTTTTGCAAATATAATCAAGTAAGATGAAGTTATTAGGGTTGGTCCTAATCCAATGTGACTGATGTTCCTAGAAAAGGGAAATTTGGACACAGACAGAGACATACAGGGAGAATACCATGTGACCACAGAGGAAGAGATTGGAGTGATGTGGCTAAAGATTGCCAACCACCAGTAAAAACCAGAAAGGGGCAAGAAAGGTTTCTCTCTTGTAAATATCAGAGAAAGTTAACCGTGCTGGTACATAGACTTCTAGCTTCCAGAACTGTGAGAAAATAAATTTCTGTTGTTTTTAAGTCACCCAGTTTGTGGTATTTTGTTATGGCCGCCCTATGAACCTAGTACAAACAGAAATAAGGTACCATTTTCCAATTCTCAGGTAAATATCAAGATTACCTTCCTAATTGCTGAGGATGAAGTGGGAGTTAATATAACAGTTATCTGGAACAATATTTATTGGCATAAATAAAAGTCGTATATATTGAACCTCCAGTTCTATTGCTAGGAATTCATCCTAAAAATGAGTGGAAAAGTGGGGGAAATATATAATGAGTATAAAGGGTGATGTTTATAATAATGTAAAATTGTAAAGAATATCTAATATTAGCAAGTGGTTAACTAAAATGGGCTATATTACCACCCTTAAAATTAAAAAGCTATATTTGTTGACATGGAATTTTGATACGTTTTTAGTAGAAAAAATATTCACAGAGAATTCCATCTACGAAACACTTGAAAAGATATAATCCAGAGTTTTAATAGTGGTTATTAGCTGCAAGATAAAATACAATTATTTTTCTTTTGTTTTTGCTTCTATGCACTTCCTCAGTTTGTAAAATAACAAATGTGTACTTTTTGATTACATGCCAATTATTGATTCATTATTTTAACAAATAGAAACAATAGTTTAAATCATATTCTCTTCCTTTAGAGTCAGTTTGCCTTCTTCCATTTTTTTCCCAATTAAGGTACTTTCAACTCTACTAATTATGTTTCTGCAGGGATATTAAGATTAAAGTTAGTAAATAAATGTGACCAATACATTGAACAAGCAGTTTTCACAAGGTATAATTGCAAAGCAATTTCATTTTGTCTCTCACAGTCTCTTTAAATCTAATCAGTGGATATTATCCCCACCTTGACAACTGGATAAAATTTTCTTCTGGTTACTCTTAGGTAATAGAAATCACACACACACACACACACACACACACACACACACACACACACCCCCCAAATCTCAACTCCGTAATTAAGAAGGTCCTGTCCCAGATAATATACTTTTGAGACTGACAGCAGGCAGAACCTAAATACAGAAAAATTGATCTTTCCTCTCTGTTTCCTCATTGTTATAGTGTTTCTACTTTTCTCTCAGGCTGCTAATGGGAAAAATTTGGAGGTAGAAGAAGGTGAGAAGGAAAGGGACAGGAGGACAGGAGAGTTATTACCTGATTAGTTTTTTTCCTAAGACACTTGGTGCTCTGTGAGCCTGCAGATTTTGAAGTTGCGCCTTTCTGGGGAACACATTCAGGGTTTCCGCTCTCACTAAGAACATCCCCCTGCAACTTCCTGGGTTGCAGGTGCTGCATTTCCCTCAGGCTGCAGCTTTGCTACAGCTTCTCCAGTGGCCCTTGATTTTTTGGCAGGACACTCCTCAAAGTCTTTGCTGTTGGGGTCCTGTTATCTCACATCCTCTAACGGGTTCTAGGTCATGATGGGTAATACTCACCTAGGGATAGAGCATCTGTTTTCTTCTTGTTCAGCTGCAGGAAGCAGGAAGAATCTCATTTTAATATTCTGTCACATGTGGTTTTTATTTTTTCAACATATGTAAGTTGTTTGTGAAGGGAGGTGATCTAGTTCATGGCTAAAGCCAGCTTGGGAATCATTGTTGCTACCAATAATGTGAGAACATTCCACATTCTTTGTAGTTTTAAACACATTACGCTGTGTTTCCCCAGATGCTATGAAAAGTATGCTCAACAGAATTGTCATTTATTTTACCCTTCCTCCAAATACCATTGTCACTTCCTTGTCTTTAAATTGGAGACTCAGGGATTTTATAAACACTTATTTACCTTAATTCTTTTAAGATATATTCCACCCCACCCCCTTCCAAAACTAACTTTGCATTTTCTTACAAAAAGCACTACATTGTCATAAGAAACAATGTCTTAAACTTCCGGGGAGGAAGATGTTAAAGCATCTGGCCAGGATCCATGGGATTCATTCTCTTCCTTCACCAGAGGAAGGTCCCCTAGGGAAGCAAAAGAAGGCAGATGACCCAGTCTAATCTCCTTAACAAATGGACCTCTGGGTAAATAGACTAGCTATTTGCTAGGAGGAACAGACCTTATCTCTAAAATGCCCATAGTAGGATATCCCTAACTAAGGATTACATACAATAAATGGAACCCAGGATAAATGACATGGCTCCTTGGAAAATGTTGCCTAGGCTACAGAACACTACTGAATATGAAGCTGAGACATTTCATAATTTAAACATGGCCTGCTGCATGAGGAACCCAAGAGCCTCCCTTTAAGAACTTATCTATTATCCTGGGCTAGAGATGCATGTCCCATGTGGGAGGAAAGGACCTGGAGAGCCACTGTTGATGTCCTAGAGCTCACCCTGCTTCATCTGAGCCTCTTGAATGCCTAATATTCTTATAATTATTTAGCAAGCTTTGATATTGAGTAAAATATGAGTCATATGAATCTGGTTTGACAATCTGATCCTGTGTGCTGGCTCATTTCTTCAACTTCTCTTTTAAGAGGTTCGTTTTAGATTGCCCTACATTAATAACAATGAACTTTTTCTAGGAATTTTGTGACTACTTCCAAAATGTGTCATACTGATATATTCTTGACCTTGATTTCAACTTATTCATGACTGGCATTATATTTCTATTTTGGGAAAGGCATCTATAGGTTCCATTTTTGCAATTAAGTGCTTATAAATGTTTCCAACATACATTTGGTTTGTTATTCCCATAATTGTTATTTGAACAATAAATGAGCTGCTCCTAATGGACTCTGTATCCATTTTTTTTTTTTTTGGTAAGTTTGTGTCAGCTTCTTAAATCTTTAGAATCATTTTAATTTCAATTGTTTTCTTTTTCCCTCCCTGATTTTTGAATTTTATTTTATTTTTCTGGTATTAAGTCCTATAGACAAGGTCCTTTCCCATTTTTGCTTCCATGTGTCTAAGTCTAGTCCAGATCTTATATTCTGCTCTTGCCTGGAGACCCTACTCTTTTTCCTGGTTGGTATCCAATGACTACATCACTTTATTCTTCTCTCTTTAGTCTTCTCTTTTCCTGCCATTTTATGGTGCTAATAATTTGGCTCTTTTCACCTAGGAAAAAAAATCACTGAGCTAACTTAATACAGTCGATACCAGTATCCCTAACAACTATCATAATGTCAAGTGTGTAAAGAATTGTGGCATTCACTCTTGGCTAGGTCTAATTATAAACAAAGGCCCTTTGGGTATTAAGTAAGTTCAAGAAATATTCACAGCACTGTTCCGGAAACCAGAAGGCACAAAGATTGTATTCTAATGGCTGTGGTAAGGATTGTACCATGGTACAAGTCCAAAGGCAGAAATGAGAGAAATAGAAGACACTGTGGTTGGAGCAAAGACGAATTGATTCCTTTTTAGTTGGAAAAAATAAGAAAGTAATACTATAAGAAGTATCACTTCAACAATGAGTCTTGATGCATGGGGTTGAATAGTGTATTAATAGTCTCGGTCCTACAGAGAAATAGAACCAATTGGCGGGGGGTGGGGGGGGAGAGAG
This sequence comes from Monodon monoceros, assembly GCF_005190385.1. NCBI lineage: Eukaryota > Metazoa > Chordata > Mammalia > Artiodactyla > Monodontidae > Monodon > Monodon monoceros. Next base: position 52,734,815 of record NW_021703772.1, on the reverse strand, counting down.
AGAGAGAGAGAAGAATATTAAATGGGATTTATTGTAAGGAATTGACTCATAAAATTATTGAGACTGAGAAATCCCACATTGCAAGCTGAAGACCCAAAAAAGCCAGTGATGTAAATTCTAGTTTGAGTCTGTAGGTCTGAGAACCAAGAGTGTAGTACCAGTCCAAGAGCAGAATACCATTGTCTCAGCTCAACAGTCATGCAGAGAGAGAATTCAATTGCATTCACTTTTTAAATTACATTTGAGCACTCAATGGGTTGGATGATTCCCACCTACATTGGGGAGGACAATCTACTTTCTTCAGTCCACCAATGCAAGTGCTAATCTCTTCCAGAAACACCCTACAGACACACCAAAAATAATGCTTGACCAAATATCTGGGCATCTTCTGGCCCAGTCAAGTTAACACATAAATTTAACCATTGTAAATAGAGTTCAAGGGTAGGATAGAGTAAGAGGAAGGGGACAGAAAAGGCATGACAGACTAAGAGATTAGCAGAAGCAGCATGGAGAAAATGACTGGAGATTTAAGGCTTCTTGGGTTAATTTGCAAAGGGTTGTCCTAGGTTGTCCCATGTATTGTCTGTTTTGAAACAGAAAACAATTAGGTGGCTCTCTGTACATGACAAGGATTACAGAGTAAAGTAAAATGCCGTGAGTATTTGAAGTCCTTAAATGAAGAGGTCTACCTGAGAAAGTGACCATTTCTTACCAGCTCTGCTGTCATCATCCTGGACAAGTCCCCATCACCTCTCTCCTTGATATAACTCTGAACTTGTGTCCCCATTTCTAATTTTGCTCCATTTACCACTCCCCAGGACAGCTGGAGTGATTCTGTTAAAACTTAGTGAGATCCTGCCATGTTGTTTGTGCTCAAAACCCTCCAAAGACCTCGTCTCCCGCAGAGTAAAGCTCTAGTACTCCTTGTGACCCTCAAAGTGTCCTTCCCGCCTCCCCATCTCAGAGTTCATCTCTGGTATCTTGCCCTTCTTCACTCCTCAATGGCAGCGCTGGCCACCTTGCTGTTTCTTACTCATGCAAGATTGACTCCTGCCTCAGGGGCTTTGCAATTGCTGTCTCTGCTTGAGGGTGTTCGTCCCCCAAGATGTGTGTGAGGCTCATCTCCTCATTTCCTTTAGGTCTTCACTCAAGTCACTTTCTCAGTGAGGTCTTTCCTCAACACAGAATCTAAACTTTCAACTCTCACTCCCCACCCTTCACCCACATTTCATGTCACTCTTCTCTGCTTTTATTTTTAGAACTTTTAACTTACTTAATGTACTACATATTTTATTTATTTTTACTTTATGTCTCCCAGGGAGACACCACAAAGGCAGGGAATCTTGTCTGATTTGGTTACTGCTGTATCTCTCCAAGACCTAGAACAGTTCCTGGCACATTATGGATGCTAATAAATATGTCTTGGCTGAATGAATAAATTAATGAATCCCCATTGGTATATATTTTGTATGCTAAATTACAAATGTAGTATTTTGATTTCATTATACAACATGGGAAATAATTATTCAAAAAATTTTAACATTTTGTAGTTACAAAGTTTGTAATGCTCCATGGTGTAAAAAAACATTTCTAAGATGGAAACTACTTCTTAAAATTTAATTAAAAATTTAAAAATATTATAAGGAAATCAAAAGACAGCAGATATTTCCCATCTTGTCTTCTGACTGGGGTGCTGACTCTGTAACAATTAGGAACTTCATTAGTGACCATATGGCCGAATGATCTCACTATGGACCTTTGAATTAATTTGCATTTTCATTATAACTCTGCTTCTAAGTTATATGTATTATGTTTGGTCATTTATGTACTCTCAAAAGAATTGGAGAATTCTTATTTCATTGAAGAATATATATCTTGAGATGGAACCTAAGTAGTATGTACATTCCAAATTTTAAAACATTTAAACCACTAGATTCTTAACAAAAGTAAAAACAAAACTGAGTTGTTTGCTTTGTTTGATGTGCCTCTTGCCACTCTCCATGTATATCTACAGGAGAACCTCTCACATGGTAATACCATTATTTGTTTACTGAGTAGATTTTGTGAAATTTAAAGAAAATCGCCATTTGAAAGTTAATTATGTCTATTTAGGTTAAATTTCTAAGTGTAGGATAGACCTCTTAATTCAAGAAAATTGAGAACTTCTCTCCATCTCATCTACCATCGTTACAACCAAAACCATATTAAATACAAGACCAGGCAGTAGCTGCTACCTTGGGAAAAGTATTACAAGACCATTATGGCTTAAGGGTGACTGACCCTCCCTGTCCACTGTCCTATAGATCTTGTCAGTGGGGAGGAAGTAGTGAATTAGAAAAGGGACTTGGAGTCTCCTGGGAGGAAAACACTCAGCAAGAACAGGAAAGGAAATCATGCCACCTCCTGTGCGCGCATGCATACACACACACACAAAGAAGATGGAGTTTGGGGTACAAGATGTTTATAAGGGGTCAACTCTTATGAGAGGAAGGAGAGGTAAGTAGGACTGGGCAGAGGAAAAATTTGAACTGTGATTCAGGTCTGACAATGCCCAGGCCAACCTGGCAGGGAGCCTGGCATGGATCCTGGAGGTGCGTGTTACCTGTCAACAACCTATGTTAAAGTGAATTTGTTGGGCCTTTTTATCTGTGCCTCATTCAGTCACTGAGTGTGGCTGCTCTGGGGTGAGGCTCCTTATCACACTTTCTCTTGGATCACTCACCCTGGGGAAGCCAGCTGTTTTGTGAGAGAGCCCTTCAGAGAGGCTCACTTGGTAAGGGGCTGTGGGTCCACATCAGTAAGCTTGGAAGTGATGCTCCAAATCCCCCACATAGTAGAATCGTCAGATGAGACTGCAGCCCCAGTCAACAGCTTGATACAACCGCATGAGTGACCTTGAGCGAGAGGCACCCAGCTGAGCCATATGCTGATTCATGACCTATAAAAATTTGAGATAAAATTCTTGTTTTAAGCTGCTAAGTTTGGTGGATAGCTTGATAGCAGCAATTGATAGCTCATACAGCTGTGACAAACCCTGAAGGCAGCTAGTCCTTCCCTGGAGGAGAATCTGAGTGGCACATCTTAATATTCAGTATAGCCTCCCCCCCACCCCTGCATCGGTCTCTTGTATCCCCTTTTCTGTATATGTTTGAGGAGCAGCTCCTCCAGGATTCTTGTGGACCTGAAATTTAAAAGAGGGAGGTTAGCAGAATCAACTCCAGCCCCACTGCTGCAGTTGACCTCAGGGCCACAACTGCTGCTTTCTTTCCCCTGTACTATTCTTTTTAGACTTCTTGCACCCTTAGCCATCACCTCTGCTGGTCTTGGTGGCTCATCTGGTAGCATTACCCAGACTGTCATTCTTGAGGGGTCCAATCTCTTGGTCGCCATGTTCTTCTCATACCTGCATTGCTGTATCTGTCTATTTACACTTAGTTTGGCAAGAGATTACCACAAGGCCCCCAAGTGGGTTAGCTGGGTCCTATATAGGTATCTTTTCCGGCCCCCGTTGTGTAACAGCAGTTCTGCCTCTTCCTGATGATCTAATTCAGTTATTCCTGCCAAGATGGTGACTCCTCTGCTTGCCCCAGATCCCTAGACAGCAGTCGTAGCTTATAGGCTTGCATGTTTTCCTCTGGTAAAATTGTCACCCTTTTGTATATCAGGACTTTTAACCCTGCAGAGTGCAGAGTTGAAGGGACAGGGAGCACAAAGTTCCCCATGGATCTTTGGTTATGATTGTAAATGGGGCAATGAAGACTCAGTTGTCAATTGATTGTTAATGATGGTGGTCCCCATGTTTGGGGGTGAGTCCCCTAGGGTGTTCCTTTCCTTTTCATGTACAAAAAGGGACATCCCTTGGGATGCCTAAAGGAAAGGTGGTTTCATCACACTCTCCTTTAAGGCCTCGATGGCTATGTCATTCAGTTCTTCCTGTAAAATTAGGTTGGGGTTGTTGTTGTTGAGCAAAAGATACAGAGGTTTGGCTGTAAGAGAGAAATTTGGAATAAGTTCAGCAATTACCAACTGGCCTGAGAAAACCTGTCAGTTGGTGCTAAGTTTTGGGTTTGGGGACACTTAGGACACCATGAAATCTATCTGGATCTAGGTGTAGATCTCGTTCTGACATCAGATGCCCTAAATATCAAACCTGAGTTTGGGAAAATAGCAATTTTTTTGGCAACCTTATGTCCCTTTAAGGCTAAAAGCTTTAGCAAGTAGATGGTGTCTTCCTGTGAGGAGGCTTGAGAAGAAGAGCAAAAAGGCAAATCATCCACATATTATAACAAAGTAAAATTCTAGGGAACTTTATATCATCCAGTTCAGCCTTTAGAATTTGCAAAAAATAAGGACTCTTAGTATAACCTTGAGGCATTACTGTCCAGGTGAATTGTTTTTCCTCCCAAGTGAAGGCAAAAAGGTATTGGCCAGCTTCATCAGCTGGAATACTAAAGAATACACTGTGTAAATCAATAGCAGTAAAGAATTTACTTCCGGTGGGAATGGATGTTAGTAATGTGTGTGGGTTAGGAACAGCAGGGTGTTGAGGGATAACAATGCTGTTTATCGTTCGGCGGTCCTGGATAAACTTCCACCCTTGGCCTTTAGGTTTTCTCACTGGTAAAATGATAGTGTTACAGGGGCTAGTAAAAGGGATCATGAAGACTTGAGCCTTGTAATCTTTTATTATGAGTGTTATGCCTTGAAGGGCTTCTTCACTTGTAGGATATTGATTAATTCTGGGGAGAGGTTTGGGGGATCTATTTGAATTTTGATGCGAGGTACACTGTGAATTTTTCCAACATCAGTTGGAGATTTTGCCCATAAGGAAAGTGGTAGCTGACTTAATAGGGTCAAATGATCAGTGTTTCCAGAATCTGCTCTAGTACCATCAGAGATGAAACAAATAAAAGATGTCAGAGTGTCATTTAATTCACCTGGTTGGTTACTTTGATGACAACTGTCAAATTCTAGAATTATTGAATACTTCCCCCTTTTGGGAGAAAGAAATCCTAGCATTATACTTCTCTAAGAAGTCTTGATGTAATAAATGGATAAGGGCACAGGAAATAAGGAGAAAAGGGTGTATATCTCTCAAAGGGCCTAAAAAAAAAAGGAAATACATTCAGAGACAAGAACCTCTTGAGTTTCATGAGAAATCCCAACTATTTGAACTGAGTTAGTATGCCGAGGCAGGGGCTGTTTTATTGTAGTGGGGTTGAGCACCAAGAGTGTAGCTCTAGTCAATTATAAGTGGAAGAGACTCATCTCCAATCTGGAGAAACGTTTCTCTAAACTGATTAAGAAGAAGGGTTGGGAAGAGCCCCTGTAGTTCCTCAGAGCCCTGTCATTGAGAATTGGGAAGACAAAGAAAAGGCTGGTTAGAGGGCTGAAGGTACCTAAAGCTCTTAAATTCATAACCATCTCTTTTCTAACATTCTGGCTCTTTGCAATAATAGCAGAAACTTGGAGGGTTTCGGTTTCGTTTAGAAGCCTTCATTTGTTGGAGTTGAAGATTAAGAATTATATCGGTCTTCCTTGGAGGTAACTCATTTGGAGTATGAGAGAACTGGTATGCCAGATTAACTAAATCTGAAGTGGACATAGTTTCCCATTCTATCGTGGTCTTTTGTATTAAAAGGGAAAGGTCCTGGTTGTGCCCATTAATAAAGAGTAGGAAGCTACCCAGGTGGAATCAACATCTTAAGGAAGATCAGAATTTTCTTTAAAAACATTCTGAAGTCAATTGTGATAATCATGAACAGATCAGTCAGATTTTTGTGTACAAGCATGAAGTTCGTTCCAATCAACAGGCTTTGGAAAGGCCCTCGGAATTGCTTGATGAAGTCGCCTAGAGACTGTCTAAGCCTAATCATATAATAAGTTAGCTGGCTGGTTTCCCAGTTGTAATTCTAGATACCTTTCAGGATTTTCCCAATTAGGGTTTTCATCCAGTGCTGGGCCTGGCCTTCACTGACAAGCATACGAGCTAGCTGATATAAGTCAGAGAACCCAGGTTGATAAATGTGAATGACTATATTGAACTCCTCAGAAAATCTGTGAGGATCTTAGGTTACCTTAGGAGAATCTTTGTTGGTGGCTTGCAGTTCAACTTTAGTCCAGGGAATATAAGAAATTAAGAGTTTAGCTTCTGGATCCTCAGAAGGCTTAATTTTAAAGGAAGAGATTCTGACAAGTTCAGAGGAAAAGGGAGTGGGGAGAGTTTCGGAGAAAAGGGGAAATTTGGTGAAATAATTAGTATGAGGACTTGAGGTTATAGTGGAGACACAGGAGTAGAGGGAATGGAAGAAGGTGGCAATGGAGGCAGAGTCTTGCCACGAGGAGCTAAGGGAGAGAGACAAGATGGCACCAGAGGTGCAACCCGAGACAAAAAAGCCAAGGAAGAAGAGCCTCGGGCTTCAGGAGTCATTTTATCTTTTTTCAATCATTAGTTTGCCTCAGTTAATCTTTTTTTTTTTTTTTTTTTTTTTTTTTTTTGCGGGCCTCTCACTGCTGTGGCCTCTCCCATTGCGGAGCACAGGCTCTGGACGCGCAGGCTCAGTGGCCATGGCTCACGGGCCTAGCCGCTCCACGGCATGTGGGATCTTCCCAGACTGGGGCATGAACCCGTGTCCCCTGCATCGGCAGGCGGACTCTCAACCACTGCGCCATCAGGGAAGCCCCCTCAGTTAATCTTAAAATAGTATTTTGCAGAGAGGCAAATTTAGATTCCTGATAGGGTTGAGAAACCTCAAATTACCATTTGAAATAAACATTCCACTCAGTTCTGGAAATTTTTGAGCTATTATAGTCCAATTCAGTTTCAAGGAAATTAAGTTTGGGAATTTCAGAAGTTCCCCATAATGGCCATTGGTATTCTAAACTGCCTTTGGTCAGGTCGGTCCATTTGGTTAGAAATGTACATAAAGAAGGACTGCCGGTTTTGAACACAAAATAGGCTGGAATCCCTGTAGGTGGCTCAAAATACTTAGATAACTGGGATCCGATTTTCTAGAGGTTTTTCCTCTAGAGTAAAGAACAATTTTCAAATGTCTTGAACAGCTTAAAGCACAACCAGCTCAGTTCAAACAGCTTGCAAGCCTGACTACCAGCCAGTTCAAAGGAAACAGCTTTTTTTTTCTGGAGGAGCCACGTCAAAGGCTTTATCGGCCAGCTTCCAGAGAATAGCCCTCCCTAAGGAGAGGCCAGCAGCCGTACTGGCACAGTTTCATTTGAAGCAGCCCCTTCCTGAGGGAGTTGGGCTGAAGGCATTTTCAGCCAGCTTTAGTTGAAACAATCTGATCTCAAGATCAGACTGAAGTGCCAAACTAGTCCTCACATACAGAACAAGGCCTTAACCAGAAAGACGAAACCTTTAAATAAATCTTGAATAAAGCCTGGAGAGCTTCAAATGCAAGGAGAGCATGGCCTCAATTCCAGGAGGAAGCCCTATCTTCAAATTCCAGGGTCAGAGAGAAAAACAGTGAGTGACAACGGGCTCAGTTGTAGATACCACACCTGTTTGCTCACCAGCCCCAGGGCCATCGGGAATTTTCTCTGGTCCCACCAAAATGTTGACCTAAAACAAATAGGCTGCCAGATATTTCTCCAGCAAAGATGGAGTTATACAGAATCAGCAGAGAATTGCAATTTCGGGTCTGCACCTGTGTTGAGCCACGTGCAAGAACCCCCACGGCAAGGGAAGGAGAATGCTTTTAGAGAGAGGAGAAAGAAGTTGGGAGGGCTGTAGTAAACAGTCTCTGGCTTTTCACTGGCCGAGTCTTTGCCAGGAAGGAAGAGGAGTCTTTCTTCTTCCTGTTGGGCTCTGCTGTCACCATGGGGCATGAGAACTTCCACTTCTGGTCTCCTAACTCTGTTTAGTTGAGGTTTTTAATTTATTAGTTTTGTTTTTTTTTAATAGATTCCATACTTTGGATCAGGCCTTTCATAATCCCTCATATAGAGTGCTGCCTGAGGCCCTGGGCAAAAAGAGCAAACCCGTACCTGGAATGCATGTTGTATCTTGTCCTATGAACATAAACTAATGGTCGCTTCTGGATGGAGATGGCTCATGTAGCTAGATGGGTGCCTGGAACAATGCCATATCAGGGGCTCCACACTGATGTCTACTGTTGGCAGGTTGGAAATCAGTAGCTAAACTGGCCTTGATAAGTGGGAGTCCATGATGTTGGCACGTTCATGTTCTTTTCTGCCACTGTGACTACTTTCTTCGTCTGTTCCTCAGGCCAGCACTGAGGTGACTGATGACAGAGCCTGGCTGACATTAATTGGCTATCTTGCCTACTTGGTTGATTACTTCATCTTCTGTGGTAGATGTTCTTTAGTGGGCTTCTTCACACTTTATACCCATTCACATATGTCCATCTCGTACATAATCCACATGTTTAATCCAGCCTCCTTATCCCCAAACTTCTCATCTTTTTCTTTCCATATCCCTGAAGAATTGGTTGGGCCTTTCACCATTGCCTATAAGTCTGAATGTATTGTAACCTCACTCATTTTATCCAAAATGAAGACAAGGTACACTGCACCTTATCTGTTCATTTGGAGGATTTTCCTCCTTCTCTAGCTCCTCATTCAAGACTCCCCATACAGCTGTAAGAATGAGCCAAAGGAGATGGGCATGGTGTAACAGTGGTTGATTCTAGTTCTGTTTGTGCTCAGTTGCAGATGTACCATTTCACCTTATTATGGATTGCTTCTGGGTCCACAGTACCTTGTCATTTGGTGGATCTTATAGGACTCAACTCATTATGGACAGTTCCAGCCATATGTTCACTTTGTGAGTCATAGCCAGACATTCCATCTTTATCGAAGCCCAGTAACATGCCAGGAATTATTTTTCAAAAGATGTATAACTTCATACTGCAAGTGGCAGTACCTTGCCCCCAAACTTCGGAGGACCCACTTTATGATTCTCCCATTGGGACTTGGCATATGGCATCTTTTCCCACCACTGGTACCTCCCACACCACAAGGTGGACCAGATAATATGGTCCAAGTGTGAGGGCTGCTTGTACTGTAGCCGAGACCTGCAGCAGAGCTTTTTCCTGCTTTGCAACTCACTTAAAGCTGGTAGTCTTATCATCCTGGATATTGATGTGGAATGCACTGATTCCAGAGATGGAAGAGGCCCACCATCATGGTGATTCTTTATCTAAATGATCACATCTTGAGCATCGTGGTAAGATGCACAAGATGTGCTAATTTGTTGTTTACTTTGAAGAGGATGTCTTGACATACCTTGACCATTGGGCTCCTAAAAATGTATGGTTGTGGTGGGTCCCTGTGTCTTAATAAAGTTTATTTCCTTCCGTCTGGAGTGCATGTGACTTACTGAGACCTTCAATATGCTAGTTGTCTCTTCCTCATCTGGCCCAACCAACAAAAAGTCACCAGTATAATGGCTCAAGTGGTGTTTTGCATGATGTCCAGATCATCCTACATGCATGAAAGAAGGCTAGAGAAATGACATAGTTCTAGGGAAAAACTGAAGACTCTCCTTGCTTACTCCCATTTCTTTCTTTGTCTGTCACAGGAGTTTCTCCCAATAAATCTCTCTCATTTCTAATCATAATTTAGCATCTGTTTCTCAGAGCACCTGATCTGGCACGTGGCCCACTCTTCCAGGGATACCTTGATGTTTCAGTTCTCCAGATATCAGTGTCAACTCTGACCTTGTGTGTGACCGTCCTTAAAATGTCTGGACATATCTTATTTTCTGCAAGGTACAGTTGTCTGAGTAAATGACCATAGATCCCTTTGGGGAAGGAATGGAGGAATCATTATTGTGTAAACTTGATGTAGTGTGCAGGGTCCTCCCTTCTAAGAATCCAGCCACCTCTTCAGTCATTGTGTTACGGGTCTGCGAAATAACTCTGGTTTGAAAAATAAGTAAAGAATTGTAACTTTTTATTGGGACAACAGTTTTCGGCCCTCTGGTTATTCATGCTTGAGTTCTTCTGCTATTACAAATTGAGAAGTACCCTTGTTGGCTACACATTTTTGTGACCCTTAGGGTGTTGTGTTCTGTTACTATCTCTATAACTGTGCAGCTCAGGCCTTCTTGGCTGCAACTCTGACCTGCTTGGTCATTACAATGATTGCAACTCCTTGACTTCTGGAGATTAAGCACTGCTACCTAGCTCTATGGTTGTAGGGTCCTATTACCTCTTTTGCCATCAACAAACCAGTTTATATAACAACTTTCCTATTGTCAATCTTGAATTTAAGAGGAGAGCCACCACAAAACGTTTTGGTGATGCTGTTGTCCCTGTCGCCTTCGCATTCCTATAGCCATGGTATATAGTGTGTCTTCTGGGCATTCCCATGGGACATGATCATTTGGTGTGTCTTCCAACCTCACATGATATATTCATTCCCAAATGCCCACTTCCCTGAGCACTTTATTCCCTCCCTCCACTGTCTGCCATGACAATTATGACATATTGACTTCCCTCAGAATGAGCCATCACTTTTTCCATGCTTCTAGGATCCATCCTAGTAGCGACTTCACTCTTTCTTGGGGTTTTTGTTAGTGTGTATCTGAATAGAGAGCTCCAAGGTCAATAGACTCTTCCCAATAGTCTCCCGATCAAATACCTCAGATCCACTTCCATGCTTATTCTCCTTGTTCCTATCAGTTCACATGGACTAGGTCTTCTAGCAACTTTGGGGTTTTTCCAACAAACCCACACATTTCTCCGAACTGCACATAATAGACCTGCCTTGGTTTTGTGTTTAGCCTTCTTTGAAATAAAGTCATTCATACTATTAAGTACTAAGCTTCGTCCTCATTTTTTTCTGCCCTTCCCTGTGAATAATGAGAACTTCTTTGTATGCATGTAACCAAAGAGGTTCACTCCTTTCATACCTGGATTTCAGTTGGCTGTCACTCACCCTTCACTGTATAATATCTTTCTTTAGAGTATCAATGGCACTTAGAAATAGTCATCTAATTGTGTTATAGCTACTATTTCTTCTATATGTCTCAAATACCTGATAGGCTGTACCCAGTGCACTTGTACACCCATCTAATTCACCACCAGTGAAAGTTTTAATGACTGGGCTACCACTTTGTGCCAGGGGCTGTTGGTGCTTCACCTCCACCAATGATGAGACATTCATTGCCAGCTGGGCATAAGTGATCCAGCTTTGAAACCATCTTATTGCCTGCTTTCTCACACCACTCCTGAAAACAACCGTCACTTCTGAGACACTAAGATGGAGTCTGAGATGCAAGATGTTTATTAGGGATCAACACTTGTAAAAGGAAGGGAGAAGAAGCAGTATTGGAAAGAGAAAAAACAAACAAAAACAGTGAACCAGCCCAGCAAAATCTCAGCCCACCCTGCAGAAAGTTCTGGAATGAGTATTGCCCATCAGAGCAGATGGCTGGACTTTTATATCTCTGCCTCACCCAGTGACTGGATGTGGGTTGCCCCAAGAAGGGCGGGATCTGGGGCCAAGCAACTCTTCGCAGCCAAGGCAGGCAACCAAAAGCACTGAGAGCTGGCAGCCATCTGCTGACCAATCTTGCCTGCAACTGGGCAGCCTGTCTTTCTTTGAAGGGAGCTCTGTGTTGTGCATCTCAGTGTATACCACAGAGAATCTGCACTGTTAACCAGAGTTCAATAGCCAGGTCTTGGTGGATGGTTGTTTCAAGACCTGAATTTACTTCTCACTCAGGCAAACTGGCATTGGGGTAAGGGTTGTATTTTGGAAACAATGGGCTTATGAGTTTAAAGCATGGAGTCACAATCTGCGTTGCCTAAGCATTGGGCACCTTTGACCTTGGGTACCACTAGAAGTTGCATTCTCCTTCCAGAAGAAATCACTGTGATCTGTGCAGATATGTGGGCCAGCAAGGTTACTTCTGAAGCCAGTGGATAGGAAAGCATTAAAATTTGCAGAACAACAACTCTGTGAATATACTGAAACCCACTGAATTGCACTTTTTAAATGGGTGAATTATAGTGTATCTGAATTATATCTCAGTAAAGTTGTTAAAATTTTTTTTGTAGAACAAGTTTTCAACTCATCTAGTTCTAGCCAAAAAGTCAAATCATTCCCAGTCTGGCTTTCTGGGGAACTTCTTACAGCCTCAGGTAATCACCTCATTTTTGTTTCAAAGGAAAACTGAGGAAGCTTTCCAGATATGCTATACAAGGAAGGGTGAAGAGGGGAGAGATACTAGAGCGCCAGCTATTTTTGACAAAGAAGGTTTTCCAGCAATTATTTTTAACTATTAAAACAGATATGACAGTTTATATCCCGGGCTGGTAAAGAGGGTCAACGAAATACACGTGCTTGCATGTTAGTCTTTTTTAAGGAACTTCCTTGGTAAGATGTTTCTTTTCCAGAACGGTTTCCAAGGGCTTACTCTAAGCTCCTTGAAGATACTGAGAACATTGGTGCTTTAAGACTGTTGATTCATTCTTTCAATTGGCATTTATTCAAAAAGTAATTTTGTGTATCTACTAAACAGTGGACATTAAGCTGTGGCCACTATAAATACAGAATTGATTGGGCTGGTCCCTGTTTTCATAGAGGGGAAGACAATGAAAATTTAGAATTATAGTATATTTTGCTGTACCCTGTAATAGATGCATGGAGAGAGTGCATGGGGATGAAAAATAGAGTAAGATCTTTTTGATGTTTTCTTTAAATCGCTTTTAGTACAATTTGTGCCTGCAAAAACTGTGTTTGGCTTACAAAACTTAAATGGTTTCTTAACAGTATTTACTCTTTTCCTTTTTCTTCCTTTTCCCTTCCAGTTTCCTTCTGGGTTCTTTTAGCTTTCCTTAAGAAACACAAAATCTGCTTAGAGAAAAATATGCCTGCCTAGGTACACACTATCACAAAAATACCAAACTAAGTAACCAATACAGGAGGCAGGGGTGTTATGCTGGTAACTGCTTCTGATTAACTCTTCACTGAACTATTGTGATCTTTAGGAGAATATGCACGCAAAACACTTCAAGAGCCTGGTACCTCTAGCAGGGAAGAGCTGTAAAGGTTGGAGGGGGGGGGGCAGAATCTGATTTTGTTTTCTGAGCAGATGTGCCTAGAGGTATTGAGGATTAAAAAGTGTTAGAATGAGAAGAAATTGTATAGATCTACCATCATTTGTATCCTGAGAAACACCCTATTTCTAACGGAGGTCCTGAGGGGTTTTAGGATTTGTTTCATGGGACACAGTATTTGAACTGTGGAAGGGCACCAGCTGTACTACAGGCAAACCCCGCTGACCACTCTCACCCACGTACAGCGCTGCTCTGATCCAGGTTGGCATCGCAGCAGATGGCCAGGGCCAGCAGTAGAAGCAATTCTTTTTTTTTTTGGTAGCACGCAGTATTTATTTATTTATTTATTTTTGGCTGTGTTGGGTCTTCGTTTCTGTGCAAGGGCTTTCTCTAGTTGTGGCGAGTGGGGACCACTCTTCATCGCGGTGCACGGCCCTCTCACTATCGCGGCCTCTCTTGTTGCAGAGCACAGGCTCCAGACGCGCAGGCTCAGTAGTTGTGGCTCACGGGCCTAGTTGCTCCGCGGCATGTGGGATCCTCCCAGACCAGGACTCGAACCCGTGTCCCCTGCATTAGCAGGCAGATTTTCAAGAAAGCAATTCTTAGTAGGGATTTTACAAAATGACTCAGACCTGGCCAGAACCAGAAATATCTAAATCCCATTCCAGTGCGATTTGTGATCTAAAACTGCATAAAAATAGCATCAACTGCTTCAACACTAAAGGAATAATTATTAATAGCTTTTTAGATAAATGTTAAAGCACTCTTCTTGTGGAGGGCACATAGGATTTATTTCCTTTTTCCTTATCGAATATGACCTGTATTTAATAAAATCTGTTTCTCCTCCGGTCCTGGACCACAGATGCAATACTTGCGTAATGCAGTGTAGTGTGGCTGGCAGTTGCCAAGGGCCCTAAGTAATGCACCTCAGTAAAGCACTGTGATCAGGTTGCCTGTTGCATATGGGCTGCTGTGAACCAATCTGACACCAGCTGCAGGCTATTTCTACTCTGTGGTTCAGCGTACTGGGAATGAGATGCCAGGGTTTCCTTGGGCAAACCAACAGGTCAAAGCTAGGATCTGTGGCCAAAAGTCATTATTTATTATGAAAGTTTAACGGACATAGAAATAAATGAGAAGAGAAAATTAGTTAACAAGCATATACATCATTTCAGATATTAATATTAATTATCATAGTTATCAAAGTTTTATAAAAGGATTTTATGTTCTGCTTCAATATTTTGAACATAGTTAGTTCGTATCTGTTGCCTAAGTTTGTGAGGGCAGAGTTGGATCCATATTTGGCCCTTATCTGAATTCACAAAAATCCTAAGACAACTCGTATAAGGGCATATACAAATGTTTTATGTTTTTGTGATCAGACAAGAGCTAATCATAGGTATTGGAAAATATACAACTTAAAATACCACAACATATCGAGGACAGATTTTCTGAAACCAGTTCTTCTGATATTTTGAGATTTACCTTGGAGTCAACATCAATTACAAGATTCAGAGTTGCTGAGTATGATTTTCTCTCCATTGTTTGATTAGTTGGTTAACCTGATTGGGAACAAAACTGTTTACTGAATGTGCTGGTGAAGTGACATTTTTGCAGACACTTGCCCTTTGGGAAAGATGGCTATACTTTTGGATGTGGTAAGTGACTTGCTTTAAAATGATAGTATCACAAATATTTTGTGGATAATAACTACTGAGAAGTTGAAGGAAGAAAATTCACACTTGCTTTCATAACTTTTAAATGACCACTTTTCCTAAGCATTTAAGAAGTAGATATTCAAAAGGTTGTTAGATAAATATGCTTTATATACCTTTCTAGTTTACTGGAAGTATTATTATTATGTGTTCCAGTATTTTCAGTTCCAGTTAATCATTAAAAGATGTAATGAACTTTTTTTGTCATGTGCTTTTATCTGGCTGGAACTTTAAAACATGAGCTTTATAAATGATGTGATGGCACCTCTACTACCTGGATTATTCTGGAGAGAGAGTCATCAAGGTATTAGATGCTCTGGAATCCTTAAGGCAGTTTGTCATGATCTCACTTTCCTGTTTCCACTTTTAATTCATCTTCAACCTATTACATTAGACAGTCTTCTGTCTTGCTCTGGCTTCAGCCCCAATTTGTTTTGACTTCTCTCTGTCTCCTGCTGCCCTGTATTCCTTTTCCTTTGGCCTCAGCCCTAATACCAACTCTATTCCTAACCCTCAGTCGTCTATCTCCCTTTCTGGCCTCAGTCACAATCCAAAATTTTTCAGGATTAAGCAGACATCAAAAATACTGGCAAACTAAGACTGAGAGTATTTGCCACATCCTTGCTTTAAAATTAAACCAGTGGAACTTGGGCAAAGCAAAAGGAACATTTGATTTTTGTCTAATGTGTATGCCCTTTTTTGCCATTTTTATCCATTTTTATTTCATCTTGCTCAAATATAGTGAAAAATTAATCCTGCTCTTAGAAAAACAGCTGGGAAATACTGTTTCAATTTTTCTACTTGTTAAATTTGTAAATCCAGGTTAGTTGAATTTCTGCTGAAATGATAAAATAATCTCAATGCTATCTTTTTCTTTTTAGAAGTGAGTATTTTGTGATTGTCATGCTGTGTGGAGGCTATTAACTGCAAATCTTTCTTTGACTTTCTTGCAATGTTTTAGGGTACTGCTCCAGTATGAACTAATTAAGAAAATTTTGTTTTAAACTGTAGCTTAGGTAAAAACTTCATTCTCACAAGGGAAACACAGTGGCAGATCAAATTCTTTTCAGTGTTAATTAAAGGTGAATTCCTCAAAAATGATAATAGGAAAACACTTTTCAAAAGATTATATGACCCAGTTGTTTAGAAACCTAAATATTTAGAGATAACTGTGATACTAAGGACTTAAAGAAGGTATGGTTAATTAAAAAACAAAACATCAGTGTTGCCATAAAAATCTCAAGTTACACTATAGATTTTTTTTAAATAAAAAGGTGAGGGCTTCATTTGAAAAATATTTTACCATACAAGAATTAGTAGTTTTTATTTATCGTTGTGTGTTTGTAAGCTGTGTTTGTAGATGATATACTTGTAGGCTCTGATGTGAATGAGGTAAAATGACACCCCAATTGTGGGCTAACCTTTTAGAATATGTATTACTTAATTCTTATTCTTAATGTCACAACAGTTGATCACTTACCCTACTGACATTTTATTAACATTTGCAGTCATTTATTAAAAGAAGTTTTATTTTGTTGTTGTTTTTTCAACTGTGAAGCAAAGATTTATTCTGACTACTCTTTTTCTTTATTTAGAGTCCCTCACTTCAGGTCATGATGTGGCTGAGGGGACTAGATAAAGACAGGTTTTCACTGTAATTTTCAGGTTCTTTTAAAACACCTCCCACATCAGCTTCCTGTTAGTGAAGTATTCAAACCATGCTTTGCATGATGGTCACTTGGAGTCCTGATTTAAGTTGAAGCCAAGCTTGTGTAATCATGGCAAGAATTAATATAAAGTATGCTAACATTGTTCTGAATTTATCACAGTTCATAGAAATGGGACATACTAACGAACCACTAACATATTTTTTCCTGAAGCATGATGCCTAAAAGGTCAAATTTACATATGATAAAAGAGAAGGAGGCTAATTAAAGAATCCATAATCTTTTTTTTTAACATCTTTATTGGAGTATAATTGCTTTACAGTGTTGTGTTAGTTTCTGCTGTATAACAAAGTGAATCAGCTATATGTATACATATATCCCCATATCCGCTTCCTCTTGCGTCTCCCTCCCACCCTCCCTATCCCACCCCTCTAGGTGGTCACAAAGCACCGAGCTGATCTCCCTGTGCTATGCGGCTGCTTCCCACTAGCTATCTATTTTACATTTGGTAGTGTATATATGTCACTGCTACTCTCTCACTTCGTCCCAGCTTCCCCTTCCCCATGTCCTCAAGTCCATTCTCTGCATCTGTGTCTTTATTCCTGTCCTGCCCTTAGGTTCATCAGAACCTTTTTTTTTTTATTTTTAGATTGCATATATATTTGTAAGCATATGGTATTTGTTTTTCTCTTTCTGACTTACTTCACTCTGTATGACAGACTCTAGGTCCATCCACCTCACTACAAATAACTCAATTTCATTTCTTTTTATGGCTGAGTAATATTCCATTGTATATATGTGCCACATCTTCTTTATCCATTCATCTGTCGATGGACACTTAGGTTGCTTCCATGCCCTGGCTCTTGTACATACAGCTGCAGTGAACATTGTGGTACATGACTCTTTTTGAATTATGGTTTTCTCAGGGTATATGCCCAGCAGTGGGATTGCTGGGTCGTATGGTAGTTCTATTTTTAGTTTTTTAAGGAACCTCCATATTGTTCTCCATAGTGGCTGTATCAATTTACATTCCCACCAACAGTGCAGGAGGGTTTCCTTTTCTCCACACCCTCTCCAGCATTTATTGTTTGCAGAGTTTTTGATGATGGTCATTCTGACTGGTGTGTTCCTCATTGTAGTTTTGATTTGCATTTCTCTAATGATTAGTGATGTTGAGCATCTTTTCATATGTTTGTTGGCAGTCTGTATATCTTCTTTGGAGAAATGTCTATTTAGGTCTTCCACCCAGTTTTGGATTGGGTTGTTTGTTTTTTTTTGATACTGAGCTGCATGAGCTGCTTGTATATTTTGGAAATTAATCCTTTGTCAGTTACTTCGTTTGCAAATATTTTCTCCCATTCTGAGCGTTGTCTTTTTGTCTTTTTTATGGCTTCCTTTGCTGTGCAAAAGGTTTTAAGTTTCGTTAGGTCCCATTTGTTTATTTTTGTTTCCATTTCTCTAGGAGGTGGATCAAAAAGGATCTTGGTGTGATTTATGGCACAGAGTGTTCTGCCTGTGTTTTCCTCTTAAGAGTTTGATAGTGTCTGGCCTTACATTTAGGTCTTGACTCCATTTTGAGTTTATTTTTGTGTATGGTGTTGGGAAGTGTTCTAATTTCATTCTTTTACATGTAGCTGTCCAGTTTTCCCAGCACCACTTATTGAAGAGGCTGTCTTTTCTCCATTGTATATTCTTGCCTCCTTTATCAAAGATAAGGTGACCCTATGTGCATGGGTTTATCTCTGGGCTTTCTATCCTGTTCCATTGATCTGTATTTCTGTTTTTGAGCCAGTACCATACTGTCTTGATTACTGTAGCTTTGTAGACTTTCTGAAGTCCAGGAGCCTGATTCCTCTGGCTCAGTTTTTCTTTCTCAAGATTGCTTTGGCTATTCGGGGTCTTTTGTGTTTCCATACAAATTGTGCAGTTTTTTGTCCTAATTCTGTGAAAAATGCCATTGGTAGTTTGATAGGGATTGCATTGAATCTGTAGATTGCTTTGGGTAGTATAGTCATTTCCACAGTGTTGATTCTTCCAATCCAAGAACATAGTATACGTCTCTGTCTGTTTATATCATCTTTAATTTCTTTCATCAGTATCTTATAGTTTTCTGCATACAGGTCTTTTGTCTCCTTAGGTAGGTTTATTCCTAGGTATTTTATTCTTTTTGTTGCAGTGGTAGATGGAAGTGTTTCCTTAACTTCTCTCTCAGATTTTTCATCATCAGTGTATAGGAATGCAAGAGTTTTCTGTGCACTAATTTTGTATCCTGCTACTCTACAAAATTCATTGATTAGCTCTAGTAGTTTCCTGGTAACATCTTTAGGATTCTTTATGTATAGGATCCTGTCATCTGCAAACAGTGACAGTTTCACTTCTTCTTTTCCGATTTGGAAGAATCTATAATCTTTTGATCTTCTGGATCCTAAAATCGCACCAGCCTGGCAACTAACCATTTGGTAATGGGATCAGTGGGGCACTAGAAAGTTTTCCATATGTGGTATTATTTGTCGTGTTCATGAGCACCTGTATCTCATGGCTCAAGTGTTCTAGTCAGTGTCAACATCTAATGCAAGGAGGAAGAACAGGAGGAACTGCTGAGCAGAGTTGGTAGACACTCATGTTTTGCATCCAGAGAGAGCAAGTTCTCTGCCTCTGATACCTTGGGTATGACCTTTCTATGTCTTGATTTGCTCAGCTGTAAAACAGGAATGTAATAATAGCTGCATCTTACAAGGCTGATACTAAATGAGATAATTCAGGGAAAGTGCATAGCACAGTACCTTGCCTGTAGTAAATATTAAATAAATATGGGTTGTTATTACTAGCAATATTGTATTGTTATAATTTTAGATGTTGCTACCTTAACTATAGCATGAGTTTCCCTGGGTAATAAGGCTCCTAGTTAAAGTGTCTAGACTCCAGGTATGGAAATTTCGTTTAGATAGTCACACCTCCTTATCACCTCACAACAGGAGTTCAGGGATTTTTTAAAAAAGTAACTTTGATGAAGGTTTCAGCACCAATTTGTTCAGTATTTAGTTGGAACACACACAAGAATATGTATGTAGTTTCTTAGCCATTATGTAAACTGTATGTAGTATTTCCTTTGTCAGATAGGAGTGGAGCGAAGTTTCTTCAGTGGTTTACAAAGTGTGGTTCCCAGATCAGCAGCATCAGAGGTGCCTGGGAACTTATTAGAACTTGGTCCCCACCCCTGACCTCCTGAATCAGAAATTCTAGGGTGGAGCCCAGCAAGCTGTGTTTGAACAAGCTTTCCTGATGATTCCAGATCCACGCTAAAGTTTGGGATCCACTGCTTTAGTGTTTCTAGCAACAGGGGGCTGGAGATACTAATAGTTGTTATGTAGAAATTATATGAGGAAAATCCTTTAAATTGATGAGATAATCCCGCTTTATAGTCTTTTACTGAAAGGACAAATTTGACAAGTGAATATTCATCTGTGGGGTGGGCCAAAGAGAAGAACCTGAGGGTGGGTAGATTCAGGAGAAAGAAAGGTAAATGGTTACATCTCAAAGGGCTCAGTGTTTGTTTGAAGAATCCTTGCTGTTGAAGGCTGCCCCTGGAATTATGTTAGAGTAACAAAAGCAACACTTATGGTACATAAAATAGAATTAAAATAGTTGGTTTCCTAGCTTGTATTCTTCATTTTCTTCGATTTAACTTTTAAGGGATTATGGTCAATTTAAAGTGTTTTAAAATCAAAATAGAAATTAGAAAACTGGGTGAGAAAATGAACAGATAGTGGAAGTGCTAAAGAAGCTAAAGAATTTTCCTACTCAAGGTTAAACGTGGGTAGAAATTTCTAGAATATGAATCTGGAGTCTAGGCACTGTTTAGTCCTCATTTCAGCCCTACCTAATTCAGTTACCTGTGCATTTTCTAAATGGAGGAATTATTGGCCTAAGAAGTCAGTGTAGTGTAATGAGAAAAGCCCGTTCTTTAGAAATAAAATAGACATGGGTCTCAATCGCACTTACTAGGTATTGACTTTAGGCAAATGATTCAGATTTCCAAGAGTCAGGTTTTTAATTTATAAAATAGGGCTAATGTTGCCTACTCTTTAGGATGGTGGTTCCCCAAATGAGGAGGGGGCAGCACTTTCCCTTGGAGGGAGTTTTTGGTGGTCACAGGATTGCCATTCAGTGGGCAGGGGCCAGGGGTGCTGGGCCCCTTGCAGTGTGTGAGACAGTCCCAGCATGGAGGACTGTACCATGTCCTGCACTAATTTTCAATATCCCCAAGACATTTATGTAAGTGAAAATCTTCATAATTATCTAAGCCTAGAACCTAACTGTGTTTTGCGTACGAACATATTTTTGCACAATTTTAAAATACACTGACTTTTCCAGTAATGTAAATTACTATGATGTAAATTGAGGGAAGATAATATTTTGTTTGTGCTTTCTTATCAAAAGTTGTTCACCCTTTTGGGAAAAAAAAATCACATAGCCAGCAGCAACTCCCTGCATAATATTTGATCTTCAGTAAAACAGCCTTATCGGACTGTTTTTGGGGAGGCTCCATTCACAGTGCTCTTACCTATGGGTGTAAACCACTGACTCTCTCATTGTGTCTTCTAATAATTATGCCTGGCATTTCCTCATTCAAATAAAGTAACTGAGGTATATTAATGTAAAATATTTTTTTAATATAAATTACTTTCTTTTTATTTCTCCTTTATATTCTGGCTAGAACATTATACTAATTTTTAAAAACTATGTGTGCAGGTAAGTTATATCAGCTATGAATTTCATTTCAAAATAGTAAATGTGGAATGACACAATATTGTTGTGTAAAGGAGATGTTATATCTGAAGGCTGGGTGTGCTTTCAACTTGAGAGGATTAGATGAGGCAATGTTAGTAAGTGGTTAACATAATATCTAGTACATAGTATGTGCTCATACGTAGTAGCATAGTAGGTATTATTACCATAATTAGGAGGCAGTGGCACTGGTGGGATTGGATACCAGTGTAAGTCAGGGCAAGATGCCTGTTCACAGGCCAGGAAGTCTTGTTTCTTGCCTGGGAATGCAGATCTGGGCCAGCCCCATTGTACCCATCGGGACCTCTATTTCAGGATGATGGTGAGAGCAGCCTGGGAGTTCTGAACTTAACCTTGAGACCCTAAGAGAAGAGGGAGACAGGAAATGATTGCAAGATTAGGAATTAGATTCAACACATTGCTTCTCAATCCACATTGGACAGACAGTAGTATGGTGGGTGTATTTGTTGCTGCTATTACTCTTATTCTCTGGGGACTGGTTCAGCCATCTGGTTGCCTGTGCCCCTCCCTCTAGTGTTGCAGTTTCTGTGTTACCAGAGTTAACTATTAAAGGAGAGGAAGCTTTAAGCAGCATTTTAGAAAAGATGCAGACCTATCAGTTTTTGGAATGACTGCAGTGGACTGAAGCCTGTGCCACTGTAACTGGTCCACAACCGTAATGCACCAAGAGTGGCTCAGCAGGAGCCCTACCACTAAACTTAGTTCACATTTGGCTCTTGAGTTGTGACTGCTTCTCAGGACGAGGATATCTGCAGCACTTTTGGTAAATAAAATAAATAGTTGAATTCTTGAGCAAGAATTCAGAGACATTTCATGGGGTAGATGGTATCCCATCTAACCTTCTTCCCATGCTAACCTTCCCATCTAACCTTCCTCCCATGCTAACCTTCTTCCCATATGCTAACCCCAGGTGTTATAAAACAATTTCGTAAGAACTGATGATATACCAAGTGCAATAATAGATACAGTTTTGGTCAATGTAAGAAAAATCTCTTTCTTGTTAGAAAAAAAGAGATTAAAATCCTTATTTAAGAAGTCTTCCATGGATTTTTATACCAAGGCAAGGCGACAGTCTAGAGGATGTTTCTTTAGATAATTCACCCAGGTGTGGCCACTTGCTTTGTAATGCTCACTAGCCAGAATAATATGTTAAATTATTAGTTAGCATTTATGTAATTCTTGATGATAATGATAATTAAGTAGTTAAATGGAAGTGAGACAGTATTCTAGGTTATATTAACAATAATTGAAATAATAATTGACTAGTGAATAGCATTAATCAGGATAAGAACGTAGCTATTTCTACTTGAAACCCTTTAAAAATGTAACAGTGTAGAAATCAGTATGGCTTAGAAGGATAGACTTAGACATCTGTGTCTTAGAATATGCAGACCAGAAATGAAAGATGATCCTGTCCCAGAAGCCACTTTACCTCTGAGGTTTGTTTAACTAGAACACTTCAAAAAACTGAAATACACACTGTCATTTAGGAATACATAGGCTTTCAAAATTCTGTCAATTCTGCCACAATATATTTATGTGGTGAAAATGTTCCCTCCCCTCTGCCTTTTCAGGGCTGTTTTGGTAAAAGTAAAAAGCCTAGGAAATTTCTTTAAGGGTTCCTCAGCTTATTTCCTTTGATTCTCGACTTGTCATACAAAATATGTTTTTCCCTTTGAAAATGTGTATTTTTTCTGAAAGCTAATTCTGTGTAAAGCACATTCTGGATGGTACAATCTCTAGTTTGTTACCGGCTAAGAAAGGAACAGACATGATTCCAACTGGGACTCCAAGTCTCCACACTCATAATTGAAATATATACTGTACATGGTTCCTTCGCCTTCAACATTAATACCCATCTGCTGAAATGGCAAGGTGCCTGCTCTCTAGTTGATTGGATGGATGCCCTGGAGCACAGGTGCTTGGCAGTGATGGGTTTAGAGAAATCCCCAGCATAACATTGTTCGTGACATTTCCTCCGCAGGACATCTCTCCCGGGTGTATGTTATATGGAGGGCTCTCTCTTCCTGTCTGATGTCATGACTGCTACTGGACATCTTCAGAAATGTCTGTTCATCATTAAAAGCAAAAGACTTAGAACAAGATGACATTTAAAAAGTAGAAATCATAATATTTTGATTCTTGAAGTCTAGCTTAAAAGTTTTAAAAATATGTTCATTCTTGGAACATCTTAAATACCAAGTTTTTAAACTCAGAGTATTGTTCCAGGTATCATTTATTCATTACTTACATATTATGGCCTATGACAGTTGGTGATATAAAGCCAAAGTCATGCTCTAGTAGTATACATGTGGCAGTATTTTATGAGAGGTATGTTTGAGGATTTCAAAGTAAAGGTTGTCTTTCGGTTATCTCATTATAAAAGCTATTGGGGGGAAGAAAAAGACCCCACAAAACCTTTTTTTTTAAGCTATTAACCAGTATTATTTTTCTCTCCTCTGTTTTTTTTTCTCTTGGAAAGAAATATCCCATTGAAGTAGCTAGTGGACTCTGTGTTTAATCCCTCCGGGATCAGGTGTGACAGTACAGAGAGAAGAGAAACCCCATGCATTATCCTAACTGTGGTTTCTAAAACTCTAAGCCTTTAGTAGAAGCAAGAGTTTTTAAAGATTAGATATTTGCGGAAAACAAGGGGAAGAGTATAGGGTCTCTTAGCCAAATTTGCAGTCTAGAAAACAACTGGGAGAGATAGCAAAGAAGAATTGAGATACAAATGTGTTAATAGGCCTTAGAGAGAGCATCATCTGTGTCCATCTCTTGGGCAGAGCTCAGAGGTATCCCAATTATAATTATTATAAGATATTATAGGTATTTCAGAGAAGAAATAACTGTGAGCTTCTTATAGGTAACTGTGAGCCATAGAAAGCTTTTCAGAGACACCCACACCTCAGATTGACTGAGTTAAGGATTATTTCAAGGTTAGACCTTACCTTATGCCCAAATGGTTCATGGATCCATGCATTCATGCTCCTTTCTCTCATCTCTTATGAACTAGAGACATATAAACCCTCTGACACTTTGATATAATCTTAAGAAGGAAGAATGAAACCCAGAACTCACTGACTATATTTCTTTTCTCTTGGGAGGCTTGCGATTGATTTAAGTTGTTTATAAAATATAAAGTTATACTTCTAGTTCATCTAAGCATGTATACTGAGATTCGTATTAACTAAATTATTTATATATTGTGAATTGTTCTAGAAAAGACTTAAAGACGGTTGCAAAACTTTTAGAATTTTCTTTTCTGCTTTTGATCCATTCCTTTCCTACTTTTGAACCTTTTATTAAAAGCAGTGTTTATGAGTTGTTTTCTTTTCAGATGGAGTACGGATTATCTGGGTTGCACACTCTGTTCACTAGAAGCCTAATTCTATAGCCTGATATATTTTAGTTTTGGCTATCCAACTATAGCCATACGTAGAGGAGATTTTAGCTTAGTATTTTGCAAAAACAAAAAAAGGATTCTTTTTATAGTGACCAAATAAATACACTGTAATAAGAACTCTATTCAGTCTAGTGCACATATTATATAGAGTTATTTGCAAAAGCTATGTATTGGATTGGCTATCAACATCTATTTTTCACTTCCTCTTTGCTTAGGAATATATAATAACCTCAAAAGTATTCATGAAAATTCTGATCAGGAGAGAATCCCCTTCAGTGGGTGTCATGCTTCTCTTGTGCCATGATGTCTGTACATTAGTTTCAAGTCTCTTATGACTGGGACCTTTTCTTCCCCCCTCTATCTTTGCTTACAGAATCATACAAAGGAAACCTTTAAGCACTAAATCATTCTTGGTAGATGATGCTTGTCCCCAGAATGCTTTGTGTGCGTTCTTAGTGTGAATGGCTGCCTGGTGTTGCTTCTCTACCCCTTTCAGTGGAGAGTCTTTGTGTTTTCATTGATGAGTCTTCCTGCTACCTGATCAGCATTCTGGATGCACCATTGGGGATCTGCAGTCAGGAGAGTGGTGAGGGAACTTTAAATGTCTTTTGTGGGCAAAAATCACTTTATGTATGGTCCAAAATAAAAACAGATTTCCCCTATTATTCAGCATCAAGAAAATAGTGGGTTAACACAATTTAGGATTCTGTTGCCATCTTCCTGTTTATTTACTTTATCTTTTACTTCTTATCCAAAAGAGGGTGGGCATATTTGTTTTCATGAACCTGGGGAGACATCAGTAAAACCTGACCCTTGGCTGTGGACCTTTGCTCCCTTTGCTTGTAACTGTGTTATTATATGAGTCAGCCTCTGCCTACTGCCTTAGTATCAATATTTTTCAAAAGCTGGGTTTATCCCAGGAAAGAAAAGCAATTTCTAATGTGATCAAAATTGTTGAAATCTTTCTGATTTTCAAACAACCCATAAGGGTTCTAAATGGTACTTTGGGGCCTCTTGTTATACTCTGCATCAAACATGGGAAAAATAGAAAGAAACTTGTGGGAATAATTCATAAGGCATTTATATACCACATAAATCCATGTAACAGGAGAATCCCTGGGAATAAATTTCATTGATTAACTTTTATGTCAATTTGTTATTTTTAAATAACAAAGATCTTTAGCCTCTGATTCTTCCAGTTTAGTAATTATCAAAATAATTATTTGATAAGTACCAGATAATTTCTTCTAGTTGTCTTATTCTCTAAAGATTTCTTAAACAATAGAACAGCACTTTGATATATAGTTTCTCTAGATGATCTATTTCCCTCTTTAAATCTTTAAGTAAAGAAAGGAAATAGCATAATAGAACGTTAATATTGTCTTTTTTAGTATGGCAAATGAGGTATTTCCCAAATCTGTACAGTTTATAACAATACACTGAATATAGTATGTAGTGAATTCATTATATTGATATAGGGTAAAATATAAATCATATGAAAGTATTTTTCATGAAAAGCTGCAAGTTTCAGGTTTAGAGGTACAATATAAGAGACAGTGCTTTTTATCTGATATTACTGTAAAATGTTAAAAAGAGAAAGACTAGGAAAAATCTCTATATTTAGACAGATTTACTCAGTTAAAATGAAGAAGAAAATTAATCTGGTTATGTGGATAATTAAGGCTAAATCATCTTCTTGAAATATATTGTTGCAGCAAATAATGTTGCAGGGATTTTTTTCTTTTTCATTTTATTCTGCTAAGGTAGATCTAACCTTTATATGAATCTCAGGACAACAACAACAACAGCAAATAGAATCCAAATATAACAAATTAGATTAGAAACTTACACACCATTGTAAAGCAATTATACTCCAATAAAGATGTTAAAAATATATAACAAATTAGAGTTAGATTTATAACATAAATTCAGCCTTGTCTATTTAGGCAAGACTGACATTGCACTAAAAGCCTGATAGAGATTCCATATTTATTTACTTCAGAATGCTGAATCAAGCTCAATGAAAAGTGATTTGTAAATTGCTTATTCAGTGAACTTGAAAAAATAACTCACAAATCAATGTCTTACAAGAATTTGGTAACCAGCCTATTTCATTTGAAACTGTACTACAGCCTTATCAATTTCCTCCTCTGGATAATGTTGAATAGGAAACACTCAAAGAGAAGCAGGCCATTCTACTTACCTGTTCAATTCCAAAAGAGGAAAAAATGTGACTGGAGTTTTCAAAGTAACCCTCTTTCCAGCTACCACTACCACCCTCAGAACTAAGGAAGAAGGACCTCTCAAATGGACCCTGTGCTTTGGAAGACCTGGATCTGACTTCACTGCATTGCACTTCATAGGGCCAGGAGTCCACAGGGCAACCAGATGTATCTACACAGAGCTCATGTTCCCTCCTTCTAGACCGTGTTTCAAGTAACTGAGACTCCGAGCCCACCTTCAGGACTTCAGGTCCCTCCTCCCAGGCATGCGCCACATTGCACATTGGGTCAAAGATATCGGCAAGTGAGGGCAATTTGCAGAAGGTTTGGGGAGAGCTTGAACAGCCAGGCTGGGGTGTTCTCACACAGAAGTGTGACATCCCTCATGAGACCAAAAGAGAAGGAAGAACAAACTACAGGGATACAGACCTGGAACAGGTACTCTCTATGCTGTCACATTCTAGTGCACAATTCTGAGAAGTACAGAAATTTCAAATTTGAACTTGGTTTTCTTGATGGCTATAAATATACATTTTTTAAGGTAGGAAGATAGATCGTTTATTTAACATTGTGTCAGCTTAACTTATAACATTAAATATTTGGACATATGGCCTATGGGCCATCATTGGTACTCTTGCCCCAGGCTCTTCAGTGTTAAGGACAGGCTTACCAGCTATTACCGTAATCCTCTACCCTTTTTCACAAACAGACTTCTCAAGGTTTTCTTAACTTGCTACATCCCATTTGCTCATCCCGTATTTACTTTTCTCCTCACTTGATTTTGCTTTGACGCTTAAAACTTCAACAAATCTCCTGTTGCTTATCCCATTGCTTACTGCTTATTTAAAAAACCCAATGGATATGATCTTCAGACCTAATCTTGTAGTCTTAGCAATATTCAATATTACTGGAGCCTGGGAAGTCCAAGGTTGAGGCACCTGCAAATTCAGGGTTAGGTGAGGTCCTGCTTCCTAGATGTGTCCTCACATGGTGAAAGGGGCAAGGGAGCTCTCTAGGGTCTCTTTTGTAAGGGCACTAATCCCTTCCAAAGGCCCCCATCTCCAAATATCATCACATTGGGATTAGGTTTCAACACGAATTTTGTGGGGACACAGTGTATAGAAGCTACACTCCAGATCTGGTTCTAACCTACATCCCCAGCCTCATCCAGTGTATGTCAGTCTTTTACTTCCTCTTCTCTAGACCAGAATTTCTCAACTATAGTCGCCATGTAAAATATTAAATCTTCAGACCTTATTCCAAACAGACCCACACCAAGACACATAATAATTATCAAAAGTTAAAGAGAAGAAGAGAATCTTAAAAGTAGCAATTTGTTAGATGCAAGGGAGCCCCCATAAGACTGTAAGCAGATTTTTCAGCAAAAAATATGCAGGCCAGAAGGGAGCGGCATGATATATTCGAAGTGCTAAAAGAAAAAAACCTGCCAACAAAGGCTACTCTACCCAGCAAAGTTGTCCTTCAGAACTGAAGAAAAGCTAAAGAGTTTTCCAGAAAAACAAAAGCTGAAGGAGTTCATCACCACTAGATGGGCCTTAAAAGAAATGTTAAAGGGAATTCTTCAGGCTGGAATTAAAGGACACTAACTAGTAACAGGAAAACATATAAAAATATGAAACTCACTGGTAATAGTAACTATACAGTTAAACTCAGAATATTCTAATATTATAATGGTGGTAGTTAAATTACTTATAACTCAAGTATGAAGGTTAAAAGACAAGAGTATTGAAAATAACTATAGCTTCAGTAATTTTTAATGGATATATAATGTAAAAAGATGTAAATTGTGACATCAAAAACATAAAATGTAAAGAGGGGGTGTAAAAATGTACAGCTTTTGAGTGTATTTGAAGTTAAGTTGTTATCAACCTAAAATAGATTGTTATGTTTTATGTAAGCTTCAGAGTAACCACAAAGCAAAACCTACAGTAGATACACAAAAGATAAAAAGCAAGGAATCTAAGTATACCACTACAGAAAATCATCATATCACAAGGGGAGAGAGCAAGAGACAAAGAAAGGAACAAATGAATTTTTTTTTTAAAAAAAAGAACAATTTATAAAATGGCAATAGTAGGTCCTTTACCTATCAGCAATTACTTTAATGTAGATGGACAAATTCTCCAATCAAAATATGTAGAGTGGGTAATTGGACAAAAAGAAAAAAGAACAAGACACAACTGTATGTTACCTACAACACTCATTACAGTTTTAAGAACCCACACAGACTAAAGTGAAGAGATGGAAAAAGATACTCCATGAAAATGGAAACCGAAAGAAAGCTGGGGTAGCTATACTTATATCAGATGAAATAGACTTTAAGCCACAGACTTAACAAGAGACAAAGAAGGTCAGAATGTAATGATAAAATGGTCAAGCCATCAGGAGGGTGTAACATTTGTAAATATTTATGCATTCAACATAGGAGCACCTAAATACATAAAGCAAATATCAACACATATGAGGGGAGAAATAGCAATGCAATACTATTAGGGGACTTCAGTACCCCACTTTGTATAAATTTATTTATTTATTTACTTACTTTTGGCTGCGTTGGGTCTTCGTTGCTGCACGCGGGCTTCCTCTAGTTGTGGCGAGCGGGGGCTACTCTTTGTTGTGGTGCGCGGGCTTCTCATTGCGGTGGCTTCTCTTGTTGCAGAGCACGAGCTCTAGGCGCACAGGCTTCAGTAGTTGTGGCATGTGGGCTCTAGAGCACAGGCTCAGTAGTTGTGGCGCACGGGCTTGGTTGCTCCGTGGCATGTGGGATCTTCTCGGACCAGGGCTCGAACCTGTGTCCCCTGCAATGGCAGGCAGATTCTTAACCACTGCGCCACCAGGGAAGTCCCCAGTACCCCCACTTTGAACACTGGATAGCTCACGAAGACAGAAAATCAATAAGGAAACATTGGGCTTAAACTATGCATGAGATCAGATCGACCTAATACTACTGGGTAGAATGTTCTGTATATGATATATACATATCTTTAATGTAAGTCAACCTGCTGGTAAAGGAAACTCCAACTTTTCCTTTATTCAAGATTTTTATGTTTGATTTTACGTTTAAAAGATATTCACGGGCTTCCCTGGTGGCGCAGTGGTTGAGAGTCCACCTGCCGATGCAGGGGACACGGGTTCGTGTCCCAGTCCGGGAAAATCCATACACGCCGCGGAGCGGCTCGGCCCGTGAGCCATGGCCGCTGAGCCTGCGTGTCTGGAGCCTGTGCTCCGCAACGGGAGAGGCCACAACAGTGAGAGGCCCGCGTAACAAAAAAAAAAAAAAAAAAAGATATTCAAATAGACAGAAATCTTATAAATTTCTACTATATATAATGCAGATGAAGTTTGGTTGGTATGTGATATATGGTACTTACAAGAACAATTGTATTTTTCCTTATTTAAAGCTAAAAATGATTTTTATCCAAATTTCCGTAAAAAAACAGTTGTTTACTGCTTTTGAAATTATCACTTTCCTTTTTATAAATTCAAAAACAATTATAAAACAACACAATAAATTTCTTTTAAATAACTGCCTTGAACCAAGATGGAATTTAATTTTTCTAATGATAGGCTCTGTATATTTCATTTAAATAAAGGTCATAAATTGATTTTAATTGTTATTTCAACATGAAAGTTTATTAACAGTGTTGAATAATAAAGCTACCAAAGCCATTAGCTAAAGCACTATGAATGAAAAATATAGCTTAAGCACGATTTTATACAAGACTTTGAAGAACATTTTCTTGCTGAGTCACGTCAGGATCAAATATAGGCCTCAACAGTTATGAAATTCTTATACACATGTATTGTTTTCTTGATCTCTCTTATAAGCCTGTTCATGCATAAACTAAAAGCAGAATAAAATTCACCTCTTTAATGTGAAACGTGCTTATTTTTCACTCCATAAATGTGAAGAAAAGAAGGTCTTTGACTGAGCAAGCGAATCAGAGAAAGGGCCCTTCACCTGGCCAGATACTTGTGCTGAATGGGAGGAAAAAAACTGCAGTTTTCTTCTGCAGTTCACCAAGTGGATTTCAGTAAGATTAGAGATGGCTAATAATCTTTCTCGCCCTGAAATCCAAGCAGCATGGGAAATATTTCAGTTTCCTGTTGCAACATGATTTTTTCCCAATGGTTCTGTTTCTTTTAAAGCCAAACATCTTGTCACCTGAAGTCAAAACATTTTCTTCAGGGCCTTGCAGAGACTTGTCCAGCTGGTTCAATGTGATGAAAAATGTTTGGTAAGCAGGTTTGTCTGCAGTTATTCTTTATCACCCAAGCATTTAATAAAATCTGGCCTTCTGTATCCTTTCAAATATTCCTGCAATTTACGTTTCAGCTCCCACATCCTATAGATCTCCTCCTATGCAACAAATATGTGGATTTCGGCAGGTAACAGATTTATGTTGTCCGGGTTCCTGAAAAATTCTTGAGTGAACTCGTCTGACATCATTGAAATTTCCTTTTTTTTTTTTTTTTTTTTACAATAAACACAGAACCTTTCATGTTGCTCATTGATGGGACACTCATCAACACAGATGCCAATAGTCCCCCAAGACTTTTGTTTCCAGATATGATGGCACCACATTAAGTTTTGGCCTTTGCTTGTTTGGGCAGGCTAGATGCAACAGAAAGTTTTCTTGAAATTCACCACCATTTAGAAATCATACAAATGCTACAACATGACATTTACTGATGAAATCTGTTGACTCCTCAGTCTGTAACGGGAAGCTGTTGTTCTGTAGTTTATCATCCCAGAGCTCTTCAGCATCATGTGACATGTCATCAATATGACAACTTATCATATTGTATTATATGGAATCTTTTCCGTTTCTCTACTTGTCAGCATTTTCCTCACTATATATTTATATGCTGGTGTTATTAGATTCTTACCAAGTGCATGATCTTTTTCATTTTTCTGGACAATAAGTTCTATTACTAAATAACTTTTTTCCTGAGTCTTTTCACTAAATGTGACCTTTTTAACAAAAGTTTTACTCTAAAATAATCAACCGGTCACTTGTTAAATGGCTATGATTTGTACTCACGTGCCTTTTTAATTTTCCTGCAGCCATGGATTCATTTGCATAATGCAGTACAACCACTTAGATAACCAACCCATTCAAAACTCATTGATAACCAGTTTTTATTGTGAAAGTCAACTTATTTTGTAGCTCTTCTCACATTAGGACAGGGAGGTGACTCAGAAGTTTGCAACTCTTCTCACTGATCTTATCATAATTATCCATAAACCTAGGCCTAGAATATTCCTTTTCCACTTCAGTCTGTCTTCAAAAATTGCCATGATGGAATACCAGACATTTTGGAAAACATAAACACTGATAAAGTATGTCAGAATGACATAATGAATAATAAATGATAAAAATCACAAAAACATGAAACCACAGTATCATTCACTGCTAACCTACACAATCATGTTTTCTAACATTTATAATAACAGCAAAACAGCATGAGAGAAACTGAGTCATGACACATAAAAATACCTTCTCTAGAATCAAAATTTCCCTATGATTTTCTATTATGCCAGTAGAACTAGGTCACTCCTATAAAGCAGTCATTGGCACAAAAGAGGAAGATGGGGGAGATTTGGGATGGAAAGCCTGATGCCATCAATCTACTACCTTCCCTTTAGGGTACCACAGCGCTCGCCATTTATCAGTGACCTCCTATAGCTCATGGAAAAGCTGAGAATACACTCTACCTGTGACACGTTCCTACTGCACACCATCAAACAGAGCTGCAAGACTGCTAATGAAATTGCTATTGGGGCCACTCAATCACTAGACATCACTGCAAGTGCTAACATTGGGTGGTGTGTGAAGTTTAAAAAAATGCCCCCCCTTTCCCCAATCTAGTGAAACCCCTAGTGATACCTTGTAGAACCCTAGAATTCCATGGAAGGTCAGTTGAGGGACCTGTCTTAGTTACCCTGATTTATTTCATTTCCTGGTATGCACCATGTTCTCTCCACTCATGCTCTTCAATTATCATTTCTTCTTCTTGGAAGCCTCTAACCCCTTAACTCCTGGATACTTGAGACTTTGAATTAGTTCACATTCCCCCATTATGCCTTTTCACAGTTCCCTGTACTGCCATTCCTAGCACTTATCACAATTGCATTGGAGTAACTAGTAATGCCAGTGGTGGTTTGCCATCATTCTCTTCTACTCAGACTTAAATGGCATGATGGCAGGGCCCAAGTCTCTTGTATTAACTGATAAATGTTCACTCCTTACTATGATGAAGGGCTCCAGGAATAATGTTGACCTTGGCTTTTGTGGCTCGGATTTTACTGAGTGGATATATGAACAAATCAGTGAACAAGTTGAAGCCACAGGATTCAAACAGGTGGTGGGCATGAAAACTAGGGCAGCACAGTAGCTCAAGATTTTCTGTGAACACTCTGGTATGCATTACACAGGTACGCATTATGCAGAAAGACAGGGAAGAAGCCCAAAGGACTGTCACAGCCGTATGAAATTTTTGTTTTAAAAACTGAGTCTTGGGCTTCCCTGGTGGCGCAGTGGTTAAGAATCCGCCCACCAATGCAGGGGACACTGGTTCGAGCCCTGGTCGGGGAAGATCCCACATGCTGTGGAGCAACTAAGCCCGTGCGCCACAACTACTGAGCCTGCGCTCTAGAGCCCACGAGCCACAACTACTGAACCCGCCTACCACAACTACTGAAGCCTGTGTGCCTAGAGCCCGTGCTCCACAAGAGAAGCCGCAATGAGAAGCCTGCGCACCTCAATGAAGAGTAGCCCCTGCTCACCGCAGCTAGAGAAAGCCCACGCGCAGCAATGAAAACCCAACACAGCCAAAAATAAATTAAAAAAATAAATTAAAAAAATAAAAACTCCGAGTCTTTCAGGGCATAAATTACAATAAAATACTGGGAACATAGCCAAGAGTTCCAACTTTATGTGAAATAAAGTATTCTCAATTTTCTGGCATGAAATTCCTAATGCCACTTGTGTGGATCAGCATTTGTCAGGTAATTTTTTTCCTCAGAATTCTAAGAATGAAATGACTTACTGAGCAAAGGAGGCAATTGTCTTTGCAACAACGCTGGTCTTGAAGGAGGA
Organism: Monodon monoceros; assembly: GCF_005190385.1. Taxonomy (NCBI): domain Eukaryota; kingdom Metazoa; phylum Chordata; class Mammalia; order Artiodactyla; family Monodontidae; genus Monodon; species Monodon monoceros. The sequence goes on along the minus strand of NW_021703772.1, from coordinate 52,700,826 downwards.
CCTTGGCTCCATTTTGGCCATGAGCCGTACTCTCCTTCCAGAAGTCATATGCCCTTTTCCTGGGGAATATGAATTGAGAAGAAGTAAACAAATGGGCTCTGAGTTCCAATGCTGTGTGTATTTTTTATTTTTAATGATTACAGCGGGAAGTTTTTAAAATTGCTTCCATGCAAAGGCATTCTCTGGCAGAAGGTAAAAACTTCAAGCTAAGCAGTTATTAATGTCTTCCCAGAGACGCTCCTCTCTAGTATGAAACACTGCCTCTGTACTTTCTAGACCCTGTGCCAAGTTAAGAAATGTATTTTGGAGTTAAAGACTAAATATGAGACTTCCAGATTTGTGATGAATAAGAAGTTTCCTTTCAGTAGACTGTAAAAAGAACACCTGTTTGGAGTTTAGATCAGGCTTTTGAATTCAGATTAGTGCAAATTCTATTCTCAAATTTCTCTTCTTTAAACTTTTTAGTTTAAAATTTTATTTTTCTTTGAGGCGTAGTTGATTTACAATAGCATGCAAGTTTCAGGTGTACCATACAGTAATTCACAATTTTTAAAGATGATACTCCATTTATAGTTATTATAAAATATTGACTGTATTCCCTGTGCTTTACAATATATCCTTGTAGCTTATTTATTCTACACATAGTAGTTTGGACCTTTTAATCCCCTACCCCTATTTTGCCCCTCCTCCCCCTTCCCTCTCCCCACTGGTAACCACTGTTTTGTTCTCTGTATCTGTGAGTCTGTTTCTTTTTTGTTACATTCACTAGTTTGTTGTATTTTTTAGATTCCACATATAAGTGATATCATACAGTATTTGTCTTTCTCTGTCTGACTTAGTAAACCAAAAATAGAGCTACCATATGATTCAGATTTCTCTTTGACCTTGTTAATATCTGTTTTATTCCATTTTGTAGCATTACAGGACTATTTCCATTGGAAGGAAACATATTAAAAGAAATGTTTAATAAGGCATGTGAACGTTTGTTTTAAGAGATATAATATTTTCTATTTATTGTGAATTTTTCAAGTAAAACTATTCTATGAAACACCTTTACCATATTTTACCCTTTCAATTGATCATTCAAACTCAGCAAAAATTTCAGCATCCTAAAACAACTAAGAAAAAACTAAGAAAACATTATGCCTCAAATGAAAAATTGAACAAGTCTATCTGTCACAGGATAAAATAAACTTACCTTTTACTTCTCAAAAATTTAAAGCCTCGAAAAGACCTCTATAAAAAATGTATCATCCATATGCCAACAAGCTATTAACCAAAAATTGATTTGGGTGGAGAATATGTTGTGGAGACATTCTACTGCAAGAATTATTCAGTCAGTGCAAACCTGCTTTATTTTAAAATGCCTGGGTCAGGCACTACTTAACTATTAAGCTAATCAATGTGTGACTTTGACAGAAATGATTCCTCAAATTCTAATATTAGGCTTGAGTGTATTATGGGTTGCTTCGCATGGACGTAGAGTTTGGTTCACCTCCAAATGATGGCTTTCATCTCTTCAAGTGTTGCTTGTGGAAATAAGCATTCCGCAGTTAAGTCATGAATTCTCAGAATGTAAGCAAGAAAGAGCTCTCTACCTAGAGCACGTAATCTACAGTCTATCAAACTAGAATCAGCCAGGACGGAAATAGGCCTTAACACTAAGACAGATTTCATTATTCTCCTAACAAATATGTGTCACTGGGATCATGTAATTAATAAAATATATTTCAAGAATAAGAATTAAAACACTAGTAAGAGAGTAAATTAATCCAGGAATGTATGGACACATTCAGCACCGAAGATTATGTTCTGTCGGTAGAAGGAATTTTCCTTCAAACTTCGAAGTCATTTCTCCCAGCATATAAATGAAAAGAAACTGTTTCAGCATTTTATGAAGTGAAATAACTTTAGGTTCCATCTGATCTTTCCATTCCTTTATTGCTTTTTTTAAATTTCAAGTTGCAAGACAGGTAAAAATTGCAAGATAACTAGAAATGTCTGTTTTTCTGTTGCCTGGAGAAAGAGAGCAAGTAGTTATGAATACCTGTGTAAACACATTGATGAACAAGAGGGTATTGTGGGGCAATCAGAAAACAGCTCAACTTTTTTTCACTGTTCAGACCTATTGCATGAGGTTAGCATTTACCCTGCTCCTTGATGAAATCTTGGCCAAACCCATGACTTTCACGGTCACTCACAGATAGTGAAAATTCTCCCAACCACTTCAAGGCACAGATCACAGTCTCATTTCCATAATTAATATATCCAGCCTGGCGTAATAATTAACACTCCAACTTTATAAATTAATTGTCTCCCTCCTTGGACCTATCCAGGCTGGCCTCCTGTAGTAGGAAACGAGGGGAAAGTCTTGGCGAGATTCTCTCTCACTCAGTCTAGAAGTTCTCCCCCTCGTTCATCTTTCTAATAGTTTTTGATTCTTCCATGGTTGGAATATGGATGGGGGCAGAGGAGGTAAAATTAAGGGTGGCAGGAAAGTTTTACTTGAAGAAAGCATTAGAGATTTGGCATCAACACTGTCTGGGCCTGGTGACAGTTTCTGTGATGTTACTTTTGTGAGCTCCCTGGAGATGCCTCATCTGTAGGGATCTCTCATTATCAGTGGACTGGACAGAGGTAACACATCTTTCTCAAACTGCTGCCTTACAATGTCTCCTAGAGCTCCTCAGCCTCCAGCAGATGACTTCCGCCTTCTTTCTGCTCAACTTTTCTTATCCCTCCAGGCAGGGTTTGAATAAGCCTCCTGTTACCTGTGTTACAAGAGGCTGACATTTGGCCCTCTGGAAAAACTGGCCCCCTTTGCCTTGAGAGACATGTGGCACCAGGCCATCCCAGTGTAGCCACTTCCTCCTCGCTTCCTCCCCAGGCTTTGGGCAGCCCCAGTGTTGTGAGCCTTGATTTCTTAGGTATGAGGCAGACAACAACCAACCCACCGAGTCTCCCTGGGCTCCAGGGACACACATGAAACCCCCTGAGTGCTGCCTGAGGAGCATTGCTTCCTAGACATGAGGTGAGCAAGAGGCAACTCCAACTTCTACTTAGGAGGGAATCTCCGAGAAAACCAGCTCTCTGCAAGAGTTCTTTTTTCTCCAACCTTCCCCTCAAGCTCCCAAACGTTTTATGTGCTAAATGTGGGAAGAGATTAATAATCACAGAACTGGTCCTTGGCCTTCTCCTTTGAAATCTTGTATATTTATCTTGTACCTCAATTAGAATATGGTAGTAATTATTTGCGGGCTTCAGTCCATTGCAACATCCTGTTACATCTGGTTCTCTAAAGCTAAGATTACAGTTTAGTTTCTTGTGTAAATAATCAACAAATGCTAGGGTTTATGTTTAAATTTTTACACCATTTTGAAGATGCTACAGTTATCTTTGGTGTTATCAGCCTTTGTTTTCTGGGACTTTGTTCTACTCTTTCAGATATTTCTATCCTTATTTTTATTTATTTCTCTTCCAAAACCTTTTACTTATAAAACCCACATTTCATTCAATTTAAAAAAAACCCTGTGGGTTCTGGACCCCAACCTTTTCAAACTTCCCTGGAACTATGGGCTGTCATTCATTTATTCTTTCTTCTATATCTTCGATGACACCAACTTTGAAGGAGTCTCTCTACTGAGCCTTCAAACACTTTTCCTCCCTCCCTCCATCTCCCCCCTTTTTCCATCCCTTTCTCTCCCCCCTTCTCTTTTTCCTTTATGACTATATGTATTGAGTATCTACTATGTGCTGGATATGATACTAAAGGCTTAGGTCTCTCCCATTTCATAAAAACAAAACAAAACACACACACGCACCCCTTTCCTTGATCTTATGTGTTCCTTTAGTTACCACCTTCTCTCTCTCCTTTTATTTTCTCTTTATTTGCATGCATCATGTACGGTATATTTCATAGCCCTAAATTTTCCTTCATCAGTCTCTTTTGGGTTATCTTTTCTTCTGAGCAGCCTCATTTTTTGGCTTAGGGAACAACCTGTTGCTTTTCCATGAGGGTCATCTCCATGTGCTGTGGTTGCTCACATATGGGTAATGTGACTGTGATCTCTGTCAGCATCTTGGAGGCTTTGTTCACCTGATATGTTCAGTGATCAGAGAATCCACTTCTGAATCCTGACGTGAACTTCATCATTTTCTGCATTTTTAGGTGCACGTAGCAAAGGTTCAGCACTCTTTTTGAGCCACTGACACCATTTCAAATTGCACTCTAGTCTGAGGATGCCAGCCAGCTACCCCCATTGTATGGAATGCGTGTGACATATTTAAGAACAAAATAAAACACTCCCTCAGCCCATAACCCTCTACACTTATTGGCATATCTCTCTGCTCTTTCACAGCCAAACTTCTTTTAAATCTTATTCATGCTCTACTTTCTCACCTCCCATTTACTCTTTTTTTTTTTTTTTTTTGCGGTATGCGGGACTCTCACTGTTGTGGCCTCTCCCGTTGCGGAGCACAGGCTCTGGATGCGCAGGCCCAGCGGCCATGACTCACGGGCCCAGCCTCTCCGCGGTGGGATCCTCACTTCTTCCAGTGGGATCCTCCCGGACCGGGGCACGAACCCGTGTCCCCTGTATTGGCAGGCGGACTCTAAACCACTGCGCCACCAGGGAAGCCCCCATTTACTCTTAAATGCTTTCTAATTTGACCTTAGTACTCATCCCACTGTTTAGACTGCCTTCCTCCCAAGGCCCTTTTGCTAACTCCATGGAGCCTTTTTTATTCCCTATTCTCTTTTACTTCTTGGCAGCATTTGGCACTGTTGGCTACTTCCTGCTTGTAGAAAAAGAGTCCTTTCTTTTGCCGTTCATTCCCCTACCCCCACCCCGTGTTGATTTTTGTGTTCTTTCTCCATCCTTTTGGACACCTTTTTAACTCTGACCATCCTCAAAATCTGGGTTTTCTTAGGGGTCTTTCCACTGTTAAATCACTTACCTTGTCACCCTAAACTCCCTAGCTGTACAATTTTCTCCCCTTGCATCTTTAACTTCAGTCATTATCTAATAAACTCCTAAATCTATCCTCTTAGATGGCTCTTTTGAACTCCAGTCTCTCCTAACCAGCCACCTGTTGGATATATCCACTTGGATTTCCCATGGAAACTTTAAATTTGTGTCCAGTACTGAAGCTCTTTCATCTCTTAAACTTGTTATTCTTCTTTTGTCCCTTCTCAGTGAAAGATAACGTCCTCTTCACCTGGTTCAAGCCACAAATCTGGCTCCCTTTCTCTCATACCCACATGTAGACAAACCCCAAGCCTTGTTCTGCCTTTACACTGTTGCTCAGGTCCCTGTACTTCTGTACTGCTGCTCTCACGCCAGCCCTGACCACTCTGCACCCTTTCTTAGCTCGCAGCAGCAGCTTCTCAACGCCTCTCCGTGACTTCCATGTTGCCTTCCCTTCGGGACATAGTCCAATCAGAGGGACCTTCCAGCGTCAGCTTCTGCAGCCCCTTCTCGGGGTATGTCTGCTTGCAACCACATGATGGTGGGCCTCCGTGGCCCTATGTTTCTCACCTCTTACAACAACAAAAATCAAATAGGACGGACACCTGGGCTAATCTGATGCTCTTTCATGGGAACCTGGGGTTAACGCTAAGAGCTGTCAATTTAGCTTTATTAAATATTTTAACTGGAAGAACTTGCACACGTGGTAGTTATGAGGCAGTATCATCTGCCATGCGCGCAAGGAAGCAAGACTTTAGCTCATGAGGGAAGAAGTCTGTGTACGGAAAGGAGCAGAGATAATACTCCATTGCCCCAGAAAGAGAGAGAGGCAAACTTGACTCCTGATGGCTTTAGCGTTCCGAGCCTCAGCCCCTCATGAGGCTCAGCCAGTCTTTCAGGTTCACGATTTATCCGTGAGTCTGTAATTTCATAGAATGGATCTAAGCTCCCCAGCCACTGTGCTGAAGATGTGTCCTTCGATATTCACCCCTTGAGCCCTTAGGGCAGCTGGAGTCCCCAGGCTGATCGCTTCCTGCCACAAGCAGCCTCATCTGTTTTCTTCAGGGTGCTGTATAAAGATTGCCACTTTCCTTCTGTGCCAGGACATAAAAAAGGTGGAAAATCACTACAGTATACAGTTAAGAACTTTCTCCTTGTTGCCTAAGTCAGCTCAAGTAGGATTCTGTTTTTTACCACCGAGAGCTTTGACTAAGACGTCTTGCCAGAATGTAGATCTGAGCCAATTTTTCTCCAGTGTAAAACCGTATAGTGCTTCTCTAATATCTTGGGGGTTTCGTTCACATTCCTTGATGTAATGTATAAAGAAAGAAGGTACTATTTTCAGTGAAAAATATGCCAGACTTCCTATAATTGTGGGTCATTGCACACGTGTTGTAACACTTCCCCCACTCCTCTCTCTCTTCGCTTAGTTAACACCTACTGATTTGTTATTGTTGTTCTTTTCAATCTAGATGTCATGTGCTTTGGAAAGTGTTCCTGTAACTTGCAAATTCGAAGCTCAGTGTCCCTCCTAAGCTGTGCCTTGGCTATATCTCACCGAATAGTAATTTCCCATTTACTTACCTAATCTTTGTCTTGAAGGCAGAGTCAGTATCTGTTTTGTTTATTATTATACTCTCAGCATCTAGCATGGGAGGTGAACCAGTAAATATTTATTGTGGGAGCAACACTGTCAACAGTCCCTGGGTTTGTCCTTATTCAGTTGCTTCTTCTATTCCCTTTCAGAACCATCCTAAACTTTCCCCCATCCTCTCCAAGCCCTCTTCTCACTCCCACCACTTATATAATCTCCTTTCCTACCCAACTGAGAACCTGAGGTCGCCATATGCATCCTTCCTCCACTCCCCATCTTTTCATGCACAGTCACCTAATCTACGGCCATAGTTTCCTCTACTCCCCAGAAAATGAGGTGCTCCACTTTCTGTTCATAACCAACTCCATTTTCACCTCGTTCAACCCACCTCATTCTCACCTCTTCCATGACAGCCTTCATCCTTCTACATCTATCCTTAAAATCTTGACTCCTTCCCCGAAGCCTATAAACATATGTAATTTTTCCATCTTAAAAAATTAATGAGTTCTTTTCTCTGGGAATACTGAACGTCTTAGAATTTTTAAATATTCCCAGTACCTTCATATTCTTTTGCTACACAGTTCCTTCTAAATGGAATTAGCCATTTTTCCTATCCATTAAAATAAATTCTTAACCTTCAAGGTTGGAATCCTTGTATCCATATCCATGAAACCTTTCTTTTTTTAAAATAAATTTGTTTGTTTTTATTTATTTATGGCTGCATTGGGTCTTCGTTGCTGCACGCAGGCTTTCTCTAGTTGCAACGAGCGGGGGCTACTCTTCGTTGCAGTGAGTGGGCTTCTCATTGTGGTGGCTTCTCTTGTCGCAGAGCACGGGCTCTAGGTGTGCGGGCTTCAGTAGTTGTGGCACGCGGGCTCAGTAGTTGTGGCACGCGGGCTCAGTAGTTGTGGCTCGCAGGCTCTAGAGCGCAGGCTCAGTCGTCATGGCGCACAGGCTTAGTTGCCCCGTGGCATGTGGGATCTTCCCAGACCAGGCCTCGAACCTCTGTCCCCTGCATTGGCAGGCGGATTCTTAACCACTGCGCCACCAGGGAAGTCCCATGAAACCTTTCTTGATATCTCAGCTGAATGTAATCACTTTCCTATACCTTTCTTGAGTTATTTATTAAAATTTATTTCAATCAATTATAGTTTTTTAGTGTATTTGCCTCAACAACTAAATCACTAGAGCACCAACTCAACACACCAAAATTATAATGTAAAGTTATTGAAGGTAACGACTATATCTTCCTCATTTTTGTATTTTTACAGTATCTAGTATAAGTCAAAAGTTAAGACAAAATGGTATAATAACAGTAATAATATTTAATATTGTTTACCATGTTCTAGGCAATTTTCACAAACTGTCTTACTTAATTTGCATGACAACCATTGAAGTTACACTATTACTCTCCCATTATAAAAATAAGGCAGACTGCAAAAGGTATATATCTGACATAATGCAGATATAAGCTAGAATCTTGACTCAACCACCTACTGGAATTAGATCTGGAAAGTTATTTAACCTTCCTGCATCTTATCTGTGGTGGTGTCCTATCTCATAAGGTTGTTGTAAATAGTTAAAGAACTAATAGTGCCTGTCATGTACAAGTTACTTAATAAACATTAATTCCCTCTTTCTTTTGTTTTGCACATGCAGATACTCAATATGTATCTGTTGAAATAAGTTAAATATCTCTGCATCTGCGTACCATCACAGATAGGGCTAAAGAATATGTTATTCCCATATGCCTTGTAAAATGCTAATTTAATCTTGAATATGGCTGCGCCTTGTCCTACCTCTGGAAGTGTATTGAACCTGCATAGGAAATTTGGGAACATTGAAAGAGTGGAGTGGATGATGCAGCGCTGTCTCATCATTTCTGTGAACAATCAAGAATGCACTAATGGGGCTTCCCTGGTGGTGCAGTGGTTGAGAGTCCGCCTGCCAATGCAGGGGACACGGGTTCGTGCCCCGGTCCGGGAAGATCCCACATGCCGCGGAGCGGCTGGGCCCGTGAGCCATGGCTGCTGAGCCTGCGCATCCGGAGCCTGTGCTCCGCAACGGGAGAGGCCACAACAGTGAGAGGCCCATGTACCGCAGAAAAAAAAAAAAAAAAAAAAAAAAAAAGAATGCTCTAATGACAGAAGCCAAGAGTAGAAAACAAAAACATTGGTACTGTTTCAAATATGATGATGTTTCAGTTACTGTGGCTATATAATACATTATGCAAATGTATTTGAGTAAAACAAGCATTTAATATGCTCATGGATCATGAGAGTTAAGAGTTAGACTGGGCACAACGGGGACAGCTTATCTCTGCTCCGCAATGCCTGGGGCCTCAGTTGGGAGACTCAAGGCTAGGGGCTGGAATCATCTGAAGGCTCGTAGCTGTCATTTGTGACTAGCTATCTGTTAGAGGACTCAGTTTTTCTCCACGTGGAACTCTCTATATGGTCTCTCCACATGGGCTAGTATGGGCTTGCTTACTGTGTGGAGGCTTGCTTCCCACAGTGACTGGAAACAGAGAGAGAGGGCAGGGAAAGAGAAAGAATAGAGGAAATATAGACCGCATCTCTTGAGCAGGTGTTGCTATCACATTATATGAAGAATATGTAAGATGGGACATATATTGGTGCAGCCTTCTTGTGAAAATCTGCCACTGAAGAGATATATACATACTTGGCATTTCTGTAGCCCATTACTAAGATTATTAAACAATTTTTATCTTAAGGCTGACATTTTAATAACATATCCAGTAGTTGTTCCAAGTACAATAAAAATGGCAAGCTTTCATTTTAGGAGGTAGGCAAAATGATAGGGGGAAATACTCTGGTGCCTTCTGAGTCATTACAAATTAGGTACTTTAACAATTATATTGCCTGTTTTCCCAAAGATGTCTCCATTCCCAAATTTTCCTCCTCAAGAATATATTTCCTTCTGCAAAATATTTTCAAGTGTTAGATGAAATAAAAGAGTTGAAATGTTTCGCTTTTGGCACTGGGTTTGATGTCATTCTTCTTAACCCAAATATTACTCTTTGCGTTTAAATTAAAATGGCAAAGATCTCATCCTTAATCTTTCTAGAATGTCTGTCAGAGGACCGGAGTAGAGAAAACTACTCTTAGGGTCACAAAGTCAGATTCTGATCCAGATAAAGAATCAGCCAAATTTATACTCCAGAAACAAAATCTCTGCCCTTTACTGTTTTCCTCACAACCTTCCTATGAATTTTTCTTCCTCATTTGATCTGAAGTATCTTCAATAGTCTTTCATTCCAAAAGTAGAGTTACATGTTAAATATTAAAACTTTTCAGTTAGGTAACTTAAATTTATAAAGGAGTTTAACTGGTGTTTATAGTACTCTTTCTTCAAAGCAGATTTTGACTGGAGGAGTGATTGGTGAGTCACAAATACTGACATGAGAGGGATCATGCATGCTGAGGAGGGTAGGACACCTCAAGTCAGGCTTCATCTGGTTCTCTGTCATGCCCAGGTCCATTATCATTACGTACATGGTGTTATTTTAGACGTAGAAGAGATTTATGAAGCTGAACAGAAACATACAAAGTACTAAGCAATGTGGATGTGTGGAACAGACATTCCAGGGTTACATAATTTTAAACAGAGGAACCGAGATACAGGATGGAAGAAGAATGGCAGCAGATCAGCTAACCTGGCACATAGAGTTCAAAAGTTTAAGCAAAACTTTTGACATGAGAAATCGAGGCACATTTAAGCCAGATTTTTCGATGACAGCCATTAACAGTAATGGGGCCTGGTCTGTGGGAAGGACCAAGCATTTTTCAGGTGCAACCTCAGATAGAGATGGGGATGTAGAGTTATCTTTGAATATTGTAGTCCAATGACAGTATCACTGCATTTCTGGAATTCTCAAGTCTCTATGATCAAAGAAAATGAGGAGCTACTAGATGATTTATGAAATATTTTGTCATGAAATTTCTTGCATGACATTTAGGACATTTATCTCCTTGCTTAGCTAAAGTTCTTATATGCCCTATATATTCTCAAAACTGAACACCTACACATGTCTTGAAACCATGATACAAGAATAACTCCTGAGCTAACATTTTAGACAGAAGATGATTAGAGAAATATAGTAAGTACGTAGATGGAAGAAGATGCACAAACTAACACAGATGAAGGGATCAAAGGTATAAAATGTGTGAAAATTATCTTTTCAGCTATAAAGCACTAAAGAGGTACAAATATAAAGGTAATGGTACTATATAGAATACTGTTATTTGGAGGGCACTTTAGTTATAAGAGTACAGTGCTGGGTACAAGAAGGTTCTGAATGATTCAAAATAAATCTTATTTGAAATAAGTTTTTAACTGACTTCTAAAACTTTCCTGCAAAGGAAATGCATACATTTTTAAAAAGAATAAACAGGTGTTAAAGGATTTATTTTCCATGTAACTCCCTGTGTCAGTTTTCTGATTCATTATTTTCCCACCATTCCTTTAATATAGACCTTAATGGGCTGCACTGCTAATCAGCTTCTCATGGAGCGCTATAAAGACAGGGTTACGGGGCACACATATCACAGACAAGAGCCTCTGTCCCATAGCAGTAGGTAGGTAGATGTCAGACAATTACGAATTAAAAAGCATAATAGTCATTAAATGTAGTATGTCAAGGAAATTATGTAGTAAAACTAATTACTGTTCAGGTATTTCATACTTTTATCAAATGACTGAGGTTTCAAATGATTACCCGTCTCAAGTGTAGTTGTTTAGCAACTAAACTAGATTGAAAAATAATTTTTAAAACAAAACTATAAAACATCAACTTGGCTCTTACAATGCATGTTGGCTCTGCCCAATGTAACCCACCCAGGCTGCTTCACTTCTAACAACAGGAAAAGAGGATGAAGTAAAAGAAGCCAGAGTTTAGAAGTGGAACTCCCTGGATTTAGAGCTTTGATTCCTGGCTCTGGGACTTCGGAGCTATCAGAATATGGGCAGGCTGCAGAATTTCTCTGAACCTCATTTTCCTCATCCAGAAGTAAGAAAACTTGTTCTTTTTTACATTACAAAGTTTTGGAAAGGATCGAGCTGATTCAAGTATGAAAATGAGAATGTATTTTGTAAACAGAAGCCTAGCCTCTAACCCTTTGGATATATCAGGGGCTATAACCTTGACATGCAAATTCCATATGATACTGTTTGATTTACTCAATTATCTCTCATTGTTCAAACAACTTCCAAATTTTCCCTCCCTCTGTATGTTGCGCTAAATTGATGCAGAAACAGGGCTTCCCTGGTGGCGCAGTGGTTGGGAGTTTGCCTGCCGATGCAGGGGACACGGGTTCGTGCCCCGGTCCGGGAAGATCCCACATGCCGCGGAGCGGCTAGGCCTGTGAGCCATGGCCGCTGAGCCTGCGCATCCGGAGCCTGTGCTCCGCAACGGGCAAGGCCCCAACAGTGAGAGGCCCGCTTACCGCAAAAAAAAAAAAAAAAAAAAATTGATGCAGAAACATAAATCGCTTTTATTCAACACATTGATATTAAGTGAAATTTATGTTCCAGAGGAATAGAGTTCATATGACTACATGTAACATAAATACGAAGAATATTATTAACATATAAGATATATTTTATGTGTGATATGAGAGATATATGATAAATATGAGTTCATGTTTAATTCCACACCTGATTGTCTTTATGCCCACTCTCTAGCTTTTAATAGTTTTCCCTGATTTCATTTAGGCCTTGAGGACAAGGACTATGTGTCATCTCCTATCCCGGTCTAATTTATTTAATCATATAAAATGCATGTTTTCATTTTCAAATGAGTAGAGTGCTGAGAAAATAGTGTTGGCCGTGTTGCATATAACAAAAGTGTGGATGCTAAGAGCCAGTGTAATTTAAGCAAATGGTTATGTTTATAGAGTAGCAAAACTAATGCTTTCTGACAGTTGCTCTGGCCTTTATCTTAACCTCTATTTTCCCAGTTACAAATAGAAAGTAGAATATCTAAGCTGCCCTGGAGGGGTGCTAAAAATGTATTATGAGTATCAATCCCTGCAAGTGGAAAATCTCAAGTTCAGTCTTGATAATAAATTTTGGCTCTCTTTGCTGTTGTTCATTTACAATATCATACACGTGAAAATCTTTGCATCTTCACCTAGAGATATATCAAAGGGTCAGTATTCTAAAATTGCATAGCCCATTTTAGACTTTGAACGTACAAAATATATAAGTGAAATCTGTCATTACATTAAAGTTTTGGCAATGTGATGTACTGAAAAACAACACTAAATGCCCTAAGGAGGACTCCTGGCTTTATTTCCTCCTTTCCACCCACTGACCCAGTAAACTTGGGCAGTGTAACATCTCTGGTCCTTAGTCAACTCTGATAAAACAAGAAACTCTGTGATCATAGGGACTGATTTTCACAGCCCTAAGATCTGTGATTATAATATTGTGATAATGGTTTTAACCAATGGCTCAGGGGCTGTTGGGGCAAACTGCAACATCATAAGAATGCTTAATTCTCCTTCCATCAGAGCCCACTAAAATATCATCCTGAGGTTATATTCTTCTGTGTGAGGTTAATGCATTTAGCGAGGACCTGTTAACTATCTACAGTATGCTGAGTGTTCTCTGAAACCCTGGTAGGGAAGGGAAAGGAGAAGAAGATGAATAAGTCACAGTGCCTGCTCCAGGGGGTGTTTCCAGTTAAGAGGGCAAATAGATAGACAAACAAATAATTACAGTAGAGTGTGGTAAGTATTATGATGGCCATTTGCACAGAGAACTATGAGAGTTGAGTGGAAAATGGAAGGCTCTGGGATAAGGTTGTTAGACCAGTATGATATACCTGTAGGTGGTTGATACTGTGGGGTGGTATGATGGATGTGCCACTGAACAAGGAGCCGGAACACTTAGGTTTTGTTCTTACCAACTTCACTTACTATCAACTCTGCCTACTCACAGTATAACCTGGAGCAAGTCACTTTAGTTTTTCCATATGGAAGATGGAAGGGTTTATACTAGGCAGTTTCAAATTCTAGTAAAGATCTAAAACCCTACCACTCTCTGACAGATATGCCAATTGATTTCTGATATTCATTCTCCCCTTCTTTCTTAACAAAGTAGAACCTCAATTTTATTTGGGGTTACAATATTCAGATAAGAACTTGATTCTCAGCTGCCCTTTTTTTTTTTTTTTTTTTTTTTTTGCGGTACGCGGGCCTCTCACTGTTGGGGCCTCTCCCATTGCGGAGCACAGGCTCCGGACGCGCAGGCTCAGCGGCCATGGCTCACGGGCCCAGCCGCTGCGCAGCATGTGGGATCTTCCCGGACTGGGGCACGAACCCGTCCGTGTCCCCTGCATTGGCAGGCGGACTCTCAACAACTGCGCCACCAGGGAAGCCCCTCAGCTGCCCTTTTTTATAGGGGTGACCATGTAACACATTCTGGACAATTGGAAACAAAACGGAATGCTTTATTTTCCTGATACAGACACTACCCTTCGTCCTTTTCACTTTCTTCTTCTTTCTGCCTAGAATACGGCACAACACAATAAATGCAAATGCCACTGTTAGGATGGAAGAGTAGGAACCTATAAGGAGCCTGAATTCCTAACGGATCCCTTAACACTTTCACTGACCCCAAAATACCTACTTCCAGACTTGTTACCTAAGTAATATTTGTAATCTGGTTTCTGTTACAAATAGCTAAACTCAATCCTAACTTATACAGATCCTTAAGCTTTAGTATCAGAAGATGGTGTATTCTGAATTCAGAAGCTGGTATTAGTTATCTGAATGTGTGTATGTATGTGTGTATGAGCATGTGGGTGTGTATATGTACATGTCATATCTATATACTATGTAAGTTGTAAGTCAGTGACTCCAAGATTTATATCCCCACTCAAGACTTCTCTTCTGACCTCTAAGCCAATTGCCATCCTAATATCTCTTCCTGGATGTCTTAGAGCTCCTTCTAACAAAAAATTATCCAAATCTAACATTTAAAATACACAGGCACACTCCCAAATCCAAATGTTCATCCAGTGTTTGCCGTCTTCTTATTGGCATTTTCATCCAATCAGATACTTAGGCCAGACAACTTGGAGTTACCTGTGACACTCTCTGCTCCTATGCAAGATAAAGCCAAAAGTTTCCTTATCCTTCTCTCAGTGTACTTGTTATGTAATTTCTTTGGGTCTCAGTTTTCTCATTTGTAAAATGGATATAATAATAGCATCTCTAGTATAGGATTGTTTTGAAGATTGAATTAGTCAATATACATAAAGTACTAGAACAATGCTTGACACATGCTAAAGTGTTCAAGAAATATTAATTTTTTTGAAATAGGAGTAATATGGTAATTACAGCTGTCAGAAATGTAAGCACTTTGATGTTAGGTGGGTGAATATGGATAGATGTATAATTTTTATTTTTACTTTAATATTCACTATGAGTGTTATGAGTCAGATTCTATATATATACTTCAACATATACCTTGGAAGTAAACTGAAAAATTAATGGATTGAAACTGCATCCAACAAATATTTAATGAGCACATTCTATGGCACTTTTCTCAGAATTGAATATACGATAGTGAACATGCAGAGTCCATATTATACCTTTGAAATTCCATGTCTGCTTCCTCATCAGTAAAATAAAATGGTTGAATTGGAAGTCGATGATACCTAATTCCTTATGATAAAAGAGTATCAGAATCTATGATTATATACAGTGCTACGATATCAGTGGAAAGGCATGAAACTGGAGCATGGAAACCCTTGGATGCCAGGCGAAGGTTATGGCCACAGTTTGATATGCAATTGAGAAGCATTAGACGTTTTTAACTAGTGCAATAAAAGTTATGCTTTAGGAAATTTAATTGGGAAGCATTGTATAGGATGGATTGGATTCAGGATTTTCACGATAGAAATATCACTGCCCAAGGATAGGAAACTGATTAGCCGTGTGCCTGGAAGAGACAGGAACTCCAGCACACTGGGGACTATGCAAAAAGGTAGCTCATGGCATAGCATGTGGCTGAAATAGGAAACCCCTCTAGATCTGGGCTTGTTTTGGTTGAAAAATGTTTTTAAAGGTGTATAAATAAAATGTGGGTAGTATATGTGTGTATAAATAAAAAGATTTGTGTCATTAAACAACTTTCATGCCAGGAACCCAAATAGAAGGTTGCATGGAGCCGTGAGACATAAGCATGAAACTACCTTGTTTATATCTTCAACTAGGGCCAGGCAATGAGGCAGGAAATACTTTGTTTAGTAGGACAGGAATTGTACCTGGACGCTGGCTCACCAAACATTGGACTTAGTGTGTGCCCAGGCTGCTGTACATTGTTGCCAGGAAACACCTTGCCTTCCTGGACTGTTTGCTTGGGCTGGCTGCCCAGGTTACAGCAGCAGTCCGGTGTAAGCAGCCAAAGTACAGCAGGCAGGAACAGGGCCCTTCCTCTGACAGAGCATGCTTCCCTGGATGCTCTCCCTGAGGTGAGAGTAACCAAGATGGACCCTCTGGATTAAGACATCATCCCTGGGGGTCTTAAAGCAATCAGTAATGAGAGGATTCTGAAGATATGGAATAGAGCCTTTAATGTTTAATTTGAGTAAAAGAAATGTGACTTAATTTTGTCCCTCCTGCTGGTAAGTGGGACATATTGACTGAATTAGAATGGAACTCTAATAGTGTTGGATAATATTATAAAAGGATCAAGCAATAGAAATATCAGATGTTGATGAGACTTTTGGAGTGAGAATTCACTCTTTGTGGTGTGAGAACTGCCTTATACTCTAAGAACTGATTTATTTTATGTTTTAGGAATATGGGTTGTGTTGATTTTTTATCATCATGTCCAATGTGCCTTTTCAAACAGTGTACCATTTATTTAGAATTTTGTCACATCTCCCTCCATGATCTGTTTAGCAAAAACCCATTCATCTTTGAAAATCCAGCTCAGATGTCACTTCCTTCAGGAATCTTTTATAGACTTCAACAGCGAGAATTAAGCCCTCCTTCTTCTTTGATACTTTTATAAATGATGTACTCTCTTATTGTTGCCCTTGTCACATTGCATTTTATTTATTTCTCCTATTAGACTATGAACTTCTTAGTTATGTTCATGTCAGAATCTTCACTGCATCACAGAGCCCATAGAATGTGTTTGATAAGTATTTGTTTAATGAATGAATCAAAGCTCAACAAAAATATATTTTTGTTGAAATATATACCAGTACTGTGGCTACAAGAGTGATCAATAGTGATTAAAAGAGTTATGATCCCTGTCCCTCAAACTTGCAGTATATTGGTGGGAGGGTGTTATATGGATAAAATGCCATTTTACAACCTGGTATGAGGGGCATACATCTATATCTATGGAGGCACATAGAATGATTGTGTCTCCTGTGTCCAAATATTTGAATATTATATATTTCCACCTTAAAAGTGATGACATTATTCAGAAAGTGATTAATTTTCAAGCTAAAGGGGGAAAATGGCTAGAAATATGAATGCCACTGAAATCTTAATGTTAAGCTTTGTGTGTTTGAGTGTGTACCCTTTCAGTTATATTAATATTGAAAAATATTTTGAATCCAACTTTATAAAAATAGGTCTGTGGTAATGTGAACTGGGCCAATAACTCTTGGACAGTGTACGGTTGAGAGAGTCAAGACATGATTGTCTTATCATCTGTACTGAAGACGTACATTATTTTTTATTCTTGTTGTTCTGACATAGTTACTTAGAAAACCCTTTAGAATGGTTTGCTTTTCAAGGATTTCATTCTAGGAAACTGGGTGCATTTTTTAAGTACTTCAGTAACTTAGTAAAGATCAATGGTCATGTAACGTGATGGTCAGGGTGCTTCTATCACAACCTTTCCTCCCAAACTATCAAGTAATTGTTGCACCCTGCACTTTAGTTGTCCTAGTTCCTGAAAGACGGATTCATATTCTGTAGGGTAGAGAAACATATCTTTATGACTGCATCAATACTTATATATACATTTTAAAATTGTGTGTAGAATTAGTTGTGTATGTGTGTGTGTGTGTATATATATGTTTATGTGTATGTTTCAACACTGTTTGCTGTGGGTGCACATAAAATATTATGTGTCCATCATGTAGGTTAGTAGAGATGAAAACAACGTGCCTTGTTGTACATGTGTTTGCAACATTTCAGAATAAGTTCTCAGGGTGAGGATAGCCAAATTTCAGTCGTGAACACTACAATCTTTAAGTGTTGTTCTTTCTCATATTTGTAGTATGTAGAGATTACTTTCAAAATTAGTTGATGCATTAAGTTATGAAGATAAAAAAACTTAAATGAACAATATGACAAATTAGTATTTGGATTCTAAAATATATAGCATAATACAGTGAAGTGTCAACTGGAAAAAAAATTCTAAATTCTAAATTCATACTAAAATTCTAAAGTATGTCAACTGGAAAAAATTCTAAGAAATTCTAAATTACTTCAGTTTCTCAACATTATGCTCTGTTATTTGTTTCAATTTAAACTGCCTCTTGGACAAGTGTGTTGACATGGATTCTGATTACTTTTTAAACTACAAAAGGAATTTTCCAATTTAGATAAATGATTTCCTGATAAAAGGTGAATGTAGAGTAACAGATTGCAAGTAACCATATCCCATAAATAACTCACTACTGCACCTTCTTCTCTTTTATTTAATTTTCTATATAAAGACATCATCGATGAAATGCAAATAAAGTAATAGACCAGATGGCACTGTGCTACTTGGAAAACATGAGTCTCTTCACTGACAGAGACCACTGAAATAGCTTAATTGTGGTTATAAAGAAATGTGACTGATTTTTTTTTATCAAATCACTTACTCTAATGAAGGATCCTCAACTCAAAGTACTTAACTACAGTGGTTTCCATTGCTCAGTTTTGAAATTCAAATTTTGAAACTGTCTTCAAAGCTGTTTCTTTCTCTCTGGTGTAGTGTATATTTTGAACGATTTCAATAAACAGTGATACCAATGCTTTCAATAGATAATCGAATCTTCTTAAACCTTAGCATTCTAAAAAGATTCAGAAGGACTGAAAGTCTATAATGCCCCATTAGGATAAGGCAGTGCTCGAGCACTACATTCATGGGGCTGACCTTACCATTACTCATCTAGAAATGCCTCTGTTGCCAGTGTGCTAAGAATTAGCTTAGTTTTTAGAAACACTTGAAAGTCATAAAAGTTCAAAGTTTTTGACATTTGGGGTTAAACAAGCTAGATTCAATTTTACTTAAGAAAGAAAAAAGTCTGACAATAAGTAATGAGATATATTATGTTATGTGTCTCATGAATTTCCAAGTAGAGGTTTTAAAAACATATTTGGAACCCATACTTTTAATCAGTGGGTCACATGAGAATTTTCAGGTAGGTAGAGGGTGGAGGTAATATAATTTTAAAAATCATAGTCAATATTATAACTAAATTTTATTTGGAAATGAAGGATCTCCATTATTTTCATAAAAGACTTGAGAGAAAAGTTTGTTAAAATCTTCTTGCCAAGATCAATATTCAGGAGATCAATTAAGAATACATGTGGGCTTCCCTGGTGGCGCAGTGGTTGGGAGTCCGCCTGCCGATGCAGGGGACACGGATTCGTGCCCCGGTCCGGGAAGATCCCACATGCCGCGGAGCGGCTGGGCCCATGAGCCATGGCCGCTGAGCCTGCGTGTCCGGAGCCTGTGCTCCGCAACAGGAGAGGCCGCGGCAGTGAGAGGCCCCTGTACAGCGAAAAAAAAAAAAAAAAAAGAAAACATGTATTAACCTTTTATTTAATTGAAGGTCTGACACATTTATTTGTTATCTGTAATATATATGGAACATATAAGGCAAATTTAAGTTGTTTTTCGTGTTATGTACCATAAACATAATAAATTATGTTGAGGTTGAACATGTATTTCATTTAAAAATAAATTTTGAGACCACTTCCACTTCTGCTTAGAAGTCTCAAGAGAGCATAGATTCCAACTTAAGAGTGAGAACAAGCTGAAAAACCTACAAAATCACATTTTTAAAATGCCCATCAGAAGTGTGAGTTTGTAAAGAAAATTAGTGAACTGAAATTCAGAAAGTAATGAATCCCTCCTAGGAAAGAAGAGACCTATGGTTCCATCCATCCTTGGCAGAGCAGTGGGAGAAGGGAGGAAACTATGTGTGAGAAAGAATAGAATAGTTGACCTTGTGATGAATTTGTAAAGGCTGAAAATGGGAAGGCACGATCATTAGAATACCCAGGAACCTTGGAGAAAAATTGAGTCTACCCACAACCCTTTTCCAAGCTCCTTCACCAAGTACTCATAAGAAAGACTGAAGTTAGAGCAGGAAAACTGAAAGAAACTCTTTCTGAGGTGTATGGGCACCAGGTTTGCTGAAGTCAGAGGAGGAATTGAGGGAAACCTAATAGGCACTCCAAGACTTACATTGAGACCAGATAGTGACTATCTGTAGCTAGGGGTGAGGATGGAAGAGAAACCCCTTCTGAGATGCAGGTACATTGAGCCTGCTAAAGGCTGAGAAAGGGGCACGAAACCTGAGAGGAATGCTCCGGGCACTCAGACCCCAAGCTCTGATAAAGGAAATATTTGTTCCGGCCATCAAATCATCTGAAGCCTGTGGTGAACTGAATCAAAGTAAATCAACAACAAAAACCCAGACTCATGACGTTTTAAAGACTAGGTTAATGCTAGTGGTCAGAGAGAAGGAGATGTGCATCCTTTTTTATGCATAAATGTAATTTACTTCAGTCTCTACTGTTCTTTAGCCCACTATGTCTGGTATTCAATTAAAACTTCTGAAAAGTTGAAAAAAAATGTACAGCTGATATGCTAATAAAGAAGAGAAAATGTAATCATGTAAAATGCTCAATTAAAACCAAGAAAGGCAGAAAAAGAATAGAAGACCAAAATATGAAAAAAAGGGCAACAAATAGAAAACAGTAACAAATAGGGTAGATATTAATTCAGCTATATCAATAATCACTTTGAAAGTCAGTGGTTTAAATTCACCACTTAAAAGACAGAGATTATTAGAGTGGATCAAAAAATATGAGCCAACTATATGTTGTCTAAAAGAAACTCCCTTTACATATAAAGAACACGTGGATTAAAAGTAAATGGATGGATGAGACTTCCCTGGCGGTCCAGTGGTTAAGACTTCAACTTCCAATGCAGGGGGTGCGGGTTTGATCCCTGCACAGGGAGCTAAGATTGCACATGCCTGAAAAAGCCAAAACAAAAAACAGAAGGAGTATTGTAACAAATTCAACAAAGACTTTAAAAGTGGTCCATATCAAAAAAAAAAAACAAAAAAAACTTGAAAGTAAATGGATGGAGAAAAAAAATATACCATGCTAACTAACATAATCAAAAGAAAGCAGGAGTAGCTATATTATATCAGAAAGGGCAGACTTCAAAGTAAGGAAAGTTATCAGGGTAGAGAAGGTCATTACATAATGATAAAAGAGTCAATTTTTTAAGACATAATTCTTAACATGTATACGCCTAACAAAAAAAGGATCAAACTACATGAAGCAAAAAATGACAGAAAAAAGAACAAATAGATGAATCCAGTATCATAGTTGGAAACTTAAATATCCCTCTCTCAGAAATTGACAGATATAGTAGACAGAAAATCAGTAAGGACATCACTGAACTCAACACCATCAATCAACTGGTTATAATGACATCTATATATGTCATCATATCTATAGATGTCTATATATATGACATCTACTTCAACAACAGCAGAATACACATGTTTTCTCAAGTTCACATGGAACATTCAACAAGGTAGACACATTCTGGGCCATAAAACACATTTTAACAAATTTAAAAGAATAGAAATCATACAATATCTGCTCTCAGAACACAAGGAAATTAAAGTAGAAATCAGTAACAAAGATAACTGGAAAATTCCCAAATACATGGAGATTTAATAATATACTTCTAAGTAACACAGGGGTCATAGATGAAATCTAAAGAGAAAATTTAAAATATGTATATTTTGAACTAAATGAAAATGAAAACAAAATAAAAATTTGTGGGATGCAGCAAAAGCAGTGCATAGAAGGAAATTTATAGTATTGAATATACATATAAGAAAAGCAGAAAGACCTAAAATCAATCATCTAAGTTTCCACCTCAGGAAACTAGAAGAACAAATTAAAAAGAAATAATAAGGATTAGAGTAGAAATCAATGAAATTGAAAATAGGAATTTAATAGAGAAAATCAATAAGACCAAAAGGTGTTTCTTTGAAAAGATTAAGAATATTATTAACCCTCTAGCCAGGCTAGGTAAGGAAAAAAAAAGGAAAGAGCACAAATTACTAATATCAGATGGTATATCACTATAGATCTCATGAAAATTAAAAGGATTAGAAAGGAATTCTATGAACAATTTGTGGCACAAATTTGATAACCTACATGAAATGGATGAATTCCTTGAAAGACACAATCTGCCAAAATTCACATAAGAAGAAATAGATGATCAGAATAGGCCTACATCTATTCAAGGGATTAAATTAATAATTAATGACCTTCTAAAACATAAAGCACCAGGCCCAGATAGGTTCACTAGTGAATTTTGTAAAACATTTAAGTAAGAAATTATACCAATTCTCTACATCTCTTTCTGAGGATAGAAGCAAAAAGAATACTTCCTAACTCCTTCTATGAGACCAGCATTATCCTAACACTAAAGCTATACGAAGGCATTACAAGAAAAGAAACTACAAACCAATATCTCTCATGAACATAGATGTAAAAATTCTCAACAAATTATTAGCAAATAGAATCTAGAAGAAGTATGAAAAGAATTGTATACCACAACCAAGTGGGATTTATATCAAGTATGCAAATAGGGCTCAATATTTGAAAAATCAAATTAATGTAATTCATCACATCAACAGACTAAAATTTAAAAAATCACATGATCTTATCATTGAACATAGAAAAAACATTTAACAAAATTCATCACTCATTCATGATAAAAACTTCCAGTTAACTGGTAATAGAGGAGAACTTTCTCAACCTGATAATCTACCAAAAACCTACAGCTAACATTCTGCTTAATGGTGAAAGACTAGAAGCCTTCTCATTAAGATCAAGATAAGGAAAGGGTGTCCCCTCTCACCACTCCTTTTCAACATTATGCCGAAAGTTATAGTTAATGCAAAAAGTAAAGAAAAGGAAATAAAAGTTATACATATTGGGAAATAAGACCTAAAACTGTTTTTGTTCATGGATGACATGACCATCTATGTAGAAAATCCAAAATATTTGACCAAAAAAAGGAAAAAAACCTAAACAAACAAAACTCCCGGAACTAATAAGCAATTATAGCAAGATTGCAGGATACAAGGTTAATATACAAATTCAGTTGTTCTCCTATATACCAGTAATGGAAAGTGGAATGAAATTAAAAAAACAATACAATTTACATTAGCACATTTCAAAAAACATTAAATACTTAAGTATAAACCTAACAAAATACAGACAAGATCTATGTGAGGAAAACTACAAACTCTGATGAATGAAATCAAAAAAGAACTAAATAAATGGGGAGCTATTCCATGTTCCTGGTGAGGATGACTCAATATTGTCAAGATGTCAGTTCTTCCCAATTTGATCTATAGATTAAATGCAATCTCAATCAAAATCTAAGTAAATTATTTTATAGATATCAAGGAAATGTTCTAAAGTCATAATAGGTGACACAGTATTGAAGAAGAACAAAGTTGAAAAGCTGTTATGACCCAAGCTCAAGACTTACTATAAAGCTACAGTAATCAAACTGTGGTATTTGGAGAGAGGGAGAGAGAGACAGAGACAGAGAGAGACAAAGAGAAATAGAACAATGGAACAGACTAGAGAGCCCAGAAATAGACCCACATGAATATAGTCATCTGATTTTCAACAAAGCAGCAAAGGCAAAACAATGGAGGAAAAATAGTCTGTTCAGCATACGGTGCTGGAACAACTAGACATCCACATAGAAAAAAGTGAATCTAAATACACACCTTCACAAAAATTCACTCAAAAATGTATCATTGACCTAAATGTAAAATGCAAAACTATAACACCCCCAGAAGATAACATAGGAGAAGACCTAGATGACCTTGGGTATGGTGATGACACCACCAAAAACATGATCCCTGAAAGAAATAATTGATAAACTGGACTTTGTTAAAAGTAAAAACTTCTCCTCTGCTAAAGATGGTATCAAGAGAATTAGAGCACAAGCCAGAGACTAGGAGAAGATATTTGCAAAAGACACATCTGATAAAGGATTTATACAAAATATACAAAGAACTCTTTTTTTTTTTTTTTTTTTTTGGTGGTATGCGGGCCTCTCACTGCTGTGGCCTCTCCCGTTGCAGAGCACAGGCTCCGGACGCGCAGGCTCAGCGGCCATGGCTCACGGGCCCAGCCGCTCCGCGGCATGTGGGATCTTCCCAGACCGGGCACCAACCCGTGTCCCCTGCATCGGCAGGCGGACTCTCAACCACTGCACCACCAGGGAAGCCCTACAAAGAACTCTTAAAGCTCAACAATAAGAAACAACCCAATTTAAAACTGGGCCAATGACCTTTACAGACACCTCACCAAAGAAGAAATACAGAAGGCAATTAGCATATGAAAAAGTTTTCCTCATCATTTGTAATCAGGAAAATGCGTATTAAAACAAGAATAGGATACCAGTATGCATCTGTTAGGATGGTCCAAATCTGCAAAACCAAATGCTTATGAGGATGTGGAGCAATAGGAAAACTTTCATACAATGCTGGTGGGGATGCAAAATGGTATCGCCACTTTGGAAGACAGTTTGGCAATTTCTTATGGAACTAAACATACTTTTACCATATGATCTACCAATTGTGGTACTTAGTATTTACCCAGAGGAGTTGAAAATGTATGTGCACACAAAAACTTCCCCACAGGTGTTTACAGAAGCTTTATTTATAATTGTCAAAATTTGGAAGCAACCAAGATGTCCTTCAGTAGTCTAATAGTTATAATAAATAAACAGTAGTACATCCAGACAATGGAATATTATTCAGCCCTTAAAGGAACTGAGCTGTCAATCCATGAAAAGACATGGAGGAACCTTACATGCATATTACTAAGTGAAAGAAGCCAATTTGAGAAGGCTAAATGCTCTAACATTCCAACGATATAGCATTCTGGAAATGGCAAAACAATGGAGGTAATAAAAAGGTTAGGGTTTGCCAACATGATGATGGCAGAGATATGAATACACAGACCACACAGGATTTTTAGGGCAGTGAAAATACTGTGTGATATTATAATGATAGATATATACCATTATACATTTATCTAAACCCATAGAATATACAACATCAAGAGGGGTTTAAGAGGCAAATTTCCAATTAATAAGTAAATAAGTTACGGGGATGTAAACTACAGCATAGGGAATGTAGTCAATAATATTGTAATAACTTTGTATGGTAACAGATGGCAGCTAGACTTATCATGATGATCATTTCATAATGTATAAAAATATCGAATCACTGTGCTATACACCTGAAACTCATATAATATTGTAAGGCAATTGTACTTCAATTACAAAAATGGAATAAAAGGTTAACAATAAATCAATCTGGATAAAGGTTAATAAAAAAGGAGTGAACCCTCAGGTAAACTACGGACTTTGAGTGATTATGATGTGTCAATGTAGGTTCATCCTTGGTTAAAAAAAAAAAAAATGTACCATTCTGGTGAGTGATATTAATACTGGGGAAGGCTATCTGGGGACAGAAAGTGTATGGGAGTCTCTTTACCTTCTTCTCAATTTTGTTGTAAGTGTAAAACTGCTCCCCCCCCCAAAATCTTAAACAGACCAAAAAATAAGACAAACAACTAATTAAAAGTAGTCAAGAGCCTTGAATAGTTATGTAAATAAAGAAGATATATATGTGGTCAATAACATATGAAGATGTGCTGAATATCATTAGTCATCAGGGAAATGCAAATTAATATCACAGTGAGATACCAGTAAACATTCACTAGAATGGCTAAATGCAAAAAGATTTACAAGAGCAAATGTTGGGAAGGATATGGACCAACCAGAATGCTCTTATGTTCTTGCTGGGTGTGTAAAGTGGTGCCACCTTTGGAAAACACTTTGAAAGTTATTTTAAAAAGTTAAACATACATCTTCCTTATCTTTAATCAATTCAACATCTAGGTACTTGTCAAAGAGAAATGAAAACATGTCCACAAAAAGCTTTCCACAAGTGTATGCATAGCATCACTATTCACAATAGCCCCAAACTGAAAACATCCCACGTTCCATCAGTGAGAGAAAGAATAAACAAACTGTGCATGCTCAGAAACTTGAGTACTACTCAGCAATAAGAAGAAATAAATTAGTGACACATGGGAAAACATGGATGGATCTCAAACAAAACTATGCTCAGTGAATGAAGCCAGACACAAAAGATTACATACACTCTTATGTTTTAAAACTGGCAAAGTTCATCTGTGGTGCTAGAGAACAGAACAGTGATTGCTTCTGGCAGTGGGGTAGTGGGGAGGGAGATGGTGAGATAGATTGGGAAGTGACACATGGGAACTTTCTGGCATGATGGAAATGTTTATATTTTGATAGGGGGTTGGGTTGCACTGGCATATACATTTGTCAAAACTGATCAAACTTTATATTAGATCTCCTCTTTCACTGTATCTAAGTTATACTTTAATGTAAAAAATCTACATTTTGATTGTCTAATAACTAACGTTGAGTCTTAAAAAGTCCATTTTATATGTTATGTTTCACCTGCAACTTAAGGTAGCATGTATCAGCATAACTGAAATTAGGGCACTATCAAAGTTGAGTCATTTGAAGCTGTCCCCTAGTATTCTAAGATGATGTAAGATATTAGGCTGCAGAGACAGGTATATACAGAGGTTAAATTTCAGTTATTGAGTCTTAGACATCCCTGGGTGTCTAGAATATTTCACACCCACCAGTTAACACACGCCTTTATTGATCTGCCAGTAAGACAGTGACAGCTTTTTGAAGATCCTTGCCAGAAAAATGTGATTGATTCAAATCTAGACTCATATATATTACAAAAGATAGAGTCAAAATTTCTCAACAAGTTTTATGTTTATAAGCATTGAGCAGTGATCCATATGGCCTTCTTATTTGAATAAAAATCATAAAAACATATTTTTTTACATCTTTATTGGAGTATAATTGCTTTACAATGGTGTGTTAATTTCTGCTTTATAACAAAGTGAATCAGTTATACATATACATATGTTTCCATATCTCTTCCGGCTTGCGTCTCCCTCCCTCCCACCCTCCCTATCCCAC
Source organism: Monodon monoceros (assembly GCF_005190385.1). Taxonomy (NCBI): domain Eukaryota; kingdom Metazoa; phylum Chordata; class Mammalia; order Artiodactyla; family Monodontidae; genus Monodon; species Monodon monoceros. The sequence continues at coordinate 52,673,883 of NW_021703772.1, read as the reverse complement.
CCATCCAGATGGTCACAAAGCACCGAACTGATCTCCCTGTGCTATGCGGCTGCTTCCTACTAGCTATCTATTTTACGTTTGGTAGTGTATATATGTCCATGCCTCTCTCTTGCTTTGTCACAGCTCACCCTTCCCCCTCCCCATATCCTCAAGTCCATTCTCTAGTAGGTCTGTGTCTTTATTCCTGTCTTACCCCTAGGTTCTTCATGACAGTTTTTTTTCTTAAATTCCATATATATGTGTTAGCATACAGTATTTGTCTTTCTCTTTCTGACTTACTTCACTCTGTATGACAGACTCTAGGTCTATCCACCTCGTTAAAAATAGCTCAATTTCGTTTCTTTTTATGGCTGAGTAATATTCCATTGTAGCATTTGACTGCATAAAAACATATTTTTAACTGTTTTACTGATGATAATTTTTAGAAAGTGCAGCTCACTGAAGTACATGGGAGTAAATGGTAATAAAACATGCCAGCAATCTCTAAAGGCTGTGAAAATTTGTTTAATGTAGCCCTTGTAATTGTTAGGGGGAAAAAGTGATTCCATTTGAGAAATTCTTGTGAAACCTTGCATTCTGAGTGCTTTGCTAAAACATTACTTGGAGAGGAAATTGAAATGATATTTTATAGTATTTCCTTATCCAAATATATAGTCAAAGCTGAACAGAAGATTTAAATAAGAATATTAAATTCCCAGTTTCCCAAAGATCAAATTATTGTCCTCCTTCTCTATTGTCTGTCATGAAGGAAATTTATGCTTAACCTTTACTTAAGCTCAATCTGTGCCTAAAACTATCATGAGAAAAAAATTCTCTTTTCCTAATGCTTGGAGCTCTTCACTATCGTTGAAGCTGCATGAACATTCTTCACTGTGAATATGTGGAATTGTAGCTGCAGCAGGGGACAGGGTGGGCAGTGATTAGAGGAAGCAATGTAATCTTGGTCCAACAACTCTGTTTTATGATTTGAGGGATGCACTAATTGTTCATCCTCAATCATTGACCTTCAAAACCATGTTCATCCATCTGTGAAATGGCCTTAACCTCATCATCAAGGAACTCCATAATGCAAAAGTTCTGTTAAATATCGTATCATTTTATTCATATTGTATGGATATGAATCCTGGTCATAAAGCCCTTTGATTCATACTGAGGATTGTTGCTTATAAAAGGAGATTATATTTGGCTATATTTAAGCACTAATGCTTGTAGTTTTCCTAAATTTAGTATAGTAGGGATAACACAAATCTTCAAAAACAAACAAACAAAAAAATCAGTGGCAATTGACATATTTAGCAGATAGATTTGAGGTTTTGAAAATATAGAATTTCCTTGGGGCTGACACCAACATTATTCTGTATTATATACTGCAAATATTTATAACTTAATATAATTTTGGATATTATAGATAAGAGTATTTTAAATTTTTCAAATTGATAAAGTTCTTAAGAACCAGGGCCTTGAACATAATTTCACAGAAACAAAAATCAACTGGTCTATCTGAAGGATGACTTGTAATCATTCTTACCGGTGTTTAGTTGATGCCAACGGATTTTTCCAGACAAGATTTTGGGATATCAAAGATAGCTTCAAGAAAATTAGTTTGGAGACTTTTGGGGTGAAATCTTTCTTCTTTGAAACAAGTGAGCAGGCTCCTGTGGACACTTACATACATTTGTGAAGTTTGTTAGTCAATATAAACACACAGAGACTAAAACCCTGCTTAGGTTACTGCTATTGTATATAATTTAGAAGTTATGACATCTGGTGTCTTCAGGATCAACAATTTCAAATTATTTTAAAAACAACAAGGCATCCACACATATGCTATTGCTATATCTGTCTATCTATATCCTTATATATAGCAATATATACTTATGTTTAGGTAGGTAGGTAGGTAGGTAGACAGCTAGATAGATATTAGAACATTTCAAAAGGCACAGTTTTCTTTCCTTCCCAAGCTAACAAATAGCGCAGTAGAATGAGACTGTAAAGGGGAGTTAGTAATTTTGACAGGATTTAGGTGACATGCTTAAAGTCATCGAGCGGGTTAGCAAAAGAGGAAATGAGAGTCTGGGTTCCCTGATATCCAGACCTCAGTTACCACATAAACAGGTTATCATTACACACATAGTCTAAATAATCTGCAATTTCTGTTTTGAATTTATCTTTAACTCTAGACACTTTTTAAAGGAATGCCTTTACATTCAGTGTTTAAATCCTTTTTCTATAATTTTGTTGTTAATATTGAGGTTTACTGGCCTGTGGTAAAAAGAAAAATGACCTGTGTAAATTCTACATATTGAAATGTACTAAGTTATTATGTATTACCCAAAATAGGTATTAATGATTACACATACAAGCATATGACTGTTAAAATTAACCATGTTAAATAAATTACTCAGATCCTCTATATTCTTACTTTTTTAACTTGTTTGATTTGCATGGTTTATTGGCTCCACAACAACCATTTCTGCTTTTTCGAGCCAATTGTTTTTCCCTGGGGAAGTCCCCTCACTCCCATTCTCCTTCAAGTGTTTTGGGTAATATTGACCCCACCCCCTGTCACCCCAGGCAGACCACGGGTCCTGAATGGCTCAGACCTGTGAGAGACTGGGGACTCATGCAGCAGCTACCAGAAGAGATCTCTCTCTCATGCTGGATGTTTGTGAAAAAAAAATTGGAGACCTATAGCAGGTGTAGTTATTTTTTGGCCATGAAGGGAAGGCCTGGAGCTGGGTGAGGGACCACTACTTGGAGCCTGAGGATAAAACATTAGTGATCATGAAAGATTACATAGAAAAACAGAGAGAAGCATCCTGTCATCCAGTCCTGCTATTGCTTTACTTTTTTTTTTTTTTTTTAATTTTCACCATCATGATTCGCATCTCAAAGGTTTAATTACTTCTTTTATCATGGTGGCCTGTTTTTATTGTATGTATATGATAGCTCTTTGAAGTTCTCGGAAGATAGTAATATTACTCATTTTAAAGTTCTCTTCTACATTGTTGCATCAACATTCTCATTTGGGGTTTGTTCACTCGGGGTTTTGTTTAATTTTCCTCAAAACTCGGTGATCTCTAGGGTTTACTCATATTTACAATATTATTAACTGAATGCAGTCTCCCTAATACAAAGGGAAACCTTTCTTCCCCCGGCAAGAAATATTCACAAAAAGTACTGGCTTCAGTTTGTGGGAGCAGAGGGTATTGGTCTTTGGTGTCCAGTGAGTTTACCCTCTTTGCCCTTTATCCATCATGATGACTACCTGTGGGCACTGCCCTACTTTTTTTCTTACTCCCATCTTAATTCTGAGAGTTTCCTTCAACAAATCTCACTTCATTTACAGAGCTTTAATAATAGTTTTTTCTTGGGGACAAACACTGAAACCAGAAACTAAAATTGGGAGGACTGGGACAAAGCTTCCACAGCCTTTAAATTAATTATGATGCTTACTGCTAGACAGCTTACTGCTATTCCAATATCCATTCCTGATCTTGGCATTATTCTTTGGTTCTGTTGGGGAGATTTACTTTTGGGGAGAGATCCTCTGTTTCTCTTCAACTATGCTAGGTTTCATGTTTGGTCTGTTCCCAACTGTTCTCTACTTTCTAGAAAATTCTTAATTTCAGATCTGTTGACAGTAGCATTTCTGTGACGGCACACATTTATTCTTATTTGTATATTTCTTCTTTCACTTTAATGAGCTTTATCAAAAGAAGCAAAGTAAAGGTTTTTACTTAGCCATTTTAGAAAGAGAAACCTTCCAGACAACCTGTTTACTACTATTGTCACTAAACGTTTTGATTCTACTTAATATCCTTTTCTACTAGAAAAGTCTGATCTTAAATTCTAGTGATTTCTTAACCTACAAGGTAATTTAAAAAATATAATTTCCTAACAGTTTTCCAACTCATCACTAAATTGGGCCTGAATCTCTTGATGGGCCTTTTGCTGTTCAGTGACTTACAAGTAATACCTACTACACATAAAGGTATTCTCCCTTGGGTTCAATCTATAGGTCAATAAGGAAACCAGAGAGTTATTTTCAGGCTAACGGTGGTTGTCAATCTTCTTTTCCCAGAGATTTTCAGAATTTCTATCTGGGAGTTCTAGGAAAGGAAGGGAATCCAAACTGGCAATTGTCAGGCTCACCCTCCACATCTCTCCAAGTTGCAAAGAAAGATGGAGAGAGAATTGTGACTGTGACTGTGAGTTGAAAGTGAGACGTGAAATTCTTCTCCATTTCTCACTCATGGACCATCACCTCCTCTTGACTCACCAAGTCTTACCTGAGGGATACATTCACTCCCTTTTTATCATAAAAAGCTTGGACATCTCTATCTGATAAATTACACTGGAAAATATTTTATGTAGAAATCAGACCATCTGAAGGCTTGTCAATCTTAATTTCCTCTACCAATTAGGCTTTATATCTCTAAGGATGAAAAGAAAGTAAATATTGCCTTACTGAAACTGGTACAAGCTTTCATTTGTAGTCAGATGGTTAACTTCCCGCATGACTAATGCATGTAACGTGGAAGACCTAATGCTGTTTCGGCTATGTTAGAACATTTCAGTTTATGAGGAGGAAAAAAGCAGAATAAACTGACATTATGTAGCTACTGATTTCCAGGAATATCACTTTGTAATAAGGAGCAAGAGGTAAATGAAATCTATGTGCAGTAATGCATTCAAAATGATTTTCTTTTTTTCTAACAGAGACACCGCTTTTATGAGATGACCAATACTATAACACTAAGGTTGTATAGCTTGGAATGACATCCTATCTAATTTGTGTTAATTTAGCCACTGGAAAGAAGGTTAATTGAAGGAAGGATTGTAGTGACATAATATCCCATGGTGGGTTTTATTTTGCAAAAGTAAATTCACTGGCATAATAAACTGTCTCAAAACAAACAAACAACGACAACAACCAGTGACATGAGAACTTAAGGGCTTAGTGTGGTGTGAAGAAGTAGGAATATAATTGAAATGATTCTTCTCTACTAAGAGAAGGTAATTTTCCAGAACAGTACTACACCTGATGATATTTTTAAGAGGAAAAAAACATTAAAATTTGGTGGTTGTGGCTAGTTAGCTTAGTCTAAATTAAGGACAAGGACACAGATTTGACTCCCAGACAGATTTGTTAATGTTTTATGACAGCAGACTCTCATCATGCTCTAAGTCAGTGTTCTCAGAAATGTGAGCCCAGGATCACAAAGTGGTCTGAAGAACTTAACACAAACAACTAAAAGCATGAAGATCTGAGGGTATTAAAATGCTGCAATATTTTGTTTTCCATAGGTCAGTACATTAAACTCAATTAGCTACATGGAGAAAGTTTCTGTATATACCCCCATTTACATTACTGTGACATTAGTATTTTAGAGAAAATGAAACAATGGTGTATGTTTAAGAAATTACTAAACTGGATGGAAGTGGAGATGGCTGGCCACAACAATTTGTTCTTAACAGGTTTTGCTGCTTTCATTTATTGAGCAGTTGACTAGGTATCAGCTAGTCCAGTTCTCAGATTTATTAACTTTGTTCTTCTCAGAGAACTCACGATTCTATACCAGTGAAAGAAACATTGATGACAAAACATAAGGAAGAAAAAAGATTCAAATTGATACCATGACAGCCATTAGTGTCTAGTAGGGATTGACAGAATTAAATAGCTTTCTCTGTTAGCCAAGTTCTCATTTATGACTTGTCAAGGTCACTTGACACTTCTGCTTTAGATAGACAGTAAATAGAAATCCAAGGGAAAATGACAATAAGATCCAAAGAAAAGTGACACCTCTTTATATGACAGAAGGTACTGAGCTGGGGGGTATAATAATCACTTGAAAAAGATATAGAGACCTTTCAGCCACTGACAAAGCCAGGCTAATTATTAAATGCACAGAAAGAAATTACTTTCTCCTGTTGTGTTATCCATCAGGTTATTTTATTCATGAATACGTGTGTTAAATATATTTTTAACTTTAAAATTAAACTATAATAGATAAGAAATAACACAGTTCTTCCCCACTCAATTCATTTTCCCTTCCAATTTTTGTTCGTATGCTATGTGTTTTAACAATTTCAATCATGTTTATTCAAATTTTTATTCTTTCTTCAATTATTATTTCCAAATATTTTCCATATCTTCTTAGTTCATATTTTTCAAAATGACTGTCTTTAATGGTTGCACAATTTTTGATCTGACTAACGTGTAAAAATTGCAGCCATCCCCCCCACTGGCCATTAAGTTGTTTTCAGATTCTCACTAACATCATGCTAGAGGAGGCACCTTTATGCGCTTCTGTTCTTCTTGAATTATTTCCTTAAGATATACTTCCAGAATTTACTATGTTGGTAAGCAATTCTACCACTTAAGCTGATACAAAATTTTCCTACCATTTGTTAAAACTAATGCCTATTAATGTACTCTAAGACATTGTATTAAGTATAGAGGTTAGTTCCCTTTATAAAAATTACTTCGGTTACACATATTAAGAATGATTTCATGCTAAGAGCTTGGGTGGTACTCTGGGAAATATAAATGTTATTCAGGTATAAAGTTTATTTCCAAGAATCTCATCACCTAAATTAATAAAAAAATTATGAAGACAATCATAAAACACAGGAATATGTAATGAGTCATAGAGTTATTAAATAAAGGACCATGAGAATTTAGATAAGAGAGACTGTATTTTCAACTACCTAGAGTCAGGGCTGCATTTTTGAACAGGTGCCATTTGAAGTGGAATTTGCAAAGTAAATTTAGCAACACAAAGATAAAGTCTCTGTTAAGTTCATCACAGATAGTGAGCACTAGCTGTGTGTTACAGGATGCTCAGGAGGACTTTTCATGTTATCCCAGAATTGCAGGGAAGACCCAGAGTAAGAACAAGAACCTCACACTCTGAAGAAGTTCACCAACCAAACACTTTCCTGCAAGACTTTCAGAGAGGCAGCAGAAACAGCCACCTACCTTCATCTTATCCCACTCTCTTTCCTCCTCTTCAGGCCACATACATGCAGAGGCTTGAAGGATAAAGGAGGGATGTTGGCTGGAAATGAGATATAGGCTGCCTTCGCGGTATGCGAGGGAACAGCTTCCAAGAGAGTCAGTCTGAAGAGTTGGGGGTATATGCAAGAAGGGACAGCTTCTTGTCTCCTTTTAGATGTATGCTTAGGAGCAGAGTTCCAGATCTGCTCCTCTGACTATGTAATACTACTTTTACTGATATAAAATTGTCACATAACTTGGTGTAAGTTTAAGGAGTACAATGTGTTGATTTGATACAATTATATATTCCAATATGATTACTAATGCAAAGATAGCTAACACCTCTGTTGTGTCACATAATTATTATTTCTGTTTTGTGGTGAGATAAAAGATCCAGTCTCTTAGCAACTTTGACATTTTTAATGCTTTTGATTATATAATATTTTTATTTATTGTTGACTATAATCACTATGCTATGGATTAGATCTCCAGGACTTATCTACTAGCTGCAAGTTCGTACCTTTAAACAACATTTCTCTAATCTGTCTGTGTACTCTTGAAGAGAAATAGAAAGACATGGTAGGGTTTGGAGAAGAAATGAGAAGTAGTTTGCTCTCCCATGTTTGGCTGTGTGAATTTCCCCTTTATCAAGAAGCTACCAGAGCAGATAGCTAACCCCAGAAGGCTGTTTACCATGCCTGAGGATCCAAGCAGTAACAAGCTGTGAGATCGACCATGGATGACAAGAACTAAGACAGGGGTGGGAGTGAAAGAGGTTCAGCCAAAGCAGAATTTTCCATGACAGTGGACCATACAATAGCAGGGCCCTTCAAAGAACCCAAACATCATGTACCTCATAAGAGAATCAACATTTTGATACCAGCCACACAGAAAGCACTGATGATCAGTTAGTGTTAGCCAAAGAAGCAGCAACAACTTATACACAGAATGCTGTGGCCTCATTCAGTTGAAAAAGCTATGTTTGTCCTCCTCTCTATCTTCCCCAGCTACCTCCCAACACTAGAGAAGCTAGAAGGTAGAGGAGGAGAGATGTATTAAGAGCAACCACACTTGACTCTCCACTCCAGTACCCTTCAGTCAAAGGTCTAAACCATGGTCAGGAGAAGAGGAGAGCTTTGAATTGTACGTGAGATTTGATTTTTAAACTGGGTTGGACTTTTTACTAATTAAAAGGAACAGGAAAACTTTGGATTCTGTTCATATGTCCAGAGAAAGAAAAGAGGAATTTGACATAAAGTTTTTTTTTAAAAGCAACTGCATTTTTTTTAAGTCCATGTTGATTTCCCAACAAATCTACATCCTTTGGTTTACTCTTTGTGAAAAGAAATATATACTATGTCACATTTCTAGAGATAAAAACGAAGGTAAAGAGAACTAATAAGAGGAACTTCAGGCCAGATGATGCCGATGAAGAAGGTGATGATGATATTAATAATAGCAACAGCTAACTTTACTGAGTATCTATTACATGCCAAGCACCATTCTAAAAACTTTACGTACATGTATTATCTCATTTAATCTTTCAAACAACCAAAAAAGGCAGATACTCTCATTAGTCCCATTTTATAGATGAGAAGAGGGAGATGCAAAGAGGTTAAGTGACTTGCCTAAATACACAAATTTAAGTGGCAGATTGAAACCAGTCATTCTGATCCCACGGCCCTTGCTTTCAATGAAGTGCACTTTATTACTTTTATTGAATGCTATACTTTTTCAAAGATATACCTTAAATCCTACATCCTCCTCAAAGCCATGTTTTCAGTTCCCTGTAACCAATTTCTCTGAATTTCCATGCCCCTTAATTTGCATAATACCTCCTAGCATTAGGGATAATTCATATACTTTTTTTGTATTCCCGCTGCCACCCCAGGTTCCCCACTCCTTCCTGATACACCACCTGCCTCTGAATAGCATGTAACACCCTACAAAGAGCACAGACAGGCTTTATTCATAGATGTTGACTGTCTTTTCTTAATCCATTATTTTGTAGGCTGCTGTAGCAAAAATCTGACAGAAGAAAACCCTTTAAGCTTCAGTAAGAAACAAACTTCTCTCACTACCTATTCTTAGTTAACAAAATTTAAATCCATTTAGATGGCGGTATTGCTCTCATTTCAAACATTTAATACTTTTGTAGAGCTATTTCTCGAACTAATTTTATGCCCAGTAATCATTCTGCTTGAGTGCCAATAACCCACGTCACATGACATCCTGGCTCCGCTGGAAAGCTGCTGTCTCTGAAAAACGGTTGACAAGTACCAAATTTATTCTGTCACAAATTGTTTTTATAGCAGCCTGATGTTCTTCAATCTTTTCTTAAATTGAACATTGGTAAGATACAGTGTAAACTGCCTTGCAGCTACATTGGATTTGCCATGCTTGCTTTCCACACTTGGAATTAGATTGATGTTTCATTTTACACAAAGGATATTTTAAATAGCTCTGAGTATACCTCCATACTACACACATAGCATATTTCCTCATTATTTTAATATTTCTTGAGTTTTCTCCTTTTTTAAAAAACCAGACAGCAATGTGATTACTTCCCTTGGGTCAGGAGAACAGCTCATATTTTCAATGAGCACTCACAACAGGTTTTCGCAGGGTATGCTTTGACATCGCTGCTATGACAGGGATCCCTGCGAGCTCATTAGAGGGTAGTTAAATCACAGAATCCAAGTATGAATCCCTAAAAGATAACCCTAATTTATGGGTATATTTTATCAAAATAAAAATATGCTGCAGGAGGAAAGCTATTCACGGAAATACTTTTTCTTTGAGATATTTTTCGAGGCAGCAGTTTCCTTAGCGGAGTTTGCCAGTAATCATCAATTCATCTCCTTAAGCACATAATTCAGTCTATTCAATGTTGTACTGTGACAATGCTGATGAGCTCTTAATTCTCCTCTATTTATTACATCAAATATAGCAGTGACCTTAATGAAACATCAATTAAGACACAAATGTCAGTGCCGTACTTTTAAAGATGGACTCAAGTGCAAAATTCCAAAGGTCAACATAACATTTTGAAGTGGGTCATTCAAACATATATTAAGTGTTAAAAGAATATAACTGGAATCTCCTCATAATTTGATACATTTGAATTAAAAAAAAAATAGGATATGCAGGAGTGGCTGAAGTTTAGAAAGTATTGATAGTGGTCTGATTTTACTTTTACTTGACTGTTGTGAATCCCCTAAATGTATAAATTTTACTCTCTCATGCAAATAGTTGTAGCCTATTGATAGTAGAGGTTGAAAGGTGAGAGATACCGTCAGTCACCTGACATTGGTCCTAATACACATAATGTGAACTGATTTTAAGCACTTTCTTGACCAAGAGTCACATTGCCTTAGAAAATGTAGTTGTCTGAGTAAAGCTGTTCGATTGATTACTTTTGGACTGAATTAGCTGGATTGAATTAAATGGATACTTTTGAATTCTTTATGTCATAGCAGTCTCAAGGTGAAGTAAATCATAAAATTAATTTAATCATAAATTTTAAGAGCCTATTATGTTCAGGATTCTTTGTTAGGTGTGGAAATAAGAAATATTTAGAGGGCTTCCCTGGTGGTGCAGTGGTTGAGAGTCCGCCTGCCGATGCAGGGGACACGGGTTCGTGCCCCAGTCTGGGAAGATCCCACATGCCGCGGAGCGGCTGGACCCGTGAGCCATGGCCGCTGAGCCTGCGCGTCCGGAGCCTGTGCTCCGCAACGGGAGAGGCCACAACAGTGAGAGGCCCGCGTACCGCAAAAAAAAAAAGAAGAAGAAATATTTAGAATACCCAATTCTTGTCTTCAAGGAGTATACAACACAGTAGGAGGAATAAGAGACAAAAAAAAGAATATTTATTCTAACATCTGACTCAGTAATGAGATTATTCTATATCATCCCATACAAATGGCTCTCCAGTCACTGACGGCTGCCAGCTAAGTGCTGCAGTCTATTCTTCCGTTAAGTTTGAAAAATAATTGGGAAGTTCTTCATTGTACTGAACTGCAATCTGTTTCTTTGTGGTTTCTTTCCATTGATTTTTGTTCTGACCTTTAGAATCAGGAACAATCTAATCTTCTTTTGCAGGATAACCTTTTCAATATGTGAAGACCCTTGTGTCCCCATTTGGGTTCAATGTACTTCAACAAATGTCTTTATTTTCTCTTCCAGCTAAACCCCGCTAGTTTCTTCTTTAAAAATTTTATGTAATGACATTTTGAGATACTTCTCCCCCTTGCCCCCATCTTACCCCATTTATCTTCTTCTGGTTGGGAGAAAAAGCCCATGTGGTTTAAAGATAAAAACTTTTAATACAATAGCATGCTTTAGAGTAACTATGAATTGGAGGTTAGACTGCACTGAGCACAAAACGCCATAGGAAATCACAATGCTAGAATGCTCGATATTCTTTAAGGATTTTTCTGGTGAGTCAAATCTTTCAAACACTTAAAAAGTCTGCCCTGTCAGTGCTCACAATCTGGATGTATGGGTATTGCTGACGCTGAAAAATGCAAAGCAGTGTTCTCCCCGCTGCAGACACGCAAAGATTGCCCTTTCATTTTCATCTGCAGCCACCATCTAAGAATCTGTTTCATTTCCTCGCAGTCTGTTTGACACCTTTAGTCAAAAAGTTACCCCATCTGTGATACTCCGTGCCATATTGTTCTGTCTGCCAGGGATGCTTCCAATCCACTCCCGGCTCTATCACGCAACTTAAAATCGGGCTGCAGTGTCTTGAGAAAGCTTCTCTGTTCCACCTGCTCTTCAGCTCCCATTGGGACTCCTGCTGTTGTATGTTTATTCTCTATCCCTCATGGAGCAGAGGTATATAACCACATTGGCTGCTGTTTTAGACTGATGGCTTCAGAAGCTTCTTGGAGACCCCAGATTGTCTATTTTATGCTAATTTTGGTTGGCTGGTGACATTAACGAGTTTCAGAGAATGTGCTGTGGCATCAAGGGCATGTCAGAGACATAGCAGGCATCTTGAAGATCAGGCCCAACCACTGCAGAGATCCACATTTGGGTCTGTCCCATGGGATATGAGTTTTTTAATTCATTTTTTTTTCTTGCCAATTAGCACAGCTGTATAAATCTGGTACAGACTGCAGAGTTCAGTGATAGTTTTTGACTCTATTGTTCAAGGTGATCTTTGGTCTGAGAAGGTTATTTTTGTAGTTTCTATTTTTCAGGTTTATTAAAAATAACAGCACCAATAACAATGACAACAAATTCCCGCTAAAAATTATGGAACGTGTTGTGCACAAGAACAGGACTTTCTGACCAACCCACACTTTTCCTTGTCCTTCCTGAAGGAATTTTCACTCGTCCTGGACATCCCTCTCTTTTAGGATCTTTTCAGAACGGTGTGTGATGGTGAGGATGTAGGCTATAGGGAGACAGATCTGGATTCCTATCCCAGCTCTATTGCTAACTGCTGCAGAGAATTAGAACGTCACATGTGAAACCTGGATAATACCACTGCCTTCAGAAGGTTATGCCAAGGATTAAATACATGTAAAGTTGAGGCCTCTATGTATGCTGTCCTTGCTTTGCACTTGCAACTTGATTTGCATGTTGTACTTTCCTAATGAGACCTGTTCCATGCTCCATTAAAGTCATTTGTGTATTTGCTTAGCATCCTGGTGGCAGGTACTCTGTCCCTTTTACCCATAGATATTCAGCCATGAATAATACAATATTTTTAGTAAATTCTCCCATGTAGAAAATAGGGCCTCGCCTAAGCTATGAGTCTTCCTTATATGGTTTACCTCCCAGAGACAGAACTGGGCTCAGAACCCATGACTAAAAATATTAAAGTAGAAACTGAATTATTTAATTGTCATTTCCCCTCTCAATCTCCCTGTTCCTCTTCTCCTGAAAGGCAACAAAAATTTGAATCTAGAATAGGTTCTGATAAATGTTTACCTTATTGTTTCCCCAAATGCGTGGCACATAGAACTAGCTCTACAAGATGGTAAATAGGAGTTAGTGAAAAAAATGTTTACATGATCAAATAAATTTGAAAAAAAATCTGGTTCAAGCAAGATTAAAAATATGTTTTGGTTTTAGGACTGCTCAGCACTTCCAATATGCTAATATATATTTATAAACACAGACAATTAATATGGAAAAAAAAAATTTTTAAATAGAATTAACCTGGACAATTTTAAGAACCTCTTTTCATTATATAGCTAACTACTAGAGCCACCATCACTTTTAGGGACATCATTATTAAGTATCTGACTTATTTATTTTGGTATTTTAAAATTAAATATTTTTTTCTCTTTTTATACACATGGTTATCTCTTTATAGAGTAGGCCTGTCTGCTTACAACTTACAAACCAGATAAAACAGCAGTCTGGATTATCTGGAACTCAGATCTTGATGCAGCATTCTTATAGCTGCTCTCTGTGGGAGCTGTGAGCCATCAGAAAGGATATTTATTCACGAAAGGGGGTGAAACATCAAGGGCTATTAACTATTTGGGGGTCACCACTCTGAGAATCTAAGAAAAGCTATGGACTCTCCCACTTAGAAAGGGAAAATAATGTGTTTTATGTATAATTACAGGTGTTCATGAGAACCATAGAGTCTATAACTAAACTCCCTAGAACTCCAAAGACCCCATGTTAAGAATTCCAGAAGAATGTATCACACCTCCTCATTTATATGCCTCTTGAAGGAAAATACCATCATTTTCCCTTCAAGGAAAGAATAATTACTAAAGAACTGAACTGAGAGAATCTCAGAAGAGATGAAGAAATACTAGGTCTTCAGATTATCTAGTGGGTCTATCCCAGGAAAAGAGTCACCTTTTTCAGGATGGATCTTGGTAAAAAAAAAAAAAAAAGATAACCGGGGATGTGCTTGACACATGCAGTGAGGGTATTTGCTCACACCCGGCTTCCAGCTTTGGTGTCTGAAGTAGATATCTATTCAGTGGATAGCTACCTGTTCAACATCAATTTCCCCTTTATCTTCTGATCATAACCCCTGCCTTTCCCTTTGAGGATGCAGTCTTCTGTAACTCAATTCATTTGGTTCAAGTATGGCTGAATCCACTTCAGTTCCAGAGTCTGGCACATAATGCAAACCTGGCTTGTCAGTGTATTCTCTCTCCTGCCTACAGTGATTGGTTCAGGGAAGGATCTGTGAGCCCATTTGGGGACTTATGTTCAACTCTCAGGGAAAAGAAACCCTCTCGGGGCTAGCCAGGCTGATAGGACTTAGGCATAGAGCTACTGGTGGTCTTTTTGCCGCCAGGGAGAAAAGCATGTCTAATGGTGATGAAGAATAAAGAAGGTCTAGTAGATGGAGGCCTAGCCCTGACGGAATCATATCTAGTTGTGCTTCTGTTTGTCTTTTCTGCCCGGCTTCCGTTTGCCTTTTCAGAACTACTCTCCACCTTTCTCCACTAGCTCCCTAACCCGGTGTCTGACCTGTGGAGACAATGTAGAGTGCCTTCTGGCTTTCAGGTGGGGTGGAGTACTGGAGAGCACTAGTGGAGTAAGGTGAGATACTTTGGGTCTCTCTGCAGAACTGTCTCAGGCTGGTTTGTCAAGTAACTTCTCCCTTGTCTCATATCATTGGGCCTAGAGGTGGTAACAATTGTACCCCTACAAAACCTGGGTTACTGTATTAGATCATTTTCATTCACTATTCCCACAATTTCATGATAGTCCTTGTATAAATAAACCATTCTTGTTATTCTAATACAAGTGTGCCAGCTGTTTTCTCTTGAGACACCTGCTGATACACCAACCTTGCCTGAAATTAGCCCAACCTTCGACATTTCACATCCATGAGCAGAAACATTCCATTTTGCACTTAATACATTTTGAGAAGTGTTTCTATCACCTGCAACTGGAAAGAGTCTTGAATAATACAATCTCTCCTAACCTCCTTGGGCCACCCTGTGCATTCTACTTGGAAAATAATTGCTTTAGAAACATAGACAGACACATTGTGAGAGTTAAAACTCACACAGCTTGGAATGTAATGCTCAAACCCATCCATCATGTCACTCATGATCTATTAATCCTCGTCCTGTAGAATTAAAGTAACCCTACCACCCATGTTAAAAAAAAAAAAAAATATGACCTCTAGTGCCTGCAGAATTTTAACCAAATTCTTATTTATACGAGTTTCTGACACATACAAGTAAAAGTATGAATCGGACCAAAACATGCTTCTTCCGATTAAAAGGTGTGAAAAGAGCAAAGAGAAATGGCCTTTTCTATTTACTCAACTCAGCAGCTTAGCAGTTCATTAGCAAATCCTTGAATGCACGTAGGTCATGAGCTCCAGGAAGGTGAAGGCTGTTTTATAAAGCAGTCTTAGAAAGGCAACCTTTAAGTCAAAAGTACTATTCCCTGGTGAGGTTTATTAATTGAATCATTTGTTTACAAAAGGTGAATGTGGTTCTAAGTGACAGTACTGTTTGCACAGTGGCACCAGTATTAGGAAGCTTATGTGTAATGCATTAGTAATGTAGAAAAAGATGCCTCCTGGGTCAGGGGTATTTGTTTAGCACTTTGAAATCCTGTAATTTTAGAAACTCCCTGAGCATGAATTGAGTTAGCTTATTAAGGTTAAAAATAGTCTTTAAAATATTGCTAATGAGTACCATGAGGTACATAGTATCTTTTCCATCCTTGCCAGAGACTTCTTAATGTGAATCCTGTGTTGGGTATCGGGTAGTAGAAAAGGTAGAAAAGAAAAAAAGAGGGGGGGGGGAAGGTGTTTAGGTTCCACTTTTTACTTCTTTATTCTTCAACCATACTAGAAGCAATTTCTAGAATGAAGTTAATTTAATAATCCTTGTCAGTAAAAAAAAATAATTGAACCATAATTCCTTGCAGAGAATGTGATAGGAAGAATACATATAATGATTAAAATTACACCTTTTTAAAAAACTTTGTTTCACCTGATAATAATTCAATGATATACTTTAATTTTGTTCTGGAGTAAGAAGTATTCAAAAGTTTATGTTTTTTGATTAGTATCAAATGACCGTGATCATGTGAAATTGTTTTCTTTATTTGTAGAGATGGCTAACTGCCCACCAAAAGATGTTTTTCCCATTCCGTAGTGTACACGTGGAGCTGGGAAGTGACTTGTTGGCCAAGGTATGCCTGTGACAGACCTTGCAGCTAGGTGTGACCATGTGATTAACTCACAATGGACCGCAAATGGAAGAGATGTGGGCTCTTCTGCACTAAGGCTTTTAGAAGCAAGCCTGCCTACTTTATGCTCCGTTTATCTTTAGAGAAGTAGATACAGATGATAACAATGTCCAGAGCCTCAAAAAGAAAGGAATCTGGGTCACTCCCTGAATTGCTAAGTGGAGGAGAACCGCCCAGTAGTTACATCCACCTTGGACTGTTATATGAGTAAGAAATAAGGTTTTTATTGCATTTGAGCCGTACACATTTGGCCTCTATATTTCAAAATCTACTTTAACCTGTTTTAAAAGGTATATGATACAATATATCTTTTAAAACAGGTAACCCTGGGCTATCTGAATCTGACCCCACTGAGTAGATAAAGCTCCAACATACGTAATAGAGCATGTTTGGCTGGCTGAACTAGACCCAGACATTGATGGTGTAGAAAATACTCCTCTCCCACTTTCCTTCCACATGTGCGAACGTTAAATACGGGAGCATTTGTTTAGTAATTAAGGGACGGGAGAGGAGTTTGCCTTCTTACTGGCAAGAACCAGTAGGAGAATGAAGGGGATCAACCGTGTGAGGTCTGCTTCCTGTTTAGGCACAAGGTCTGTATTTGAACCCTCATATATGGAGGAGAGAGGACCAGAAACTAACAGAAACCACAGGCCAGAAACTTGACAAGATGGTGGACCCAGTTAGTTCTGATTGGAGCCAAGAAGATAAGGCCCAACCAAGAGCTTAAAAGAGAAAGTTAATCTTCCTGCCTCTGTCCAGGTCTCAGCGCTAAAGAAGGGCAGCTGTGGGACACCTAGATAAAGGGTGCTTGGCCTAGACATTGGCATTCACCAGACGGGCACCCTCAGTGTGGGCAGTGGTGGGGCTGAAAACATCTCCTCTCCCCAAAACATGATAATAATGGCTAACGTTTATTAATCATTTATCAGATGTCAGACATTGTCCTACTAGCCATAACATTACTATGAGTGGTAATTACTAGGAGGTAGGAAGGTAATATTATCCCTGTTTTACAAATCAGGAAACAGGCATACAGAAATAAAGTAACTTGCCCACTGTCATGTAGCTAGTAAATGGCAGTGTTAGAATTTCGATTCACACAGTCTGAATTCAGAGCCTGAGCTGGTAATTGCTGTGCTATACTCTTACTCCAATCCATAGGGAATGTGCTTACTGGAAGAGAGTGAACCTATTACCAAATTAAGTATTCCAGTCGTATGAGAACAACAGGCCCTTCTGGAACCAATCAGGAACACTTGGAGCGGGGGTACTTCATGGAATTTCAGATAGGTAGAGACTTCAAATTATGTTTTGGGCAAAAGCATAAATACCACCCTTTTTGATAGCTTTAGCGTGGGAGTCCACGGGACTTATGAATTTTATTAACTCGTCATTTCCTCTCTAGGTCACAGTCAGTTGGTAGATGACATATATTCAAATGAGCAGATGTTTTAACTATAATGGAAGAAATTATTATGGTTGATGCAGAGTATCATGGCATCTTTTTTATCGTAAAACAAAAACCTTGGGTGACTTATATTTAACAGATAGACTAGTAGGGAAAAAGAAGAAAAATGTACATTAGGACAGTGAAACAAAAAATAGATTTCTGCAGTGACCAGTGCTGTTACTCATCTCACTGTTCCTTTGGGGTTAAGGGTGACTTCCTCTATGAATGTCTTATTTATGTGAACATAGATGACAAATGGGGCCTATCTGGCCACATATTTCCCAGAGAAAGGGGTGGGCCTGTGTGTGTCATTTCTTCTGATCCTATTTTTACTCTCTTTACAGTTGAAAGATTGAAAAATACTGTATTTCTTGCTGCACTATTTTTATTTTTATCTTTCTTTTTCATTATTAGGAAGGCTAATCCTGGGTGTGTTGAGCACTGGGCATCTGTTTTGAGCTTTCAGAATGACTGTGATGGTGGGGCTGAGAGGTGTTGCCCTGTGTTGTTCTGCTCCCATATTTACCTGGATGATTGGTGAGTGTGGGCCTTCTATCTCAGCTCCCAAATATTACCAAGGAGCTCTAGGTAATATCCCACAACCACTGGGAATAAATCTCCCTTGTAAGACTCTGCTCTCCTAGCTTCTACATTTACCCCTTTTCAGTCTGTTTTCCACACAACAGCCAGGTGATCCTTTTTTGTAAAATAAGAGTCAGATCTAGTCACTCTTCTTTCTACCAAAAACTCTCCAATGGCTTTCCAGCACACTGAGAAAGTATCCACCCACCTTACAAAACCAGCCCCTGGCTATTTCTCCAACATCATTGGGTAGCACTCACCCCTTACCCTTCCTGAGCCTCTGGTCTCCTTTTCTCCAGTATGCTAACCTCACTCTCCACTTGGCCTGTGCTGTATTTTTCATCTGGCGGCTCTTCCCCAGATACCTCTTGGCTCGCTCTCACATTGCACTCAGGGCTCCTCTCAAATGCCCTTCCTCAGAAAGGGCTTCCCTCACTGCCTCCTTTCAAATAGCACCTTGGACAGGATGCTACATCTTACCTTGCTTCATTTTTCTTCATACCTCTTATCACTACCAGGCTGGGTCAGGTGAGTCTTGTTGCCCATGGCAAAGACATTAGAGGGGTTTGAGTGAAGTTATCTGCTCAACTTATCCGCTTATAACTTCATCTGAGTTATGGTTTGAAAAGCCCATGTTGGCTATTTTACCGAACTACTAGAAGGAGTAGGGTGGGAATAAGAAGCTATTACATTAATTCAAGTGAGAGATGATGGTGGCTTGGACCAAGGTGGAGGAGGTGGAAAAAGGTCAGATTCTAGATGAAATTGGAAGCTAGAATTGACATTCAGTGTGTACTTTGCTCACGGAAAAGCATTAGAGAGAAACATATTTGTGAGTGCCAGCAACTTGCCTGATCCATATGGCCATGTGGGTCTGTGGGCCTCTTCAGAATGAAAGCTTATTAATAGCTCCTCGTAGGCTCTTTCTCCACCCATAATGATTCTGCTCCCATTTGAATGTTTTTCACTTGCATATATTTCTGTGGGATTAAAATAAGCTAAGTGTTTATGTTTATTTCACTGGGAGTTACATGTTCCAATTAGAAAGCTCACCAATAAACCCCTTTTTGTTGCTTCTTCAAAGAATTACAGTTACTTTATGTAGGTAGATTTGATCAAAAAGGTGCTTAATCTCCAGCTTTGCATTCTCAGTTGTTACCCCCACCTCTGTTTAAGAAAAAAAGAGTAATAACCAGTAGCCATGTGGACTCTATCATAAAGTTTAGAAAGGAGAGGAGGCTCAATGATCATTTCTATTTTTAAAAAATCTTCTTTGAAATATTATAATTATCACGCATTTACTATGCACTGGATTTAGGGATTTTTATTTTAATGACTTTATGGAGATACTTAATCTCACAGAGCTAGAATACTAATTACTATACTGTGTTGTAGTAGGAAAAACAGCAAATTACTCAAATTGTAATTATGATATTCAGTTTTAAACAAGTGTATAATAATTGACTTTGTGTGCAATAATTGATTTGTCATTTAAGCAGTAATTTTTTATGCAAATAGAGTACTTTATATGTGTGAACCAGTTATTATAAAATTAATTACTGAATATAATATCTTGCAGAACTGACTATCAAGAGTTCCTCTAGCTGGCTTATCCATTCATGCAAAATCTGGGTTTTTATGTACAGTGATGAGCTTTATAACCAAAGGAGACTAAACCACATTCTGCATGACTGCTAAATGTGCTTTTCATTGCAATTATCCTTTTCAAGTGCTTTATAAACACTTTTCCTCAAGGCTCTCCAATAATGAATTTTCACAATAACCCTAAAAGCTAGTTAAGCATTTTAAATCTTCCACATTTTGGAGATGTGGAAATTTATTCTATGGTTATATAGTAAATATTTGGACGATGTTCACTTTGTAGTATCACTAATTATATTTGGTGACCTGGATTCCCCTCTATGAAGGACAATTTTTATTTTCTTGGTATTTTTTTTTCTCTTAGAGAAATCAGAGACAATTGAGGGTAGTGAATGGGGCTGTTATTGAGACACAGACTCAAGGGAGAAAGGAATCCAGAAGACCCATGAATATTTGTGCAGATCAACACAGCACATGGCTTCACATGGGCATCATAGCACAGCCATGATGTCACTCCAGAAACTTCTGAGACATTCTTTACATTTCCCAGGAAACTCCTCAGGTCTTTCAGTCAACTTAAACTGGATATTTGTTTGAAGCCATTTGACATCATTTTCTCCCAGTTCTCATACTTGGACCTCAACTTGCCACTAGGAGAAGTTGAGCAGTCACTTCTTTTAAAGCAATTTTTGAAGCCAAAGATGGCTCATAATTGAGGCTCTAGAGTCTAATTAACTGCAATTACACATTGCTTTGGCTTTCAGATCTATTTACCTTCCCTAATACTACCAAGAATTTAATGTTGTCTTTGTATGGTTTAGCTTTTCACAGTTAGCAGGGATGCTTCATAAGGCAGGATTTTGGCTGTTTGGTTATGAGTATCCCCAACATCTAGAACAGTGTCTGTCATACAGTAGGTGCTTAATAAATATTTGCTGAACAAATAAGTAGTTACAGTACATTGTCTTTTAAAAATTTTATTAACTAAAACTGCTATTGGTATTACAAATAATGAGAAATTTTATGTTCAGTGGGTTTCCTTTTAATGCTGATACTAAAAATCTAGAGTATATTATCGGAAAAGGAGTTAAAATTGACTTTCTTCTGAATATTTTTCAAGATCATACATAAAGTCACCTTTAAAAGTTATTAAATTATGGTGAGCACATTATAAGAATTTCTCATCAAAAGAAGTTACACTGAAGACAGTATTACAAAGTGGTTGGTAGTAAGTAGGGTAAAAATGATTTAGGTTCCAATCTCAGTTCTACCATTTACTGACTTTTCATGTTTTCCCTGATCCTCAGCCTTGCTCTGCTACCAACCCTCTTACAAGGCAAGTTTTTCTGCACCTGTTAACTCGTCTCCACTGAGAGATCAACTGGTAGTCCTCTCAGTCTCCTCATCTGTGAAATGGGAATAGCAATGCCCCAGAGCTGCTTAGTGTAATTAGTTTCAGTTGCATAGTCAAACACCATCATATATTTCTAGGTACATGACTAGCCCTAAATAAATACTGGGTATTATTAGTAAGTAGACATGAATACCACATATTGGACCCATGTCTAATCTTTATAAACGAGGTCACTTTCCATATATGATTCTGATTCTCAAATAGAGATTACTGAAATCATCACATCAACATTCTAAATGTAAGAAAAAGTTTGGGAAAGGTATTTATTGAGGAAAAAAGAAATCTGAAATTCAATGAATATGAATTGTTTTTCCTCATATATGTTAATTTTAGGCCAAGGACCCTACAGGTTGTTGAATTTAGATACTTTTGGGGGACATTTCCCAGTAGAAGTAATAGATTTCTCTTCTTGTTCTTCTTTAACTCATATAAAATAAATTGCTCCTAAATCTAGTCAGCGTGACTGAGCCTTCCCTGGATATTATTGACATTCTTTGTTTGTGACCTTTGTCCAAAAACTATAAGATGTAAAATTATAACTTTCTTCCTATCAAAAATTCTGCCTATGTGGCGGGGATGTGTGGGGTGGTGGGTTGAATTGGGAGACTGGGATTGACATGTATACACTAATACATATAAAATAGACAACTAATAAAAACCTGGTGTACAAAAAAATAAAATGAAATTCAAAAATTCTGCCTGTGGAACATAGGACATAGAAATATGGTAGCTTATGGGAAAAATTGTGAAGCAGACGAAATTTAGACTTGAGAGTCTTCTCTTTTCTAATCAGCCCATGCTGGTGTCTTTCACTGAAACCTGGTGCCCACCATGCCAAATTCATATACTGTTATCAGTTAATCCCCACTGAGGTGTTGGCTAACAACCACTCAAGGAGTTGTTCTCCAATGCAGTATTTGTGTGTAGCAGGGACTGTTGAATGCTCAAAAAAAAATCAAGACCCAAATAAATAAATCGGTAATTGTGTGCTTATAGGCCTCTGACAAACAATAGGGAAGATGATGGCAGTGTGGGAGTGCGGCAAGATTGCCACTTCAAGGTGCCCTTAAACATCCCTCGTAGTTAGCTTTCAAATAATAATGAATATTGTCTTGTAGTTTCCCATCTCTGTTTTGACATGCAATATTTCATGTGATCTCACACTCTTCCAGTGTAGTAATTAGGGAAATGTTATTCTCCTTATCTAACAAACAAAGAGTCTAAAATATAATGGAATTAAACTATTTTCTCAAATTCACCTATTTGAGAAAATGACTGATTTTGTAAAGTCTGTAAGCTTTTTACTCTACATTCTTGTAGCCATCATTGACCCTTTCTTTTTATCATAATCTTACAAGACCTACCATGAAAATATTGCCAGAACTCAAACATATAGTTTGAGTTCTGCTAACACCCTCATCTAAGTCACCGTCACTTTTCATCCAAATTGTGCACTAGCTCGCTAACTGGCTTTCTGGCTTCTGCCATTATCCCTTATTCCCCACAAATCAGCCCAAAGGATTCTTGAAAAAAATAAGTCAGGTCATGCCACTGATTTACTCGACAGCTTCCAATGGCTTCCCATCTAACTCAGAGTAAAAACCAATGTCCTTATAATGATTTTCAAGTCCTGGGGTGCTCCATGTGGTTGATAGGCTCTACACTGCATATGAGCGCCCCAGACTGAAGCACCTAATAGGAGCTGAAATCCACTCATCAAACCATGTGTTCTGGCGTTGACTGATGTGTACCTTTTTCTAAGTCTCATAGAATTGCCATATGGGCCAGCAGAAGCCTTTCACCTAAATCTCCGAGACCTTATTAGTCATCGTGGACGCCCACTCCATGCTCAGCCAGTGCCAATCACTCCTGCCCGGCCACATTGACCTCCTTGCTCTTTCCTGAACATACTAATAACCAGGCATCATATGAGCAGTGTCCTTTGATTATACACATATAGGGGAGAATTTGGGGGAAAGTTTCATGGCTTTATCAAGATTGCCACTTCCTGAGACCCACATGCAACATTTATATCTTGTTGAGAGAAGATAGATCAATTTCCATAAATACCCTACAAATATAGTTTCTAGAGGGAAAGGAACCTGTAGGAGTACCTGTCCAGATAAACTAAAGTGGCCCCAACAAAGGCCCAGTGACAGGAAAGGCAACGCAGCCACTGAAACAAAATGATCTTGAGATTAATGAGGAGGACTTATTACAGTACAGTCTTCAAGACAGCCACTTTGGCATGGTGTGGTATTCAGGGAAAAAAAGTACTGAGCAAGTGAATGTCACGTAAGACAACTGATAACCCTTGGAGCCCAAGCACACCATTATGACCCTTGCAAGAACTTGAGTCAGTTAGCAAGAAGACTGATAACAGAATGAATAGAGTCCACCTTGCTGTGCAAGAATCAGCTCCAACAGCAGCACCATGTGGCAGCAATGTGCAATCACATTAGTAGGCTAATTAGATCTTCCTGTAGCTATGGGAAGTATCCCGAAATAGGAAATAAACCCCTTTGTATTGAACAAAGTACAAAGAACCTACTATTTGAAAGAGTCTCAAAGACTCATACCTGGACCTTACTAGTGAGCTCTGTTAGGGACTTTGCTACTCAGACCATTGTTTAAGAACTTCTTAGACTCCTAAGAGGGAAAAATATGGCAGAGACCCAGAAGATATATGTTTTAAAAACAATAAGTGTCTGTATACAAACATATACACACGTATATATAATTATATATAATAAACTAAAAGAAGTACATCTACATCTGCCTCTTGGTATAAAAAGTAACAAATTTTCTTAAGATTGTGGAGCGTGCATATGTGATCACATATTTTTCAAGGGCTTCATGGTCTACTGAAAGCCCTGCTATAACTCCTGTGATACCCACTAAGACATGATGTCCTCTTCCCCTCTGGTTGTTTCTATGTCTCTGCACAGGGAATGAGAGGAAGCAATTTTGAGATTTGATGATTTAAGGCAGGTTTTCCTGGTGTTAGGTGGTGAATAAGAGGACTGTCAAGCATATGATCCTATAGTTAAAGTAGTCAACAAGACCTTTGGAAAAGGTCTGCACAATTTTACTTTCTGAAATGTACCAAATTAACAAAATAAGAATGAAACTTAATTTCCATTGAAACAGATGGAGAGCTCCAACTTCAAATCACAGACCCCAAAGAATACTTTCTGACACAAGATAGCACTGTGAAGGAAGTTTAGTGAACTTACCTAGTTCACAAATTTTAACCATTTCCTGCCCAGACTCTGCTTACTATCTTCTACCCTAAAATAATCTTATGACTAACCCTGGCCCCAAAACATTATAAGTACCTTTCTCTAATCTTCTGCATATGATTTTCTACTGCGACTTTGTCGAGGTGGTACCTGCCCTTGCTCACCTATTTAATAGACCCAGCTTTGTGAGATCAGTACATATTCCCTGTGGTCGCTGCATGGGGGCTTCGATAAATTATCTTTGGATGGAGTTTGCCCTTTGTCCTAGTTCAGGCTGCTATAACAACAATACAATAGACTGGGAGGCTTAAACAACAAACATTTCTCACAGTTCTGGAGGTTGGAAAGTCCAAGATCAAAGTTGGCAGATTCGGTGTCTAATGAAGGCGCATTTCCTGGTTCACAGGAACCAGGTCCTCTAACTTTCTTTTCGTATGCTGGAAAGAGGGCTAGAGAGCCCCCAAGGTCTCTTTTATAAGAGCTCTAATCCCTCATAACCTAATTACCTCCTCCTAACACCATTGTATCGGGGGTTAAGATTCCAACACAGGATTGCAACATAAATGCTGGGGGGGTCACAAACATTCAGTCCATAACCATAATACCTTTTATATCTAAAGATTCATGCCTTTCTTAATTTCATAAAATTTGTTTCATTACATTTTTTTAATATTTTCCCTTTTTCTGTTTTCTTTCCAGTTATACTTCCGAGTTAAGTAGTAGTATCTTCATAAATGGCATCTTCTCACTACTTGTTCTTATTTTTGTCCATTTTTTATTTTTTACCATTAGTATAATTTTTATCATATTTTCCCTCCACGTTTGGTTTTTTGCAACGTTGATTCCACTCTTTGCACTTCCTAAAGCATTGAATTTAAAATGTTCTTCAATGCCTTGGAGAAATTTTTTCTCCAAGTGTATGTTTTGACTGTCTTTTGCGTGCCATATTCTCTCTTTACCTTGTGTTTGCAGAATTTTTTCATAGATAGCATACTGATTTTTTTCTCTTAGTTATTTTTAACATATTCAGTCCTACATGAGTTTCCTACTTCTGCCAAAAGAATCTGAGTGGGAACTTTGACTCTGCTGCATCTTTATCTGCTCTTTTAAAAGTTTTTCCCTTAAAGCTGAAGTTGAAAATTTGAATGTTGAATTTCTTTCTTCTCTGATAGGATTTTGGATGCCCAAGGAGAGTAGGGTGAAAGCAGGGACCATGAGTACTCTTAGTCTGGGAACTTTGTCCCTGTGTTCTTTGGGCTTGATGTTATGATTTGGCTCCAGCAAGGCAGATTAGCAAGAAGCCAGGTGAAAATTTTAAGCTCCCAGGTCTTTTCTTCGGTAAGTCAGTACATTTTTTTTTCAGTTGATAGTAATCTTCTGTAATTCAAAGTTGGCTGCAGGATATTGTTTCATATCTTTTCTTTGCCTCTTATAAGCTTTATTTTCAGCATGTGCTTAAGTGTTAGGATGCCAAGTCAGTGAAAATGCCACCGGTGATGCTGTTTCTACTTCAGTCCTGGCTGTCATTCCTGTTTGGCAGTAGACAGACACCACAGGTACAGTGTTTTCTATCACTGTCTTGTCTTCAAAAAACAGGAGCTGTGCACCATTACTGTTTTTTTTTTTTTAATTTATTTATTTTTGGCTGTGTTGGGTCTTTGTTTCTATGCGAGGGCTTTCTCTAGTTGCGGCAAGCGGGGGCCACTCTTCATTGCGGTGCGCAGGCCTCTCACTATCACAGCCCCTCTTGTTGCAGAGCACAGGCTCCAGACGCGCAGGCTCAGTAGTTGTGGCTCACGGGCCTAGTTGCTCCGCGGCATGTGGGATCTTCCCAGACCAGGGCTCGAACCTGTGTCCCCTGCATTGGCAGGCAGATTCTCAACCACTGCACCACC
Source organism: Monodon monoceros (assembly GCF_005190385.1). Taxonomy (NCBI): domain Eukaryota; kingdom Metazoa; phylum Chordata; class Mammalia; order Artiodactyla; family Monodontidae; genus Monodon; species Monodon monoceros. The sequence continues at coordinate 52,647,488 of NW_021703772.1, read as the reverse complement.
AGGGAAGCCCCACCATTACTGTTAATTCAGTTTGAGGTCTTCTCTCACAGCCTATTCAAACTATGAGCTGGAATGAGCTGAAAATAAAGCCATTTAGCTTAGTTTGTGTTGCATATTAGGTCCATTTTATCTGTCTTAAAAGTCATAGTGTTTTCCGTTCCATTTTTCTGTATAAAGGAAACAGTTTAAGATATAATCTGGTAACCATTTTTAGTTAAATATTTTACTGAAGAAAGGAGCTTATAAGCATCTGTAAGAAAAAGAAATGTGTCACCTATAAAGGGGAAAATGTTACAGTCGTCTTTGAATAGTAGATGTTAGTATAAATGGAGCATTTTGTACATTATTTGGAAGAAGAAAAAAGTGTGATTCAATAATTTCTCTACCCAGACAAATTCATGAACATAAAGTTCATGAGTCAAAGCAATAAAATGATACTTAAATATACAAAATTTTATGAAATGTGCAACTCAAGCATGCTTCTTAAAAATGGCTGTGTCTTGTATTCCAGACAGTTGAAAGACAAATCAAAATAAAGAACTCATATGGGGAAGTTATGAAAGGATAGGGAAAAAAAATACCTGTTTTGCAAGAGAGAGATAAATAGAGAGTGAGTGAGCAAGAATGAGAGAGAGGGAGAGATAGAGAAGAAAACATAAACCAAGTGAGTTGTTACTTTTAAAATAGTTTACTATCTTTAATTTTTAAATGGAATTTGTCTGGCAGAGGGAAGATAGCTTGTAAAGTTCTTTGTTCAGGTCAGAAAAGACCAATAGGAGGTACTTAAACAATAAACATTTGCCTATTGAAGGATTACTAGAACCTGCTCTATGATCAGAATATGAAAAAAAAAATCTTCCTGAAAAGTTTATTTATTCCCCTAAAAACATAGTATCCACTTATAGAATTATAACACTCAATTCATGAAACATCTCCCCAGTGGCAAATGATTGTTTTTATATCTTATAGTCAACAGAAAAGAGCAATGAAATGTGATGTCTCCAGATGCCCTGCTGGCTTTATGCTTGTATAAAGTTCTCATTTGCCTTCTTTGGCAGCTGTATTTCTTTCCTGAGAGACATTGCTCCTGTCAGATTGGCTCAGTTTTATCCATCCTTCTTTGAAGTGTTAGTGGTACTCACCAGGGGAAAAGAGGACAGACTAGAAAGTTCTCAAGTGTGAAATTGAACTCATAGCCAAACGCTGAAAATACTCTCTTTGTGGCTCAACGAAAGTTCCATTAACTTTTGTTTATTTCTGGGTAACACAGTATTTCTTCTTGATTATATCCAGCCCCAGCTGTGGAAGTAATAGAAATGTCTTCTGAATCAATTAGTACACGGGAAACTGTTGTACTATAAAAAATGTACAAGCACCTGAGCTTGGGAATGTTTTTCTCATCTGTACCTTAAATTATACAAATTCAACCATCCTTATTGAAGATTAGCTTATTTTCTAAGAACTTGTAGAAGCTAGGCCTCAGAACTAATGAACTGAGATGTTGTTACTATCTGTTTTCTCCTACAAAACAAAATTTCCCATGGAATGGCACAGAAATGGCTGTTTGAAGGAACTCTTTTTCATTTACAAAGAGCTTTTTGGGTGTATTTGTGCATTATATTAAAACCCATGTCCCCCAATACTATTTCTGTTTGCAATCCTGATTTTCAGTACTTAAAACTGATCATAATCTTTGATATGGTGTTTCTAAGATGGAAGAACTATCCTTGTTAGGCAAATCATCTGAGAAAGTGTCTGGCACAGTTTTTGACACATAGTTCATTAGTTTCTTTTAGTTTTAGATTTTTTTCAACTTAAAATATTTTCTCTCCTTGACAAATATTGTGTCTAATGCAGCTACTGTCCCTCTTTAAAACAGATTGTGCTACATCAACAGCTCATAAAATAGAGATAGATTATTTCACATATTAAAGAAAGTTTGGTTTAAGGGCAATGTACAACTGGACAGAGAAAGCTTAACTCTTTTCCAGGTAGTCAGAATTTTCAATAAGTCCCACATAAGCAGTGAAGTATAATATAAATGTTTCGGTATCAAGAAGGATGAAACCTCAGTTAGTGGAAATGAAGTATATAAACCAGTTATGATTAGTGTTGTTCATCTGACCTTTCTGGAGTATGGTCCATTCTCCTGTATGCTGCATGACTTTAATTATAGGATGCCAGGCTCCTATATATACACACCCAACTTTTTAATTATAGGATGCCAGCCTCCTATATATACACACCCAACTTTCTGTGCAGAGTGATGTATAACACCTAGCACGCTGATGGCCTTCATTAAATATTAAATAATAATAAGGCATATGCCGCCTCACTTAAAAAGTAAATACTGCCTTATTTTAAAAGGTCGTTGCGATGGTAAATGGGAGTGTTTTCTTGATTTCACTTTCAGATTTTTCATCATTAGTGTATAGGAATGCCAGAGATTTCTGTACATTAATTTTGTATCCTGCTGCTTTACCAAATTCATTGATTAGCTCTAGTAGTTTTCTGGTAGCATCTTTAGGATTCTCTATATATAGTGTCATGTCATCTGCAAACAGTAACAGCTTTACTTCTTCTTTTCCGATTTGGATTCCTTTTATTTCCTTTTCTTCCCTGATTGCTGTGGCTAAAACTTCCAAAACTATGTTGAATAAGAGTGGTGAGAGTGGGCAACCTTGTCTTGTTCCTGATCTTAATGGAAATGCTTTCAGTTTTTCACCATTGAGCACGATGTCGGCTGTTGGTTTGTCATATATAGCCTTTATTATGTTGAGGAAAGTTCCCTCTGTGCCTACTTTCTGCAGGGTTTTTATCATAAATGGGTGTTGAATTTTGTCGAAAGCTTTCTCTGCATCTATTGAGATGATCATGTGGTTTTTCTCCTTCAATTTGTTAATATGGTGTCTACCTAAGGAGACAAAAGACCTGTATGCAGAAAATTATAAGACACTGATGAAAGAAATTAAAGATGATACAAATAGATGGAGAGATATACCATGTTCTTGGATTGGAAGGATCAACATTGTGAAAATGACTCTACTACCCAAAGCAATCTACAGATTCAATGCAATCCTTATCAAACTACCACTGGCATTTTTCACAGAACTAGAACAAAAAATTTCACCATTTATATGGAAACACAAAAGACCCTGAATAGCCAAAGCAATCTTGAGAACGAAAATCAGAGCTGGAGGAATCAGGATCCCTGACTTCAGACTATACTACAAAGCTACAGTAATCAAGACAGTATGGTACTGGCACAAAAACAGAAAGATAGATCAATGGAACAGGATAGAAAGCCCAGAGATAAACCCATGCATATATGGTCACCATATCTTTGATAAATGAGGCAGGAATGTACAGTGGAGAAAGAACAGCCTCTTCAATAAGTGGTGCTGGGAAAACTGTACAGGTACATGTAAAAGTATGAGATTAGATCACTCCCTAACACCATACACAAAAATAAGCTCAAAATGGATTAAAGACCTAAATGTAAGGCCAGAAACTATCAAACTCTTAGAGGAAAACATAGGCAGAACACTCTATGACATAAATCACAGCAAGATCCTTTTTGACCCACCTTGTAGAGAAATGGAAATAAAAACAAAAATAAACAAATGGGATCTAATGAAACTTCAGAGCTTTTGCACAGCAAAGGAAACCATAAACAAGACCAAAAGACAGCCCTCAGAATGGGAGGAAATATTTGCAAATGAAGCAACTGACAAAGGATTAATCTCCAAAATTTATAAGCAGCTCATGCAGCTCAATAACAAAAAAACAAACAACCCAATCCAAAAATGGGCAGAAGACCTAAATAGACATTTCTCCAAAGAAGATATACAGACTGCCAACAAACACATGAAAGAATGCTCAACATCATTAATCATTAGAGAAATGCAAATCAAAACTACAATGAGATATCATCTCATACCAGTCAGAATGGCCATCATCAAAAAAATCTAGAAACAATAAATGCTGGAGAGGGTGTGGAGAAAAGGGAACACTCTTGCACTGCTGGTGGGAATGTGAATTGGTACAGCCACTATGGAGAATAGTATGGAGGTTCCTTAAAAAACTAAAAATAGAACTACCATATGACCCCACAATCCCACTACTGGGCATATACCCTGAGAAAACCATAATTCAAAAAGAGTCATGTATCAAAATGTTCATTGCAGCTCTATTTACAATAGCCCAGAGATGGAAACAACCTAAGTGTCCATCATCGGATGAATGGATAAAGAAGATGTGGCACATATATACAATGGAATATTACTCAGCCATAAAAAGAAATGAAATTGAGCTATTTGTAATGAGGTGGATGGACCTAGAGTCTGTCATACAGAGTGAAGTAAGTCAGAAAGAGAAAGACAAATACCGTATGCTAACACATATATATGGAATTTAAGAAAAAAAAAAATGTCATGAAGAACCTAGGGGTAAGACAGGATTAAAGACACAGACCTACTAGAGAACGGACTTGAGGATATGGGGAGGGGGAAGGGTAAGCTGTGACAAAGCGAGAGAGTTTGTCTCTCTCTCTCGCACTGTCCTACCAGAGGATATATATATACTACCAAACGTAAGGTAGATAGCTAGTGGGAAGCAGCCGCATAGCACAGGGAGATCAGCTCGGTGCTTTGTGACCACCTAGAGGGGTGGGATAGGGAGGGTGGGAGGAAGGGAGACGCAAGAGGGAAGAGATATGGGAACATATGTATATGTATAACTGATTCACTTTGTTATAAAGCAGAAACTAACACACCATTGTAAAGCAATTATACTCCAATAAAGATGTAAAAAAGATAAAAATAAAAATAAATAAAAGGTCGTAAGTTTTCATCTGTGTAAGGGAGTATACCCTGAATTTTTAGTGCTGCTTTTAAATGATTTTCTTTATGGTGCTAGTTTTATAAGTGAGCTAAATTGCCCAGGTTTTCAGTGTCCTATCAGAGCAGTGGTGGAAAAGCAACCTGGCCTATTCAGCGTCAGTGTCACAAGGGGAATTTATGCAGGTGAGGCTCTTGGGATAGTCTTCTACAGGTGATGATATGATGGCCCATTCTTATTTTTCTCCTGAGGTTGATGATGTCAGAAGACGTATAGGTTGATTTGATCACCTTCCTTTTCTCCCTCTGTGGTGTCCAGCATGAAAAAATTAAAACTAAAAAAGTGACCTCACTCTATGGAAAGAGATGATCCAGCTATATTTCAATTGGCTCTACAGCAGCCTTCAGTAGTCAGAGGCCACTCAGGCACACATCTCATCACAGATGTCTCAAACTCTTTTTATTTTTCCTTTATTGTTAAGGACACATTCATACAGGTGATAGCCCCTTGTATGCAATTCTTGGTGTCTTAGCTTTAACTTCACACTTTCTCTCCCTCTTAAGAAAGTAGATATCATAACTCCAGTGGGGTGTTGACTCAGCATCACCACTACTCCCTTCTGACACTGGGGACTTGTTTCCCAGATCCCCTTTCCTGTCTGGTTTCAGACTAGCTTGCTGAAGAAAAGTACTTGTGGAAGGTTTGGGAGGCAAAGGGAGAAAGGAAAGAGAAAACCATTATCCTGGGAAGCCACCAGATGAAGCAGCATCAGAGACTTTCCCACCAGCTCCCGCTTTGCAGGCCAGGTGGCCAGACAAGACATATTCTTGGACTGACCACAAGCCCAACTTTCCCAGCCATTCCAGGGCTTTGAAATCACTAGTGATTGTTTCTTTGTTCCAGTGCCTACAACTGTCCAGTTCCTGCCACATTTGTATAAACCTTAATTTCTATATTGAATCCTTTATTCCTAGAATAATTGCAGGGGCTCTGTTTTTCTGACTAAACTCAGACTGACCAAACCCAGAGAGAGCCATATTATAGGTATAACCTTGTATCTGCTCTGATCTAAGAAGGAAACTAAATTATTCAATTAAGTTTTAGTACTTTATTATTAGTAACAATACATGTGGTACATTCCATGAAAGAATATGGAAAACCTATGTGTTTTGACATTACAGTTAAAAATTATTCCTCTATTACTATTGTTATTATCACTCCTCTGTCATATATTAGCTATTGTAGTCCCCTCTTATTTGTGGTTTCTCTTTCTGCAGTTTGAGTTACCAGGTTTGGTCAACCAAGGTCTGAAAATATTGAATGGAAAGTACCAGAAATAAATGATTCATAAGTTTTAAATTGTGTGCTGTTCTTAGTAGTGTGATGATCTCTCGCACTGTTCTTATCCATCCCACCCAGACAAGAATCACCCCTTTATCCAGTATATCCTGCCTGTTGGTCACTTAGTAGCCATCTTGGTTATCGGATGGACTGTCACACAAATCCTCCTCAGGGGATACACTGCACACTCCTTAGTTCTCCACTTATTTTTGGTATCCAATGTTCAAGTTATCATTATTTTACGAAATAATGGCCTCGAGAGTTGTGATGCTGGCAATTCAAATAAGCCGAGGAGAAGCCATAGTAAAGTGCTTCCTCTAAGTGAAAAGGTGAAAGTTCTAACCTTAATAAGGAAAGAAAAAAAATTGTTTGCGGAGGTTGCTAAGATCTACTGTAAGAATGAATTTTCTTGGGACTTCCCTGGTGGTCCAGTGGTAAAGAATCTGCTTTAATATGCAGGGGACGCAGATTCGATCCCTGGTCAGGGAACTAAGATCCCACATGCCGTGGAGCAACTAAGCCTGCGTGCCACAACTGCTGAGCTCGTGTGCCTCAACTAGAGCCCGTGTGCCATAAACTACAGAGCCCACGTGCCCTGGAGCCTGCATGCCACAACTAGAGAAGAGAAAACCTGCACGCCAGAGCTAGAGAGAAGCCTGAGCGTCTCAATGAAAGATCCCGCATGCCTCAACAAAGGTCCCACATGCCACAACTAAGACCTGACACGGCCAAAAATAAATAAATAATATTAAAAGAACAAAGAATCTTCTATCCATGAAATTGTGAAGAAGGGAAGAGAAATTCATGCTAGTTTTGCTGTTACAGCTCAAAATGCAAAAGTTATAGCCACAATGCGTGATGAGTACTTAGTTAAGATAGAAATAGCCTTAAATTTGTACACTCAAATATTTTGAGAGAGAGACCACATTCACACAACTTTTATTACAGTATATTTTTTTCTATTTTATTATTAGTTATTGTTGTTAATCTCTTACTGTGCCTAATTTATAAATAAACTTGATCATAGGTATGTATAGGAAAATACACAGTAAAATATGGTTGGGTGCTATCCGCTGTTTCAGGCATCCACTGGGGGTCTTGGAACGTATCCCCTGCAGGTAAGTGGGACCACTATACTGTACTGTACTTAATTAGTAAAGCAGTAGTGTAAGAGGATGCCTATTGTTCACTTAAGCGATACTATGTGTATATGCACACTTGCATGCTGGCGCACACACAGACACACATTATGCTCATTATTACAAATCCCTACTCAGGGGCCAGCCACACTGCTCACTTCTTAATTCTCTGTTTATTTTTGGTAACCTGAAAGCTGACACAGTGACCTGCCCTCTCTCTCGTCTGGCCAGTTACAAATAAGCAATACCCTTGCCCTCCCATCATCACTTTGTATTAATTCTTCCTCTTTTCTGTCAGGAGCCTGCTGGGTGAAAAGTGATTGTTGATATTCTACCAAGCGGTGGAACAAATATGGGCTTTGAGTGGAAAAACCTGTATTTGAATCCATTCCTTTCTGGTTACTAAACATAGAGTAATGCAAAGCCCCCGTGATGTGTCTACCACGTCACAGGTATTCAACACATGTTAGTTTACTAGACAAGAGTTGGCCCCTCTATGCTTTGGTTTCCTCAGTGGTAAAAGGAAGCACTAGTGATCTTAACCCACAGGGGTTTTGTGAGACTAAATGAGGTTATGCTTAGCACGGGGCACAGCGTAGTGAGAAGCTAGTCAGTGGGGTCTGCTTCTGTTGTTCTTGTTAATACCTCGCCAGAGATACAGTATATGAGATTCTCAAATGCAGCTCTCTTTTTAAAACCAATCCCAAGGTAGATCTGCCTTGCTTAAAATTACATTGTGTATCTAGAAAACACTCCTTTGCTCCTAGAGTCACCCTTGCCACTCTGCAGAGGCCTTAGTGTTCAACCTTGCTGACTTGTTATTCCAGCTCTGCTAAGGCTTTTTTATTTTTTTATTCACCGCACGTCGGTGATGGTGAGTTTTATGTGTCCACTTGGCTAGTTTTTCAATCAGACACTAATCTAGTTGTTCCCTGAAGGTATTTCTGTAGAGATGATTCATATCTTTAAATAGTTGACTTTAGGTAAAGGAGGTTATCCTGATCCTTTAATAACAAATAACTAGGGCTTCCTTGGTGGCGCAGTGGTTGGGAATCCGCCTGCCAGTGCAGGGGACACGGGTTCGAGCCCTGGTCCGGGAGGATCCCACGTGCCGTGGAGTAGTTGGGCCCGTGCTCCACAACTGCTGAGCCTGCGCTCTGGAGCCCGCAAGCCACAGCTGCTGGGCCCGCGTGCCACAACTACTGAAGCCTGGGCACCTGGAGCCCATGCTCCGCAACGAGGGAGGCCGCTGCAGTGAGAGGCCCGCGCACCGCAGCGAGGAGTGGCCCCTGCTCGCCACAACTAGTGAGAGCTCACATGCAGCGACGAAGGCCCAACGCAGCCAAAAAAGAAATTAAAGAAATTAAAAAAATAAAAAAAAAATAACTAATAGAGTTTGTTATTATTTAACAGGTAGCATGTTTACATAACTAATATTTATGAATTGCCCCCTTTTTTATGGTGCCAATTTTAAATACAGTTTTATTTAAGACATTGTATTTTCCACTTATAATACAGTGCTTATAAAGTGCAATGTTATTTCCTTTCCCTGTGTGCACATTCCATGTTCAAGTATCAAGAATGCCCAGTTTGCTATAGCAGCTCAACTTTAAAACTGCCATGGAATTTGCTACAAATTTGGGTCCTTCAGTGTTTTGTGGAACAATGCTAAACCTATGCTAGGCTGACTTAATCAACCTCCTCAGTGGCGGACCCAGAGGAGGCGCCACCAGATGGAGGAGCTCCACCACCAGGGAAGCCCCCAGGCATTCCTCCTAGCATGCCTCCTGCACTCTGGTACAGCTTGGTAATGATGGGGTTGCAGACTTTTTCCAGCTCCTTCTGCTGATTGATGTTCAGATTCTTCCTTCTCTGCAGTCTGGTTCTTATCCTTGAAGTTTCTCATCCTCAACAGTAGCTTTCACGTTGAAAGCATAGGATTCAAGAGAATTCTTCGAAGACACCTTACCCCGCTGCTTCTCATCTTCAGTTTTGTACTTCTCTGCTTCCTGAACCATGCGTTCAATGTCTTCCTTGCTCAAATGGCCCTTGTCATTAGTGATGGTAATCTTGTTCTCTTTTCCTGTGCTCTTACCCACAGCAGAGACATTGAGGATGCCATTGGCATCATTATCAAAAGTGACTTCAATCTGAGGAACACCATGGGGGGAAGGAGGCACGCCTGTGAGTTCAAAGTTGCCAAGCAAGTTGTTATCCTTGGTCATGGCACGCTCACCTTCATAAACCTGAATGAGTACACTGAGCTGGTTGCCAGAGTAGGTTGTGAAGGTCTGCATCTGCGTCTGCTTGGTGGGAGTGGTGGTGTTGTGCTTGATGAGGACAGTCATGACTCCACCTGCAGTTTCAATTCCAAGGGAAAGAGGAGTGACATCCAACAGCAGCAAGTCTTGAACATTTTCATATTTGTCTCCAGATAAAATGACTGTACCATAAGCAACAGCCTCATCAGTAGAAGGCTGTAGAAGTCTCAGAATCTTGGGGATGTGGGTTGAACCACCCACCAGTACAATATCATGGATGTGACACTTGTCTAGCTTGGCATCCTGAAGGGCTTTCTCGACAGGGTCCAGTGTGTCACGGAACAGGTCAGCATTCAGTTCTTCAAGTCGGGCACGGGTAATTGAGGTATAGAAGTCAATTCCTTCACAGAGGGAATCAATCTCAGTACTGGCCTGGGTGCTGGAAGAGAGAGTGCACCTAGCATGCTCACAAGCAGTATGAAGGCGACGGACAGCCCTCTTGTTCTCACTGATGTCCTGCTTGTGCTTGTGCTTGAACTCTGCAATGAAATGGTTGACCATTTCGTTGTCAAAGTCTTCTCCACCTAAGTGGGTATATGTAGATTTGACCTCAAAGATTCCATCCTCAATAGTGAGAATTGACACATCAAAAGTGTCACCACATAAATCAAAGATCAGCACGTTTCTTTCTGCTCCGACCTTTTTGTCTAAGCCGTAGGCAATAGCAGCAGCAGTTGGCTCATTGATGATTCTAAGTACATTGAGCCCAGCAATAGTTCCAGCACCTTTGGTAGCCTGACGTTGAGAATCATTAAAGCAAGCGGGTACTGTGACAACAGCATTGGTAACAGTCTTCCCAAGGTAGGCTTCTGCTATTTCCTTCATCTTGGTCAAAGCCATGGATGACACCTCCTCTGGATAGAAACTTTTTGTCTCTCCCTTGTATTCTACTCAAGCCTTAGGCCTGCCTGCATCATTCACCATCATGAAGGGCCAGTGCTTCATATCAGACTGGACAACAGCATCGTCAAGTCTTCGTCCAGTGAGGCGTTTGACATCAGAAACCGTGTTGGTGAGATTCATTGCGACTTGGTTCTTTGCAGCATCACCAATCAATCGTTCGGTATCAGTAAAGGTGACATAGCTTGGGGTAGTTCGGTTCCCCTGATCATTGGCAATTATTTCCACCTTTCCATGCTGGAAGGCACCCACACAAGAATAGGTGGTGCCAAGATTAATGCGAACTGCAGGTCCCTTAGGCATGGTTGCTGGAGCGTAGGCCCAGGTCCGCTGCAGGAGAAAATGGCAATCTGGAAAGCTGCTGCCGCATTCAATGAGCCTGCCCCATATTAACAAGCATGACTGAGTGCCTACGTAATACGTCCTGAGGAGTACTAATTCTCTGATCTTCGAATCTTCATTAATTAACCTAATAATATTATGACTGTAGAGAGCAAGGATCTACAACTTGTGTGTGTGTGTGTTGGGGGGGGGGTTCGTTCTGTTTGGTCATTTGCCCTCACATGCCTTCCTCCAGCATCTTTCTTCCTACATCTCAGGTCTCTTTACATTCTATCCTTGATCACATCTCCCTCTCTGTATTTCTTGGCATTCAAATTTCCTTCATTCCTTCCTACTTTTTTTTTTCTTTTCTGTTATTCCTTATTCTTCCTTGAGACAGTTTCACAAGCATCTTCACCATCTCTTCTCTTAGCAGATGACCAACCCCAGAGGGAAGATCCTATCACAAGCCATCATTTTCCCTGGGCTCTGGGCTACAGTTTGTCAGTTTGTACGCCTGCATTTGTTGGTTCAGCATGGCACTTTGTGTGGCAAGCATTGTTGCCTTTTAATTCTGCCTAGCGCTGGAACTCATTTCCTGTTTCAGGAGAATCCCCAGCTCCCTGTTCATAGAGGTGGTGAGCGTATGAACTCAGCTCACCCACTGTCCACAACTTCAGGGCATTTAGACTCCTGAAGGCACTCAGACACTGAGAGAGTTTGGTTCTCCCTCTGTGATGGAGAGCAGGTAGAGGGCAGTGAAACAGCTATTGTAGAATTTGCAGCTGGTGGCCCAAGCAGATCACGGCTGCAGTCTGAATCTGCTGTGTTCTCTTTTCAGAGTTTGGTTCTTCACACTTTTGATGAGTTCTGTGAGCTATGCAAGAGCTTTCCAACGTGTTCCTTTTCTGCTCAATTTAGCCAGTATTGTTTCTGTTGTTTGTAATCAGGAACTGTGACTGCCTAGAACACTTTAAATGGGTTATGTAGTTTTAACTGTGGTGTCTCTGCTAAGTGATGTGGGAGGATAAGGGTGGATGGGCAGGGACTATGTCTGCAGTTTGAAAAGGCCTCTTTACCCCTGGATATCCTGATCCAGAGACCGGTACCACTTGGCTTGCTTAATAAATGGTAGTAACTTGATAACTGATTGAGTTTCTAGAAACTTTGCCAGTGGTTTGCTGAGAGGATGATGGGCAAACATTCCTAGGACCACTCTGCCATGGGTTCCCTGATATATTATTATCAAGTTACTCTTTATGCCTATGAAGTGAGAATAAGTCAGTTCCCAACCTAGCTGAGAAGCGTGTCAAATTACAAATGAGTGAATATGTATGATGAACTTGCAACCCCATGAAAGAAGTGACATAGAAATGACAGATTCTTGTGCTGTTAGTCATTCATCAAAAAATTATAATTACTTTTTCATAAAATTAGTAAATATCTAGACCATAGAACTTAGAACATACAGAATATCATAAAGGAGAAATAATAATTTGTAATTCCAGGACTTAGAGTTAATATTTTGTATAGTCACTAAAAATTTTCCAAAGGCAGCCATATTTCTTTGCTGTTCTGATTACAGAATCATATGAAGGTTTGAGAATTAAGTTCATAGTTTTTAATTCACGTAGAAATTTCCTTGATGTATTAATCTAGAGGCTATTGGGGAAGGGAAAATTTCCCCCTTTGCTTCTTGGTTCTTTTGGCTAGTCTAATAATTAAATTGACACAAGGCATATTAACAGGAGAAAAAATTAATTTCTTATGTATAAAGGCCTTATAGGTATATGACTCAAAGTAGTGACTAAAGCAGGTACCTTTTATACCAAGAAACAATAAATTTGTGAGGAATTGACAAGAAAAATAAGTTTGGGATTGCAAGAAACAAGGTTTGTTTATACAGCCTTCTCAGATTTGAATTCCCCATCTCTGGTGATAAGGATGTCTCTGTACCTCCTGGTACAGGGAAGTTACCTTTCACATGGGAGATTTATTTTCTCCTTTCAGGGGGGCAAAGGAGGGTCAGAGTATCCTTCTTGCATTGGCTGTTTCTCAAGTAACTTTAATTTAAACTAATCAGTACACGAAGTGGCATATTGGGGGTGGCCTGCTCTGATCCCCGTCATGGCCAGATTATGATTCTAGAGAATGAGTAGATATTAGTCAGTGTTCTTTGGTGAGTGTTTGGTGCTCCAAGCAAAGAGAAGGGCAGAAAGCCAAGGTCTGTGGATGTGGAGAAATGAGTTTTGTCCAGGGATGTGGACATAGTTCAGGGTGGCTGGAGGTCAGTGGAGAAGTGGATCAGTAGGCAGGTATTCCATCACAGATGGCTCAGACATTTAAATTTTATCCTGAAATTAGAGAAGATCTTTATAAGGACTCACAGCAGAAGGATGAGCTAATCAGATCTGCTTTCTTGAAATCTGATTCATCAGCAGTTTGATGCATCAGAGAGGACTGGGGATGAAGAGTAGGGCAAGACCACAAGCAGGCTACTCCGTTGCAATAGTCTAGCAGCAATGCCACGACTAGAAACAAAAGCAGTGGTGGTGGCATGGAGATAAGGAAAAGACTATAGCATCACTGAGTAAGGGAAACCAGACAACTCGCTGACTATTTGGGTATAAGGAGTGAGTATGAGGAGTGAAGAAGGCCACCTTACTAAGCTATGTGGTTGGTCACCATGTGCTTAATCACAGAAGTAAAAGAAAGACGCTTTCACATCTACTCTAAAATTTACTCTCTTAGCCACGTCTCTGAATAATGAGACTGGGAGGAAAAGGCAATGGTTAAACTCACGTTCTCATCTACGCTGTTCTTTCTTGGTTCCATTCAGGAACTCTCAACTTTTCCCAGAGGAAAGTAATAAACCACGTTCATACTAAGATGTTGCAAAGAAGTTTCAGTCAATGTGGACCAAGGATTACCTGCATCAAAATCTCAAGGGGCAGGGCTGGATATCTGCATTTTAACAGGCATCCAAGATGATTTTTATGTCCAGTAAATTTTGGTAACCACCGTGACAGAGACTTAACATCTCAACTCTCCCAAGAGTATTTTAAGAGAGGAACACAAAACAAAATAATCCAATTCAATAGGTTTTTATTCAGTATATCTAATGCCTTTGCTAAACAGTATCTGCTCTTCCAGATTATATCTATCTACAGGGAAACAGATGGGAAGGGAGGGAGCGAGGGACATAAAGATCTGCCCACAGGTCAAATAAGTAAATAACTAATGCTAGAAGTTAGATATTCCTCTGCAGGTCAGGAGAAGAGATATTTTTACAGTACGAATGAGGTAATTCCTTTCAGGAAGCCTTAAATCCTAATCCTTGGGTGAATGCCTACTCTCTTTCCACCACTCATAAATGCTGTCTTTCCAGGAGAACTCAGAAAATAACTTTTTGTAATTTTTTAAAGTAAATCTTAGAGATTTCCCCCAACTATTGTTAGAGCCTCAAATAGGACCCACCCCAACCCTTCCATAAGCTGTTATTGCCTTTGTATTTGCAATTGTAAATGGTTTTATAGTGTTGTTCTAGATAGTCTAAACATAATTGATTTTAACAAGGAATTGGCAATAAAGCTCATTTTAATCCTTTCGGTTTAAGTGGAAATTCATAAAAAGTGAACTAAGAGATGTAAAAAATTGATTAAATCTTGCAAACCAATGTATAATCTAAAATAAAAATTCCATATCACAAAACAATTACCTCCAATGATTTAAAAGGGAAAATTTAAAAGTCTGATAATTTCATTCTTAGCTAGATGGGAAAAAGTTGAACACACTGTATTGACAGTGATTAAACCAGAAAACATATTCAACATCTGTTTAACCTCAATTGGAAAGAGAGCTCCTTGAAAATATTTTTTATGCCTTTTAGATTGCTTTATATCATCGAGGGACTCCATTTCCACTATATATAACTACCTATTGAATGTGATGAACAGCTTTACAGGGGGATTGGGCTATAGCTGAAAATACAAAAAATTCAATAGATATAAAAACCTGGCTTAGTTTTTATTGCTATTGTAATAGAGTAATGCTAGATCATTTTAGGTTAATAGAGCAAAGTATTTTTAGAAACTACTGGACCTTAAATAGATTCTAAAGCAGTAGAAATAAGATTTGAGAACTTTAAAAAAATGAGAAAAGATTCACATTTACAGCTTTGTCATAATGTGAAAGCAAGCATTAGAAAAAAATGTGGCTTATTATGATTTTTAAACAGTAAACACTTTATTGAGTATAAGCTGAGCTCGACAAAGAAAACTTATTTCAAGAGTAATAGCTGATTTTCTGTAACATTAATATGAGCATCCATATCTAGCACCCTCCCTCCCAGTTGACTAGTGAAATGGAAAATAGAATATTAGGATGGGGAAAGCCTTATCAAGTGGAAATTAGGAGAAAGAGATATTCATGCCCAGAAACTTTGAGCAATTTCTGCAAGGTAAGTACAGACATAATGTAGCTAAGAAAGGGAAGGACAATTTGTAAATCCCCACCTATGAAGTCATGATGTAAGTAAGAGATTCCAACATCCTCCTATCCCACCCCACCCCAGTGCCCATGGTCATCCCTAATTCGTAGGGGCAAAGGCTGGAGGCAAACTCCCATATGGCTGTGGGAAGCTGGGGAAGCCTTGGTGATGCTCACTCGTCCACCCCCCATACAAACACACTTGATGTGGACTACCAAGTCAGGCAGAGAGCTAGCATTTGGCCATGGTCACCTTGCATTAAGAGGAAGTGGACAAGGTTTAGCATACAGGAGAAATGAGGGTAGGAGCAGAATATTCCAGCACATTTCTGGCTGCCATATCTAAGAAGAGAAAGACACCTTCAACCAAAAGTAAAGTTTGCTGCTGCTGCTGCCTCAGCCTCAGGTGCCTTCCAGACTGTCCCAGAGAAGGGAGATTCTGAAATAGCAAAGTAACACTATAGCAATTCTGAATTTTCTTTCTCTTCTTTTATCTAGACCTGTCAGGTTAGAGTAGGAATCCAAGCACTCTTACGAAACCAGTCTCAGCTCCTGCCTAGACAATAATGGAACTTCCTCTGTACTAATTGTAATGATGTTGATTATGATGGTGGTGAGAACAATGATTATAATGGCAACTACCATTCATTAAGCAATTACCATGTGCATGACACTGTGCTAAGCTCTTTCTGGTATTAAATCAGTTAATTATAACTGAAGTTAATAAATAATCATTTATTTTTAATTATCATAATCATAGTCTTTATCGTATGTGCCATTATTAGGAATATTTTATAAATGAGGACTCTGAGCTTAGAGAGACTTACTAACTTGCCCAAGCTTGTTTATCTAGAGAGAAACTGAGTTAGGATTTGAATTTAGGGTGAGAAAACAGAGAAACATTGATGAATTTAAGAGACGGTAGGTATCTACGCTGAGAAATCAGAGCAAACAAGAGAATGAAGAATACGGAAGTTTGAAAAATCTCTAACTCATGTTCTTTAAAGGATACTACGTTTATAAAGTTAGAGGAAGCAAACATGAAATGAGACTAATCTAAGATCTGAAAGGCCTGAATGTAGTTTAAAAGAAATAAAAAGATTGCTTCCATATGAATTAAAATATTTTTGTTCTAGTTCTGTGAAAAATGCCGTTGGTAATTTGATAGGGATTGCATTGAATTTGTAGATTGCCTTGGGTAGTATAGTCATTTTAACAATATTGATTCTTCCAATCCAAGAACATGGTATATCTCTCCATCTGTTTGCATCATCTTCAATTTCTTTCATCAGCGTCTTATAGTTTTTGGAGTACAGTTCTTTTGCCTCCTTAGGTAGGTTTATTCCTAGGTATTTCATTCTTTTTTGATGCAGTGGTAAATGGGATTGTTTCCTTAATTTCTCTTTCTGATATTTCATTGTTTGTGTATAGAAATGCAACAGATTTCTGTATATTAATTTTTTATCCTGCAACTTTACCGAATTCATTGATGGGCTCTAATAGTTTTCTTGTAGTCTTTAGGATTTTCTATGTATAGTAGTAATATGTCATCTGCAAATAGTGACCGTTTTACTTCTTTTCCAACTTGGATTCCCTTTATTTCTTTTTCTTCTCTGATTGCTATGGCTAGGACTTCCAAAACTATGTCGAATAAAAGTGGTGAGAGTGGGCATCCTTGTCTCGTTCCTGATCTTGGAGGAAATGCTTTCAGCTTTTCACCATTGAGTATGATGTTAGTTGTGGGTTCATATATATGGCCTTTATTATGTTGAAGTATGTTCCCTCTATACCCACTTTCTGAAGAGTTTTTATCATAAATTGATATTGAATTTTATGAAAACCTTTTCCTGCATCTATTGGGATGATCATATGGTCTTCTTCAGTTTGTTAATATGGTGTATCACATTGATTGATTTGTGGATATTGAAAAATCCTTGCATGCCCGGGATAAATCCCACTTGATCATGGTGTATGATTTTTTTTTAATGTACTGTTGGAGTCAGTTTGCTAGTATTTTGTTGAGGATTTTTGTGCCTGTGTTCATCAGTGATATATGCCTGTAATTTTCTTTTTCTGTGGTATCTTCATCTGGCTTTGGTATCAGGGTGATAGTGGCCTCATCGAATGAGTTTGCAAGTGTTCCTTCCTCTGCAATTTTTTTAGAATAGTTTTATGGTAGGTGTTAGCTCTTCTCTAAATTTTCGGTACAATTCACCTGTGAAGCCATCTGGTCCTGGACTTTTGCTTGTTGGGAGTTTTTTAATTACTTATTCAATTTCAGTACTGGTAATTGATCTATTCATATTTTCTATTTTTTGTTGGTTCAGTCTTGGGAGATTGTAAATGAAAACAGATTGCTAAATGAAAACACAATGGAGGCAGGACACATTAGGTTAGATAAAATTAAACCAATACTATAGAAAATAAGTGTAAGAATTCTCCCAAAATTTCGGAAAAGAAGTAAAATAATGAGAGAAAAGACAAGAGACCCAAAGAACAGATCTGAGGGATGTAACATACAAAATAGGAATCTAAGGAGTAAAGAACTGAGCAGATAGAGAAAACAACAATAAATAATAAGAAGAAAGTTTTCCTTAAAAAAGATTTGTGTCTTCAAGGCAAAAGAATTAGAAAAGTTATAGACAGGAAACAAAGATTTCCTACCAAAAACAAACAAACAAAAAAGGATAGTCTAGCAGAGAGAAAGAGAGAGGGGAAAGATCATTAGTAACAATCTAGAGGGTGAAAGAAATAAATGATTGTGACTTGAACTGTCAAGTTGCTGTTTATGAACAGGGGTAACTGGAAGTTATTCTCATATATAGAAGGATCTAGAAAATCACACAAAAGGGCCCTTCCTAAAAAGAAAAAGAAAAAAACAAAAACTCTCAATCAGTTCTTTAGGCTAAGATTTTAATCAAAATAGAAAACACAGAAACAGGGAGCTAGTAAAATTAAGAAAATTATTAATGTACAACAAAACCAGTGAAACATAAATGTTGTGATAACTATAATGCATTGATTTTTCTACTGCAGTAACAAATCACCACAAACTTAGTAGCTTAAACAACACAAATTTATTTTTTTACAATTCTGCAGGTTAAAGGTCTGACACGTGTCTCTTTGGGCTAATATCAAGGTGTCAGCAGTGCTGCATCCCTTTCAGAAGACTCTAGGGGAAGTTTGTTTCCTTGCCTTTTCCAGCTTTTAGAGGCTGTCAACATTCTTTATCTGATGGTCTCCTTCCTCCATCTTTAAAGCCAGCAACGTTGCATTGTTTGGACCATTCTTCTATAGTCACATCTCCCTCTAACTCTCTTCTTATGCCTCCCTCTTTTTAAGGACACTTGTGATTAGGTTGGGCCCACAAGAATAACCAGGAAAATCTTGCCATCTCAAGTTCCTTAACTAAATTACATCTACGAAGTCCCTTTTGCCACGTAAGGTAACATATTCACAGTTTCCAGGCATCTGTTCTAATTGGAGGGAAGGGGAATTTTCTGCCTATCACACGGTAATAAAACAATGTAAACATCAAACCTATTCTGAAATTACTGTAAAAATTAGTATTTTAACTCTTGTTCTAAGGTTTCATGATTATGTGTTTTCCTCATATATTTCTTTTGGCTCTGGCCTTAAATGTTGCTATTCTTAATTTTGCAAACCGACTTCTAAATTCCTATCTTTGGCTTTTGAAACCTGACACTGATTTTAGTTTCTCCTTCTGAGTTGGAGTGAGTATAGGACCGCTCTATGGGAGCACATTATATAATATTACACTCCTATGTAAAATCTACAGGTAGAGATAAAATTAAAATGCTTATTATCTCCACTGTTCCACCCTTGGATGGATGTGTGAAAGAAGGGAGATGGGGGTTGATATACTTACAGAAAAATGAAGACATTCAGGAGAGCCAAACTTTAGAATATGGGGAGAGTAATACAAACTCATATATAAAATATAAACTAAGTATAAATTACAAGATGATTCTTAAATTTTTTTTTGTTTGGTCTATATTTGAAGCATGAAGTCATGATTTTTAAAACTGTAAAGTGATAGACAAAGTTTATATGCATATAAAATGTAGACAAATACATATATATTTACACATATGTGTATGTAGATATGCATACAACATATCTGTAAGTTATCAAGGAATAAATAAGCTTTCACCTCAGAGAAGCTGTTACTTGAAGCAATTTTTACATGCTATTGCGCAAAGTGTAGAACTAAGAGGAATGTAAATATAAGTTACGCTTGAAAACCTGCTTTGGCTAAAACCCTGAATTCTTTTTAAATGATGAAAGAAAAATGGGATTACAGTAGATATTTCCAATCCAGTTTTTTAAAAGTAGTGTTAATGTCTGCCTGTTAAAGGAGGTCATTATTTGTAACCTAAATCTGTTGATGTTTTTCTTGGACATTGATTCATTAGAAGAATATTCATAGGCAAGACATTCCTGCCAGTTGTCTGAAAAGCAGATTGAAATAAATTGGCAGGAGGGGTTTAGGCATGAATGAGAACTCTGCTTGCCTGCTTCCTTTCCAACATGTATAGGGAAAAATTTGCGACATTATCTCTAAACTGGAAATTTTGATCAGATTATACCCAGGCTTCTGAATTTTAAAAAAGTAACTATACAAGAAAAGTATTGGCAGGAATTTTAAGCTATTACATATATTTGAATGAAGTATATAACTAGATCTATTAAGTTCAAAACCACATTTTAAGAACGATATGAATGAACTCCCAGGTAGTTGTAATTGAGGTGGTGGGAACCATGCCATAAAACAAATGAGTGAATGAGTGGGAAAAGTATCATTTCAAACAAATAAGTCCAAGAAGAACGTGGAGCAGAGTTATTCCATGTTGCCCTCTGGGTTAGGTACCTCCTAATTGCCACTTCAGACCCAGTCTCTACCTTTCTAGACCCTGGGGCCTACAATTCCTGCAATTTCTATACTCTACAATTTCAAGACCAGGGTCAGCAAACTTTCTATAAAGGACCAGATAGCAAATATTTAGGCTTTGTAGGCCATATGGCTTCTGTTACAAATACTCACCTCTGCTGCTGTAGCACAAAATCAGTTATAGGCCAACCTTATGTATTAAAAAAGGCTGTAAGCAAAAAAAAAAAAAATCTGTGGGCCTGTTCTAGACTCCAGCCTTCAACTCCCTATAGGTACATGAGGCTGGGGGTTATGTGGTTTATAGACCACAAGTCTTGTGATATGAGGAGATCTTAGAAAATAGGATTCTTAGGGTGTGGGGAGAAAATAATCACAAATAGTACAAAGATAGAGCTCTCTTTCAAATCATAAGAAAACTATCAGACCTGTGAAAGGACTCAGTTGTCTGGCAAAACAGGGAATCATTATGATGAATTATTTTTTAATGCCCCCCAAATAGAAGTTTATTTATGAAATAAGAAAAGAAAACATAGTAAGGGGCAGTATCATTGACAACCCTCCAATTCTAAGGCCAGGGACAGCCCTGCTTAAGAATGAAGCTGGAGCAGGACAACAGAGAATTCCCCTACCACTGTTGTCATAAGGTTAGAAAGTACCAAATAACAAGCAACACATATCTGTCCCTGAGAAAGAGCTAAGAAAATTGAGATACAAGCACAAAGGGAAGGCTGAGAGCTGAAGGTGGGACAAGAACATTGAGGAAAAACCTCTGGCTGCACAGCTCCCAAGATTAACACGAGATAACTCTGAAGGGGACAGTAGCAGCAGCAAAAATCAAACCAGCTCAGAGACTGCATAAAGTGATACAATCTCCCACACTACTGGTCTAACAGAAGAGGCATACCCATTCCCAGCCATGAATATTATGTGACTCAGTTCCTGCTTATGCTACACACAACGACTGGCATTCAAAAAAAAAAACTATGAGACACAAGCAAGAAAAAAGAACCCACTGTCAAGAGACAAAGCAAGTAACAGAACCAGACTCAGAAGTGACCCAATCATTGGAAATATCAAACAGGGAATTTTAAATACTATCATTTATAAATAATAAATTATTATTATAGTGGAAAACATAGTCAACAGGCCTGAACAGATATGGAATTTAACAAAAAAGATGTAAGCTATAAGAAATAGTCAAATAGAAATTCTAGAAATACCTTCCAAAAATGAAATCGAATTTTTGAGACTAAAGAATGAGTGAATGAATGAAAATAAGAGAATTTAATATCAGCAGACCTACACCACAGGAAATTAAAAAAAAAACAACAACAATCCACAGGTCTTTAGGCAAAAGGAATATGATACTGGACAGAAACATGGATCTATACAAATATGTGTAAATGAGGAATTCTAGGAGCAGTTAAAGTGCAGGTGAATATAAAAAACATTTTTCCTCGCTTGTATTTGCTCCAGAAAATAATTGAATGTCTAAAGAAAAACTAGTAGTTATGCATTAGGGTTTATGGCATATATAAATGTATCATGGATGACATCATTGGCAGTATGCTGTTTTAAGAATTACACTCTAAGTAAGGCAGCATAACACTTGGGGTACACTGTTATTAATTAATGATGTACATTGAAAGCCCAGGGGCAACCACTACATTTTTTAAAAGAGGTATATATAATAAGCTAATCATGGAGATAAAATAGAATTGTGTAAATTAATCAAAAGTAAGCCATGAAAAAGAGACAAGGAAGAACAAAGAACAGATGGAACAAATGGAAAACAAATAGCAAGATGGTAGATTTTAATTAAACTGTATCAGTATTTAGTCTTTTAAAAAATGGCTTAAATACACCAATTAAAAGGCAGAGACTGTCAGATTGGATAATGTCTTAGTCTGTTCAGGCTGCTATAACAAAGTACCATAGACCAGGTGGCTTCTATAAAACAGAAATTTATTTCTCACCGTTCTGGAGACTGGGAGTTCAAGATCAAGGCACTGGCAGATTTAGTGTCTGGTGAGAGCCTGCTTCCTGGTTCCTAGACAGTTGTCTTCTCACTATGTCCTCACATGGCAGAAGGGGTGAGTGAGCTCTCTGGGGTCTCTTTTATGAGGGCACTAATCTTATTCAAGAGGGCTCTGCCCTCATGACCTAATCACCTAAGGCCCTGCCTCCTAATACCGTCACATTGAGGGTTAGTATTTCAACATAAGAATTAGAGGGTGGGAGGTGGCACATACAATTTATAGTAGATAAAAAGCAAGACCCAACTTTATTCTGTCTAGATGAAACCATTTAAATATAAAGAGATATGTAGATTAAAAGCAAAAGAATGCAAAAGTGTATGCTGTGCCAACACTAATCAAAAGAAAGCTGGAGTGACTATATTAATATCAGACAAAATAGACTTCAGATCAAGGAATACTACCAGGAACAAAAGAAGGACATTACATCATGATAAAGGGTGCAATTAAATAATAAGGCATAGCATTCCTAAATGTGTATGCATTTAACAACAAAATCTCAAATTACATGAAGCAAAAACTGGTAGAATTAAAAGGAGAAATAGATAAATCCACAATTAGTTTTGGAGACTTCAATGCTTCTCTGTCAAAAGTCAATAGAAAAGTAGACAAAAAAACCGTAGATACAGAAGATTTGAAAAACACTATCACCTAACTTCATCTAATTAACATTTATAAAATGCTTAGCAATAACATTAGCAGAGTACACATTTGTTTCAAGT
Organism: Monodon monoceros; assembly: GCF_005190385.1. Lineage (NCBI taxonomy): Eukaryota > Metazoa > Chordata > Mammalia > Artiodactyla > Monodontidae > Monodon > Monodon monoceros. Next base: position 52,624,469 of record NW_021703772.1, on the reverse strand, counting down.
ACTCATGGAACATTCACCATATTCGATACATAAATCAAATATTAACAATTGTAAAAGAATTGAAATCATATAACATGTTATCCATAACAGAAGTCAACTAGAAATCAATAAAGACATTTGCAAAATATCCTAACGTCTAGAAATTAGATAATACACTGTTTTAAACAATTCATGAGGCAAAGAAGTCACAAGGGAGATCACAAAATACTTTGAATTGAATAAAAATCAAAACATCACATCAAATGTTGTGGGATGTTGCTTAAGTAGTGCTTAGAGAAAAATCTAGACATCAAATGCTAACATTAGGAAAGAGGGAAGGTCTTAAATCTATTATCTAGGTTTCTACCTTAAGAAATTATGAAAAGAAGAGCAAATTAAACCTAAGGAAAAAGGGGAGAAAATTACATTTAATCTGAAGCATAAAAACAGTAGAATGAAATTAAAAACTGGGTGTTTTTTTGACAGATCAATAAAAATGATAAAACTCGAGCCAGCCTGATCAGGAAAAAAAGAGAGAAGACACAAATAACCAACGCCTGGAATGAGTAAGGAACATCACTGTAGAACCTATAGATATTATAAGGATAATAACAGGCTATCAGTTTTATGTCCTTAAATTTGACAGCTTAAAAGAAATGAACAAATCCCTTACAAGACACAAACTACCAAAGCACACTGAAGAAGAAACAGATAATCTGATTAGTCTGACATCTATTAAAGAAATTAAATTTGTACTTAAGAAGTTTCTAAATAATAAGACTCCACACCTAGATGTTCTCACTTATAATTTCTATCATACATTTAAGGAAAAAATTACGACAATTCTACAAAACTTTTCAAAGAAATAGAAGTTAAAAGAACACTCTTTGTTTTATGAGGCCAGTATTACCCTGATATCAAACCAGTTAGAGTACAAGAAAACTATAGACTAGCCTTAATGAATATATATATATACACTTTTTTTTTTTAGGTGACAGGATCAAGTGAGATTTGCCCCAAGAATGCAAGCCTAATTCAACATTTCAAATTTAATCAAAAGGCAAAGCTATGTTGATGAAATACCAATCAGTGGTTGCCAGGGGCTGGGCTGGGGCTTGGGGTAGAAACTGACTACAAAGGGGCCTGAAATAACTTTTAGTAGGGATGAAACTTTATATATATCTTGATGGTTGTGGCAGTTACATGAGTTTATACATTTGTCAAAACTCATAGATCTATACACTAAAAAAGGTGAATATTGTATGTAAATTATACCTCATTGAATCTAACTTCAAAAAAAATTGTCACCCTACATTCAAGCAAAATAAGAACAAATTTTTTTATTTCCTCAAATATTTTTTGAATGTTTGCTATGTAAGTGACACTGTTTGAGGGCTACTATCTAGATATACCTTTTGCTTTTCATTTTCTTTTAAGTATAATGTGAGTTGTGTGTGACATATTGATTTTTTCCAGTAAATATTTTCATTGACATAAAATAGTACCTTAATGGCCCAATTGAAGTATTATTTAAGAAAGCTTTTTCTACTTTTTTTTAAAAATTCTGAATTCCCTTTCTTTTCATGATAAATCTGTAAGCAAGTAGGTGAAATCATGAACATAAAACAATTTTGTTTGTTTCAAAAACTATTTCAGGGGCTTCCCTGGTGGCGCAGTGGTTGAGAGTCCGCCTGCCGATGCAGGGGACGCAGGTTCGTGCCCCGGTCCGGGAAGATCCCACATGCCGCGGAGTAGCTGGGCCCGTGAGCCATGGCCGCTGAGCCTGCGCGTCCGGAGCCTGTGCTCTGCAAGGGGAGAGGCCACAACAGTGAGAGGCCCGCGTACCGCAAAAAAAAAAAAAAAAACTATTTCAGAAATTCACAGTGAAGTAAATGATGTTTTTGTTCTTGTTCTGTTACTTGGTAAGGACAATTGTTAGTCTAACCATCATTTTAAAATTAGGGTAAATAAAACTTTTTCTATACAATGCTTTTGACAGTTAGCATGCTGTTGTATGGAATGAGAAGGAGGAGTGAAGGAGTGTCAGAAATGATGCTGGGACTTTGAATTGCTTTTTTTTTTCATGAAGTACATTGATAAATTGCTTATCTCATACAATAACCCACAATCAATATGCTATAAAACTCATTACCATGAATTAGAGAGAAGTGAGAAATGTTAGCTTATCCTTTAAGTGTTAAGGCTGTAATACTTAGCATCATTTTAATGAGTTGCCTGTGATTTATTCACCATCTAGTATTAATTGAAAAAAAGACATCTCAGATAATACTGCTCATTGAAATAGATAAAGGAGCATTTTTGGAAATAAAGCGATACTTTGTATAGAATTTCTTTCTAGACACATATTTGGGGTAACAAATCATTGTAGAAATTTAGAGTTAAAATGTATTTCTAAGAGAATATATGTGTTCTCAGGCATGAAGCCCTCTATGCCATATGCTTTGGTTGATGCAGGCTGAAATCTGCTCAAAGGGAGGTAAATACATTTAATATTCACTAGTGTGAACTGGGCCATCTCACTATTTCAGAGTACGTAACTGATTTTGCTGTCCTGTTTATAATATTCCTGCTTTGCATGAACGGGAAGAAAAACTCTCTCCCCAAACTTTCACTTATTTTTATTTCTTATTATACAAATATTTTAGAAATTATAATTAAACACCAAATAAAAGGACAGCATTTGTTCACAATCTTGTCACCTCAACAATCAAATTTTAAGTTTTCTATTATCCTTTTGAAGCCTTGACAGTCTGTCTATAAAATTTTTTTTTTGAAATGTGTGTTAGGGGACAAAATCAATATAATTTTAATACTATAACCATGTATTCAACTTCAAAATGTCTCTGGTGGTTAGGTTTCGGCACACGTGTTGTTTTTTTTTTTTTTACATCTTTATTGGAGTATAATTGCTTTACAATGGTGTGTTAGTTTCTGCTTTATAACAAAGTGAATCAGTTATACATATACATATGTTCCCATATCTCTTCCCTCTTGCGTCTCCCTCCCTCCCACCCTCCCTATCCCACCCCTTTTTGACATAGCAGTAAACATAGCGACGAAACTGTTTATTCATTCATTCACCAAATATTTATGAAGTGCCAACATTATTTTAGGAGCTTAAGATATAGCAGACCAAAAAAAATCTCTGCTTTCTTGAAGATTAAATTCCAGGGGATTGAAGACAGATGATAAAAAAAAAAGTACGTTATATTACTGTTAGAAAGTGATAAATACTTTGGTTAAAAAATAGAGAAGATATGGGGGGTGTCAGGAGTGCCAGGGCAGGGGGAGATGCATTGCCATGATAAATACTAGTATAAACTGAGTAGGTCTCCTTGAAAAGGCGACACTGGAACAAAGACTTAAAGGAGGTGAAGTGGTTAGCCTTGTGGATGTCCAGACAGGGGCCAGAGCCAGGCTGAGGCCCTAGGGAGAGCAGGAAGGGAGGCCAGCGTGGCTGGAGTGCAGGGACCAATGTGGAGAATGGTAGGGGATGAAGAGAGAGAGCTGGTGGGGGAGGGGCAGGGGAGGGCTTTGTGAGCCACTGCAAGGCCTTTAGCTTTTGGGTTGTATAATTATCTTGTATTCTTGTTGCTTATTTTTTCCCCACTTACCATCATATCAGAAACATTTTCCATATCATTTCATCCTCTTCTACATCAGGTATATGGCACAATAGAAAGTAATTCCCCCAGTGATGTTAGCCTGACCAATGGAGCATAAACAACCTTCTATGAAAAAGAAAACAGGGAAAGATACAAGTCAGTTAGATTTTATTTTTGGAATCTCTCATTTTTCTCACAATTTATTTCCATTTTCTTCTTTCTCATCCCCATTACCACATATAGGTGCCTAGAGGGAAAAAAACCTGTTCTAATATTTGTATATCTTAAAATATTAGAGACTTGATATATATATATATATATATATATATATATATATATATATTTTTTTTTTTTTTTTTTTGCTGACACTTCTTTATTTTGGATGTGGAAAAAGCAATGTTTAATACAAAAGGAAACTGCAAAGAAAGAATTTCAGGCATTGGAACCTTCTCCCATCATGTGTAAGGAAGACCTTGTTTCAGGGGTGGCTAGGATATCGACTCAGTAGTGGTTGATATAACAGATGAGTCCTTAATAAGCCAGTGTGTTTACCCTCCTGTGAATGCATGTGGCTAGAAATGGAATTTGGTCCAAAGATGACTATTTAAAACCATATAATTCTGAGGCACATATATCTTTAAGAAAGTCTGTCTTCTTCCCAGGAGATAGTGTTAGAATTGACCTGTCTTCACATCTCTATGCTAGCTTTTCTGCGAGCCTTACTCATTTTCCCAAAACTCTTGTCAGTGTCCATTGTATATGAAATAAATAGAAACCAGAGCCTGCTCATTACTATGAGATACTGTCATGCACTCACATTATTATTTCTTTTTTGATGCAACTGCCTAAAATGTGTTCTTAAAATGTGGCAGTTAAACAACAGATTCAAATTTCTGTTTTTGCTTTCAAGTGACTAGCTAATTAGATGATTTATATTTAAATGCTATCCAACCTATGCAGTTGTTCATTATATTTATTTCCAGTGTAAATACAAACTTTAAAACAACAAAACTTAGAATAAATATTGGTTACCTAAAAATGAATGCACTCATTTCATTCTGTGTTATTCTGCCGATTTCACATTAGATTTGTTTCTATGTAGAAGCACATTGGTTAATAGAATTAATTCTCCCACGTGTTCACCATTTGTTCCTTACAGGAATAGTTAATCCTAAGACTTAAAATGAAATATTTCAGATGTTGTTTTGCTTGATTGCCATGTTATATTTAGGTAAGCATTTGCCTTTTAGCGCTCTCAAAGCTGTGTAATGTGATATACTATGAGTTTAATTTCTCTAAGTCCATACTTTATTTCATTGACATAAATGCATGGATTTCAGTAAACTGAAACTCCTATTTATAGGAGGCAGAATTAGTTTTAGTTACGTAGTGTAGGTATCCTCCTTTTTCCTCATTTTTGCTTTCAAACCATTTCTCCTTCAGCACTGCCTGCTTCTTTGAAGTGCATTTTATCAGTTTTTCTTTTTTTTTATTATCAGTTTTTCTTTTTCCTTTTTACTATCATCTACCAATGCCAGGAAACTGTCCTCCCCACGTGGATCTTATACTTACTGGTTACTTTAATACATGGGTCACTGTACTCTTCATTCTAGTGATTTATTGTCTACAACAGTGACCCCCACTCCTGGCATCCAAGTTCATTGGCACTTCCCCTGCAAAAGATGTTTTTCTCCTTATCTGCGCTGCCTTGAAAAATTTCAGTGTCAGCCATCTCCCTCTCTGACCTCCAGTCTTTTCAGTTCTGTGACTCTATACCACCTTAGGACCTCCAGTCCATTCACTCCACTGTTTTTCACCCTCAGTCACCTCCATGTCCCCACTTAAGCTTCTGGGTCTATCAAAATCAACACAACCTTCCCCTCAACACCTTTGCCTCTCTATAAATCCCCCAATTCTCTTATTCTTTACCTATATCCATGAATCTTAATGGCCACTCATATACTGCCAGGTAATAATATTATACCTCTCAAATAAACTGACTTCCCTAGTCTGTGAAATGAATACTTCAGACCTGTTCCTTTCTTCTTTGAGTTTCTAACACGTGTCCCTATACCCGTCTTGGCCAATTACTGTCTCATATTTAGAGAGAAAATTGATGCTATCAGATTAGAACTACTCCCCTTTCCCACAAACAAATTCACCAACCACCCTACATCTACATCCACATTGCCATCGAAATAGAAAAACATATCTCTCTTCCTTTCTAAAGTTAACCCTCCATTAGTGTTCTGGATAACCTCCATTCGGTTCTGTAGGATAGTACCATGCAGTCACTAACAGTGAAGATAAGTTACTTGTGTGCCTTACTTTTTTCATCTATAACCTGGGGAATAATAAGGGTACGTCATTCAGTGTTAATGAGGTGTAATTAGTAAGTGCAGACTAACCAGATCAGAGCTTGGCATAGTTTACAAAGAGCTTTACAAAGTTTAACCATTTTTATTTTTTCTCCCTTTTTATTCCTGGAATTTCCCCCATTATCTCCTGTATCAATTTCTCACTCTCACCTAGATCACCCCCATCAGTACACAAGGATGACTTAAAACTTTCTCTAGACACCAGGAAGGTCTACCTCCAACTATGCCCTGTATTCACTGTATATATTCACTGTCTGTACTCACTGAATCTACTTCCTCATTTTCAGTTCTTTCTTCAACTCTCTTTAATCAAATTTTCAAACCCACCGCTGAAATAAATCTACTAAAGGTCATCACAGCTGCAGTTGACATGGTTGTCTTCTCCTTTTATCTTCAGACTCTTAATTTTATAGGATTTTCTTCTACTACACTCAGTAGTACTTACTACAAATTTACTCACTTCTTCTAATATACTTTTATTATTTATTTCCAGTTGGGAAACATTTTCCATGGGTCTCTTGCTATTTTCTGCACATCTTGCAATCAGAGGCACTGTCTGTCTTTGGTCCATACCATCTTTTCAAGGCTTTTTGTGTAGCAGATAGCCTTGGAGGATATAGATAGTGTCCCTCCCCAGTACAAAGAGTACGTTTGTTTACTGCCCAGTATAATAAAATAATGTGTCCCTCGGGGCAAAAGTAGAAAAGGCTAACTGTCCATTAGAAAGATTGAAGTTTCCTAGGTTCACAGTTCTTTAGGGTACAAACCCACTGCATATACAGCATCTACCAGACTCCTCTGTGTCACCCACCATGGAAACTGGGATATAAGCGTGATGTAACATGCTGATGCTCACTTTACCTGTTATGCTATGAATACAATTCTTTGCCTCTGATCTAGGAGCCTGTCTTCTGCTAAGATTCATGAAACTTTAGCAAGCTAATTTGTTAGCTTGAAAGAAGGGCAAAATCTCAGACGTTTCACAATTCTTGCCACTTCTCAGTCGCCAGTTCTTCCTCTTAGAATGTTTTAAGCTTAACCCTTGTCATTTTCTTTTCTCTATCAGCATGTTCTTCCTTGGCAAGCTTATGCAATATCCTTATAACTCCCAAATGTGTAATTGTAGCCCTGGTCTCCCCACTGAGCTGCAAATTCTTAGATTCAATTTACCTTAAACTTTGACTTAGCTATCTAATAACCATCTCAAATTTAGTATAGTGAAAATAAAGTAATTAATATTCATCACTCCCTGTTCTACCCCAAATTTATTCATCCTCAAATATTTCTCCTACCTGTAAATAGCACTAGTATCTACCCAGTCGTTTAGTTTAAAAACCTAGGTCCTGTCATATTTAGCTTTAAAATATATCATAAATCCTATCACTTCTTATCACCCCACGCCATCACCCTGATTTGAATCCCTTAAAGCTTACATCTGCATTACAGCAGTAGATTCCTAATGATGTCCTTACCCCTTACTAATTACCTATTTGTCAACCAAAGTGTTGTTTTAATCATAATCAAACAGAGTCCCTGCTTAAAAATCTTAATTTTTTATTCTCAGAATAAAATCCGAATTTCTTACCATGAATCATACATAATCTCAAAATCCAGAGGCAAACATGTTTAATAATTGTTTCCTTCTAATCCTTTTAACAATTATGTTTCCTTCTAATCTTGTTTGAATTCCCTTATGCCATTAAAATGCTTTGTGATTCATATTTTTATTGGCAGCATGATATTCCATCACATGAATGGATCATAACTTACGTAACTAATGTGCTAGTGTTGGACATAATGATTTTCCTGAAGTCAAAGAATAGGATCTCAGTTTGGCTTATTGATAGAAGTCTCCTGGCAACTATGAGAGAATACATTTTCTAGCAGAGTTAGGAAAGGAAGGTATGGTTTAAGGATGAACCACACCTAGATAACTAGTTCCCAACTAAGGCTCTGTAGGTAAAATAAATTTAGCCTATTTTATGCCTAAGTAAATGCGTAGAGTTACGTAGTTTTATTGCATTTAAACTAACTGGTCTGAAAATAAATTTTGGAAGAGTTAGCTTAAAAAAGAGGTAAAGTGATAAGAGGGGGCTGGATGGATCCATTTCTGAGACATAACCAATGTAAGACGTAAAGATCTTTTGGATTAGTGTCTAAAACAGCAGAGCTTGCTATTACACTCAAACTGAATCATGTCAAAATTGGGGTGATTTGGAGAGAAAGGATCTACCAAATATCTATGTATGCTGCAGGTAGTCTTCAAAATAAAGATGGATGATTCAATAATATTTACAAGGAATAAATAGTTACATTAGGATCATATGTATCCAGAATTTAGGTAATCAGTTTCAACAAGCAGTGGTATTTTATCTAGGACAAGATTTATTACCTCTTGGCAACATGGATTCCTTTCTTGATTTCGGATATAAAATTTAAAAAAATCTCTCCAGGAAATGCATATACGTATATAAGTATAAAGTTTTGTGTATACATTTGGGCAATTCCGAGATGCTCTGAAAAACATTGTTTCATTCTAGCTTAAGAATCACCAAGATGAGAATTAATAAAAAGTATTCAGAAGAACTCTCACTGGCAGTATCAAGAAATGTAGCCTATTAACAAAGGAAGAGTTTAAAAAAAAGAAAAAAGTTACCAAATAATCACAAGATCTCAAAATACATGGGAATTTACTGCAGTGGCAAATGGCTCTATATATCTCATGTGAAAAATCCATAATTGTATAATTGGGTCTAAACAGATTGTTACGAAAGATGTTCACAGCACATTCTCTAAGTTATAAAGAATAGCTAAATCATCTTTAGAGTTTCTAAGAAGGCACTTAATTTAATAAGGGTTTCATCAAAAAAGACTTAGTATTAGAAATTTAAAAGGTGATATGTCCAGCAATTCTGCTAAAGAGACCATCTCATTCCCCAATGATGCCAAATAAGCAAGTTGCTATTATAACAATATCAGTCTTCTAACAGTCTTCCTCACATACTTGAAACTTTTCTTAGTTATAAGATCACTTCAGTTAAGAGGAGCATTCAGGGCATCACCTTTTAAAAACAATTTCTTTTTCTTCAAGTATAGTTGATTACAAATATTAGTTTCAGGCATATGGCATAGTGATTCAATATTTTTATAGATTATACTTCATTTAAAGTTACTGTAAAATATTGGCTATATTCCCTGTGCTGTACAATTTATCCATGTAATTTATTTATTTAAACATATCAGTTTGTACCTCTTACTCCTCTATCCCTAGTGGTAACAATTAGTTTGTTCTCTATATCTGTGGGTCTATTTCTGTTTTGTTATATTCTTTCATTTGCTTTATTTTTTAGATTCCACACATATGTGATAACATAGAGTAATTGTCTTTATTTGTCTGACTTATTTCACTAAGTGTAATACGCTCCAGGTCCGTCCATGTTGCTATAAATGGCAAAAGTTCGTTCTTTTTTACGGCCTAGTAATATTCCATTGTAGATAGAGATAGCGACAGAGATAGAGATAGAGATATAGAAGTGAGCACAGGGCACATCTTCCCTGGGGTGTGCTGGCAGCTGTTACCTTGGCGGGAGTTAGGGCTGGAAATGGAAGGGCTAGAGCCAGAGCCAGGTGTGAGCCTGGGCTTCTTCTGCGCTCAGTGGCCATCACTGCCTTATTGGCCATGGGGTTGGGGCCCAAGGTGCTAAAGCAGAAGTGCAAAGAGTCAGGTCTGAGCTGGTTTCCTTCTCTTGAAGTGTGCTCTCTCCCTCCAGCAGTGGCTCCTCCACACTGCTTGAGAACAGCACCAGAGCAAAAAGGGCTGGAGCAGGTCCCTGGCATGGGCTGGGGCACACTGGGATGGTCCTGACAAGTCAGTTACTGCCCCAGGCAGCTTTTAATCTGCTACCTCTGTACCTGCAATGGCGATGGCTGTTCAGATGCAGTGCCAGGTTTGAGCCGGTCAGTTCAAGTGTGCACACTCCCCTCAGCAGATGCAGCCTTCACCCTACTGAAGAGCTCACCGGAGTAAGAGGGGCTGGTGCAAGTGCCTAGTGTGGGCTGAGGTACATGCTGGGATGGTCACAGGAAACTGGCCAAAGCCCCAGGCTGTTTTCAATCTTTTTCATCCACCTTGTTTCCAGGAGTAAGCAAGGGTATGCATGTGCTCTTCAGGAGTGGAGTTTCAGTTTCTTTAGCCCTCTGGTAAGTTCCACTGGTTTTCAAACCAGCTAAGGGGACTCATCTTCCTGGTGTCAGACCCCAAGGCTGAGTTGCCCAATATCTGGCTCAAACCCCTTACTTCCCAGGGAGGATCCCCAAGCCCTTGATATCCCCCTCCACTCTGTGTCCCCTGCTGGAGTTGTGGGTCCTGACCCAATTGCTTCCCCTCCCTGTCTGTCCAATCCCACATGGATCTTTCTAGGCTTGGTTGTAGAAGAGCCTTACTGTCAGTTTTCAGCAAGAGTTGCTCCACAGGTAGATGTATTTTTGATGTGTTTGTGAGGGAGATGAGCTCAGCGTTCTCATATCCTGCCAATCTTGATCTCCCTCTCCAAAACTCCATATCATTCTTTTTTTTTTGCCACGTAGCTCGGCTTGTGGGATCTTAGCTCCCCAACCAGGGATTGAACCCGGGCCCTCGGCAGTGAAAGTGCTGAGTCTGAACCACTGGACCGCCGGGGAGTTCCCCGTATCATTCTTTTTAAATGTGTCCAAGGGATATATTATATTTTCATGATTGTTTGTTGTTTGGTCCCACCAGTGAAGCTTCTGCAAAAGTCCAGTGTTTTTTTGTTTGTTTGTTTTTGCCTTCTCCAGCAGGGAAGGCAGCCAGTGGGCCTGGGTGTCCCTGCTCAGAGAACTAGGTGGGCATCACCTGGCCTTGAATGTGCATGGTGTTCGGCTGGGGATCACTTTCTTATAGTTAAGAAACCTTTACAGTTTTGCCAAAATTGATTGTAATAGATTGTTAACAGATTGACATAATTTAAATGAACAAGAGAATTCATCATTTAAAGAAATCCTATGGTGAAAGATTTATTTAATGTGAATTTCTTTAAAACTCATTGACTTTACCACTTCACTCACATTAGGATGGCTATAAGACAGACAACAAACAAGTTTTGGTGAGGATATGGAGAAATTGGAACTCTTGGGAATACAGAATGGTACAGCTACTTTGGAAAATGATTTTGCAGTTTCTTTTAAAAAGTTAAAACATAGTTACCCTATGACCCAATATTTCCACTCCTAGGTATATGTCCAGGAGAGCTGAAAACATATGTCCACATAAGAACATGTATGTGATTGTTCATAGAAGTCAAAACATGTTCATAATGGCCCAAACGTGGAAGCAACCCAAATGTCCATCAACTGATGGATGTGTAAGCAAATCATGTATGCTATATGTACACAATAGAATATCATTCAACCATAAAAAGATTGAAGTATTGATTCATGCTACAACAAGGATAAATTTTGAAAACATCATACTAAGTGAAAGAAGCCATACACGAAAGGACAAATATTATATGGTTCCATTTATATGATATATCCAGAATAGGCAAAAGTATAGAGACAGAAAGTAGGTTGGTGGTTCCCAGGGCCCGGAAGGAGGGGGGGATGGGGAGTAAGTGCTAAAGGGTATAGAGTTTCTTCAGGAGTGGTGAAAGCGTTCTGGAATTAAGGGTGAGAGTTGCACGCTTTGTGAATAGACTAAAGATTTCTGAACTTTACATTTTAAAGGGGTGAATATTATACAGGTGAATTATATCTCAATAAAAAAGTCATCCTCTTTATAAATTTGGATATTTTACGCATCAGCTCTTGAAGTGAGCCACACCCTGGATTTGATTTTCCTGGTGTGTGACACTTCTGTAACTGAGCCCAGATGCTTCCAAATAAAGGGATGGCTCTAATTAAGCAAAGTTATAAAATAAAAGGGACAGTGATTTTTAAGGACTAGGTAGCCCCTCTCTTCCCTCCTCCTTCTTTTTCCTCCCTCTCCCCCCACCAATTACAGACTCCTGAAGGATATTTCTATTGTAAAGTAAACATCTCTGTCAAGAAGTTGCAAGAGGGCGCTGAGTACTTTCTTTGGTACTCTATTTCCTTACTGATTTATACAGTTCAAAGTAAGTATTTGATCTTTCAGCTACAAAGCAGATGCAACCCAGCCTGGGGATGCTGAAAATTGTTAATTAGGAAAATGAAAGGGGGAAGGAGAAGAAATTTAGCAAATACACTTAAGCTTTACATGAAGGAAAGTAATAAACTTCTACATAAACATCTGTGGTTTATGAGAGCACCATATACTTTATTATTAAGCAGAAATCATGAGGTAGCAGAGAATACACCAATGATGGTATATATTTGCCAGAACTAGATAAATTGCCTGAGAGTATAAAGGTTACATTTGTTAATAATAGCACCATAAGGTTATTTTATTATTTTCCCTCGGGGAAGGATTTTTCAGTATTCTACTGAGTATGAAGGATTCCCTTTCTTCTTTCATGGTTTCAAAGATCTTGTATGTTTTTATCTAATGGAGAAATAACACTCAACAGTATAAACTATTCTATAAACTCTGAGGCTTTTTCCTGCTGGACCTTAGCATCTGAACCATACGTAATTTGTAGCCCTGTCATTAAACTACTGAGATTTCCTCTCTTAATTCTCAGCTGACATGAGTAGACACAGAATCACAGAGTTCTGGGTAATTATTGCATTGAAATTTTGCTTCTTTCATAGAATATTTTGTTATTATGATGAAATGCTTGGTCAATGCCCAACCTATTTATTTTGAGTTTGACCAGGAGGCATTTCCTTTTAGAAGAAAAATAGTCTTTTGAATCTTTGCATCCATAAAATTTTGATGGTTGCTTATAACATGGCCAACATGATTCAGCAAGTTATGTAACAATGTTCAGTTTTCAGTTGTCTATATGGAATTGTAACAATGATTGACATGCTCAAGGCACTGAAATCGCAATATAGAACTAATTTCAAGCAGTAGGAAGAATTTATTTCAGAATGATGTGTTTCTTAGTATGGAGGATTAATGGAATAAAGAGGGTCTCTGGAGGGGATCAGTCAAATATCAGTATTTCATGTTAGTTCACACTAGTCATGTACAAGGAGAGAGTAGAATTGAGTTTACCAAATGATTAGGCTTGGCTCTAGAAAAGGCCAAGGATTTCATATCATAGAAATTAGATATCGTGGTAATAACAGATACAAGAACATTTAAAGTAGGTGATCAGGGGACTTCCCTGGTGGTGCAGTGGTTAAGAGTCCGCCTGCCAATGCAGGGGGCACAGGTAAGAGCCCTGGTCCGGGAAGATCCCACATGCCGCGGAGCAGCTAAGCCCGTGTGCCACAACTACTGAGCTTGTGCTCTAGAGCCTGCGAGCCACAACTACTGAGCCTGCGTGCCACAACTACTGAAGTCCACGTGCCTAGAGTGCATGCTCTGCAACAAAGAGAAGCCACCGCAATGAGAAGCCCATGCACCGCAACAAAGAGTAGCCCCCGCTCACTGCAACTAGAGAAAGCCTGCACGCAGCAATGAAGACTCAACACAGCCAAAAATAAATAAATTTAAAGATAAAGTAGGTGATCAGTGTATAGGTGGTGTATGGAGGCAACAGAAATATCTATCATGTGAATATAGAGATTCCAATAGTGCTTTATCCAATTTCTGAAACTTTCCACCCTGATTGCTTTAGTCATTTCTTTTCAGTCTCCATGTCTCTTGTATGGCTCCTTTTCGTTATCAGCATAACCACCTTAGGCTAGTTCTACCAGCCCAGTCTTACTCTTCATGATAAGAATGTGACCACAAATCCTTCTGATGCTGTCGGAGAAGATCAGGCACTACCAGGTCTCAGTTCATGGAATTGATGTAATAACTTATGAAAAATGATGACAGTATAATATTTGTGTCAAATATTTTGTGAGCTAGTCACAGTTCTTTGAGCACCTAGGAAATAAGAGGGTATATTAATTCAAGATATTGATGATGTTATTATTTATATCATCATCACTAAATATTAGGTGACTTCTCAATACTTTGTGAAGTTTTGTCTTTTTAGGTATGACTGGTTCTATTATCTTTTAACTTGTGATTTTAATTTCACATCAAATTTGTGATCCTTTGAAAATAAGGAAGAATAAGCGAACTATATTCAAGAAAAATATCCCTAAAATAGAACACTATATTGTAGTATGGGAGATTTGAAGAAAATATTTCTTAACATTTTCTTCCACATTAAGATATTTAAATCTAGCCCAATTACAAGTTTTGTTTTGGTTTCTTTAATATTTTCTATTTAGTTCTCCTGTTCTTATTTGCTAATTTGCTTTAAGCCTCAAAGGTATATGAGTTTGTTTGTATTTTTAAGTAGATCTCCGGTGCAGAATTGAGTTTCTTACTCCCCAGATCTTTGCACATTGTCATCATTCATTCCAGTCAATTCAAGGCTTCAAACTTGTCTACTGTATTTTTTTTCCTTCTTCCCAGTACCCTTTCCCATTCCCCTCATGCTCATGGGCATCATCCTATCTGTGATACAGGTCTTAAATATGCACATATCCCTGTAGTATTGTTTTGTGGGAGGGTATTTTTAAAATTATATATAGGATATTTTGCTGTTAAGCTCTCTGTGTTCTACTTTTCATACTTTAACACATTTGAAATCTCACCACTCTGTGGTATGTACATTCACTTTCTTTTTTTTTTTCATTGTAGATGGTTATTCCATTATCTGCATGGTTTATATTTTACACATCCTTGGTTAGCAACAACCCAGGTTGTTTCTAGCTTCCTGCCATCACTAACAGTGCTGCAGTGAACATTGTTATACATGTTTCCTTAGGAAGCTGTGTGAGAACGTCTCTGGTTATGTATATCTAGGATTGGAGCCCATGGGTTATAAGGCAAATGGATAATTTATCCCAGTGTATATAATAACAATTTTCTTTCAGAAATATCTATACCAATTTATAGTATTCTTAACAGCAGTAATGAGAGTTTCTCTTTTTTCTTATCTTTGTCAACATTCATTATTAAATGCTTTTCTTATTTTTGCCTTTCTGACTGATGTAAAGTGATATCTCATTATTGTCTAATTTTGCCTTTATCTGATTAACAGTAGCATTGAACATTCGTTCATGTATGTTCTTGTTAGCCATTGCATCTTCTCTTTCTGTAAATTGCTTATTCATCTATTTTGCTCATTTTTTTCTATTGAGATTCCTGTCTTTTTCTTGTCAATTTATGAATATTTTTCTTAGTATGCCATCTGTCTGTTGACTTTGTCTATGTTGTTTTTCATTAGATAGAAATTTTTTTTATTTTTTACTTATTTAAGAAATGTTTAATTTTAATGTAGTAAAATCCACTTTTAATTTTTATTTATTTATTTATTGCCTAATAGTTTGTATGTTTGGGGTTTTATTTAAGAAGTTTTTTTTCTATGCCTAGGTCACAAAAAAGTTTTTCTACATTTTAAAAAATCTTTTTAATTTTAACACATACATTTTTAATCTGTCTGCTATCTATGCTATGGTAACATGAAAGTTTAGCTTTACTTTTCTTCATATAGTGAACCTGTTTTCCGAATACCATTTATAAACGGTCCTTTTCCCCATTGCTTTGTAGTGCTATATTTTCCTTCCATTTTCTATTCCGGTCCATTTGTTTGCTTTTCTGTTCCAGAGTTAATACAGTATCAAATTTTTTATCACTATAGTTTTGGTCCTGTCTTCATATCTGTTAGAGAAAGTCCCTCCCCTCCCACCCTTTTATGCACCCTTTATTTTCTCTTTCAAATCTGACTTAGCTATTTATGGACCTTTATTCTTCCATATAAATTTTAATATGAGTTTTCCAAGTTCCTCTTCAAAGATCTACTTGTAAATATGTCTCTTAATGACCATATATGGCAGCATATTGCTACATTTTGATTGTTATTTAAAATCAGGAAGCTATTTCCTTAAACCTTTTGAAAATGTTATTCTACTCTTTTCTACACACTCAGGTGTACTTTTATCAAGCCTGACTTTTTCCGGTGGTCCACTCTTCTCTCTAGAAACTTTCAAATTTTTTCTCTTTGTCTTTAATATCCATGCATTTTACCGTCATGTTTCTAGGCTTGGCTTTCTTATTCTCCATGCTTTATCACTCTGAAGTTTTCCATCCTCTTTCAGTTAGGGAAATTCTTGGACATCATTTCTTGAACTAGCTCCTCGCCTGTGCCTACATACATATTTTCTCTCCAAATGGGACTTCTTTTTTATATATATTGATATTTCTATTGCTGATTCCATATATCTTGACCTGTTTACCCTTTCCCTTTCTTCTTTCCAATTGCTTTTTGGGAAAATATTGTAGGCTAGTTTCCAGTGCCCTATTTCATTCTTCTCCTGGATCCTTTTAGTTATTTATCCATTGCATTCATAATTTATTTAAACTCACATATTTTTCACACCAAGTATGCCTGCCTGGTTCTTGTTTAGAAGTGCTTGTTCTGCTTCATATTCCAACGTATTGTCTCTTAATTTGTTGAAAATTAGTTTTATTAGTTTTATTTTGAGTAACAAATAAGATAGTAAATAAATGATAAGAACTGGTAAACCCAGTATTTGCATTTGGGTTTGTTGTCTTTGTTTTGTAGCGGTTATTAACGCTCCTCGGATGTCTAGTTATTTTTGCCTTTGAGCTTGTTTCCCTCTGGCTGGTTTTGTAAACAGGAAGGCCCAGGTTCTAGCTTGTGCTGCTCCTGAGGGCTGAAGGTGGGTGGCGGGATGATGTTCTGGGGCAGAGAGCCCACCATGCTACACACTGGGCTTGGCCATCCTTTGCTCTCTCCTCACCAGATGATCTTTAATGCTTGGTTGTAGTAGGTTAATGCTGGGGATGGGTTTGGTGATGCTGTGGGGTTTGCTATAATCACCAGCCCTTTTGTTATCCATCTTAGCCTTTGTGAGTCTCCTGTACATCCTGGGTGTTATCTGCTGATCCAGTGACCCTAGGTAGGCAGTGCTATTTTTCTGTCCCATGAGTTATCATGTGGCCAGTATAATTAAAAAAAAAAAAAAAGAGCTTTACAGATGCATAGATATAGAGAACACAAACTAATGGTTAACAGTGGGGCAAGGGAAGGGAGGAGAAGCAATATAGGGGTAAGGGGGAAAAAGGGGGGTTATTATGGGATTATATAAAATAATATATGTGAAGTTTTTGAAAATTGTAAAGCACTATAAAATTTAAAGAATCATTTAATTTTAAAAAAGAATAAAAATAAATAAATAAAATTTTAAAATACAGCTTAAAAGCCCTCCCCATCTTATTCCCCCACTGTGGTACCTTGTTCCTCGGACACATCTGCCCAATTTTCAAGCACTTCTCTCCATCTTTGTCTGTTTTTTTCCTTCATATTCACTTTGTTTTTCCTCTAGGACAACTTCTGTGATAAAAGGAGAGGAGAATGCCAACATCTAGGCTAATGCTCAGTTTTGTTGAATCCCATCCATATTTGTTTTCAAATGATGGATATCAAAATAGTACCAAATTTAATTGAATGCTCTCTTTGTGCCAGGCCTGTGCTAAGTGTTTTTCCATGCATTGCCTCATCTCATCCTCATAAACATTCTAAGAAATAGGTGCTTTTATTATCTTCATTTTACTGATGAGAGAATTGAAGTCTAGATAAACTACTTCACATAGGTAGTAACAGAACTAAGGTGCAAATTTAGGGTGTCAGATTCCAAAGTCTTTTCCTTTTAGGCTATATTGTAATTTAGTGTTTTGGTTTAAATTATGTTTGTTCTGGGTGGATGGACTTCATGGTGTTCAAGAACCTTCTAAAAATGTGTCCAAAATTTGGTGTTTGTACATACAAGATATTTTTACCTTGGATTGAGTCCCTTGCTTTCATTGGAGTCTCAAAGGTGTCTATGAGTTCCCACAAGGTGAAGAACCACTTTAAGAGTCAAAACTTACATGAGGGCTTAGGTCCTAAAGGTAGCCAGTAATGCAAAACAGTGGTGTATAGTGATTTACCTCCGAAATTTGTTAAATGACCCCACATTTAGACTGAGCCGATAGAAGCTCAGAAGCCAAGAATTAACATTTTTTATTTCTCTTCACTTTTGGTGCGGGTATTTCTTTTCCTGGAGCAGTGGAGAACAAGTTAGTTTGAAAATATGATAGGGGTAGAGGAAGGAGGGTTAAATAAAGGATTTTATCTCAATAGCTTGTATAATTGCATTCATTTATTTCAGTGCTCAAACAATGGAAGTTAACTGCAAATTGAAAAAAAAAAAATTTAAGACAATATCAACCAGGTATGAAGAATAGGAGTTAAATAGCCATATGTTCAGTGACAGGTTCTCCATGCCCTAAAGCTGTGCAGTCATGTACCAGCCCCAGGAGCTGAGTGCCCCAGTGACCCTTTTCACTCTAGTCAGAATCTGGTGGATTTTCCATTCATAGGCTCTCAGGAGGATGAGGGCTGTGAAAAAACTTCTGACACATCTTTCCGGCAAATAGAATCCTCTGTGATGAAGCTTAGATAACAACCTCTCCAAGGTGTCAGAGGCTTAACTTGGCTCACCTTCAGACCTGACCCGGCCTCTCAGGGCTCCTTTGTACCAGGGGTACCCCTGGTTCCCAAAGCCCTTTTTTTTTTTTTTTGCGGGCCTCTCACTGTTGTGGCCTCTCCCGTCACGGAGCACAGGCTCTGGACGCGCAGGCTCAGCGGCCATGGCTTACGGGCCCAGCCGCTCCGCGGCATGTGGGATCTTCCCGGACCGGGGCACGAACCCGCGTCCCCTGCCTCAGCAGGCGGACTCTCAACCACTGCGCCACCAGGGAAGCCCCCAAAGCCCTTTTTACAGCAGCCAGATTATCCATGCTCAAGGGAAGCCTGAACTGAATTGGCCTCTGGAAACAGATAAATAAATTGGCGAATTAGATCAACCTTTGCTCTTCTGAAGTAAGCTCTAAAGCATAAACATATTTCATAGAAAAATACTTATATGATAGACATGTAAGACTTTTAAAAATGTATGTCCTATCAGAGTTAGAGTACAGTGCTAAGTAAAATGAGAGACGATCTAGTTTCTGTATCTATATCAGAAAATGAGAGGTTAGAAAATGTCAACATGTGCCATATGCTACTTTCATAGTTCAGTCATTCACTTAAAACAATGGTGATTTATAATACTGAAACTTTTTAAAAGTCTGCCAGTTTCAGCCTTGAGATGTTCTGTGTTCTCTAGAAAGTGTCAGTTTACTGGGGTTTCTGGTCTCACATGGACCTTAAATAAAACTCCTCTGTGAAGTGTTAGCTGGTAGCTTGTAGAAAATGTTTTCTTGCCAAAGACACAGAACGTGGATCTCGAGTTGCCCCCAAATGAGTAACTGACTCTGAAGATGTCAGGAGTAAAATGACTCCATTTTACAGTCTCTCCTAGCGGCAAGGAGCTTCTCACTTCCAGAATAAATTTATGGCAAGATCTGTTCTTTTAGCTGGTAGGATGTTGATCAGCAAAGCTTTCCTTCCAGCTTGCTGACAAGGGGAAAGGCCCGTCCCAGTTGCGAGGTGTATGTGACTTGTGAAATGCAAGTCTGTATAACTGGGCATGCATGATGGTTCCACTGAAAGTCTTTGGATGTTACAAGCACAACTATTTGTCGATTGCACTCACGTGGGGATACCACACCTCCCTCCTGTATGTGGGGTTTTGATTCTTCCTTCTTGCAGTTCCCCAATATGATACTCTATTTGATAGTCCCTAAGCATCTCATTTCATTTAAAACCCCAGTCTGGTATTCTCATGTGTAAACCATAGTGCAGCTTTACATAAACTGTAAAAGGCTTTCACATTTGTTTTCTGTATCCATTTAACTCTGAGCAAATATCACCATCTTATTTTACAGCTGAAAACTCAGAGACACAAGATAGGAACAACTACTACGCAATCTGGGCTCCCTATATTTCTACTATTTTCACTCTTTTCCTTGGACTGGAATTCTCAAACTTCAGTGTATGTAAGACTCATTCAGGTTGCTTGCTAAAAATAATAGGAATGATAGTTAATGTAGTACTTAATATGTACCAGGCATTCTTTTAAGCACCTCACATATATCAACTGATTTTTTCCTCAGAACAACTCTAAATTAAATATTATGGTTATGCCATTTCACAGGAAAGAATATGGAACTACAAAGAGGTTTTGTCAGTCGTTCAAAGTTTAACACTTAGTAAAAAGCCTGGAACTAGAATTCAGATGAAGGGAGCCTGGTTCCAGGGTCTGTGCTTTTACCCATTCTGCTGGTCCCTAGAAGATTCTCTTTTCCCTTTCCCTGAGATTTTGGAATCAGAGAGTCTGGGGTGGGGCCCGTGAATCCTAACTTTCAACGTGCAATTCCCCCAGTTCCCAGATGGCTCTTGTGCTGGAGGTTCTCACATCATACTATGAAAAGCATTGACTTTGGGATTCAAAGACATAGTTGGTCTTCAGTAGTCATACATTGCAATGAGAATTCCTCTAAGGGACATTATAAACGAACAGTTTATAATCAGTAGAGAAAAATATAGAGGGGATGTGACTGGAGATAGCGCTTAATGGTTAGAAAAAGGTAAATGGTATCAAAGGAGAAGACTGATGGTGAGAAAAGCCACAGAACTACAATAGACATCATCTACCTTATTAACTTTCCTTGGAGCTAGATTTACACCAGACTGCTCAATACCAAATTTGATATTAGAATGTAAGTTTCTTTCTCAAGTGGTTTTGAGAAAAGTCAGTGGAAATAATGGCAGAGGGCTTGGGTTAGAGGTATTTACTAAATGATAACAATTCAAGGTTCCTAACTTGTAGGATCTGTAGCTGCACTGTCCGAAATGGTAACCGCTAGTCACATTATTTAAATTAATTAAAATTAAATAAAATTTAAAATTTAGTTTCTCAGTCATCCTGGTCATATCTCAAGTGTTTAATAGCCATAGTGGCTACAGTATTGGACAGCACACAGATCTAGAATCTTGCCATCTTTGCAGAAAATTCTATTGGGCAGTGCTGATCTGAGAACTTTTCCCAACTCTTATCATAATTTTTTTTCTTACCATTAGCAAAATCTACCCTGTTAAAGTAATTAAATGACAGAATTTAGCATTCATAGTTAGGCCTCGTTCAAGAACACCCGAATGTTCAATGTGTAATTTTGCAGTGCTGGTCACTTAGCATCACATCTCAGTAAGGATTTGTTATTTTCCCACTGTTTTAGACGGGGTTATGTGGGTTGGAGGGAGGGTGGTCTGTGAATTATAAACCATGATAGTCTTTCCTCAAATGTTAATAGGCTATCTCCCATGCAAATATCGCAAGGAGCTTCAGATGAACTTGTATCCCTGGATGGATGCACCAGGAGGGCCAGGAACCATATCAACATCACAAATATGACCTCTTATATTTCATATTTAGCTTGGTTATGACTTTACCTTCCATTACTATTGTAACTCATGGGTGGCAGATTTTTAAGGCTTTCTGCCCTGATAAAGGTCAGGAGTGATTTTATTAGATTTACGTACACAACCCATTGTCCCACAAACTAAAACGTGTGCTGCACACACCGTGTCGGGGCTCAGTGAGTCTTCAAAGACTCCCGAGCAGCCAGTTGTCTCAGTTCCAGTCCCCTTTCTCCAGCAGGAGAATGTGATGTTGGCCATGATTCAGTATCCCATAGATGGACTGCTCTGGCCTGCAACTGGACCCCAGAGCTGTGAAATTGTTACAGTTCTGGCCTGGCGTTCCAGGGTCAGATTCCTAGAGTTATTTTAGACATTTTCCTAGAAGTGTGGTTCACAACATAGATATCCATTCCCTGGAGTGACTTTTATAAGAGATCCAGTTAGCTTGAATCAAGTGGGCTCTGCTCGGTGATCTAAGTGCCAAATAATCAGAATAGACTTTGGTAAAGAATAGCTCTTAGCCTTCCTGTTAGCTAAGTCATTATAAAGTGGTTTTCCTTTCAGCTTCAGATATGAATTATTATATTACACATGCAGTTATTAGCTATTAGCAGTCATACTAACCCTCCCTCTCTCATACTGAATAGAACTCTAAACAAAAAATCAAGATCATTGAAACTGAGAGCTGAAAGGGAATTGTGAGATTACCTACTCTAACCTCTTTTATTTTCCCATACGAGGAACTGTGTCTCAGAAAGGTTAGGAAAATTACCCAAGATCCCCAGGCTAATTAAGGGTATCAGTACTGCCAACACATATCTCCTAATTCCTTGTTCAGTACTATTTCTACTGTGTCATCCTTTTCTGTAGGAGTAAAGATGTGTACTGCCACATGATAGTATGAAAATCTTTTCCTCCTACTGAGAGAAGATGCTTGGACTCCAGTTCCAGAAAAGGCACAACTTAACAATAGCTAATGCATATATGGCACTAAGTGTAATATATGCTAGGCACTGTCCTGAGCCCCAGTGATCTATGATCTCATTTAGTCTTCATGGCAACACTTTGAGATCCTATCATTATTCCCATTTTACAGATGAGTGAGCTGAATCGCAGTGAGGTTAAGTAACTTGCCTGAGAGCACACAGCTAACACTTGGCAGAATCTCAATTCAGAGTCAGGAAATACAGTTCCAGACTCCACATTCTAACGACACTGCTTTGCTACATATAAGGCTCATATCTGGAGCCACCAACCAGGATGAGTAAATGTATACAGATGATGTTGGAAAAACTTGTGTGTGTGTAGACTGCTTAGTTCTAAGGCAAGATTTTAATAATATTTTCTAATTAGCATTTATGAAAACCAAAACTGTTATTTTCATTAAAGCATTCATTATTAAAGGCACTGTTTTTGTTGTTGTTGTTTTTTAACTAAAACCTTTCAGTGATCTTAATGAGTCCAGCAACCAAGTAGCAAGTAGGCATAGCAGTAAAACCTGCTCCTTTGGTGGCAACACTGAGCAGTCATTTCTCACTGGTAACAGCAGCGCTGGCAGGCTAATGCCATTCTCTTGCTCTCTGGGGTGCAGCCCTTCTGAACAGAGACAAGGCACATAATCAGGAGGGATTTCCATTTGAAACAGTGAAATGGCCTGGGGTTGTTAGTCTGGGAAATATTATTCCTGCTTTCTGTGGATAAGTGTTGATATCACAATGAAAAGGGAAAAAGTGTTCTGATGAAAACAGACTCACTTATTTTAATATAAACATGCTGGCTTATATACAGAGCAAGTCCCTGGGCCCATCACAGAATAAGTTATTGAGCAGAGGTTAAGGAAAAGCGATTCCCAGAAATGAGCCCTCACCCTGTGTGGGGTATGTCATGTTCATAACAGTGATAACATGACATATTGAACTAAATAAATACAAAATTTGGAAAGAACAGTCTGTCTAGATTGTGAGCTCCTTGTCGGTGAGTACGCGTGTTACGTTTCTGTTTTCTGCCTGGAGCCCCGCACAGTCCCAGGCTTAGGTAGGTGAGATGGACACATGGGTAGGTGAATGGGATTGGAACCAGAGATGGAGACCCTGCGAGGAGGGAAGTCATAAGAATGGTTCTTCCTGGCTTCATCTTGGCTATTAGTGCAGAAGGAAGCTTTGACCCATAGTCTCATCATTGATTAGCTCTCCAAGATTTAGCCAGATGTTAACTTCCCTGAATCATAGTGCTTTTAATTAAAATCCTTATCATACTGGGTGGTGGTAAAGATAAAATTAGATATTTGTAAAATTCTTTATAAAATCAAAAGCTACATATAAGTGTAAGTTATGAATAAATCATTTCATAATCAGATAATTAGTGATGAACAAAATTGACTAAGAAAAACATATCTATCCTTAAGCCCCATCATAACTTTTCTATCTCTGAGTACTTCCTTTTTCCACTACCACTGAGGGTTAATTGTAGCCCAAGTTTCTTCTTTCTCACACCTGTCTCAGACTTCCCTCTGTCTACTCCATCCTCCAAATAAGTTATTTATGTTCTTCTAATGTATATGTAATTTTAATCAAAACGTCACAGAGAATAAATCCTATTCAAAATTCCCTGGAGTAACCAAATGTCTGTCATTGGACTTCAGTCACTTCTAGTTATAGCATAAATTATTGCCATTCAGAATACTTAAGAGAGGTACTAAAAAGTCTTGATAATATGGATGAAAAAAAATCTCTGGGTAGTGAATTGTCAACCACACAAGTACCTGTGAAACTTTAATGTTCATACAAATCCCCTGAGATCTTACGGAAAGGCAGATACTGAATGAGTGACCTGGGGTGGAGTCTGAGTTTCTGCACTGCCCAGGTGATGTCGACACTGCTGGTCTGTGATGTATACTTTGAGTGACCGGAGCCTACACTGTGATTCCTAATATTTCCAAGTATGAGGACACTCTTAAAATTTTAAGTATTGGCATTATTCTGATAATAAATTTTAAAATACATGTAAGCAAAAAATCATCTCACCAACCAAAGACAACTAAACTGATTTATACATGGTACATATAGATACCAAATCAAACTTGGGGTCCTTCTATCCACATTGGTTTGTTTGTTTGTTTTTTAGTTGAAGTATAGTTGTTGTACAGTCTATCCACATTGTTTTAAAGCTGCCTTTAAATAACTTTAAAACAAATCAAGTAACACATATTAATTTTAGAAAATTCATAGAATAAAAGCAAGCAAAAAGAAGATAATTTCATACCTGGGTACAAGGCACAAACAATGTGAGCACATCCGTCTATTCTGGCCTGCTGAAGGTCAACATGGGTTTCCCCTTTATCCCTTCCCAGAAGTTCATGGTAATTGTGAAAACTAGCAATAGGTATCACAATAAGACACTCTCTCACTAATTCTAATTACTTTAAATAGAGGTGAAACAGCCATATCTCTGCAGTTTTCCAATTGAATCAATGTCAGTCAGGAAGCGGGAGGCCAAGAGGGCAAATTTTCCTGAGTGCTAATAGTTGAATCACCGTCTGTTTCCTCATATGAATTGATTACCTTTAATGCTCGTTATTGTCAAGTTGCTCTGAACTGGAAATAGGGGTTTGTGTGCATGAATGGAGGTGTTGATATATAAATCAAATTCTTACAAATCACAAAAGACACACACACACACCTACACTCACACCTACGTGCTCACTCTTGTACGAAGGATATTAGAGCCTTTCCTTGGCACCAGAGATTTGTATGCAGCATTTGTGTTCTTGTGAGCATCAGAGGGATAGAACAAAAAGGGCCTTGAACTAGGAGTCTGATGGCCCAAGTTCTAGTTTCTTTTTTTTTTTTTTCATTTAGTATGTCACCATAATTTTTTGAAATTTCTAAGTAATATGCTTCTGGGTCTCAAAGGCTACAGAGTGTCACGTGGGGCTGCAGTCTTATTCATGTGAGGGTCAACGGGGACGTCTCCACTTCGAAGCTAACATGGTTGTTGGCAACACTCAGTTCCTTGTAGATTGGCAGACTGAGGCCCTCAGTTTCTTATTGGCCGTCCGTCAGAGGTTGCTCTCAGTTCCTTGCTAGGTGGGCTTTCCCATCACAGCCATTTGCTTCCTCAAAGTCAGCAAGAGAGAGACTCTCTCAATAAGACTGTAATCTTATGTAATATAATTATATGTATATATAGTATATACATATAATATATATGCAATGACATATATCCCATCACCTCTGTTAGTTACAAGTGTCAGATCCTGCTTACACTCAAGGGGGCAGGATCACAAAAGGGTGAGAATACCATCTACATATACTGTATATGTATATATATATATATATATATAAATATTATATATATATGTATGTGTGTATATACACACACGCATATATGATTTATTTTAAGGAATTGGCTCATGCAGCGGGTGGGGTTGGAAACAGGGTAGGCTGACAGGCTGGCAACTCAGGCAGGAGTTGATGGTGTAGTTTTTTATTTTTTGCTTCCAGTTTTATTGAGATATAATTAACATGCAGCACTGTGTAAGTTTAAGGTGTACAGCAAAATGACTTGACTTATATACATTATGGAATGATTATCACAATAAGTTTAGTGAACATTCATCACCTCATATTTTATATCTACAAAATTAAAGAAAGAGAAAAAAGTTTGTGATGAGAAGTTTTAGGATTTACCTCCTTAACAGCCTTTATATATAACGTACAGCAGTGTTAATTATATTTATCACGTAGTACATTACATCCCTAGTACTTACTTACCTGATAACTAGAATTTTGTACCTTTTGACTGCCTTTATCCCATTTCCCCTCCCCCTCCCCATGGCCTCTGGGTGGTGATCTCTTTTTCTATGAGTTTGTTTGTATATTTGTTTGTTTCGAAGTATAAGATGGTATAGTTTTGAGGCAGAAACTCTTCCTCTCTCGGAAACTTCAGTTTTTGCTCTTAAGGCATTCAACTAATTAGGTGAATTCACCCCTGTTATTAAAGGAAATCTCCTTTGCTTAAAGTTAACCACATCTACAAAATACCTTCACAGCAACACCTAGATTAGTGTGACTAATAACTGGTACTATAGTCCAACCAAACTGACTGTACTAGTTTCCTAGGGCTGTTGTAATAAAGCATCACAAACTGGATGGCTTAAAACAACTGAAATTTCACACTTCTGGAAGCTATAAGGCTGAAATCAAGGTGTTGGCAGGGCCATATTCCCTCCAAAGATTCTAGGGGAGGATTCTTCCTTGCCTTTTCCAGTTTCTGGCAGCCTCAGCTATTCTTTGGCTTATGATAACTTTACTCCATTCTCTGCCTCTGTCTTTGCATGGCCATCTTCCGCCTTTGTCTGTTGGTATCCAAAATTTCTTCTTATGAGGATACTAGTCACATTGCATTAGAGCCCACCCTAATCCAGTGTGACTTAATTTTAACCTGATTACAGCTGCAAAGACCTCATTTCCAAAATAAGGGCACATTCACAGGTACTGGGGGTTAGGACTTAAGCGTATCTTTTGCAGGGGACACAATTCAACCCATAACACTGACCATGACGGGCGTTTATGCACCATCTCCTGTTTCGCATCAGTTGAGGGCTGCTCCAAGGGCTGTTAACTGTCTGGAAATTCAGCCTGGCTTGAGAGTGGGCCAAGAACACTGAGGCCAGACAAAACCCTCAAGCAGAACTTGCTGAGAAAAACCATAGCATGTGTGAGAACAGCGAGTGTGGAGGGGTTACGGGAATGTGGGTGGGATGTGGACACCATTCACTGCACAGCACTAGCCAGGGGACATCTAGAGATGACATTTACCTAAGAATTCATGCTGTGTCCCCAGAAAGTTTATCAGTCTCACAGTAACTAAACAAGGGTACAGAGTGCATTATACCCTGATGCCCAAGTGACTGGAAAGAAGACAAGCTACTATTTCACACCTCTTTTCTGAAGTGGTAAGCAGAATTCAACCTTAGAAAGAAAACTTTTTTTTTTAAATTTTGGGTAAATGCTTCATAGGCATCTTTGGTTATGCAAAGGTAAAGCCGAACATTATCCTATAATGGTGAGGTTTGAGACAACTTCTCTCATTGTGATTAGAATTACATCTCAGCAGAACTCACTTTGATCTTGACTGTGAAACAGACCTTATGCAAACTGTAGAGAAATAATATTTACTTTCTTTTAATCTTTCAGAGGGGACACAAGAAGGTTGGTTGTCGGGTAGGCGGTAGGTAAGGAGAGCCCAACATCCCTTCCACAGAGAGTTACATGTTTATCTGTAGGTGATCTGGGTCTGCAGTGTGGCAGCAGGTGGGGGCCTAAGATGAAGCAGGACCCATGCAGGGGCCTAGTCTGAAGTTTGAAGGAGCTGCTGTAACAAAGTACCATAAACTAAGTGGTTTAAACAAGAGAAGTTTACTGTCTCACAGTTCTGTAAGCTAGAAGTCCAAGGTCAAGTTGCCAACAGGGCCATGCACCCTCTGAAAGTGCTAGGGGAAGATCTGTTCCAGGCCTCTACCCTAGCTTCTTATAGTTCCCTGGCTTGAGGAACCCCAGTCTTCAGGTGGCATTCTCCCTGTGTGTGTGCCTTTCTGTCCAAAGTTCCCCTTTGTATAAGGACACCAATCATATCGGATTAGGGGCCCACCCTACTCACATGTAACTTCATTTTAACTTAACTAATTACATCTGCAACAGCCCTATTTCCACATCAGGTCACATTCTGCTTTACTGGGGACTAGACCATCAACAATTTATAACAATACTTTCATCTAATAGCAACGCCTTTGTCCAATTTTAAGAATTTTTTTTTTTGGTAGTTACTCTTTTTTATAAGCCCACATCTTTAGTGAAGTAAACTAGGTTTGTTTTCAAGCCTATGCCAGGTCTGTGGTGACACTATATAGGAAAACTACCGAAGTATGGTAACACTGGTTAGGACATGCAAAAAGCAACTGGCAAAGAAATCTGCTGGTGGGGAGGAAGACAGTTGACAGAGATGTTAAATGACAACCAGGATGGGTTTTAGGACTTGCAGATATTCCTAAGAAACTGAGAAATACTCAGAGAGGTGAAAAGACAGGATTCCGTACTAATCAAGCAGGAGAGAGCCTGGAACTTTTGTTACTTACATTTTGAAAAGAGTGAATCTCAAAACAAACGAATAAATATAACAAAACAGAAATAGACTCAAAGATACAGAGAAAAAACTAGTGGTTATCAGTGGGGAGAGGGGTGGGGGGTAGGGACAAGATAGGGGAAGGAGGATTAAGAGTAACAAACTACTAGGTGTAAAACAAATAAACTATAAGGATATATTGTACAGAGAAAGAAATATAGCCGGTGTTTTATAATAACTTTAAATGGAGCATAATCTATAAAAATATCGAATCACTATGTTATATACCTGAAACTAATCTAACACTGTAAACCAACAATACTTCAGTAGGAATAAACAAACTATAGAAGTTGGCAATTTCATATGGTTCAATCTAAAAAAAGAAAAAAAGAGTGAATCCCAGGTCCAGAATACTTGGGGATATGTGGTTTTAAACCTCATCTTGTCAGAATCTTTAGAAAAGAGTCATCTCCCAGGGACAGATTCCCATTAATAAATCTCAGTGAGATTGGTATATTTCCACTACAATGTCAATTAATCAATTAATTTAGAATGGGAAGTACAATTATTAGGTAAACTAGAACATTTGAATGGTCCAGTTGATATATATATCCCCTGAGGTCCGTTTCTCATAGAAATTCCATCAGAATGCAGATTTATTTATTTCCAGCAAGAAACATATCACCACAGGCAAATTGGATATCGATGTCAGTCTTCCCAGTGCATTCCCTCCCTGTGAGCCAAAGGCCGCCTCTGAAGTGCAGAATCAGATCGAGGCAAGTGAGTATTAGCCCATTGAAACACTCAGGTGCATCAAGCTCTGGAGCTCTGGTTTTCCCATCTCCACAGAGGGAATGCCTCCCACGCACACTCTCAGACTCAGAACTGGATAGGTAAGGAAATCATACATAAAAATACATCTATTGGGGCTTTCCTTTTCCGTTTTCCAGGGTGACTGTGCATCCTCCATTTACATTATCCTTCTCCAAAAAAAGTAAACACACGTGTTTAGATGTCATCATACTCAGACATCTCCATGTTGCGTTTCTGGGCTCCTGAGTTGCGTGTGTTCCCAAGCCCTTTGATCACAGAGTCACATGCATTTTCCCAGTTAATTCCCCCTAATGCCTGGGCCCAGCCATAGTGTGTGAATTTTACTTCTTTATCTACCAGGGAGCGTGATGTCCCTCCCCTCCAAGTTTTGTGGAAGGGAGCACCTTCCTGTGACTCACACATTCTAATAAGGCTCTAGACACTGGAATTCTCTGACATATGCGCGGGTTGAAAAAGATCTTGTACAGACTGAAAAATGATCTTGTGATCTTAACTGAACCCTCTCGTTTTATAAATTATTGCTTGGAAAAGCCCTGTGAGATACTCACATACACAGAGGTAGTGAGTGACAGGGTTGAAACCCAGCCTGGCCTTTCAGACTCTCACTTGCTGCCCCTGGCTGCTGGGTTTTCCAGGTTTTGGTTGCTTCTGCCCAAGAGTGCTCACTGATAATCATCTTTCCTTTTCCTTATTCCTTTCTCCCTTTTTTCCCCTCACAGAGGATGGACTGTCACAGAACCGAATCACTGAAATGTAAAAACATTTAGAGGGTTTAGATTTTTTTTTTTTTTTTCATTTCTTGTCAAGGGAAGAACACACCTCTGTGTCATCAAGACAAAGTAGATTCTTTAAGAGAATTGTTTTCAACAGGGCTGCTCTGTAGTGGGTACTGGCCATGACCTGCTAGAAAGTGAATGGAGCCATTCAAATGTGTTAGTAGTCTACTACTTAAAATTTATTTTCTCATTCTAATGAAAGGTGATGGCGTCTTCAATCATAAACTTAGTCTGGTTTTATTTAAATATTGTGTCATCAGCTTAGGATCTATTATGCTGGGCTTCTGAAGAGAGAAGCAAATAGTCACTTACTAAGCTTGATTAGACTTGATGTGCTATGACATGCAGGATAATTTATTCTTGCTTTAAGTCCAATTAAGGCGAAAGAATCCCCAGGACAGCAGAGATTTTGGTGGCCTGTGTTTATATGGATTACAAAGATGACTTTTGGAAGGGAAATTTACTTTTCAACGGTCTATTCCGCTGTTTATATTGGAAAAACTATTTTTTCTTAGAAAATGTACTGTTACTGATAAATATCAGAAGCCAGTGCCTATCTTTGAGTTAGTCACAGCAACTATACGGCTGAATGCTCACCCATCTTTTTCTGTTCCACAGGCGTACATGTGAGAGGAGAGTGTGGTACAGAGAAAGGGGGAGAGCACAGGCTCTGAGGTCACCTCCTTCACTTCTTAGCTCTGTGACTTGGGCAAGGTACTTGACCTCTCTGGACCTCAATTTCCTCATCCTTAAAATAAGAATGATGATGAACAGTGTTCACATTCAGAGTTTGTGTAAGGGTTGAATATTTTAATACCTGTAATATGTAAGAAGAGTGCCTGCTGCTAATCAAACTAAATAAATATTAGCTAGTGTAATTGTTATCACATCACATTTTACAGACAACATTCAGTATAGAGTCCAAAGTCTACTATCACTCAGAATGGCCAGATATGAATTATATATCTACCTTTAACATTATTGAAGCAACTTAAAATCACTTCAGGTTTTTATTTACATCAACTATGGACTTACATACGTGTAATAGACAGAAAATGTGTCTTGGAGCCTTGTAGTTCAAGAGTTAAATCATGGCTCTGCCATTTACCATCTCAGTAAACAAAGGATTAGCATCATCATCGTGTCTCATGTTCTTGTCTACAGAATGGAATAATAATACTTATTCGTAGCTAATATTTATCCAGAGTATCAGTAAGCTGATACTTGCTACATATCAGGCACTGATTTAAACACTTCTGATGTAAGAATTCATTTTGTCTTAACAACCACCCTGTGAGGAATAAGTCCTTGGCCCAGTTCATACAGTTAATGAATAGCCAAACTAGGGTGGAAATCCAGGCAGCTTGATTCCAAAGCCCAAGCTCTTCATTACTGCATGTATAATGCATTCATTCACTCCACAGATATTTATTTCATGCTTCACATGTGTCTAGGTGGTTTGGATGCAGCAATGTATAAAATAGAGAAAACAAACAAATGCCTCCTGACAAATTTAACTCTCTGTGATAACAGGTGAATTAATATAGAGAACAATATGGTCCATCTGAAATATAACTCAAGCCACGGATGCAAACCACAGGTACAATTTCAAATTTTCTGGTAGCCACATTATGAAAAGAAACAAGTAAAATGAATTTTAATAATATATTTTATTTAACCCACATACTTAAAATATTATCACTTCAGCACATGGCCAATAAAAATTAGTAACCAAGTCATTCTTTTTTTTATATACTAAATTTTCAAAATGCAATGTGTATTTAACATAGCACTGCTTAATTCACACTAGCCACATTTTAAGTGTTTGATAGCACATGAGCTAGTGGCTACTGTACTGCACAGAGCACTTCTCCAGGATAAGCATGTGCCCTTGAGAAGAGCCCAGTGTGAACGCTCTGAGTGGAGAAGGGCTTGGTACTCCGCCTGGAGCAGAGTGACGAAGAAGTAGAGTGGTCAAGATGAAGTTTGATGGGAAGGCAGGGCCCAGGTCACGTAGGACCTTGTAGGCAATGATTGTAGGTGAGTCATCTGGGAAAAGGCAGGGATTTCTTTGCCCTGTTACTTTAAAGCACAGCTCCCTTTATCTTTCAAAGTCTGAGTCCTAATTCAATGAGTGCATAACGAGTAACTAAGTCACCCCCAAATCTTGTTAGCAAAAAATTGCTTGTGTTAGTGATCTTTTCAGTGCGGCTTATTTATCAGAGCAAACTAATGCCTCTTGTCATCTGAAATACAAGTGGCTGTAATACTGACTTACAACACAGCTTTCAGTGTGTGAGCCAATTGAATTTCACCATTGCAAACAGCATACATGCATAATCAGCTTTGGGAGTTGAAGTAAAATGAAGAATTTTCATCCAAGGTTGGTTTAGTTCATTTAAAACTGGCTTTGATTTAAATTCCAAGTGATGCTTTTAGCTCACGCAACAGTTAAAATGGAATGAAGTTATCTAATTCCAAATCATAATCCCTTCCCTTCGGTAACCTTAGAATCCAGTGTGTGGCATTGGGTCATACAAAGCGTGAGTGTTGGTATAAGAACGGCATGATTCGTGTATGGTTTTTCTTTCGAATTTACACAGCATGTTCAAGTTGAAGGGTGACTTTGAAATTTTATAAGCTGAAGAATCTGGAAGCACTGGAGTCCACACAATCTTTTAACTCTAATAGTAAGCCTTAACTAACTGCTAGACACAATTACAGGGGCCTCTCCAGAGACAGGCAAGAAGGAGTCTTTATAAGCTGTATATAAATTTTAAAAGATCCTTACGTCTGTTTTGTAAAAACTTTGTATCCTTCACAATCTACTACCAAGTTATGTTACATTATAAATTTGGAAACATTTCCACATGGAAATATTATTTTGATCTTGGTAGATAAGTTTAATGATGTTGCATTATATATCAACAATACCCAAAGACCTATTCTCTTCTCTGAAAATGCTGATTCTTGGATTTCCCTGCTTTAATAAAATCCTGCCTACACGCTCCACTCCTGTTACACAGAGCAGAAGGCTTTATATGTAATTATCAGAAGACCAAATTCAAGTCTGTATTCAGTAAGTGAAACTATTTGGAAATCTAGTTTTTGCAAATTGAAAAGTTTCTGTCTTTCTTGTCCTCATCCTTGCATTCTCCATGGTTCGTTCATTCACTTGTTCATTTATCTGATATACATTTATTGAGCTTTTTAAGGACACTAAGCTAGGTGCTCTGGAGTGGATTTCTTTTTAATGTAAGTGGCTCCTCATTGAAAATGTTACGTATGTGATTATAACATGATTTACAATGTGCTGAATATACCAAAAGGTATATACAAAATGATATGGGAATTTAGAGAAAGGAGGAACTATGGGTGAGATTCAGAGATGTAGTTAGTTATTGAGGTTGGTTCTCAAAAATGTGTAGAATTTCAACAGGAAGATCTTAGAGGGAGTAAGCATTTAAGAGAGGGAACCTGTTCAAAAGAATGGTCACGTTATTCTGTTCTTAAGTCAAAGTCTTCAAAAAAGAGCAAGAAGAGAGTAAGAATGGGAGACAAGGCAAACTGGGGTCCAGGGCAAGAAAGCTTTTAGTGGCAGCCTGAGTATAAACCTTATTCTGTGGAAAATAAGAAGACTTAGAAATTTTTTCAGCAGAGAAACCATTATTCTTTAGACTTCTTTTTTCCTGGCAAAACATTTAGGACGAATTGTAAGGGAAGTGGACAGGAAATAGGGAGACCAATTGCAAAGTAATTGCAACAGTCCAGTGGTAAAGTAATAGGGGTTGAAGCCACCAATCTTAGTGACATTGTGGAATTTTAATCTCAAGGCCCAGATCTTTGAGACAAGCAAGTGGAAAATGTTGATGACACTTAAATTTTTAATCTGACCGGTGTGAGGAATAGGAGGGTGAGTGAGCAGCTGGTTTGTGGGGAGGATGATGTGTTTTGGACAAATTAAATTAGGCATTCTATCCATTATCCTCTCTGGATGGCTGAACTAAAAACCAAGCTGACGTGAAAAATGGAGCCAGGAGGCGGGATAGCGACAGGACGTTCTAGAGGTAAAATGTAAAGATCCATGACACTCAAGCTCTTTCTCTCTACATAAGACTAAGCCGGTTCTAACAAAATCCATACGGGCCAAGTTCAGATTGTAGCTATTGGTTTTCTTCTTCCTTGTGATATTGCGACTTATAATAAGAAATATATATTTGGTCTTTGTCGCTGTTTCCGCCACAGAGACCCCCCCAAAACCTTGGAATTTCCTAAATGTTGAGAGTGATAAAGGTGCCTTTTGTTATGTTAATGACTTTGGGAAAGCAGCTGAGGATACGGGCTGTTGCCTGGAGCCAACCCTGCTTGAGGGGTTGGAGTTTTCATTCCCACCCTGACCTTGGGGAGGAAAGAAGAGCTGGAGATGGAATTCAGGCACCAATGGTCAGTGATTTAATCAGCCATGCCTATGTGATGAGGCTTCCATAAAAACCCAAAAGGACAGGGTTCGGAGAATTTCTAGGTTGGTAAACAGGTGGAGATTTAGGGAGAGTGATGTACTCAGAGAGCATAGAAGTGCCATGCCCTTTCCCCCTGCCTCGCTCTATGCACCTCTTCTTTCTGGCTGTTCCTAAGTTATATCCTTTTATTATAAACCAGTAATCTAGTAAGTAAGTTGTTTCTCTGAGTTCTGTGAGCCTCTCTAGCAAATTAATCAAACCCTAGGAAGGGACTGTATAAACCTCTGATATATAAGTCAGTCAGAAGTACAGGTAAGAACCTGGACTTGTGCCTTGCACCTAAAGTCCAAGGAGGCGGTCGTTGGAACCCCCAATTGATAGGCAGTCAGTCAGAAGCCCTTTTGACTGGCATCTGAAGGTTGGGGAAACATTCTCATTGGACTGAACCCTTAACTGGTAGAATCTGATTGTTACTACCCCTGGTTATGGAGTTGAGTTCTTGGACACCCTGCTGGTGTCTGAGAATTGCTTGGTAGTGTGTGGAGAAGCCCCCACACCCACACACCCACACCCCCACACACACCCACACCGACACACACACACACACTTTGGGATTGTTCTCAGAACACCAATAGGCATTCCTTATTAAAAAATGAAATCGTAGTTTTATTGCTTCATGAAAAATTAAATGTACAATTTGATGTTTGTGGAAGATTTGGACATTGAAATGCTTGGCCTTAATTTTCTTCTTTAAGAGAGAATTTTCATTAGTGACTAGAAAGACGCTCTGGGTGTTTGTCCAGAGAATGGTCAGTGTACCGACTCTAGAATAGAGAAAGACCCTACATTTCTCAGAAGTGATTTTAAGACTGTCCCACTGTTTTATCTATCCAGGGCAACAAATTACTTCCCACCACCTTTGCTCTGCCTCTCCAAAATCCATCCATCCATCCAAATTATGTCTAAACACACCTCATCCATTAAGCTTCCTCTTGTCTACACTCATATGTTTTCAGTTCTTTAAATTCCCTTAGCAATACATTTATGACCATTATTGACTTCTAGTTAGTGATGTGCAAGTCTCCTTGTTAGAGTGTAATACCTTTGAGAACATAGAGTGTTGCTCATTTTGCCAGCCTGCAGGTACCTTTCACGTAGCTAAGGGTTGACAAATGATTGGGGAATGAATGTGTGTGCAATCACCTAGTTTGCTGAGGACGTCCTATACACCAGGCAGTGTTCTAAGCACTTTACATATGCTACTTCATCTAATCTTTGCCACAACCCGAGATAGAGACTGTTCTTTTGCCTAAGAGAAGGTGAGGGTAAGGACTTGCTGGCCACTTAAGTAGCAGAGCCAGGACATGAACCCAGGAAGCCTAGCTCCAGAGCTTACGATCTTAGTTACGCGCTTCCACATACTATATATTGCCCCTTCCAAGTACTATAGTACATGTCCCAATTTGCTTACCATATACAGTAAAGAGGAGAAAGGAGGAAAATAAAGTTTAGAGGACTGCCTTTCTAATTACGGATATATGACTTTGTACAAGACATGAGTCAATTTATCAGGTTCCTCACATAATGTGGATTAATAGCAGTATGTATTTTATGAAATTTTTGTGGTGATTAAATGAGACAATGTACATAAAATGTACATAGTGAAAATAAACTTTTGTGTTGATGGGGACGGAATTCCTAAGGTGTGTAATTCACATTATCTCCTTCTAGATCACCATGTTACCTTCCATCTGGGAGTGATATCTTGGCATCTGCCCTTTTGTGTTTGGTGCTACAACATTATTTTTCCTGAGAGCAATGATTTCTAGCCAGTCTGAAGCTACCCAATAACAGTTGTGAAAATACAGAAAATAGCAATCATGCACTGTAGAGAGAATATGCAGCAGGCCAAAAAGAAAATTAAAGGCCTTATAACTTTAAAACCAAAAATTGAGTCTCCCGCGAATGTTAAATTGTAGGCATTTCTTAGTATTTTATTATACTTTACTCTGTGTGGTAGCATATTTATGCATTTTTCTTTTTCAACCAACCTATCATGTTGTATGTTGTCTGTAGCACTTGGAGTGCATAGTTAAATAAACATAGGGGTAGAAAAGAAAGGTCATTTAAAAAAGATATTGTTTTAGTTTATTTTAAAAAAGATCTTTTTTTAGTTCTTTGGGATTTTTCTGAAAAAGAAGTACTTAATCTCACAATTACAATAAGAAACAAAAAAATGCTAACTCCACTGAAGAGAAGAGATAAAAGTGGTTGAAGAAGAAATATATGCTTTTAACTCCCTTTTATTCCTCAGATAAAATAATTCACCTAATGCTACTATACAAGCCAGGCAATGACAAGAGAAAATAATCATTTTATTGCAGTGGATCTTTGTGTACAGAATTTAAGGACAGGACCTGTTCTTATCCTTGGGGGGGAGAGGGGGAGGAGTATTTGATTTACAATACCTACTTACCTCCTTAGAAGAATGTCTAGCATAACATTCGCAAGACTTCATGTAGCATTAATAAATTGAGTGAGGATTTATCAAAAGGTCTGGGATTCATATTAGTTTTTCTTTAACTTTTTTCTTACCTCTTTTGAATTACGGACATGGGAGCAATTTTTTAAACTATTTGGTGGGTCTGTCACTTTTAGCAGTAGCATTGGCAGTGTATGCCTTGAATTTGAATGTGTATATATGACAGCTACAACCAAATGGCCTATAAGATATTATTCATTTCTTTATACTGTATCTGCTAAGATATGACAGTTAAAAATTTTACAGTATTAAATACAAACTTTCCAAACATTAATTGAAACTCAATAGGAAGTGAAGTAGCATAAAAGAAGTCTAGTTTACTGCTTTGAATTGTGGTCTTAATAAATCTCACTCTGCTAAAATGATGACTCTTGTATTTTGCCTGCATTAAAATCATTTTAGGAGGTAATTGGTTTAGCTTATTGTAATACTGCCTGATAATATTTCTTTTGCTTTTCAAGCAGAGAATAAGGTATCATTAAATTATTGTTGCACAGGGAAGTCATGTATTACAAATGTAGAGTACAGAATATAAAATGGACTCAAGAGAAATAAATACCCTTCACAGAGGAGACTCACTACAGGTTTCACTGGATTATTTAACTCACTCAATGGTGCTTCTACCTGATAGGCTAGAATTACTTGGTAACTCTTTTTAGTTATTTTTATTATTTTAAATTTATTGATTGAAAATATATACAAATACATAAAATAAAGCATTAAAAGGCATATTTTGGAAAAGTTACCTGATTCTACTTTAGTACTAAATGAGATGTGTTGTTATTGTTTTGAACATTTAAAAAATGTTCATTTGATAAAGTATATCAAAGTTTAATTTTTGTTGAACCTGCATTTAGAGAGAGAATGCCTAGGTTTTTATAACCTTATTGTGATTTTTTGAACATTAGAATTCCCATAACCAGAAAAATTAAACTTTTTTTAAAACAAAGATTCTCACAAAGTATATATAAGTATCAGTATATAAATACATATGTATATATACATATATGTATGTGTGTATATATGTACACATATGTAACTGTATTTTCCAGTGATGATTCTTTTTAAATGACTTAAAACATGCTATTTAACTAAATTGAGTATATTTTTAACTAATTCATCCAATCAGCTAAACGTTTTCCTCCCATAAAAGAAAAAAGTCAATAGCCCATAGGTTTTCTTCCAGGCTGAGGTGAATTGGCTGAACTGACCAATTCTGGGGAAGCAGGTGGTTCATGAAGTTACAACCAAGGAGTCTAAAGTTTCCCTGGCATCTGGCTTGATGTCATGTGTACCAGTTGTATCCAGTCTTTTTAACAGTTCTACCTTGTGCTTTGCACTTACTGAGCTTGGTATTTTACCACAGTACCCAACTGTAGGTTGGGGGCCTAGTGCCTTGTGAACTATTGGCAAAGTCTCAATCAGCTGAGCACACACAGTGTGTAAATATGTCGGAAGAGAAAATGGACGCATTGATAGATGCCTCCCCAGCAAGAAAAGCAGAGACTGTCATTCAGCCTGCCGCAAGAAAGGAATGGAAAGGAGCAGGCTGACAGCACTGAGCAGGGAAGAGAGAGGTGGACTAGCTGAAGCAAGGAGGCTGGGGTTAACAGCCCTGGAGGTAGTTAATGGTCGGCTGCTCTATAGCTCCTAGGACATAAATCTAAGCAATTCACCAGCTGGAGATGCTTGAGAAGGCAAAGGAATAAACTCACCGTACTTTTATTGCAACCTGGGTAAAATGAATGTTTAATTTTGAGAGCCAGTAGAAGACTATTCTCTAACTACCAGCATCTGCTATAATAAAATGATTTTATATGTAAGTATCCTACTCTATAGTTTGGTTGGTTTGTTGGTTGGCTGTCAGGTTGTGGAATATGTGGGTTGAGTTTTTGTTCTTGGTTTTTTTTTTTGAGGTATAGTTGATATAGAGTAGTATATAAGTTTCAGGTATACACATAGTGATTCACAATTTTCAAAGGTTATATTCCATTTATAGTTGTTATAAAATATTGGCTATATTCCCAGTGTTGTACAATAACTCCCTGTGGTTTATTTATTTTGTACATAGTAGTTTGTACCTCTTAATCTCCTACCCCTATCTTGCCCTTCCTGTCTTCTCTCTTCCCACTGGTAACCACTAGATTGGTCTCTATATCTGTGAGTCTGTTTCTGTTCTGTTATATTCACTGGTTTGTTGCAGTCATTAGATTCCACGTATAAGTGATATCATACAGTATTTGTCTTTCTCTGTCTGACTCATTTTGCTTCACATAATATCCTCCAAGTCCATCCATGTTGTTGCAAATGGCAAAATTTCGTTCTTTTTATGGCTGAGTAGTATTCCATTGTATGTGTATTTACCACATCTTCTTTATCCTTTCATCTGTTGATGGACACTTAGGTAGCTCCCATATCTTGGCAATTGTAAGTAACGCTACTGTGAACATTAGGGTGCATGTATCTTTTCTAATTAGTGTTTTCCTCTTTTTTTCGGATATGTACCCAGGAGTGGGATTGCTGGGTCATATGGTAGTTCTATTTTTAGTTTTTTGAGAAACCTCTGTATTGTTTGCCACAGCGGCTGCACCAATTTACATTCCCGCCAACAGTGTACCAGTGTTTCCTTTTCTCCACATCCTCGCCAACATTTCTTATTTGTGTTCTTTTTGATGATAGCCATTCTGATAGGTGTGAGGCGATGACTAATTGTGGTTTTAATTTACACGTCTCTGATGATTAACGATGTTGAGCATCTTTTCATGTGCCTGTTGGCCATCTGTATGTCTTCTTGGGCTGGGTTTTATGAAATTAAGTGGACTTTAAGATTGAAGAAACTAAACATCTTAGTACATGGAAATTTCAAAGCTAATTCATTTGTGACAAGTAACAGTCAATACCTCAGTCAAGAACAG
Source organism: Monodon monoceros (assembly GCF_005190385.1). Lineage (NCBI taxonomy): Eukaryota > Metazoa > Chordata > Mammalia > Artiodactyla > Monodontidae > Monodon > Monodon monoceros. The sequence continues at coordinate 52,584,361 of NW_021703772.1, read as the reverse complement.
GAGGAAAATGTCAAAAAAACCTGAAATATAAACATGAGAAGCATGTGCAGATATAGTAAGCTTTAAAGGAGTTGGCCATTTCAGTTGGTAAGACAGGAAAGATTATAGAAGCCAAGTCAGCTTAAAGCAAAAAGTTCAAGTACCAATTAAAATAGGGCCTAATAGAAACTATTTGTCAGCTCTTGACTCTGCAGACATGGAAAGTCTTTTTGCTATGGACCTGTCTTTAACTATATTTAAGTAAGAATTTTAAATATATTCTGGTTTCAGCTTAGAAGAATTATTAGAGGTTAGAAGAAAAAAATTGCTATCATTAAATTTAATGGATTGTCTAGGCCTTTGATTTCTTTTCTTATTTCCACAGTTTTGATTTTCTTTCTGCTTTAGGATTCAGTTCTTTTATCTGTGGAAATTATTGCTTGTGGGAAATTCTAAATGCTATCTTTCTTAATTATTATTTCTAATGAATGGAAGTAGTGACAGTGATGTAACTGGATAAAAATAAACCAGAAATATTTGATTTTGACATATATTATGTGGTATTTTTAGAAAATTTTCCTGATTTTTTTGGTACACATATACTGCATATCTATAGCAAAAATATTTGGTTGCACATTGTGTTTTGTTGCCATCTCTCTCTCTACATATATAGCTCACCATGAAAATTGTAAAACACCATGTTGACCCTGACAGATAAGCCTTGGACTAGAAACAGGTATCCCAGCTTTTCATATAACTCCTTGTCTTATTACACACATGGTCTTGAACAAGGCATGTACTTCTCTGAGTCTCAGTTTCCTCGTTCACAGAAATGAGGAATATCTTTCTTGTTAATCTTGCTATGGGAAGCAAGTCAAATAAGGTATGTTACTCTCCTTCGATAAACATATGAATTAAAAACTCAACAGGCTACAGACAGATGAGCTTGGTCTCCATCTTAAATAAAATCCTAGAATGAAATAGACAGTACAGTTTGCTTAGCATAAGAGGTATCTAATCTCTTTTCCTTGTTTCAGAGAATTCTTTTATTTCTTGGTCAGGAAAATATAAAAGATAATATTTTATCTAAGCTTAGACTCATTTAATAGATCTCTTTTGACCTCTTTGTGGACAAGTTTTATAAATACAGAGTGAATTCAAGAAAAAAAATAACTAAAATTTGCTGAGCATCTCTCTGTGTCAGTCACCGTGCTTGGTGTTAATGTACTTTATCTTGTTTAGTTCTCCCAACCTTGTAACCAACCTCTGGGGAGCAGTATAACATGGGTGGATGAAAGTGCATGCTCTGGAACTAGCATACTTGCTTTAAATTCCAACTCCTTCACTTTCAAGCTGTGTGACCTCAAAGAAGCTATTTAACTTCAGTGTGGCTTAGTTTTTTCACCTGAGGCACACTAAGGTTGTAAATAGAATAGTTTATACCTTCATAGAGTTATCCTGAGGATTAAATAAATAAATACCTGTAAAACCCCATAGAATACTGCCTGGCACTTGGTTAGCAGTTAATAAATAATAATTGCTAGCAGTTTTTTGAAAAGCAATTATTAAACGTTAACTCAAAAAACTGCAGCTCGTTAAGAAATTTGCCCAAGGTGCCAGAGGAATGGAAAAAGTGGAGCAATGAATCAGACCCACTGCTCTTTATGGCTCCAACACTTTATTTTTTAAACAACTCCATACTATGCTGTATGGACTTTTGGATTCTGCTGAAGGTATGAGGTGATGGAGCAGGTATGTATCATAGCATTGCAACCAACTAAGAATGCAGTATTTGGTATTTCTGTGCTTAAAATTGCTTTGGCCTCCCCACCCCTGGAAACTTCCCACTGGGCATGATTTTCTACAATCCTGGCTTTCTGCCATATACTCTAATATTTCTGTCTTTATCTCCTTCTTTTCTCTCTCTTTCTCCTCTATTCTTAATATCCCTCCTCTCTTTTGTGATCTCCCCCACATTTACATTCTTGATAACTTCTTATGCAGAGTGGATTTGCTTCTACTTTGCTTACTTATCCTTTTTCAGCACATTTCTTACATAAAAGAAACTTTGATACCAACTGTTAAGGTATGTTCCCAGCTATTCATCTGACCGTTTTGCTTCCCTGCTTTAAAAACCTGGGATATTTTCCTGTTACCCCCAGGATAAAATTTTAACTCTTTCATATGGCATTAAAGGCTCTTTTCAATCTGTACTTTAGCTATTTTTGTAGTGTGACCTTCATTATCATAAAAAAGTAAAAAAATAAGTAAAGAAAAAAATTTCTCAAACCACTTGTAATATCCACCACCAAAAGATGACATGTTACTCTTTTAATGTCTGTCTTACAACTACATCTTATGTATCTTATACTACATCATACGTATCTACATCTTATAACTACGTTATAAAAATTTAAACTCATTTTGTGTTCTTTCTTATAACCTGTTTTTAAGAAATGAGCAATACATTGTTTTCCAATATCAATAAAGTCATCTATAATATTGTTCTTAATGGCTGAAGAGAATGTTGATAGAAACCCCCAATATTAATTTTATAAATAATATACCTAAATATTTAGGCTTTTCCCAATTTTTGAAATTATGAGCAAGAATGTTATAAATGTCTTTGTAGCCAAAGCATTGCATATCTCTTTATAATTTTCAGTAGTTTACAAATGAGGGATTGGTGGATTAGTATATTGCTGTAAAAATTGTGTTGCACTCAAACCTTGGGTAGGACATGTTATCAAATTGTAAATATTTGTCAATTTTTGGTGAAAATTATATTTTACGGCTATACCTAATGTTGCATAACTTTTTCCAGCACTTAGCATATTTGGGTAGTTATCATATTTAAAACTATTAAATATTTAAATTATTACATATATTTAAATATCTCACTTTAGGGCAATGCAAATATTCTTCTTATACATAACATGTAAGAAGTCCAGTGAATGAATGCGGCCAATATTTTATAATGACAATAAATGGAGTATAACCTTTAAAAATTGTGGATCACGGGGCTTCCCTGGTGGCGTAGTGGTTGAGAGTCCGCCTGCCGATGCAGGGGACACGGGTTCGTGCCCCGGTCCAGGAAGATCCCACATGCCGCGGAGCAACTAAGCCCGTGAGCCATGGCCGCTGAGCCTGCGCGTCCGGAGCCTGTGCTCCGCAACGGGAGAGGCCACAACAGTGAGAGGCCCACGTACCGCAATAAAAAAAAAAAAATTGTGGCTCACTATATTGTACATCTGTAACTTACATAAATTGTACATCAATTATACTCCAATTTAAGAAAATTTTAAAAAGAAGTCCAGTGATCACACTCTTGAGAGAACAACTTATAGCTGACTACAACTACAGATATCAGAAAGTAAAAACTGATTTTATTAAAAAGTCTGTCTTTGTGACAGTTTCAGAAGAATTCAATTAGAATTCTTATACATACTCGTGTGATATTAAGTTAAAAATAGAGGAATTTTTAAAATGTTATACCTTGTTTTCATGCTGAGATCAGTTTTAGAAAGAATAAAGAAAGAAATACTAAGAAACACATACATTCTCATTAGTCACAATCAAAAGGTCTTGGGTTATTGCCATTAACTATAAATTAAGAGTAGGTGATGGCTGCATAATCATTAGATGATGGCAAGTTATAACTTGCAAATAATATTCTGTTGATCCTTAGAGAGCCAGTGTTTTATAAGATGGAAGCATATTATATATCTGGATAGAAGGTAGTGCTCTGGGCCCTGTATTTGACTTCATCCTGACCTCCCTAGGATGCCTGGAGTACTGGGACTGGTCAGTCAGACTGGGTGATGCACAGTTTACAGTGGTCTGTTGGCCATCGGAAGCTCTAGAATGGTTTATCTCTCTAGGAAAGCTGGTATGTTGAGAGTTGTGATTGTGACCAGCATGTTAGGAAACTCCAAAGCAGTCAGGTTGTGTCTAGTGTGTCTAGAGTGCCCATGTGTCTAGAGTAGTTCCTGCATTAGTGTCCAGACCGGTCCTCCTCTGAGCCATCAGTGTCCGTAGTAGCTTGCATGTCCTGTAGCCAGTATATCAGTCTCTGTTCACGTGCCTGGGACTGTTCAGGAGTCCCAGGACAAGCTCTAACTGTCTCTAGAGTACTCAGTATATCTTGGCTGTCGAGTTTGGAGAGCTCTCCAGGAAGTAAGGGTGTCACCCACATCTTTCTTTTACTCCCACACCTCCTCTCAGGTGTATGCAGAAACTGATTTCTCTAGTTGGGAATGCAACTGTTGTCCAAGGGAGGATACTAGAAATGGATTCATCTCCCCTTTCATGTTTCTAGGAGGTGAGCAGGGAGTGAGGTTCTATCCATAGCCTGACCTCTGCTAAATGTGAGTCCTGAAAATGCTATGGAAAAATGTCCTCCCAATACTTTAATTATACTGCTAACACAGCACTTTAAATTGTATTTTGATAGACTTTAGACTCTTTAGTATGGCTTATTAGGATTTTTATTGCGTGACCCTGTCGTAGAGTGGGTTCCGCAGAAGTAGACACTGAAATAAGGATCTGAGCAGTTCATTTGGTGAGTGAAGACAGCACTGGAAGAGAAGTGGGGAAATATACATAGAAGAGAAGTCAGTAAGGGCTATCTCATCAAGGCAGTTACCACTAAAGGCAACTAAAGCTTAGTCCGCTGAGGAAAATTCTGGGGGCCATTTTAGAGCATGTGCTACAGAACTATCCTACTAGAGGGGCAAGGGAGCTGAGGTACTTATATACCAACTCTCGTTGGTCTTTGGTTGAGGGCTTCTCTTGTGGGAGAAGGGAGGGTTGATTTCCCAGCACTTCTGATCTGCTTCAGGAACAGGCAAAGTGGCTTCAGCACTGTTTGCCAAAGAAAGATCTAAAGGGGTTATCCCAAAGGGACGTGGGTGGTTCTCACAGTATCTGCCGCAGGTCCCTTTTTATGCCGTAGCCTCACTTTTTCTATGCCACACGCTCTAGGAATTCTTACCTGTTTGCTGTTCCTCTCATTATTCAGAGTATTTGCAGAATACATACTATATGCTAAGCACTTCGCTAGGTACTGGGGACTCACAAGGGAGCAAGATAAAAATGGTCTCTGCCTCCAGGATCATAACACTCTCCCTTCTTTCTTTCCTTTCTCACCGAATGTGCTTGAATACAAATGGCTCTTTAACCTGTCTTTATTCCCCACAAAAATGAAAGCTCAGTGAAGGCAAAAACTCTTCCTGCCTGGCTCACTGCTGAATTTCCAGCCCATGGCAAGGAGTGTGCCATAGAGTATGTTCAATATATGTTCAACATTTCAGTTGACAGTGTTGTACTATAGTCATAAAAATAAAGGTTGGCTTGACTAGTATAGGAGCTCCTTGAGGGCACTCATTGTATCTCCGGTACTAGCACATCTCTGACACTAGCAGATATGTAATACTTCTTAATAGAATTGAATTCAGTTTACTCAAACTGAATTATTGTTTGGTATAGCGACCCAGATATACCAGTAACTTGAAATCAGGTCTCGTAAAGAATTGTTGAAAGAATTGGAAACACTTTATATGAAAAAGGCAAGACTTGGGGAGGACTTGTCTTCAAATATCATAGAGACTGATAAAGAAAAGAGACACTGGGCTTGATGTGTCTGTCCTGAAAAAAAAAAAAAAAGATTTTAGCACTGAATTAGAGAGAACCATCAGATTTAGTATGTTAGTGTCAGGAGCAGTGAGCTGCCCATCATTGGAGGCACCCAAGCAAAGTCTGGGAGTGTAGGAGACAAAATTTAACAATAATATGCATGGTTGATATAAGTGCCTGAGAACTGAGATTCTATGAGTTTTCTAGATAAGTGCAAAGAAATATATTTCTTCAGTCCTTTATAATTTTACAGAGTTTTCTGTAGGAAAATTAACTCTACCTTTCTCACAAGGAGGTTGTGCTTTCAACTAAGAGTTTGATTGCTTTATACCTTACAGGTTGTTTTTACATAATCCTTGCAGAGATCCTTTGAATAGGCAGACCAAGTATTATTATTACTGTTTTACATGAAAGAAGACAGATGCTTATAGAGGTTTACTCATTTGCCAAAGGTCACACATGTACTAACTGATGTAAATAGACCTCGAATCCAGGTCTTTGTGCCTCTTTCTCCAGAGCTGTCCACCGCACCATGCCACTTCTGTCATTACTGAGATGAGAGGGGAAAAACACAACCTCCTTTGAAAATACTAATGCAGACCCTCCCTTGCAGAAGAATGCTGCCAAGCCCTCTGTAATTTATACTTGAGAACAAATTTAAGTGGTATGATCAAGAAGAGCACATGGACAGTGAGAAACAGGATCCGGTTAAGAACACAGTGCTCTGGTATCCCATGATGCTATTTACCCCACAGAATCTGACTGCTTTTCCTGGGAAGGAATTATAATGATGCTTTTATGTTCCTGGCCAGGAAATGTTTATAAATCGTAATGTACCATTTGCAAGTGATGTTACCTTATGAATATTAAAAGATTAGGAAATGACATTTGCTTTTGTTGAAAACCTTGAGTGACCCTGTAACAGACACAATAAATGATTGCTTTTATTGCAGTGCCCTCTAAATATTATTAAAACTCTTTATAGTAGGCAATAAATAATGGCAAATGAATGCTTGATTTATAGCAATTACAGTACAGATGAGTTGGATTCATGTGCCGCACTGTAATGAAGATAATAGCTCAAAACACACGAGAAACAGTCAGTGAGTGAAATATGAGCTGATTTACATGATCCGTGTCCCTTGAGTAACCTGTAATTGGCTATTATGAAAGGGACTCAGAATGATTTGGTCTGCAAATAAGAGAAGTAGTACAAAATTACCATATAATCTGTGTGAATATTTTTTTTATTTTCAACACAAAACTATTTTTGTGGCATATAGGATCTGTGCCCCATATATAACATGTGAGTACTCAACATCTAAGGACCATTCTTGTCTAACTCCTTTGAAAATGTTTTCTTTGAAACTGGTATCACTTTACCTTTATTCATAGTAAACATACAAAAGTGCTTTCTTTTAGCTCCAAGGTATACTACATTCTTTCATAGTCACCCTTTTAAGAATAGATTTTGTGGGTGAGGCTGGAAAAACATGGAATTTCCAAACAAAGGAATTCAAAGGATATGTGTAACTTATTTTATTCATCAAAGCAAATTTAGGTAATTCATATTAATATTTTAGATTTCAGGAAATTTCTAATGAAAACTTAGCTTTCTCAATTTTTGTAATGTTTGCCTAAGTCTCCTTTTGACTCTCCCCAATAGAAAACCACACCAAAACAATAATAATCCACATGAAACTTCTTTTTTTGGTGGAATAAGCTGCTATTTTTGAAAGGCAACGAGGGGAGCTGTGCCAGTACAGTATTTCATGCCTAGACCGTCTGTCATGCTCCTGAAATCTCATTCTCATTATCACACAAATAACCCAAGGGATAGAGCTAGTCCCACTGGCAAGAGGGATCTTCAGTGTTTATCCTAAGCTACTATTACAGTGTCCATAATGGGAAAAGGTATACCATAATTAAGAGCTATAGCCAACTAATTAAGTCAAATTACATCTAATTATAAATCCGATAATCTATGCCAAAACTAGTTGTTGATAGCTAAGGGAAAAATAATGTTTTAATTAACCTCTATTATGAATCACTGTTTGAATGTTTTTTTATTAAAAATATTTTTATAAGGTAAATACTATAGCTCTCTTCTATCTAATTTTGGTTTAGGAATGGACAAATCAAAAATCAGAAATTATTTTAATAAAACTTTGCCTTTAAAAGTTATAACATAATTATGTTAATTATTAAATATTCCTAGAAAATTTGAAAGGAAAATATGAGCTAATACTAGTGCTGAAGAATTATGTAATGAACTATAATAAAATATTCTTGAAATAGATTAAGAAGGATAAGTAAAAACTGGAAATGGTCAACAGTGGACTTATTAAATAATAAGGTGGAAAATAAAGTACACATAATGAGAAAATTTGAAGCTATGTAATCTCCACGTAAGTTAACTAGGGACAAATTAATAACTGTCTCCAAATAATCGAAAAATGGAAATAAGCAAAGTGCTGACATGTAGTTTTGAATATTTACCATGGATTTGAGCAAAATTACATAAAAACATTAGTTTAACACAAGGAGCTTACTAATCATAAAGGTGGTTAATAGTACATAATTTCCTGCAGAAAGGTGTGAAATTTTTATCTCTAGATATCTTTAAAAATAATATATATGTAAATAAAACATTGGCATGAAACATCTGGAGCCCCCAAGCATGAATAACAGCTCTAAATGTCTCTTTCCCTCTAGGGTTGCTTGATAATTTAAAGAAAATAAAAACCTAATTTTGACTTAATGGTATATTTATTTAGATATAAATCCAATGTGAAATATAAGTACATGAACCTATCTTCTTCTAGGTAAGAAATGTGATAAGCTATATATAATGTAATCATAGAAATCTAAAAGAATGTGAGATTCTCAAAATTTGTGCATCACTGCTCCTAGGATATGACAAGGCTATTATCCCAGGATCTGGGATTTCGCAACTGATTTGTTACAACAACTGATGTCTGAGCTTAATGACACATTCATGTATTTATTAAATAAGCACTTATCTACTTATCTACTATGTGTCAGCCTTTGTGCTAGACAGATGTGTAGAATATAAAATATAAAAAAGACTTAGCTCTTGGCCTCAAGGAAGTTATGAAACAGAAGGAAAGGTAAGACTTGTACATAAATTACTAAATTAAAAAGAAAATAGAAGTATCACAACAGATACCAACAAGGTACTGTGATTTTAAGGACTAAGTAACCATTTCTTGGAAGTGATATATCATGAGATTTCATAACAATTATGCTATGTAATAATCATGAACAGTAGCTAAGACTCGGATAGGAAAAGAGGTTGTTGGTGGTAATTCTCTGCAAACCAAGTGAGAATGATAAATTTTTTGTTTTTAACATCTTTACTGGAGTATAATTGCTTTAAAATGGTGCATTAGTTTCTGCTGTATAACAAAGTGAATCAGCTATACACATATATATACCTCCTCATATCTCCTCCCTCCTGTGTCTCCCTCCCACCCTCCCTATCCCACCCCTCTAGGTGGTCACCAAGCACCAAGCTGATCTCCCTGTGCTATGCGGCTGCTTCCCACTAGCTATCTGACCTAGAATGATGAATTTTAAAGAGCTTTATGATTAGTAATTGTTGTCTTTGTTGTTTTTGTTGTTCAGTTCATTCACATATGCTGAATTATGTGCCAGGCTCTATAGTAGAGACGAGAAGTTTATACTCTTATCCTTATATAGAGTTAACCTTTATTAAATTACAAGTTTTGCACTGGAGAGCCTTTCTTCTTGAAGAGTATAGGCATCTTCTCTCTTCACTCTCTCCTCTCTTCTGAGGTGACTCAAACCATACCCATGACTTTTATTATCATCCACATAGCTTGTAAATTTGTTTCTCCAACCTAGAACTCTCTTCAGAGGTCCAGGCCATATTTCAGCTGCCTACTTGATATCTCATGCACCAAATGAAAACTGTCTAAAACAGAATTTGTAATCTTTCCCCCAAAACCTTGCCTTCCTCCTGTATTTCCTATCTCAATAGATGGCACTAATACCCATCTAGCCTTGCAAATCTGAAACCTAGGAATCATCTTGAATACCTACCTCTCATTACATGCCATAATAAATTTACCAACAATTCCAATAATCCAACTTTACTATTAAAAATCTCTGATATATATTTATCCATTTCTCCTCATGTTGCCTGATCACCAACCCTCATTACCATTTCTTTCATATGGACCACTGCAATACATTATTTTTTGTGCATCAATTTTTGTCTCTTTCCAATTTATTCCCCATACTTCAATGGGAGTGATTTCTCTAAACTGAATCTTATCATGTAACTTCCTTGTGTAAACCTTCCAAAGGCCATCAGAATTAAGTCCACATTTCTAAATAAGTGTCCAAAGTCTTTCATAATATGACCTCTGCCTAGTTCTGCAACCTGGTCTCGGAGTGGACTTTCCTCACTGCCTTGGGTGAAGCTTTCATTCAAGTTCTCAAATGTGCCATTCTCCCTCTAGCTTCATAGATTCTCTGCATATGCTTCTCCCTGGCCTGGATGGAGTGCTTTCTGCCATGTCCACTGCCTTACTTTCAATTGATTTACTTCTACTTATTTATCAGATCTCAGCTCAAATACCACTCCATTAAGAACACTGTCTATCACCACCAGTATTTTTCCTTTGTGGTCTTTTTTACCTACTCATGTACAATTCAATGGTGAAAAATCAAGTTGAATAACATGAAGATGGATTCATAGTTTAAAACAGTGAAAAGCATATGCATGTATCTCTTCTCCAGCTCCCAGAATTCTCATTCAAAATGTATAAACACACAGGAACAAAGAGAATAGGACATAAATGAACAGTAGTCTAGAGAGTTAAAACAAGCATTTGGGGATCAAAAGTAAACTGAATGAGTAGAATCAGTTTGAGGGATTTCTATCACCTAAGATCTATGAGAGGAATACCAAAGAAAGTATGCTAATTTGCACCTGCAGAAATCCAGAAAGTCTGAAAATTGGAGGTACCAAGTATCATGGGGCAGGTGAGGGTCTGAAAATAGTGGGATTATCAAAAGTCTGTATAAAAAAGATGTTGGACAACCCAGATACCACTTCTCTACCCCATGCACATTGAACTACCAGATGATGAAGCCTCTCTCTACCTTCAGATTAAACCACAGGGATATTATCTGGATAAATCAAATCAGAAAGTTTCTAGACTCAGAAATACCAAACAGGAAAGATCAGAGATGAGGCACTGCACTGATAATGGAAGGAGTAAGTAAGAATCTACATATGGAATTTTGAGAACCCTATGCCTCTTTGTTATATTCAGCTCCCAGAGTGAATATAACAGAAGTGGATAGAATAGAATACCCACCAGGCAAAAGATGGGAGTGTTCTATTCTAGAGAAACTGATGAGCTCCACGCAAAAAGCCTGCATAGATGGACCTGTGTGGATTCCTGAAAAAAAGAGCTTTGTCTCTACACAGTCATGCTGCTGAAAGCTCGGGAGCCAAGAATTCACATTCATGAATACGTAGATTCTAATCAGCTTTTTGATGCCTTACTCTTAAATTTGATGGATAAACAAGAATAAGCAAATAATCAAGGAATGTCTATAAAATGAAAGACAAAGAACAAAGGCATTCATAGGAAACAAGCAAAGCAGGCAACATAAGAAAATGTTTTAGAAAATTCTCTAGTTAATTCAAAGGGAGAATATGATGGGTTTTTTTTGTTTTTTGTTTTTTGTTTTTTTTTTGGTATGCGGGCCTCTCACTGTTGTGGCCTCTCCCGTTGTGGAGCACAGGCTCTGGACGTGCAGGCTCAGTGGCCATGGCTCACGGACCCAGCTGCTCTGCGGCATGTGGGATCTTCCCGGACCGGGGCACAAACCCATGTCCCCTGCATCGGCAGGCAGACTCTCAACCACTGTGCCACCAGGGAAGCCCATGATGGGTTTTTTTAATTTGAATTTTATTTTATTTATTTTTATGCAGCAGGTTCTTATTAGTTGTCTATTTTATACATATTAGTGTGTATATGTCAATCCCAATCTCCCAATTCATCCCACAACCAGGGAGAATATGATGTTGCATATAGGAAATGAGAAAAGAATTCAAGGAACATCAGTGCATCAGGTAATGAAAAGCATGATATCCAAACTGAAAAATTCAATAAAACTTTTGGAAAATAAAGTCAAAGAAATCTCCCCAACTCTAGAGTAAGAAGACAAGCCTATGGACAATACATAAGAAAAGATTAATTTAGAGAAGTAATCCAAGAAAGACTAACATATGTCAAAGAGGAGTTCCAGAAAGAGAGAACAGAGAAATTGGAAGGGCAGAAATTATCAAAGAAATAATACAATACTGTAAAACTGTCTTTTGAAACAAAAGAACATGAGCTGCCAAGGTGAAGTGGTACACCAAATGCTGGGGGGCGGGGGGAGGGGGGTCTAGGAGTGGGGGGTAGGTTTTAAAATAAAATTCTTTGTAATTTCATAATACTAGGAATAAGAAAAGTTCATAAAAGCCAGATCACAAAGGATTGGTCCAGCTTGCCAAGAATGATGACTCATGATTTAAGGTTACCCTCACTTTATTTCTTGAACTAACCAATAAACAAGCAGTGCAAACATATAAAAGACGAGGATAGATAGGCCAGGTAGATGGTGGCATAGAAAGACCCTGCGCTCACCTCTGTCAGGAGTACACCAAAATCAAAACTATTTACAGGACAACCATTGATGAAAAAGACTGGAACCTACCAGAAAAGATTTTCTACAACTAAAGAAATAAGGAACCACAGCAAGATGGGTAGGGAGGGTGGACTCATGATATAGTCAAGTCTTATACTCTGCAGAGGGCAACACATAAAGTCCTATACCCCAGGGTGGGCAGCCCACAAACTGGAAAATAATTACATTGCAGAGGTTCTCCCACAGGAGTGAGAGTTCTGAGCCCCACATCGCACTTTCCAGCCCAGGGCTCCTGCACTCGGAAAACAAGCTCCCAGAACATTTGGCTTTGAAGTCAGAGAGGCTTAATTTTGAGAGTCCCACGAGACTGGGGGAAATAGAGACTTCACTCTTAAAGGCTTCACACAAAACCTCACATGATCCAGGACCCAGGGAAAAAGCAGTAATTTGGTAAGAGCCTGTGCAAGACCTACCTGCTGGTCTTGGAGAGGTTCCTGGAGAGACAGGAAGGAACTGCAGCTCACCTTGGGGACATACACACTGGTGACACCCATTCTTAGATGCTCCTTCTGCCACATGGACACACTGGTGTTGGTGCGTGCCATTGTTGAATCCTCCCTCTAGATCATTAGTGCCAAGACCTGGATCCACCCAGCAGCCTGTAGGTGCTAGTGCCGAGCAACTAACTGGGTGGGGACACAGCACACAGGCTACCTAAAGACATCCTGAGCCCACAGCCACCTCTAGACAGGGCCTGCCCACCAGAGGGCCTAGGACCCAGTGCCACCCACCAGTGGGCAGGCACCAGCCCGAGAATCCCCTGGGCCCTGGCCCTCCAGGAAGCCTGCTCTAGCCTCTGAACCTGCCTCCCCAACCAAGAGGCAGATACCAGATGTAGGAAAACTAGAATCCCACAGCCTGTGGACCCATCCTACCCACAGCAATCCAGACCCTTTCCTGAAACCAGCTATGCCCTGGCCCTGCCCACTAGCAGGTCAGCACAAGTTTCAGGATACCCTGGACCAACTATGTCAGGAGCTGACCCCCACATCCAGTGATCTGACACCAGCTCTGGTATCCCTGAACCCTGCAACCAGACTCCAGGACCCAGTTCTGTCTGCCAGTAGTCTGACAGTAACCCCAGGGCCCGGATTCAACCACCAGAGAGCAGGCAACAGCCCCAAGTCTTCTGGAACCTGACTTTGCCCGCTAGTGAGCCAGCACTAGCCCCGGGGCCACCTGGGCTTCTCTGACCCTGCCAAGCAGCAGCTGGTAGCCTCTGCACAAGACGGGCCTGGTGAACAAATGGATCAGGGGCCAACCAAGTCTACCAGACTGCCCACATAGTCAGCCCACCACAATGGAAGGATGTATGCAGCCCTCATAGGCAGAGCATATAGCCTGGGTAATGAGAGGAAAGTTCACTGCTGGGATGCATAGGACATCTCCTACAGAAGGCCACTTCTCCAAGGTGGAGAAACATAACCAACCTACTAGTGAAATAAAAATACGAACAGCAACTTGGGCAAAATGATACAACAGAGGAACATGTTCCAGATGAAAGAACAAGATAAAACTCCAGAAGAAGAACTAAGTCAAGTGGAGATAGGCAGTCTACCTAAGAAAGAGTTCAGGATAGTGATTATAAAGATGATCCAAGAACTCAGGAGAAGAATGGATGCACAGAGCAAGAAGTTACAGGTTTTAAACATAGATTTAGAAAATATAAAGAACAACCAAACAGAGATGAAGAATACAATGACTGAAATTAAAAATACTCTAGAAGGAATCAACAGTAGACTAAATAATATAGAGGAATGGATCAGTGAGCTGGAAGACAGAGTAGTGGAAATCACTGATGGTGAACAGAAGAAAGAAGATGAAGGAAAAAAATGAAGACAGGTTAAGAGACCTCTGGGACAACATCAAGCACACTAATATTTGCACTATAGCGTTCCCAGAAGGAGAAGAGAGAGAGAGAAAGGGGCTGAGAATATATTTGAAGACCTAACAGCTGAAAGCATCCCTAACCTGGGAAAGGAAACAGTTGTGCAAGTCCAGGAAGCACAGAGAGTCCCATACAGTATGAACTCAAAAGGTACACACCAACACACACTGTAGTTAAAATGACAAAAAATAAAGATAAAGAGAGAATATTAGAAACAGCAAGGGAAAAGCAACAAATAACATGCAAGGGAACTCTCATAAGGCTATGAGCTGATTTTTTAGCAAAACCTCTGCAGGCCAGCAGGGAGTGGCACCATATATGTAAAGTGATGGAAGGGAAAAATCTACAACCAAGAATATCCAGCAAGGCTCTTGTTCAGATTTTACAGAGAAATCAAAAGCTTTACAGACAAGCAAAAGCTAAAATATTCAGCACCACCAAACCAGCTTTACAACAAATGTTAAAAGAACTTCTGCAGGTGAAATAGAAAAGGCCACAACTAGAAAGAAGAAAATTACAGCGTGAAAAATCTCATCAGTAAAGTATAACATGCAGTAAATATAGGAAATCATCCACACAGAAAACTAGTAGGAAGTTTAAAGGACAAAAGTAGTAAAATCATCTATATCCACAACAAGCGGTTAAGGGATAAATAAAACAATTAGATGTAAAATGTGATATTAAAAACAGTAATTGTGAGGGGAGGAGACTACAAATGCAGGGTTGTAAAAATGCATGTGAAATTAAGAGATCAACAACTTAAAACAATAGAGTATATATGTATATATGTATGTGTGTGTGTATATATAGCTATATAAAAACCTCATGGTAACCATAAACCAAAAATCTATAATAGATATACACATAAAACAAGAAAAAGGAATCCAAAAATAACACTAAAGATAGTCATCAAATCACACACACAAGAAAGGAGAACAAAAGAAAAAGAGGAACAAAAAAAGACCTACAAAAGCAATCCCAAAACAATTAACAAAACAGCAATAAGAACGTACATCTCAATAATTACCTCAAGAGTAAATGGAATAAATGCTCCAATCAAAAGTCAAAGAGTGACTGAATGGATGCAAAAACAATACATGTAGGTATGCTGCCTACAAGAGACTCACTTCAGATATATAGACACACACAGACTGAAAGTGAGAAGATGGAAAAAGGTATTCCATGCAAATGGAAATCAAAAGAAAGCTGGGTGAGATATGTACATAAAACAAAATTGACTTTAAAGTAAAAACTACTACAAGAGACAAAGAAGGACACTTCATAATGATCAAGGGATCAATCCAAGAAGAAGACATACCAATTGTAAATATATGTGCACCCAACATATGAGCATCTAAAAACATGAAGCAAATATTAAGAGACCTGAAGGGAGAAATTGACAGTAACACAATAGTAGTAGGAGACTTTAACACCCCACTTACATCACTGGACAGATCATCCGAACAGAAAATCAATAAAGAAACACTGGCCTTAAATGATTTAATTGAAATGTGTAGAGCAACCCATGTGGAAGCTTCAGAATACATTCTTTTAAAGTGTTCATGGGCTTCCCTGGTGGTGCAGTGGTTGAGAGTCCACCTGCCGATGCAGGGGACACGGGATCGTGCCCCGGTCTGGGAAGATCCCACATGCCGTGGTGCGGCTGGGCCTGTGAGCCATGGCCACTGAGCCTGCGCGTCCGGAGCCTGTGCTCTGCAATGGGAGAGGCCACAACAGTGAGAGGCCCGTGTACCACAAAAATAAATAAATAAATAAAGTGTGCATGGAACATTCACATGCTAGGTCACAAAACAAGCCTCAGTAAATTTAAGAAAATTGACATCATATCAAACATCTTTTCCAACCACAACACTATGAGACTAGACATTAACTCCAAGAAAAAAACTAAAAAACACAAACACATGGAGGCTAAACAGTATGCTCCAAAACAACCAGTGGGTCACTGAAGACATCAAAGAGCAAATCAAAGAACACTTAGAGACAAATGAAAAAATGAAAACACGATGATCCAAAACCTATGGGACACAGCAAAAGCAGTTATAAGAGGGAAGTTTACAGCAATACAAGCTTACCTCAGGAAACAAGAAAAATCTCAAACAACCTAAACTTAGACCTAAAAGAACTAGAGAAAGAACAAACAAAACCCAAAGTTAGTAGAAGAAAAGAAATCGTAAAGATCAGTGTAGAAATAAATCAAATGGAGACTAAATAGAAACAGAAAAGATCAATGAAACTAAAACCTGGTTCTTTAAAAAGATAAACAAAATTGATAAACATTTAGCCAGACTCAACAAGAAAAAAAAGAGAGGGTCCAAATAAATAAAATCAGATTATGGAAAACAGAGACACCACAGAAATACAAAAGATCATAAGAGACTACTACAAACAGCAATATGCCAATAAAATGGACAGCGTAGAAGAAATGAAAAAATTTTTAGAAATGTACAACTTCCCAGTACCAGACCAGAAAGAAATTTTAAAAATGTAAACAGACCTATTACCAATAATTAAATTGAATCAGTAATTTAAAATCTCCCGAGAAAGAAAAGTCCAGGACCAGATGGCTTTACACGTGAATTCTACCAAACATTTAGAGAAGAGTTAACACCTATTCTTCTGAAACTATTCCAAAACATTGCAGAGGAAGGAACACTTCTGAACTCATTCTGTGAGGCCAGCATCACTTTGAAATCAAAAGCAGGCAAAGACATCACAAACAAAGAAAATTACAGGCCAATATTACTGATGAACATACATGCAAACATCATCAACAAAATAGTAACACACTAAATCCAGCTATACCATAAAGGGATGATACACCATGATCAAGTGAGGTTTATCCTAGGGATGCAAGGATTTTTCAGTATTCGCAAATCAATCAATGTGCTACACCACATTAACAAATTAAAGAAAAAAAATCATATCATCTCAATAGATGAAGAAAAACTTGTCATAAAATTCAACATCCATTTATGATAAAAAAAAAAAACTCCAGAAAATGGGCATAGAGGGAACATATCTTAACATAATAAAGGACATAAATGACAAATCCACAGCTAACATCATTTTCAATGGTGAAAAGCTGAAAGCATTTCCTCTAAGATCAGGAACAGGACAGGATGCCCACTCTCACCACTTCCATTCAACATAGTTTTGGAAGTCCTAGCCATGGCAATCAGAGAAGAAAAAGGAATAAAAGGAATCCAAATTGGAAAGAAAGAAGTAAAACTGTCACTGTTTGCAGATGACATGATACTATACATAGAAAATCCTAATGATACCACCTGGAAACTGCTAGAGCTCATCAATGAATTTGGTAAAGTTGCAGGATACAAAAGTAACATACAGAAATCTGTTGCATTTCTTTACACTAACAATGAAACAGCAGACAGAGAAATTAAGGAAACAGTCAAAAAGAATGAAACACCTAGGAATAAACCCACCTAAGGCAGTAAAAGACTGTACTCAGGAAACTATAATACACTGATGAAAGAAATTGAAGATGATACAAACAGATGGACAATCCATTTTCTTGGATTGGAAGAATCAATATTATTAAAATGGTCCTACTACCCAAGGCAATCTACACATTCAATGCAATCTCTATCAAAATATCAATGAAATTTTTCACAGAACTGGAACAAATAATTTTAAAAATTTGTATGGAAACACAAAAGACCCTGAGTAGCTGAAACAATCGTGAGAAAGGAGAACAGAGCTGGAGGAATCACACTCCCTGACTTCATACTATACTAAAAACCTACAGTAATCAAAACAGTATGGTACTGGCACAAAAACAGACACATAGACCAGTGAAACAGAATAGAGAGCCCAGAAATAAACCCATGAACTTATGGTCAATTAGTCTACAACAAAGTAGGCAAGAATATACGATGGAGAAAAGACAATCTCTTCGGTAAGTGGTGCTGAGAAAATTGGACAGCCAGATTGTGTAAAAGAATGAAATTAGAACATTCTCTAACACCATATACAAAAATAAAGTCACAGAGGATTAAAGACCTATATGTAAGACCAGAAACCATAAAACTCCTATAGAAAAATGTAGGCAGAACACTCTTTGACATACGTTGTAGCAATATTTTTTTGTATCTGTCTCCTAAAGCAAAGAAAATACAAGCAAAAATAAACAAATGGGGCCTAATTAAACTTAAAAGCTTTTGCACAGCAAAGGAAACCATCTACAAAACAAACAGAAAACCTATTAAATGGGAGAAAATATTTGTAAATGATATGACCAATAAGGGGTTAATATCCAAAATATATAAACAGCTCATACAACTCAACATAACATCAAAAAAAAAAAAACGAACAACCTGATTTTAAAAATTGGCAGAACTGAATACTAGACATTTTTCCAAAGAGGAAATGCAGATGGCCAACAGGCACATGAAAAGATGCTCAACATCATTAATCATCAGAAAAATGCAAATCAAAACCACAGTGAGATATCATCTCACACCTGTCAGTTTGGCTATTATCAAAAAGAGCACAAACAACAAATGTGGGCAAGGTTATGGAGAAAAGGGAACCCATTTACACGTGGGAATGTAAATTAGTGCAGCCACTGTGGAAAACAGTATGAAGGGTTCTCAAAAAACTGACGATAGAACTACCATATGATCCAGCAATTCCACCCCTGGGTATGTATCTGAGAAAAATGAAAACACTAATTTGAAAAGAAATAGTAACCCTAATGTTCATAGCAGTATTATTTACAATTGCCAAGATATAGAACTAACTTAAGTGTCCATCAACAGATGAATAAATCAAGAAGCTGTGGCATATATATATATATATATATATATATATACATACACATATACACACACATACATACATACACGTGTATAATGGAATACTACTCAGCCATAAAAGGAATGAAATTTTGCCATTTGCCACAACATGGATGGACTTGGAAGATATTATACTAAATAAAATAAGTCATATAGAGAAAGAAAAATACTGTATGATACCACTGGCATGTGGAATCTAAAGAATTAACTAATGAATATAACGAAGAAAGAAACAGACTCATGGATATAGAAAACAAACTAGTGGTTACCAGTAGGGAAAGGGAAGAGAGGCAGGAGGTAAGATAGGGGTAGGGGATTAAGGTTTATAAACTATTATATGAAAAATAACTTCAAGAAAGTATTGTACAATACAGGGAATATAGCCAATATTTTATAATAACTATAATCTAAAAATTATGAATCACTATGTTGTACACTTGTAGGTTATATAATTTTGTACATCAACTATACTTCAGTAAAAAAGAAAAATATTAATATAGGCCCCCCAAAATACATGGATACAAGTAAACAAATATGGCTTCTTGGCTCTTCACAGGGGTGTACTGGAAGTTACGTGGTCAAGGCAGTTCATGAGGAGTAAGGAGTAAGCAGGTGAGAGGAGGTCAAAAAGTACAGGCTCATTGATTTTGCAACACCAGGTAGAATAGGGCTACATTAGCACTCAAAGCTTTATAATTAATAACTAATAACACATGATGGAAGCCTTGCTGTGCCACAGTCCCATACTTCTGTGTTCTATTTCTTGTTCCTCATTAAGCCAGCATCTGATCTGGTCATGGTCTTCCAAACAAATGAAGACACAGGAAGTCAAATAGCATCATACATCTCAAAAACAGTGTTGGAAAGAAAAAGGAATTGAAATAAAATCTTCAAAGTTCTGAGGGAGATTGCCTCTGACCTAAGTTTTATATCCAGTGTGACAGGCAATAAAGTGTGAGAGTAGAAGAAAAAGACATTTTCAGACGTGTAAGTCCTCAAAAATTTTACCTTACGTGAACCCTTTCTCAGGAAGCTGGACGATATACTCCAAGAAAGAACAAGTTTCAGGATCTAAGTAACAGAGGTTCCTACACAACAAAAACCAAAGGGATTTTCCAGGAAATGACAAGGGAAAACCTTAGGGCAAGAGCTGTGCATAGATTCAAGAATGAGGACAGAGGGATCCAGGATTAAAACAGGACTGATTGATTATCTAACTAATTTGGCCTTGTGGAAAACAATATAATTGAAAATAATGAAAAGACATTTTTAATTTCAGAAAAAATAAAATGAAATACAACAAAGGAAATGTAATCATGTCATTTTGCTAAGCTGTCATATTATTGATATTGTCATAATATTATAAACATTGGGATAATTGGGCAAGAGGATGTAAAGTGTAAGAAAGCCAAATTTTTATCTTGTAAAATATGCATTTATCCTTTGACCTTGCATTGTCAATTCTAGGAATCTATCTCAAAAAATATATTGCAAAATTTAAAAAATTACTCATACTCAAGGCTATTTACTCTGATTTTATTTATAATAGCAAAAAAATGGATATGATTCCATTGTTCTTCCATAGAAAATTCATTCAATAAACTATGGTACATTATCACAATAAAATATAATGCAGCCACAGAAAAGGAATAAGGAAGATCTCCTAGGCATCGTTAAATGACAAAAATCAAGGTAGAGTATTATTATTTAACAGAACAGTTATGACTAAAAAATGCCAAGCAAATAACTGAATCACCATTTGA
The DNA here is from genome assembly GCF_005190385.1 of Monodon monoceros. Taxonomy (NCBI): domain Eukaryota; kingdom Metazoa; phylum Chordata; class Mammalia; order Artiodactyla; family Monodontidae; genus Monodon; species Monodon monoceros. The sequence goes on along the minus strand of NW_021703772.1, from coordinate 52,563,506 downwards.
TAATTCCTCAAGAAAATGATTCAGACTAAAATCATCATTGCATGAAACCATTAGAATAAGGTTTAATACTGAATTCTACAGTTGAAAGATCAGGGTGTCATCCCCTGCATCCACCTTTCAACCATAGCATCTACTAAGTGTGGGAGGACCAGATTTTATCCAGATATTATATACCTTTGGAGGTCTGGAGGGAAAACTTAAGCCAACATCTTAAATTCAATTTTTTAAACTCTTATTATTTATCTTAAATTTTTTACATAATTAGTACATTCTACTCTTAATATATGCCCTTTTTAAATAGAGCACTCTCACTGTTTTATTTACATGCCACTGAGCAAAACAGATGCTCCAGAAATATGCACCTTATTTCTTCTGTATTTTTGCATACTTTCTGCCTTTCTAGCTTAAAGTTTTTCATCATAACCTCTTTAGCATGTGTGAGTAAATGTGTGTGTGTGTGTGTGTGTGTGTGTGTGTGTGTGTGTGTATGAGAGAGAGAGAGAAATCAGCCAGTGTAACTAACATTTCTGAGATGCTTGGTGGTAAAAACATAATTGAGGAGAGAATATGATACTAGGAATGGCTTTTTGTTAGGTTGGTGAATTTTAAGATAAATAAGATATCATTAGGATTTTTATCAAATAAGAAAAGGTAAGTGCCAGAGTAGGGATAGAAGATGACAGAAAGCTGGAATGTTTAACGGGGCGGTACGGGAAGGAGAGAATTAGAAAACACAGGAAAGGTTGCTGAAAATATAGTAGCTCAGTAAGCTGGCTATGGAATGCAAATATTTGGTCAAATTATCACCAAATCAAAATATGTGGGACTCACTTCTATCTCCAACTCCCAAATTCTAATTTACCCTCTGGATTTACCTTTCTAGACTGTCTCAATGCTTGATGCTTGAATGCTTAATCAACTGTAATATGAGCAGTCAGTTTTGATACCTTTTGAATTATCATTGTTAAAGCTTTAAGATAATATTCTTTTTTCTGACTTCTAACACATCTTTAAAGCAACGGCAAACTGAAGCAACTTGAGTAGATAGAATGAACAAGGAGTCGAAGGAAAATCGTTTTTTAAAAGAAAAATATTTTTTAAAACTTCTTTCTTAATGTAGAATATGCCGTTCTTAATAGAAAAACAATACTATTCATGTGTGGTAATTTCCTAATATAAATATAACTGGTTAATCTCAGAGTTATACAAGATGACTGGTCAAGGTCCTAAATGATCCATGGAAAATTAGTTTCACGTATAAATTCAGTTGTGTTAATAGTGGTCATTAATCAGTGTCAGCAATGGAAAATGGAATAAAATTGTGACTTCTATTAATAAGTAAACAAAACTGGTATTTTCTATTACTGAACAAAGATTATGCTAAACATTAAATTGAAAAACCTATTTTAGTCATTATATGCAGAGTTTTTCATCCGGTTAGCCCTAATATATAATGATAAAAGGGCTAATATTTATCACTAAATATGTGCTGGATATAGTAAATATCCTGCTCTAAAAACATTATTCAAGAGAAATTGTTTAATTGCATTTTAGACATTTTTCTTATTTGTAGAAAAAAATATTTTTTACTTCCTTTTTTTCTTAGTATACATACTAAAAACTAACTTAATTGCTTAAAGAAAGCACAGGAACGTATGATTTCCTTTTAAATAGAATAAAATGTTCATATGTTCTACATATGGTGCTATCAACTAAATCTCTTAAGAATAATATAATTGAACTGACATTTAACTTGGCAATTAAGGAAATTATCTTAGCTTCATGTCCGATTTACGTTAGGAAGTTGATGTTTTTAGGTTAACTGAGAGTTGGTATTTTAAATGATGGCAGATTTCCAGAGACAAATGGATTCTCTCGTGGAAGACTTCTGCTTCAAGCTGGAGTAGACTAGCTGGGGAAGACAATATGTCTACCAAAATCACCAGAATAGCTAGATTTATCTGCCTATAAATTTATATATTTGAGGCATCGCAGGGCTGCTGAGGCAACCAGGTCTTGAAAAACTGAGATCCCAGAAGGAGGAGAACCACGGAAAGGTGAACCAATATTCTGTGAGTTACTTCTTCCCCATAAGCATCTGTGTATCTTGGCTTTGATTCAGAGACTGAATCCAGGCAGAAGGTCATGGTGAAGAGGTAGAGATGCCAGCAGAGCACAGTCTCACAAGACTAGAGAGACAAATGTCAGGGGTCAGGACCCTGTGATTAAAGGGACCAAGATCCATGTGAGATGGGAAGACACAGAGCAATAACTCCAGCTCTCAGCGCTTTTCTCCTCTAGACATTTATCCTATTTTTAAGCTTCTCAGAGAAAGTGGCTAAGAAGCTAAGCAGAAAACCACTGAAAAGCAGAATGGAGTTAGAAATAATAAAATTAGCAACTTGCGGGGTACAAGGTTTATCAATGAATTCTTAGATTATGGGATGAATTGTGTCCCCCACCAAATTCATGTATTGTAGTGCTACCCCCCCAGTACCTCAGAATGTGACTTTATTTGGAGATGGGGTCTTTAAAGAGGTAATTGAGTTGAAATTATGTCATTAAGGTCAGTCCTAATCCAATATGACTGGTATCCTTATAAGAAGAGATTAGGACACAGAGACACACACAGGGAAGACCATGTGAAGACATAGTGAGAAGCCAGCCAACTACAAGTCAAGGAGAGAAACCTCAGAAGAAACCAACCCTGTGACCCCTCAGTATCATACTTCTAGCTTCCAGAATTGTGAGAAAATACTTTTTTGTTGTTTAAGCCAGCCAGTCTTTACGACTTTGCTATGGCATCCCTAGCAAGCTAATACATTCTGTATGCCAACAATGAATAAAAAGTGTACACTTTCAAACAATGACATTCCAATAACCCCCCAAATCATTAAAACCTAGGAAAAATTATTAAACCATTATTTCCTATGTATGAGCTGTATCCCATTAGCCAAAAAATACTTCCTTGAATCCTGCTTTTTGGGGGGTATTTCATAGTTCTAGTAGCAGTCCTACATCACATATTGCCATTAATTCACTAAGCCTTCATTCTTCCAGAAGTTCTGAGTCATGGAAAACTGAAATTGTCCCTATAAAGGTCAGAGGTTTCAGCTTCTTTTCCCTAAACAGTGATGATTATAAAATTCTCCAATGTTACTGTAATCAAAACGGCCATTAAACAATGTACTGTTCTTAAGAAGACTGAAAAACAAAAATAATAAAAGTATTGAAAGAAAATACAGAAAAACATGTTCACAATTTTCATATAGGAACAATCTTCCTAAATGAAAAATGAAACACAAGCCATCATGGAAAATATTGGCAGATTTGTCATCATGAATATTAACATTTTCTGTACAGCAAGAAACACCCAAAACAAATGAAACATCAAGAGAAAACATTTGCAATATGTACAAAGAGTTCCAGTGAATAAATAAGGAAACTCTCAGTTCTCTATTTCACACACGACTTATGTAGACAAGGTATCAGTATACAGAGAAGAAATGTGTTATGCACTGGAAATACAAAGAAAAATAGGGCAGAATTACTGCCATCCAGAGACCCATAATCCAATAGTGGAATGTTTGAATAAGCAAACAGTTAAAAGATAAAGTGAATTATTACAATGAAATTGTGAACAGATTTTTATGGTTACATAGAAATGGGAGGGCCAAATCTGAATAGGGGTCAGTGAGATGTGGTGTGGAGAAGAAAGCAAAAGGTGAGGGATGATATTGCCCAGAAAGGAAAACATCAGTGATCTCCCAAAGGGAAAGGAAGAAGAAACTGAGCAGACAAGAAGTTGGAAGGAGTTTGGGGCAAGGCAATGGAGTAAGGAAAGACATGTCAAGCAGAGAGAATAACTTATAAAATACCGTGTGTTTGGGAATGTTTTGGAGGGAAATTAAGAAAAACATGCATAGATTTTAAAATACCCTCTATGAGGAAACAAAGCAAATTTCCATAATCTGGATGTAGGAGTATGGGCATTCTTCATTGTACGCCACTCATGTTAAAGAGGTAGGATCTGGGTGCTAACTTATTTCTGTGATGGGCAGAACCATAAAGGCCTTAAATTGATGAGTACTAAGTTCTGACATGACTTCAGGTTCATTAAGTTGTTATTTCTCATATTACATTTCTTCAAGTGCTGACCCATTTCTCCTCTCCTTAAACCTTTAGTTCCAGCCCTGTTTTCAAAATTCAGTCTCAGGGCTTCCCTGGTGGCGCAGTGGTTGAGAGTCCGCCTGCCGATGCAGGCGACACGGGTTTGCGACCCGGTCCGGGAAGATCCCACATGCCGCGGAGCGGCTGGGCCCGTGAGCCATGGCCGCTGAGCCTGCGCATCCGGAGCCTGTGCTCCGCAACGGGAGAGGCCACAACAGTGAGAGGCCTGCGTACCGCAAAAAAAAAAAAAAAAAAATTAAGTCTCAAATACTATGCCACTTACTATATACCCGGAATCTACATCCCTGGCAGAGTAGGTAATTCTTTCAATCACAGCAATTCCTAGGGTGTTTACTTTAAATGTGTCTATATAAACACAAGCTGCATTAGAAAAATAAGAATAATGGCAATTATAGAAACATCTTTTCATTTTGTTTCAAAATGATTCATCCTATCTGATAAGTGGACCTCAGAGAAGCAGATTGTGTCACTGGTTACTATCCAACTGAGTCTATTAAATTACCATTCTCTGTTGACACAATGTTTACTAAAGTTAAATTTCATCATGGTTGAGTTCCAAACAATTCTTTGTGAGATCTAATCATAAGCACTTCTCAATAGATAAACAACCACTGGAGGCATCCACAAACATAGGTAAATTATGGCTTCTTCCAATTGTTTTTCGATTAAATTATCTAGGATATTTCCTAAAGTTTGCATTCTATAGTCTATGCTATTTATCATTCCCCAAAATTATAATACAGAGAAATAGGAATTGGAAGATCCTCATAAAACCCTAATAATGACCTAAATTATTAATGAAATGTAAAGCCCTAAAATTGATTGAGTTAACAGTTCTTTGTTAGTTATCTTCAATTCAATTGTCATTGGAAAACAAATCCCCTAGAAGAGACATTTCCTTCAAGAATAGTAAACATAGTTTATATGCAGTTTCTTTTCTACAAACACAAACATAATCAATTTCTTAACACTATATCTGTGAAGAATTCAAATTGCCTGATTTTAAAATGTGAAGATCAACTATAAGAAAGAAAAATGCTTATAATATGGTTATATTTTTTATTCTTTCATTCTGATGCATAATCAAAATATTGCATGTACTCAAGCATGTGTTTTCTGTAAGAATACAGTGTACAATTAACATAATGAAAATCTGAATTGACCAAATGTTAACATTATTCTACCTTTACTTTGTAAATGGAGCTGAATATTATCAAACTAAAAGTATTATCAAAGTATTATCAAATTAAAAGTAATTTTACCATGATTAAAAGTTAAAAGTGGCATGCCAATTTAGCTGATTATCACCTATCAAAAATGAATAATGAATGTCAGTTGTTAAAACATCCTAACTTATTTGCATAATACTGTGTTTAGTTTCTCTTAGTTTGTGATTTTATGTCCACTAGAGCTATAAATTTTGTTAAAGGTCTAGATATGGATTTGATGGATTTAGTAATCTAATCTTTAACAAGTCAGTTTCCAAGTCAAATTAACTCCAACATGTTGGAGTACATACAATTTACATACATTTAAAGAGTGGTCGTATTGACAAAAACAAAAGCATTTTGTTGCTTCAAATCCATGTTTGTTGTTAGCATCAGTGAATTTAAACTCACATAAACACATGGTCAAATAAATCAATTTACCGAATATTACAAAAATAAACGTATTTATATCAATGTACTATAAATGAATTCATTAAGAGGATTTTGGACATTTAAAATTCATTTTCAAATTGAATGAGTTACCATTTTTGCCTGGGGAAGTGTAAGTCTCTAGGGACACGTAGGCAAACAAGTCTATTTCATTTGTGCCCAGCATAAATGGCAGAGCTGGTGTTTTTCTAATTCATCTTGTTTCTGTAGCTGTGAAGCAAAAAATTTTAGGATGGTACCCTCATCATCCTTACAAAACAAAGTAGATGTATTTTTCTATAAATTAATAATGACCAATCTCAAATGGGCCTTCAGTACTGTTCAATTACTCTTATATCCTAGTCAACTTTTTCCCTTTTTGTATCAGCTATTTGAACTGATTGCCCTTTCCTCAAACATCCAACCCCTGTCTCACCTTTCTCTATTATCTTAGCAAATAATCTCACCACCTCTTTTACAAAGACCATATTGAGCTACTTGATGGGTATTCATTCCTTCATTTTCAAACATATAATCTAACTACATCAGCACCTATTTTATTTCCCTTCCTCCTATTACAGTTAAGGACATTTCCCTCCAGCTACCTAAGGCCAATGACTCCATCTGTGCTTAGACCTCTGCCACTCTGCTTTTTCAAGGATCCACACTGTTGGTTTTCCCTTCTCTCTGTGGAACGTTCAACTCCCACTCTCAACCCAATCCTTTCAAGTTTTTGGACATTCTCCTATTAAAAAACTAAACTAAGCAAAATTAAAACCTTCCCTGGACCCCACATTCCCTTTTCCCCCATCACAGCCAGCTTTCCCAGAAGAGTTGTCTACGCTCATATCACTTTATTGCCTCCTATCCCACACCCTTCTCAACCACTCCAATTCCACTCCTTCATCTATCACTCCATCAAAAGAGTAATGGCAAAATTCACTCATAACCTCATAGTTGAATCCAAAAGAGACTTTTCGGTCTTAATCTTACTTTATTCAACATTTGATAATTATTTATTGAGCACCTACTATGTTCTAGGGACGTTCTGAACACTTGGGCCATATTAGAGAAGAAAACAGATCCCTGCCCAGTGAAACTTATGTTCTTAGACATGACTCAGCAGCGATAATGCTCTTGACCACTCACTCCTACATGAAGCACTTTCTTCCCTTTGTTTCCTTGAAAAAGCAATCTGCTGGTTTTTCTTCTACACTGCTGGGCATTTCTCCTCTAGTTCATTCTATTTGAACGGATCATTAAAGGTGAAATTCTTCAATTTTCAATCCTAGGCTATCTCCTCACTTTTATGATACTCTCTCCTCTGAAATCTGGAACCATATATCCAACTGTCTAATTGACATCTCCTCTTGGACTGTCAAAATTACCTCATATTCAACAAATCTCAAATTGAATTGATATTTCCTCTCAAATCAGCGTTTCCTAGCTCAGAGAATGGCACCACCATTTATCTATTTATACAATCTTGTCATCTTCTTTTCTGATCCAGTATCAAGTCCTGTCATTTTTATATCTTAAATGTCTCTCTTTGCCCATCTCTACTGCCATCAGTCTAGTCCTGGCTTAATGACTCTCATCTGGATCAATATCTGTAATATTGTGATTTATAATAAGAAATGTATATATTCTGGCACAGACCTCCTACAACGCTTAGGATTTTCTAGGTGATAAAAGCAATACAGGTGTCTTGGTATTCATAATAAACCCCTGTCAGCTACACCTGAGTTTATGTTAATGAGGCGACTTCTGTAAAGCACCTAAGGATGGGGGCTGGATGCCAGGGAAACCAGCCAAACTTTCAGTCCCACCCTTCTGACGTCTGGGAGGAGGAGGGGGGCTGGAGGTTGAATCACTCGCCAGTGGCCAGTGATTTAATCAGCCGTGCTGTGTAATGAAGCCTCATAAAAACGTAAAAGGCCAGGGTTCAGAGTGCTTCCAGGTTGGTGAACATGTGGAGATGTGGGGAGAGTTGTTCTCTCAGAGAGGGCATGGAAGCTCTGTGCCCCTTCCCGTATACCTTGCCCTATGCATCTCTTTCATTTGACTGTTCCTGAGTTCTATCCTTTTATAATAAGCCAGTAATCTAGTAAGTAAGATGTTTCCCTGAGTTCTGTGAGCTGCTCTGGCAAATTAAACTGGGGGAGGAAATCACGGCAACCTCCAACCTCTGGCCAGTCAGTCAGTAGCACAGGTGACAATCTGGACTTTCAGTTGGCATCTGAAGCACCAGGCGTAGGGTGAGGGTGGGGGGTACGGGGGATTCAGCCTAGTAGAACTGAGCCCTTACCCTGTGGGATCTGATGCTCTCTCTAGGTAGGTAGCATCAGGATGGAGTTAATTGCCTGGTGGTGTGGAAACACACACACACACACACACACACGCACATTAAAACTGGTGTCAGAACTGGAATACCATACTCTTACTTCAGGTCTTCTTGTGTCCTCCCTTATACTTGTTCCTACTGAAGTCAGAGAAATCATTTTGAAATAACAAATGACCATGTTTAAGATCCCTTTTTAGGATGAAAAACATGCAAGGTTTTATGTGGTCTGCTCGCCCCTCCCTTCCCATCTCCAGCATTATCTCACACCATCATCAACCTCATTCTCTCCCACCTACACTGGCTTCTAGTTAGGCTTCTGTGCTCACTGTGTTCCAGATCATCACAAAGCATTTATACATGCTTCTTCTTTAATCTGAAAAATACTTAGATGCTCATGGATATTGTCTCAATGCAAGCCACTTTCTCAAGGAAACCATCCCCTGAACTTTCTGATTATATAAAATTCACCTGTATCAGTTAGGGGTCAGGGTTCTCCATATATATACATATATATCTCCTAATCCAATATAACTAGTATCCTCATAAAAACGGAGAATGTGGACACAGAGAGACATGCATAGAAGGAAGATGATGTGAAGAGACACCGGGAGAAGATGGCCATCTGCAAGCCAAGGAGAGAAGCCTGGAACAGATCCTTACCTTTGAGCCCTGAGAAGCAGCCAACCCAGCTGACACCTTGATTTTGGACTTCTAAACTGCAGAACTGTGAGACAATTCCTGTTGTTTAAGCCACCCAGTCTGTGGTATTTTGTTATGGCAGCCCTAGCAAACTAATATAAATATGTACTAGTTTTCAAAGCATTGTGCATATGTCACCCTAAGGATTAAGACTGCAAAATTTTATGTATATAAATGCATATGTGGGCTAAATATGTGAAACATTTTCTAGACTTCTACCTACGTTTTAAGAGCGACTTAATCTTTTTCTCCGATCCATATATTTGAGCTTACCTAATGACTATTCCAAATTTATAAATAAGCCCACTTCCATCTAATGTTTATTTTAAACATCCTTGGTGCAATTTATCTCTTACTCTGAAGTATAAGAAGTATTTCACTAGTTTGAAAGCTAAGCATATGCATTATCCTTTAAGATTTAAATTTTATTTGGTGATGCTCTATCATCTGAAGATGTGACCATGTCACCACAACCTTCTACAATCCTCTTAGCAAGAGAAGAAAGGGCTGTCGAGCACCAGCAATTAAATGCTTTGACCCTGAAGTGATGTAGGTCACTTTTGCCCGCGTTTCATTAGCTGCGACTAGTCATGTAGTCACATGGCTGTATCTGATGTCTAGGAGGTAGGGAGGCTTAATTCTCCAAGTACCCACAAAGAGAGCATTGGACCTTGGTAAACGTTAACAATGCTTAGTACAAACCCCACTGTGAGAGTCAAAATTAGGAAAGCTGCCAGGGGAGATGAAGTAGCACTTAAGTTCTGGTGTCAAGAAGGGGATTCGAGGTTGGTGGTGGGTTCAATACTAACATGATGGGTCTGGGGAAAGAAATGGTTCTAACAAGACAAATGACTGAGGTTGGAACTCCCTCCCAATTCAGTCACCTTAGCTTTATAATCTTTCTGTGGGAAGGATACTCAAGTATATGAATACAAGGTAAAAGAGAGCCATGATCTTGGAGCATAGGCATGCGGTGTCACTGTGGTGCCAGCAGGGACCTAGTCTAGCAATCACCTCACCACAAGAGTAGACCAGCACCCATCGGTTATTCACTCAACAAATATCTAGTAAGTGCCTACTCTCAGCCATGTGCCTTCTGGAGAATTGATACAGCCATAGACACAGTCCCTGCTACCATGGAGCTTAGAGTCCAGTAGAGGATTCAGCCAAAATTACAGCAACAGATGAATAATTGAAAACATGATAAATACTCTGAAGGAGCAACTCCACAATGACCTTTTACAAAGAACTTGACCTCTACAAGCTTAGACCTGCACCTAATCTTGCAGGACTCAGGACAAAAGTACAAAAACAGACCCGTGTACCATATGTCTAAACACTTATTACACAAACTATAGAATATATTCTGTTCTCGTATATTGACACATATACTTTCATTAAGACAAAATTGGAGATTCTTTGTAAAGTTTTTGGGTTTTTATATGACTCAGAGATGACTAGGCTTATTACTGCACATGTCTAGATGTTTTGTTGAGGTTTAGATAGACTTCACTCAAAATCTGGTTCAGGTATCTAGACCTATGGTGTCAGACACATCAGGAGGGTCTCTAAAGGTTTATTAATCACTATAATGTGGCTCTCTGCAGGGAACAGGAGAGAGTCCCAAGCTGGTCAAAAAAATGGCTTGAGAGTATAGGGAAAGGAGACTGGCTTGGGGTTTCAATGGCGGTTAACTCCTAACCCTTAACCCACCTTGGGGGGTGAGTGTTTTCAGGCACACACTAAGGCTGGGGCTTGCATAACCTGAACTTCCCCGCAATGCCAAAGGAGTGAGCGCTGGCGTTTCTCATAAGATTGCCCGGATGTGGGACAGAAGGGGAAGGGAGAGTGGTGGGGCTGGAAAACTCTTGGTAAAACATGTTAAATGAAGTGAGGCTCTTTATTACAAATGTTAACAAATTATTAGAACTCTACATAAATTAACATGAATAAATCTCAAAACAAGGGTGAGTAACAAAAAGTTAATTGAGCAGTGATATATACACAGATAAATGTGGTATTTCCAGCAAAATATTTTTAATGCTTAAAAAACACAGTTTTAAGCAATATTATATATTATTTATGAAGACAAATGCATAGTACAAAATGTAAAAATATAGGGGAATGACAAACATGGGGAAAAGAGGAAGGAATGGAATTAGGGATGGTTTCAAAGGAGGCTTGAAATATGTGGGTAATGACTTAAGAATATTGCATCAAAACGCTGTGAATGTTAGTTTGATAAATCTGGGTGGTGGGTAAACAGGCATTTATTCTATTTTTTCTTCTCTATATGTTTGAAATATTTAAGTTAAAAAACTAAGAAAGAAACTTTTCATACTTATTAGAGTGGAGGCTTTTATAGTCCATAGGGCAGCAGGTCAATCTAGCTTCCACACCTAAGTGAAGCTATAAAAGGGGAGTCTGATCCGTGTACCATTGCTGCTCGGTGCCACCTGACCTTGACACAAAATCTGGTCCTGCTGGTGGACTGGTGCAGTCATGTCTTGATGGTGCAGGTACCTGCATAGGCCTCTTCCATCAGGAGCCAACTCACCTTGTGACAGTGCTCTGATTTCTAAATTTGCAAACTTCAGCTTGCATTTCTTTCGTTTCTCATACACAGTCACTCTCATGGACACCAGTTTGCTTCAGGAGCACTAAGCAGGGAATTCTAGTATCCTCCATCTCAGGGACTTGAAACTGTCATCGGTCTATCTTCCCATGGGACCTATCTAAGACAAATTTCCTGTTAAACCCTCAAAACACTAAGGCTCTAGTGATACTCCCTTTAATTCCTCCTAAAGTAAGTGACCTTCAGTAATTCTGGTAGCACTCCCATCAACTCTCTGAGAGTATTTTCAATGGATCTAAAGTGATTTGCTTTCTGAGGAAAAGTCCCCAGGAAGTTTCAGGATCTCTAGACCCACTGCTCTAGGGAAGGAAATGACAGCTGCTTGCATTTATTCTAAAGTGTCTCTTCTCCTGCAGAGGAGAAAAGAATACATATTTACTGGCAGGGCGTTGTGAAAATTATTTTAATAATCATGAAAGTAAACTTCTCTCTTTGTTTTTGGATTAAATGTATTTTGTTTAATTTTTATTTTTATTTTTTAGCCTCCTAGGGCTCTTATTAAGAATAGATGCATCTATCGAAATTGGTACTACTTTCTTTTTCTGTTGCTTTTTTTAACATCTTTATTGGAGTATAATTGCTTTACAATGGTGTGTTAGTTTCTGCTGTATCACAAAGTGAATCAGCTATACGTATACATATATCCCCATATCCCCTCCCTCTTGCATCTCCCTCCCACCTTCCCTATCCCACCCCTCTAGGTGGTCACAAAGCACCGAGCTGATCTCCCTGTGCTATGCGGATGGTTCCCACTAGCTATCTGTTTTACATTTAGTAGTGTATATATGTTCATGCCACTCTCTCACTTCGTCCCAGCTTACCCTTCCCCCTTCCCGTGTCCTAAAGTCCCTTCTCTACATCTGCATCTTTATTCCTGTCCTGCCGCTAGGTTCTTCAGAACCATTTTTTTTTCTTTTTAGATTCCATGTATATGTGTTACCATACAATATTTGTTTTTCTCTTTCTGACTTACTTCACTCTGTATGACAGACTCTAGGTCCATCCACCTCACTACAAATAACTCAATTTTGTTTCTTTTTATGGCTGAGTAATATTCCATTGTATATATGTGCCACATCTTCTTTATCCATTCATCTGTCGATGGACACTTAGGTTGCTTCCATGTCCTGACTATTGTAAATAGAGCTGCAATGAGCATTGTGGTACATGGCTGTTTTTGAATTATGGTTTTCTCAGGGTATATGCCCAGTAGTGGGATTGCTGGGTCGTATGGTAATTCTATTTTTAGTTTTTAAAGGAACCTCCATACTGTTCTCCATAGTGGCTGTATCAATGTACATTCCCACCAACAGTGCAAGAGGGTCCAAATCCTCTCCAGCATTTATCATTTGTAGACTTTTCAATGATGGCCATTCTGACCAGTGTGAGGTGATACCTCATTGTGGCTTTGATTTGCATTTCTCTAATGATTATTGATGTTGAGCCTGCTTTCATGTGTTTGTTGGCCATCTGTATGTCTTCTTTGGAGAAATGTCTATTTAGGTCTTCTGCCCATTTTGGGATTGGGTTGTTTGTCTTTTTCATATTGAGCTGCATGAGCTCTTTGTATATTTTGAAGATTAATCCTTTGTCAGTTGCTTCTTTTGCAGATATTTTCTCTCATCCTGAAGGTTGTTTTTCCGTCTTGTTTAAGGTTTCCTTTGCTGTGCAAAAGCGTTGAAGTTTCATTAGGTCCCATTAGTTTATTTTTGTTTTTATTTCCATTTCTCTAGGAGGTGGGTCAAAAAGGATCTTGCTGTGATTTATGGCATAGAGTGTTCTGCCTATGTTTTCCTCTAAGAGTTTGATAGTGTCTGGCCGTACATTTAGGTCTTTAATCCATTTTGAATTTATTTTTGAAGAGGCTTTCTTTTCTCCATTGTATATTCTTGCCTCCTTTGTCAAGCATAAGGTGAATTTTTGTGTGTGGGTTTATCTCTGGGCTTTCTATCCTGTTCCATTGATCTGTATTTCTGTTTTGGGGCCAGTACCATACTGTCTTGATTACTCTAGCTTTGTAGTATAGTATGAAGTCAGGGAGCCTCATTCCTCCAGCTCCGTTTTCGTTCTCAAGATTGCTTTGGCTATTCGGGGTCTTTTGAGTTTCCATACGAATTGTGAAACTTTTTGTTCTAGTTCTGTGAAAAATGCCATTGGTAGTTTGATAGGGATTGCATTGAATCTGTAGATTGCTTTGGGTAGTATAGTCATTTTCACAATGTTGATTCTTCCAATCCAGGAACATGGTATATCTCTCCATCTGTTTGTATCATCTTTAATTTCTTTCATCAGTGTCTTATAGTTTTCTGCATACAGGTCTTTTGTCTCCTTAGGTAGATTTATCCCTAGGTATTTTATTCTTTGTGTTGCAGTGGTAAATAGGAGTGTTTCCTTAATTTCTCTTTCAGATTTTTCATCATTAGTGTATAGGAATGCAAGAGATTTTTGTGCATTAACTTTCTATCCTGCTACCAAATTCATTGATTAGCTCTAGTAGTTTTCTGTTAGCATCTTTAGGATTCTCTATGTATAGTATCATGTCATCTGCAAGCAGTGCCAGTTCTACTTCTTTTCCGATTTGGATTCCTGTTATTTCTTTTTCTTCTCTGATTGCTGTGGCTAAAACTTCCAAAACTACATTGAATAACAGTGGTGAGAGTGGGCAACCTTGTCTTGTTCCTGATCTTAGTGGAAACGGTTTCAGTTTTTCACCATTGAGAACAATTTTGGCTGTGGGTTTGTCATATATGGCCTTTATTATGTTGAGGTAAGTGCCCTCTATGCCTACTTTCTGGAAGGTTTTTATCATAAATGGGTGTTGAATTTTGTTGAAAGCTTCTGCATCTCTTAAGATGATGATATGGTTTTTATCCTTCAATTTGTTAGTATGGTGTATCACATTGTTTGATTTGCATATAGTGAAGAATCCTTGCATACCTGGGATAAACCCCACTTGATCATGGTTTATGATCCTTTTAATGTGCTGTTGAATTCTGTTTGATAGTAGTTTGTTGAGGAGTTTTGCATCTATGTTCATCAGTGATATTGGCTTGTAGTTTTCTTTCTTTGTGACATCTTTGTCTGTTTTTAGTGTCAGGGTGATGGTGGCCACGTAGAATGAGTTTGGGAGTGTTCCTCCCTCTGCTATATTTTGGAAGAGTTTGAGAAGGGCAGGTGTTAGCTCTTCTCTAAATGTTTGATAGAATTCACCTGTGGAGCCCTCTGGTCCTGGGCTTTCATTTATTGGAAGATTTTTAATCACAGTTTCAATTTCAGTGCTTGTGATTGGTCTGTTTATATTTTCTATTTCTTCCTGGTTCAGTCTCTGAAGGTTGTACTTCTAAGAATTTGTCCATTTCTTCCAAGTTATCCATTTTAAGGCATATAGTTGCTTGTAGTAGTCTCTTATGGTGCTTTGTATATTCAGTTGTTACTTCTTTTTCATTTCTAATTCTATTGTTTTGAGTCTTCTCCCCTTTTTTCTTGATGAGTCTGGCTAATGGTTTATCAATTTTGTTTATCTTCTCAAAGAACCAGCTTTTAGTTTTATTGATCTTTGCTATCGTTTCCTTCATTTCTTTTTCATTTATTTCTGATCTGATCTTTATGATTTCTTTCCTTCTGCTAACTTTGGGGTTTCTTGTTGTTCTTTCTCTAATTGCTTTAGGTGTAAGTTTAGGTTGTTTACTTGAGATGTTTCTTGCTTCTTGAGGTAGGATTGTATTGCTATAAACTTCCCTCTTAGAACTGGTTTTGCTGCATCCCATAGGTTTTGGGTAGTCGTGTTTTCATTGTCATTTGTTTCTAGGTATTTTTTGATTTCCTCTTTGATTTCTTCAGTGATCTCTTGGTTATTTAGTAGTATATTGTTTAGCCTCCATGTGTTTGTATTTTTTACAGATTTTTTCCTGTAATTGGTATCTAGTCTTATAGCGTTGTGGTTGGAAAAGATACTTGATATGATTTTAGTTTTCTTAAATTTACCAAGGCTTGATTTGTGACCCAAGATGTGATGTATCCTGGAGAATGTTCCATGAGCACTTGAGAAGAAAGTGTATTCTGTTGTTTTTGGATGGAATCTCCTATAAATATCAGTTAAGTTCATCTTGTTTAATATGTCGTTTAAAGCTTGTGTTTCCTTATTTATTTTCATTTTGGCTGATTTCTCCTTTGGTGAAAGTGTGGCATTAAAGTCCCCTACTATTATTGTGTTACCGTCGATTTCCCCTTTTATAGCTGTTAACATTTGCCTTATGTAATGAGGTGCTCCTATGTTGGGTGCATAAATATTTACTATTGTTATATCTTCTTCTTGGATTGATCCCTTGATCATTATGTAGTGTTCTTCTTTGCCTCTTGTAATAGTCTTTATTTTAAAGTCTATTTTGTCTGATACGAGAATTGCTACTCCAGCTTTCTTTTGATTTCCATTTACATGGAATATCTTTTTCCATTCCCTCACTTTCAGTGTGTATGTGTCCCTCGGTCTGAAGTGGGTCTCTTGTAGGCAACATATATATGGGTCTTGTTGTATCCATTCAGCCAGTCTATGTCTTTTGGTGGGACCATTTAATCCATTTACATTTAAGGTAATTATCGATATGTATGTTCCTATTACCATTTCTTAATTGTTTGGGGTTTGTTATTGTAGGTCTTTTCCTTCTCTTGTGTTTCCTACCTACAGAAGTTCCTTTAGCATTTGTTGTAAAGCTGGTTTGTTGGTGCTGAACTCTCTCAGCTTTTGCTTGTCTGTAAAGGTTTTAATTTCTCCATCGAATCTGAATGAGATCCTTACTGGGTAGAGTAATCTTGGTTGTAGGTTTTTCCCTTTCATCACTTTAAATATGTCCTGCCACTCCCTTCTGGCTTGCAGAGTTTCTGCTGAAAGATCTGCTGTTAACCTTATGGGGATTCCCTTGTATGTTATTTGTTGCTTTACCCTTGCTGCTTTTAATATTTTTTCTTTATATTTAATTTTTGATAGTTTGATTAATATGTTTCTTGGCATGTTTCTCCTTGGTTTTATCCAAGGATGTGACTCTCTGCACTTCCTGGACTTGATTGACTATTTCCTTTCCTATATTAGGGAAATTTTCAAAGATAATCTCTTCAAATATTTTCTCAGTCCCTTTCTTTTTCTCTTCTTCTTCTAGGACCCATATAATTGGAATGTTGGTGTGTTTAATGTTGTCCCAGAGGTCTCTGAGACTGTCCTCATTTCTTTTTATTCATTTTTCTTTATTCTGCTCTGTGATAGTTATTTCCACTATTTTATCTTCCAGGTCACTTATCCATTCTTCTGCCTCGGTTATTCTGCTATTGACTCCTTCTAGAGAATTTTTAATTTCATTTATTGTGTTGTTCATCATTGTGTTTGCTCTTTAGTTCTTCTAGGTCCTTGTTAAACGTTTCTTGTGTTTTCAACATTCTGTTTCCAAGATTTTGGATCATAATGACTATCATTACTCTGAATTCTTTTTCAGGTAGACTGCCTATTTCCTCCTCATTTTTTTGGTCTGGTGGGTTTTTACCTTGCTCCTTCATCTGCTGTGTATTTCTCTATCTTCCCATTTTGCTTAATTTACTGTGTTTGGGGTCTCCTTTTTACAGGCTACAGGTTTGTAGGTCCCATTGTTTTTGGTGTCTGTCCCCAGTGGTTAAGTTTCATTCAGTGGGTTGTGTAGGCTTCCTGGTGGAGGGGACTGGTGCCTGTGTTCTGATGGATGAGGCTGCATCTTGTCCTTCTGGTGGGCAGGACTGTGGCCAGTGGTTTGTTTTGGGGTATCTGTGAATTTATTATGATTTTAGGTGGCCTCTCTGCTAATGGGTGGGGTTGTGTTCCTGTCTTGCTAGTTGTTTGGCATAGGGTGTCCAGCACTGTAGCTTGCTGGTCGTTGAGTGGAGCTGTCTTAGCATTGAGATGGAGATTCTGGGAGAACTCTTGCTGTTTGATATTACGAGGGGCTAGGAGGTCTCTGGTGGTCCAGTGTCCTGAACTCGGCTCTCCCGCCTCACAGGCTCAGGCCTGACACCTGACCAGAGCACCAAGACCCTGTCAGGCACACGGCTGGGTCATCCTGGAGAAGATGGACTGAAGCTAGGAGAAAGCTAGAGGATGGGAGACCTGTCAGAATGCTTGTTTGATGAAGTCAGGCAAAGGGTGGTGACATTCTGTACCCAGGCTCTACTCACGAAGGGGAAAGGGGTGCCTCTGGAAGTTGAGCACGCGCTTCTATGGCTGAGGCACACATGGGCGCAGATTCGAAATTGGTACTACTTTGATTAATATCTTTCTCAATCTGTCATCCCTGGCAAAACTGCAGGTTCCGCCTGGCTTGACCAGTTCTTCCTCTGACTACTGGTGCTGATGCTAATTCTGTGTCTTTAATCCAGAGTTGCTGGAATTCCAAAATCAAGAGTGTGTAGTACCAAGATTTGAGCAGGAGGCCCAAGAAAATGGTAATGTGATCATATGTCTCAAACTGAGATTACAGGGGAAAAAAATTAAAATCTAGGGTAAAACTCCGAAAAGAGAGAAGGGGTCAGGAAATACGGGCTAGAAGCAGGAAATGTGAAGATGACCAGAAAGAGAATTTTGAGTAGCATTTCAGGGCTACATCTGCTGCTTGGATTTTAAATCCTTAACATCTTCAGAGCACTGGCTGGCTGGCCATACCCATCATGGTCAGGCTGAAGTGTTAAGTTGTAACTGTGACTCTTCCCTGGAAAATAAAACAGGGACACTCTGAATGTATGAGACTCTGAAGATTAAGACAGGCCAACTCCCAAAGGTGGTCTTCCCATCTACTTCCTAATATTAAACCAAACTGGGGGAAGATACTTGGGCACTAGTCAGAAAACCAGAAAGCCCACAGAAGGGCATCTTGGGGGTACTTAGAGCAACACTGTAACCACCACACCAAGGTGTTTGTTTGTTTGTTTATGGTGATCCTTCCTACTATCAGATTACTTAACCTTGCTATGTAGTTCTGAGCAGCAAGCTGCAGGGTCCTCAGTAAAAAAAGATTTACAATCCAGACGTCTCATGTGAACAGCTGTTTTATGTGAGGCCAGATGCCGACAGAGAAAAATATGCACAGGGACAGAAAGAAAGATTAAAGACATCAAAAATAAAACCTGTTTCTCTGCCTTCCAGTGGTAAAGGTGTTTTTTGTTTGTTTTGTTCTTTTAGAATTGTTTTTCTCTTATAAATTCCAGAAATCTCTACCCCATCACCTCTTTTTAAGCTTTACGATGAGGTGGATTTCCTTTTTAACATGGATCCTTTATGAGATCTTTCTATTCAGATCTATGACCTTTCTCAGTAAGTTTTGAGATTGTCAGTATCTCTCTGTGTCTTTTGAAGGTCTCAGGTCTCTGTCTCCTTCTGCTTGGCCCACAGCCTTTCTGGATCTTATATCCCACGTTACACTGTTGACTTCTGCTGCTGCAGAGAACTCGGCTGCTCCTTGACTAATGCCGGAGCTTAGGCTCATGCTCTGACTACTGGTGCTGATGGTAATGTTGGTCCCATCCTTCATTCTCATCACACACTCTCCACAACAGGACTGTTAGGTCCTTCTTTATATTTATTCTCTCCTTCCCTCTGCCTCTCTCTATCACTATCTCCATCTCTATCTCTGTATCTCTTTCACGTAGGATTTGGAACAGACACCTGAAAGAGTTTCCGTCTCAATTCATCAGTCCAGATATATACCTTCTGTCTATAAATGTTCACGTCATCTTGTTGTAATGGTGTCCTCTAGTACATAGATAGGCACCTTGCTTCCAAAACAATGCATTGCCATGTCTGTTCAAACAAATTGCTGTTCTCATCTTAACTGACTCATGTGGCACAAAAATAAGCTTTCTTGCCAAAGTATGGGCAGACCCAAATAAATCTATTGACTAAAAAGAAAAAGAGAGAAAAAAATAACATGTATCGCTGTGTTTTCTAAGCTGTTTCTTTTCTCATTTTTTTGGCAATGTACGTAGACCTAATCTGATGCTCTGTTTAATGCACGCATGCCGGAGAGTGCAATGCTATAAAGGATGAGTGATGTCAGCCCCAATTACACAAACCACTAGAGATACAATGGGCAGGGCACAGCGAAAAGGGAAAGGAGCGAGGAACATTTGACAACTTGTAGTTCTCATTCTCTATGCTACCATTTTACTCTCTCCCTCTCCTTCAATCTCTACGTGGTATCTTTTTTCAAAGGCCTTTCACCCCACATTGTGCCTATAAACACTGCATATACCATAGCATGGCAGAATAATGTGTTGGACTATTGATGCCTTTATTTGATCCCTCTCACAGTTCTAGAGGCTGGGAAGTCCCAGATCAAGGCGCTGGCAGATTTGGTGTCTGGTGAGGACCTGCTTTCTGCTTCATAGATTACTGAGTTCTCACTGTATCCTCACATGGAGGAAGGAACGGTTTTCTAGGAGCTATTTAATAAGGGCACTAATCCCATTCATAAGGGCTCCACTCTCATGACCAAATCACCTCCCAAAGGCCCCAACTCCAAATACCATCACATTGGGCATTAGGATTTCAACATGTAGACTTTCAGTCCATAGTGGTCCCTGCTGTCTTCCCATTTCCCTTCCCTGTACAGAAACAGCAGTTTGGTCTTGAATCAGTTACCTGCAGGGCAGACTGTGGCCAGCAGGAGTCAGACATCCAGGGAGTTCCTCAGGCTAAGTCCAGAGGAAGAAGATTTAAGGATAAGGCAATAATATCTTGGTTAGAAGTAGGAGCAAAGGAGTAAGAGGTGATTCTTTCTCCTCAAAAATAATAATAATAATGATAATTTAAATCTCATGTATAAGAGAGGAGTGGGGACCAAAAGGTAAACTTCCTCTCAGTTTGAAGAAATTTGAAGGTAGAGACAAGACCCTTTCAGGTTTGCTAAAAAAAAAGCGTATGTGTAAAAATTTTATAGTAGTAGCAGTAGTAGTAGTATTTGTGAGAAGTGCTCTGTGTTCATTTTACCTTGCCTACATCTCTTCCATACTGAGGGTAGGAGCAAAAATCAGACCAATCATAGTTTTCTTAGTTCAAAATATTTATTTTTCTTTAATTATAATCTTATAACATGAAGTAAGATCATCATGAACTATCAATGAATGTTCTGAGCTCTTCAAGCCATGAGGTATTATAATTAATTCAGTACCTTTGATTTCATAAGTTCTTATACTTATGGCAACAAATCATTAGTTTTTAGAATGGCAACATCCCCTTTTCTTCATTATACTCATTTTTTCCATGACCTCCAAATGTTCCAGCATGCACCTGACTAAAAACAGTGTGCATTTGACTCTTTGATTTCTAATCGAACTCACATATTCCCAGATGGTTTGAGATACAGGAATAAACCATTAAGCATTTGAAAGAAAATCCAAATTATGGAGTAGTAGAAATTATTCCAATTATTTAGTGTGGCCTAATACGTACAGTTGTTTCCTTCATTTATTTTAGATAACTCCTTTATTAATACCCAAGAAGCCCTACCTTTTTCTGTCAGAAAGCACATGATGTAGTGAGCTGCTTCTCTTTTTGAGGTTATAATAGTGTTTTCTCTGCACCCAACTGAACTTACACACCTTCTCATAAACATCCTGCTAGGATGATGCCTGACTTCCACACCTGCAAAAACAGGTAATTAATTACACACACCTTGCAGAGAGCCCCTTCCTTACCTATAGATAATTAATTCCCCAGGCTTTGTGATACTTGGCTCTTCTCTACATTCCTGAAATATACTTGCTCAAGACCCCGTTGAAAACCACCTGACCTATTAAGCCTGGTGATGTAGTGGCTCTATACCTATAAACCCACATATCTAGGTTTCTTCTCATATTCCTGTTGATTTATCATACATTTGAATCTTTGGGCCTCATTCCTTCCCAATGATACAGGGCTGTTCTTTTGCAAATATTAAATGAATCTATTTTTATTTCTCCTGTGTATCGTGTTCCATTGTTGCCTTCTATCTCTCATGCTGGGCCGTGATGTGTATTTCCCCAGGGAGGGCACCAACGAGTACCTACAGAACGAAGAATTTACTGTCAAGTGTAGCAAGACAGTAGTCTTGAAAAAAGCCAAGCTTTATGGAATTAGGAAAGACATTTCTCAATTTCAAGGCTCTTCCTTCTACGTAACAAGTGCTGAACCTCGAGGACTCGGTCATTAAGTTTTGTCTAAGCAAAGGTCCAGCCATATAAGAAGAAGTGGAAAGCCTCCCCTTCTTTCTTTGATGGAAAGTAGAAGGGAGACAGCACAGTTAAAGATAGCAGCAGCGAGAACCATTGCTTTTCCCTTCTCTTTGAATAGAACTGTCTATATATACTGTGTGAGAAGTTAAAAAAGAAATCCACACCCTCCTTTTTCCCTCCCCACACCACACTGGAGGAAGGGGGATTAGCTAGCGGCACACTTTCTTGTATTACCAGAGAAACTCTGCAAGTGACCACTTACAATATGGCGCAGGGAAACGGTGCAGCAGTGGCAGCAGGAGTTGAGTGAGCAGCAAGCCTGAGGCAGCACCTTTGGCTCTGCATGATGCATGTTGCACACAAGGAATTCAGAAGTGCTCTAGCAGTGGCCTGCAAAGGTGCTGAAAAGTTCAGTGGATTGCACAGGGACTTTTTTCACTGGAGAATATAGCCCTGGACCACCCAATGCCCCCCTGAAAGTTGCGCTTATACCAGGGTAATCCACTTTGTCTACAGATCCTGGAACTTGGAGACATAGCCTCCAGCCCAAATCACTTGGCTGCCCAGCAGAGGGGTATCCATCCCACCTTGCACTCATGCCAACACCCTAGACTTCCAGCATGGAAGGAATAAATGTGGGAGGATGTCCTTCATTCCCCTAGAAAGGCAGATCATGGGTTTCTCACACTACGTGGAGGTAATAGTGCACTCTCGGGCCTCAGATGGCTTTGAAGAACCAGGAGCTATTCTGACAAATCCAGCTTTTTGCCTTATCTTAGCTCACAGAGAAGTGCTAGTTAGAAGGCCTTGTAACCCATGAGGCCTCCCACGTCGAGCAGCACAATGAGTATATATCAAAAGGCTTTTTGTTAACAGAAAGCAATTGTTAATGACAGTTACTGACCTGGCTCCCTGAGTGGAAGCCCATAACCCAGCTCTCTTTTGGAAAACTCATTTTTGCTCCCTACACTGACTGTACCCCAATTGCCACTTCTGAGCCCACATAAATATACCCATTAACAGATGATTCTAGACATAGAAACAGAAAGGCAGAATTTATGACTCAGGAATAACCATAAGATCGACCTGGGGTTCAGGGCCTAGATTCCTGCCAAACATCTTTAATTCCTTTGGGAACCAGGAAGGCTTCTTAAGACGTTTTTTCCTCCCCCCGCTCTTCCTACTGTTTCCATATGACTTAATTCTCAAGACTCAAGACAAGTGTCATCTCCTCTAGGAACTCTTGTCCAGTAACCTACACCAAGGGCGAATTGGGTGCCAACCTCTCTTCACTCTGTGCATATTTCTATAGGAGCACTTAATCATGTCTTCAACCTTATCTATCTTTCTTCAAGATTTAGAGAGAATGGGTCTTTTATTTCTGTATCTATATATATTAGCACAAGTGCCTTAATATTGTTATAAAGGCTCAATATATATTGTTATATGACTGAATGAATGATTATATAAATGAATGAATGTGCAACAGTGCTGCCAATTCAAATATTGGGGATTCAAAATGCTATCTATGTAAATTTGGAAGAAGTTTTGGTTTAAAGTACAAAAGGGTGTGATCATGCAAAAGACTCCACTAAGCACATTATTTTGCTTGAGGAGAGTTTGAGGCAAAGTTGGAGATTTTAAAAAGAAATAAATAAAATAACCATGAATGAGCTTCAGATACATGGTAGTAATGCAAAACATGTAGACTAAGACTGTATGTATCTTGTTAGAACAAATCAAGAGGTAATTTAATGGTCTACTGAGTTGTATGTCATCTTCCCCTGGTGAGGTCCCCTTTGTGGTGTCATTTCATTACCTTTACCTGTTCACTCTTTAATCAATTGTCACAAAGCTCCAGGGCTCTATGGAGTGAATATAAAGCTATCAAACTAATTCTGGAGTCTGAGCTTATCCAAGTAGACCCTGCTTAACACTGCAGTTAAGACGCAAAGCACAAGGCTTTGAAAATTGGGGTTTGGAGGTGAGAAGAGAAGGCCACAGTTATTACTTCAAAGATTATGTATAGAGAGGTCTCCCTATAAATCAGTGGGTTATCTTGGTAGCAGTTCATTATAAAAGAAGCATTGTTTTAGGTTGTTTCTTAGGATGTAAAGTCATGACACTAAAAAGAACACCTAATGGAAATCCTTTCTATTATGAACTATATATACTGTATAGATATGTGACTATGCATGAACAATTTCTATTTTAAGCTGTCCAAAAAACTATTTTTAATCTATTATTTAAAAATTTAAACTAATTCTATTTAAAATGTCAGTATAGCTAACTTTCATCCTCTCCTGACACTATACATCTGATGTCTATTTCTTTCTCCACTGGAATTTCAGCTCTATGATATTTTGTTAAGTGCTTAGGGATAGTAATTTCTCAATAAGTGGTTGTTAAGTGAATGGTACTTTTAAAATAACACATATTAACCTCATCTTTCTCATTATGGCACTTTCTTCCTCCCATCCCTCTACATTCCTTACATTACTTTCCTTGTGTTCAATTTTCTGTCTTCTATTAACTTCCAGAATTTTCAGTTATGCCAATAAGAAACATGTTTTTAAGCAATTTTTTACTTAATACCAAAAATTCTAAATATGAGGCACTTTTATATATTGTATGTTTTCAACGTCAAACAACCAGTTTCATAGAAAATAAACTGGTTATGTGACATATGTAGAAAAATTCTGCTTCAGCCTAAGCACACATATGCATACATGCCTACTTCCCTCCAATTATTTGATGTTTTTCTTTCACTTTTTTGAAAACAACTGTATTGATATTTGTAAATAATAATTCACTTTATCAGCATTAGCAATTTGATTTCCTATTTAAGGAAATAATTGAGGCTTCTGAGCCTTTATCCAGTTAAGTCTTCTTTCCATAAGATATTAGCATTAGGACTTTCATATGCAGTACTTATAGAAATGATGGCTTCTTGAACTCTTACTACTACCTAAATTCAAACAATATAGTAAGGTAGGTACTAGTCCTCAGGACGTACTAGGTTCCTAGGCACTTAACACTTATAACACTTGAAGAGTTGACAGGATATTTAAGCAGCTGGTTACAAGCTGACATGAGAAGTGCTTAACTTGCAAGAGTGTCTAGTGGAAAGTTGAAGTCTGCTGAATTGGATATCAGAAATCTAGAGAGCCAAGAATCCTATTTTAGTTCTGGTTCACACCGCAACAAGCTGCAGAGCCCTAGGCAACTTGGCTCTTTTCTTCACCAGTAGCAGAAATGATGCCTGCTTGTCTCAGATGTGTGGAGAGAATTAATATTGCAGAAATATCTTGAGATCTAGACATATACAACATTTTTCCCTGCAAGATATTTTTATTTGTTTATCAATCTAGGACTTTCAGTCAGACATCTTTAAATTAAGAAATGTATTCTTTTATTTGTACTTTCCTCTCCCTCTCCTGCATTTTCTCCCAATAGTCTTAATGTACTCATAGACCTATTGGCTTTTTTTTTTTTGCCTGCCAAGAAAATTCCTGAAAGACATTCTAATGAACTTAGAAGCAACTGGTCAGCATATCTCAATCCTAGTTCACCACTGTTACTTGTTGTCTTTCCAGAAGCCTTAAAATATTTACAAACTTGGGCTTCACTGGTGGCGCAGTGGTTGAGAGTCCGCCTGCCGATGCGGGGGACACGGGTTTGTGCCCCGGTCCGGGAGGATCCCACGTGCCACGGAGCGGCTGGGCCCGTGAGCCGTGGCCGCTGAGCCTGCGCGTCCGGAGCCTGTGCTCCGCAATGGGAGAGACCACAACAGTGAGAGGCCCGCGTACCGCAGGAAAAAAAAATATATATATATATATATTATTTTTTTTTTTTTTACAAACTTGACATGGGGTTTTGGAGTACCTATTGAATGAATAAGCATTTTACATTTAAAATGAAGGGATATTCAGAGAGGGAGAGCTCTATCAGCTCTTATACACTGAAAGTTCTTGGGAATGGGACCTGTACTTGGGTCATCTCTGTATACTACTTGAGGCCGAGCACTGAGTTTTGCACTAGGATCATGCTTCAAATGTTCAGATTCACTTGATTTAAATGAATGCACACAATTTGCTTTATTTTATGATCCATTAAAAATTTTCAAACATGGTTTTGAGACTTTTGGAAATACTAGCACAGATTATGAATGAGTCTGACTGTGTATGTACAATGTAGTTGATTGTTCTACCACTGGAACTGATATATGAGGCTTTTCTGCCTTTTAAACAATTATAATGTCCCTTGGAAGTTCTACATTCTGCTCTTTAGGTATTGTTTTGGAAATAAGACTGTTTCTGTTTCCCCTGATTTTCTCTGAGAAGGGAGTAGGTTTCCTGCCCATCGATTTAGTAAAATGACAGCTGTATGCTAGAGGGAGGTAAAGCTGATTTGGGGATTCAGAGACAAAGATTGGAATTAGAGTTAGCGGAAATGTCACATTTCTTATAGAAAGTTGAAGTTGAACTAAGATCAGCCCAGGAAATTACTATTGAAGATTCTTACGGACATTTTAATTTTGTTCTAAGTCACTCATCCACATCTGGTCAATATAAAGTGTTCAAAAATTGCTGTATATAGTCCATTTTACCAAACTAGCCATGCTGATATGTTAGAATCAGTTGATTATTTACCTTTATTCTAGACTTAAAAGAAAAATTTTAAATATTATTTTTAAACGTCTATGTCAAAAAAAGTTTGGTATATCTGCCCTATGGATTTTTGAGGTAATCAACTTTTTAAAATTATAATAAATAGGACTAGTATAATTGTCCTAAACCTTCAAAAAAATTTCCCCAAGTATGACAAATTTGACTGGGTATCCCAGACTGAGTGATTTGGGCAACACTGCCCAATAGGAACTTGGCTGGAGTATGCTGTTAGAAATCATGAAACTGAACCTTTAAAGACTTGATACTCATTGACATGCATTCATACCTTCCCCTCACTAGCTTGTAACCAGGTAGAAGTCCCCTTTTCCATCTTCTTTCTTTATCTCCCAGGCCACACTACTTCTCGTCCCCAAACACGTTAGCCTCTTTCCCAACACTGGACATTCACATGGCTTTCCCATTTACTCAGAATGCTTTCTATACTTTCATCACACTTAAGTCCCATTGGTCTTTCAAGGGCACTGGTCATAACCCTCAAGGGCATTGGTCATAACCCTCCAGAGAATCCCTCCCTGACTCACCTAGTGTAGATTAGGTGCCTTTCTTATCGCAGTGCTCGACACTTAATACCCTGTATTGTGAAGATTTATTTTCTTGTCTTCAGAGTAGGGACCGTGCCATTTATCTTGCCTTTCATGGCACATAGTAACTAATTGGTAAATGTGTGGTGAATGCCTCTCTGAATGAATGGATACCTTTTCATTTCAAGGCTGCCCTTGACATCCATTTTCTCCAGAATTGATATTATCAACATGAATAATATAAATAGTGGTGGTTACCCCCACCTTTTCACAGCTGGGGCAGTCAAGAGGGACATGGACAAATGGTTATGGATTCTTGTCCCTTGTCCATTTACTGTTTGCCACTTATTTCATGGGACCATGACAATGCTTATTTCACAAACAAGTACTGAGTCTCTGCTATTAGCCTGGCACAAAGGAAACAAATATAAACATGTCTTTGTTTTCAAGGAGTTTAGCGCTGAGTTGAGATGACCATTAAAACAAATAATCAGTGTTCTAATATAAGTCTGTTCAGTGAAGATACGTAATGAAAGAACAGAAGAGGGAGGAGTATTTTCTACATTAGAGAGGTCAGAAGAAACTTCACCCAGAAGGTTACATTTAAGCTGGGTTCTCCAACCAGAGAGAAGTGGTATTTCGAGGCAAAGAAAACATCATGTGCAAAGGCATGAAAGAGTGAAATTGCCATTGTGCTCATAGCTTGACTAAGATTCAACCATTTTTTTGCAGCTCAGACAAATACCTTATAAAGCTGGAATAATAATTCCCTTCTTACAGCAGTGCTCTTCCATGGGGCTGTTACTTATTGTAAGGTAAATTGCATTTCGTGAAGATTCAATATTGTACTATCATGGCTTCAAAGGCAAAATCTCCACTGCATTCAGAGGCAGAATCTCTTTGTGGTGAGGAACTTTTCTACTCATTCATTGAGTAAAATACTGTTTGCAGCTAATGAGGAAACTGGTGCCGATGGCTAATCCATTAGTCATGTGTAGCTGTTATGGGTCACTGGAAGGCATCACACCAGTCTTCACTCATTTCTCTTCCGTTAGGCAGCATGGTAGGTAGCAGCTGCTAGGTCCTGCATCCTCCCGTCTCCACACCTATCCCCACCATTCCATGCCCAAACTTGAAATGCCATGAGGTCCATGGTGAGGGACTTGGTAGCTCCTTCTGACTGTACTAACAGTGAAAGGGAGTCTCTAAACAAAATTTAGTGCTCTTAGAATGTAAGGAGGTGGCAAACAAAACAAGATGCCTTGACATAGTGATAAATAAAATAATACTGCAAGTGCACAGTGACCTTGATAAATAATTTTCAGGACCAGGCATGATATGTCTTTGGATCATCAGTCCCCAGAAATCACCTCTAACATCAAGGGTACTATATAAATTTTGTTAAGTAAACATATCAAGGGGTGCTGGGTTGGAGGGATTATAAAGGTGAAATTGGTTCAAGATAAAGTTTTTGCTTCGTAATTAACTTAGTTGTAGCTTGAAACCAGTAGGAAAACAGAGGCAGCACAAAAGTGATTCAGTAACATCACAAAACTACTCTGTGATTTGTCCTGCAGTGATGAGACTACCTCCTAGGAATCATTGAGCTCCCTTAGGTGAGGAAGAGCAGCACGTGTGAGTTTTCCTCCAGTGGGGAAAAGCGTGCCCAAGAGCACATTATAAAGGGATTCCAACAAGCCACATGTATATTCTTTCTAGGTTTCTGAGATAACCGTGACAAAATTTACAGACAAAATGTGATTTTATGATTGCCCCCAGTTATATGATAATCCTAAACATCACCATGACGAAACATACTCTTTATGTTTCTCTTACCCCTGGGACCTTGCTTCCCTTACTCTAATACCAGAGCTGCCCTAGCCAATGATACGGTGCTCTATGCGTCAGGTAAAGCAAAGAGTCACCATATTGTCCTTGATTTGAAAACATGAACAGATTTTCCTCTTGATTTATAAATTCCACAGGTTGTATTTGGGAAAGTGGCTGTCAGACATTAAATTTGAAACATTAGATTGTCATTTTTTATCATTGCTTTTCTAGCTGTAGACACGTTAATTAGTGTGGTGACAGGTTGCAGGTTGACAGGCTGCCAAAAATGGTCCACACTGTTTTGGTGGAAGAAGAATAATGAGAGACAGGAGGTGTTAGGTGTATGAGAACCAAGTGTTCTTCATGATTTGTTGGTCCTGAATTTCTCCACATATTCCTTTTGGGTAGAAGAGATTCAAATTTGCACAAAAGACCAGAATGAGATCTTTTTTTTTTTTAAAGGATCTGACCATGTCACCTGAGAAGTGGTTCATTCATTCTGACATTTCACTTTTTTGTGCCTACTCTTGCCCCTCTGAAGGTTTTCTCTGTCTTGCTCTTTTGCTTTGCACTTCTTCAAATCCTCTCTGATTACTCAGTTACTATCTAGTATGTCATTATTCCAGTTTACACTGATTATTTTCTTCTTTAAGCAGCTGTTCCACTTCTTGCTTATAGTATATAGTATTTAATTTGTAGTAGTATATTCTTAATTAGTTGAAGTGTTTTAAGGTCACCTTTTATAACCGAAAAACACTGCATTATACACGTTTCATATCTTCCACAGTATCTAATAAGGTCCTGTTGATTTCTAGACGTTTAGTTTAATAAGGTGAACCTTTAGAGATCAACAAGTAGTATCTCTTATTTGTAAAGTTACTTTTTTATTTCAAAACATTTCCACATAAAAGAACACTTCCACATATGTTTCATTTGATCCTTAAAGTAACCTTGTGATGTGTGAAGACCACATAATTTAATTTCCACATAAAAATACACAAAGAAACTAATAGCAATGGGACGAATAGACAAAAGTTCCAAAGTTTGTATGTGGTAGAGCCAAGGCTAAATGATAGACCTTCTGACACATAATATTCAGGGAGAAATATATTTGCCTCAACTTGTAGAGTGGCTTATTGAACTAATGTTAGAATGCTACCATTAAACTTGACTTTTGGACATTTAAAAAGACATTTCTTGACAATGAAAAATGGGTGAGAAAGTTTTATGTAGCTCTAAGAAGGAAATGCTTATAGAAGTTCTTGTTCAGTCCACCCAACTGGGAGAAACTTAAAAGCTAATTTGAACATACTCCCAATTTGTCATGTTATTATTTTTTCCCAAGAAATTAAGGAAGGAACTATATGTAATTGCCAGGTCAAAATAGCACCAGATGTGTGTGACCTAAAACAGCAAATTGTGGAAAGGGCTTTCCAAGTACTACACATAAGGACATATGTCTTATTAAATCCATATTACCCGAGAAGGATTAGACATACATGGCACACAGTAAAGCTATTTTAAGGAGGAGACAAATGGGAAACAGACGTCTGTTTTTTATAGAGATTAACTGGAAAGTGGCATTTGAAACAGAAATCTGTGTTAATTTTCATTGATTTTTTAAAAAATCATTTCAATATTTTGAGGTTATTTGAACTCCTAGTAGATTATAGAAGTTTTTATATATAAAATTCAACACAATTATTGTCTACAGTACTCACCAAAGAAAATGTGGACTAATTCTCCATCCCAAATGTTTTATTGACATTAAACCTTATTCTTTGAGCAAAGAGGATGCCTTTTGTCAGATTTTGCCCTATCTTTACACTGAAGAGTACAATAGCTTTAATCTACTTCCTGGCAATAAGTAGCAAAATTTCCTAATGTAGATTTTATGGTTTCCATTTCCCATATTACCACTCAAATGAAGGGAGTAATTAGCAATTAGGTTAGCAGCAAAGACAGAAGGGACAGCAGTGGGTCCTGGAGAAATCACAAACAATATTCTCAAATTTCTAAACATTTTAGTTAGAGTTATTTAATCATACAATATATAACTAGAAAAGTCACTGAAATGTCAGTGAGTTAAAACTTCTCATTTTTGGATGAGAAGACAGAGGTTAAGAATCTTCCTCAAAGACAATTCTTTGAACATTGTTTCTCAACGATGTCCCAATAATGTTTCTCAACCTCAGCTATACACTTAATACAGCATTTCATCCTCCCTGCCCAAAAAAAACTTTCCCTGAAAAATGAGCAGTTATCAAATTATGTTTGTAAACAGTATATACTTTGCCCTCCTTAGATATTCACAATTCTCATTGGAATTTTATTACAAACTCTCATGCATTTCTCTTGTTTGCAAGTTTACATTTATTTACATAATCACTTCTATAGATGTTGGTCTCCCTTCAGTGGGCTGAAAACTACATGAGGGCAAACATTGTTTCTATTTTTGTCCACCATCACATCCCCATGTAATTTATCCAGCATGAAATAATTGATAAATTAACACATACCAATCAGTTAATCTTATAGTTTTACATATGAAAGGCTGTGAGAAGTTGTACAATAAGGAAAAAAAATTGATTAACTTTGTTTAACTCAGAAGTTCCCAAAGCTATTTAGTCAAACACCCATTTGTTTTTTAATTTAGCATCTATCAGTGTCTTGCTTTTATCACAAATGAACTCAACTCTTTGAGTTACATGGAAAACTTAGGGAATCTACATTTATAATGCATTTTTAATGTTACTTTTTCTTCCTTTCCCTACTCTAATTCACATACACCCTCCTTATACAAAAGCAAATAAAGTTTAAATATAAAATAGAATCCCTTTTAAAACTGAGTCTGGGGAAGTCATTAACACCCCAATACTTGATTGTGTTGGTCTTAAAATTTTTGAATGCATTAGATGTAGTCACATAATTGGTAAATGCTAAATCTTATACTGTAAGATATTGGCCAATGTCATTTTGAGTTTTTACTGGAATGTTAAGTTTGTATACCAAAGTACATTCCCTTAGCCTGGGTTACCTAGAAAGCAGGCTTCAGTGCCTTAGTTAGAGAGTGCAAATCCAGAGGAAAGAAGTGAGAGATACAAGGGTGGTGAAACAGGGAGAAGAGAGAATGGATAAGAGGATATCTAAACAGACTGGCCAGACCACCTGATCCAGGAGACCTAGCCCCAAAGAGCCGTATCATCTGTATCTCAGGACCTTCCCTGTGGACTGGGGAGGGAGGCAGATAAATAAGTTTGTAGTAACTTCCATTTCCCCCTTCTGAGTTGTGCATGCTTGTTTCTTTGAGGGCTTCCCCATCCACAGCAGTAGGGAAGCCAGTAAAGAGAGAGAACATCGGGTACCCTGCCCAGTGCCGTCCTCAGATTGCGCCTGTGTGAGGTTGGCTGGAGCCCACTCAGAGCTGGGCCCTGCAGTGGTTCCAGGACAAGAGACAGTGGTGGCCAAGAGAATGGAGAGGTACAAAGAAGACAGATAATGGGGCAGTCAGAAGTTAAAATGTGAAATCTCTTATCTAGTCTTCCTGGATTTTTTGATGGCTCATCTTTACTGCAAAGCTGGACATTTTGATGGAGACACTTTAGTAGGGATATTGAAATGTCCTGTCAAGATGTAAAACCTTTGACAAAGCTTACAAAGTGATATAAGCAATAGCTATTCTTGATTCCCTTCATTATTCCTTGCGCAGGGGCTATGCTAATCTTCTCTGTATCATTCCAGTTTTAGGATATGTACTGCCGAAGCAAGCACCCCTTCATTATTCCTGACTCTGTACTATCTTATGGCTCAGGAATGGGGAGGAGTAGAGGGATACAGTGCAAGGAGGAGAGTCAGGGATGGTTTAGAAAAAGGAGGTAAAATCAGAGAAGGGGAAACTCATGGAGAAAGAGGAAGGTGTGATACTCAACGAGGAAATGAGGATGGGGATCAGGTGGGAGTCGGGCACACTATGACAGGGATCACTTGCCTCATCTTTTTAAGTATGAAGGCAGTGAAAATGTCATTGGTGTCAAAATGTGATCATTTCCTTTAATAGCCAAGGATACTGTGTCTAACCAGCTGTGTGTCCTTGGGATAAGTCTTTTTACCTTAATTGGTCGTCCCCTTACCTGGAAACTGAGGGATTTGGATCTCATCAGAGAATTTCTAAGGTCCTGTCCAACTGTAGAATAACAGTTATAGCTAAAATTAATTGAGGGTTTCTGTTCAAGTACAGATTCATTTAGTGATGTTTGTAGTTTAAACTCAGTTGGTAATGCTTACAGCCTAGGTAATGTTTGGAACACAGCCATGCTGTCCCTCTAACTATTCCTTGATCCTGGGCCAGAGGCATTAACAGTCCCCAGCAGTGGGGGAACGTAACTCAGCTGCAGGCTGAGAAGCTCGGCCCCAGGGACCAGCCCTGCTTGTTATCTGCGGACCTGTTTCCATTTGTGTTTTGCTCCAGAAGCTCATGGGAAAAGGCCTTTGGCTCCAGTCCTTAAAGCTTACTTTAACAAAGTTCTCCTTGGAACAAAGATTTTTACCTTTTTTGTACCCTCCTTATTGTTGTTTGGAAGAAGAAAATTCAGAACAGAAAATATGTGAGAACTAAGAAAAGAGTGGTCAGGTAGACCCTTCCTTAGCTGTTTAGTTTTGTCCTTCTCTCTTTGGAGAAATTTGACACAGATATGATGCTGTGGGTTTACTGTGTATGCGTTTCACACCCTCACTCTACATCCCATACACTGTGAAACTATATATAATCTTACAGGAGTCATTTTCATTAGAATGAGCTCTCCAAGTTAGAATTAGTTCATACTTACCTAAAACTTAAATCATGTGAGAAAAAAACTTAAGCAGAACCAAATAAAGTTATAGTGATATCAAAGCATAGACCAACGTAGCAATTGTTAAAACAAAAAGTTTGTAAGAAAACTGCAAGTAAGTAATGTGCCTATAAAATAGAGGTAATCAGATGAAATTGTCAGGATTAGTCACAAGTATTGTTCTGCATATTGTTACCTACTTAATATTTGAGAGATTCTGTCTTGGATTCCCCTAATGTGTTGCATGGTTAAAACTGTTGTGTACAAGAAGATGGTGATGTTCTTAAAGTAGTAGATGCTTTAAAATCCAATTAAGTAATAGATACAACAGAGATGAAGCCCCAGCTGCATATACCAGTTTGAAAGGAGCTTTGGCGTCTTGTGTGGTATTAACAGCTCCTCAATTTTTCTTGAACTCTTTACTGGTCAATGGCATACACTTGCAGGGCAGCTGATCAAGGTGCGGTCTGTAACCAGAGAATGATTTTCCTCTTATGTGGGTATCAAACCTGCAACCTTGGCTGCATTGGCACTCTTCTTTAACAAAAGTAAGCCGTAGAGCCCAATAGGAAAGTCCTGAGAGCTGTCCTGATCCTTTACTCTTACATAATGAAAATGTACAAGTGAAATGCTGTCCTTCAGGGGTCTCCCTCCACTCCTAAATAGAGTTCTTGGTTGATTTTTGTGTCTCTGTTCCAGAAGAATAAACATCGACATCCTTAGTATTTATTTGGCAGTATTCTGTGGAAGCTGTACTGCAAATTTTTCAAGTATGGAAAAAAATACATAATCCAATATTTTAGACCACAGCCTTGGAAACAGCTGGGACTGTAGTGCAACTGCTCTAAAAATCACCTTAATTTAATTCTCACTAAGAAAAAAGATATCCTCTTTTGGATTTCCCTTGGATGCGCGTTCTCCACAGTGCCTGATTTCATCCATGGCATTAATCCCTGCACATTGTATACGGCCACAAATATATATTCATAAACTCCTCTCTTCTCTCTGAATAACTGCTTGGATCAAGGAAGCAACATTCTCCAAGCAATACCATTTTGTGCCCTCGCTATTTTGAGATGGTGCATGTGAAGGAACTTTTAAAAGTGTACAAGTGCCATATGAACATATGGGAACATTATCATTACAAAGCTATCTGTTCATATTTTTAACTGAGAGAAGGCCTTGAAATCTCCATGTAAGAAGTTCGGGAAATGGATATAATATACAGGCTAAAAGTGCTGTATCAATTGTGTATAAGGCAATAGTAGTTCTTTAAATTTCTTACAGAAGCAATGGCAGGATCATCTGGGGATTCTTATTAAAATATTGACTCTTGGGCTCTATA
Source organism: Monodon monoceros (assembly GCF_005190385.1). Lineage (NCBI taxonomy): Eukaryota > Metazoa > Chordata > Mammalia > Artiodactyla > Monodontidae > Monodon > Monodon monoceros. The sequence continues at coordinate 52,528,563 of NW_021703772.1, read as the reverse complement.
CCTTAGACCGTCTGCGTCAGAACCCCTTAGGCTTGAATATCTGTATTTTACATGACCCTGTGTTTCCCTGCACAGCCCAAAGCCAGGGAATCACTGCTCCAAGGGGAGTCATGCTCTTGGTTTTCTTATTCGTCACTCAAAGGTTAGAAGTGCTGCTCGCGTAATAGTCAAACCCCAGGACATTTTGCTGGGCAGGTTATGGAGTTCTCTGTAGCGTTATAAGCTAGTGGAGGTAAATGTTTCTAAAATGTTTCCCTCTGATGGGAGCGGCAAGAGGGCTCAGACTGCTGTCTCAGAGGAGATCTTGGCCATCCCTCCAACTCTCCTGTGACTCCTTCCAGGAATGTAGGGACAATGGAAATAGCCTCGGGTTCGCAGTGAAAGCCCCAGCTAGTAATGGCTATCTGTGTCTCTTTGTTCTGCATTGTCCTTGCCGCCAGTATTTCTGTCTCTGGGATCAGAAGAAATACAATGGGCATGAATGTCAGAATTGGGACCTAATGCCACAGTCTAGGCTCAGAGGACTCTTATGTTAGAAGAGATCATTAGTGTTTAGGGCGGTGGTTCTCATACATCAGAAATCAGTGGCAGGGCTTGTTAAACACAGTTTGCTGGGCTCTACCTGCAAAGCTTCTGATTCAGTAGGTCTGGGAGGGGCTTAAGAATCTGTATGTCTAACAAGCTTCCAGGTGATGCTGCTGGTCCTTAGAATTAGAATCAGAACCAATGCTTTAGAGTAAGCCTCCAGTTGCCAGCACAGCTGAAATTGATATTCCAGGCAAACTAAGAAATACAAAATTCCCCCACTAACCTGGTGAAGCTTGCTGCAAAACAAGCACAGCTGTATAGTGTAAGTTTATTTTCTGTTTTGTTTTTGCAATTCTAGTGTCAAACACTGGAAGTTACTACCTGGTTGGTTGCCCTAGATTCTGTCATTCTTTACCTTTCTCTGGGCTCTTTTACCATTTTTGGTCAGAGGCAACCATACCAGATTCTCCTCAGGGGACTCTCAGGGATTTTTTTTTCAGCCAACCTGAATCACTCCAACCATGTGTTCTCAATTTATTCATTATATAAATCATTGTCTGCAGAAGGTTGCATATAGGAGACTTGAAGTGAAACTAAAAGAGAGCGCGCGCACACACACACACACACATGCACGCACACACACACACACACACACACACACACACGTTCTTATGTCGCTTTCTTCCTGATCAGGGACCTCGAGACCACTAGCTAAATTCTTTATTGTATTTGTGGACTTCAGAAACCTATAGTGTGGCAGAGTTAAATATTGAACAAATAAGGGGGATAAGGCCCTTATTATGCTGAGTATGAATCATAAACTTGGGTGGAAATGGAAGTAGGTCTCAGTGGAATTACCCTGTACTCAAAGATTTAGGAGGAAATCAAAAGATCCATGCCTGGAACACATTTGACTCCAAACACCAGGTTTGCACAAAAGGAGAGGGAGTAGCTTAGTAAAGGTGAAAAGCCTTCTGAATTGGTCGTATGAACTGACAACTATTGTTGGGGCTTTGAAAGAAAAATCTCAAGCTCAGTGAGGAGTGAAATCAGTTTAAAATTCGGTTTTTGATCTTTCAGTTAGAGTAGGAATTTTGGGAAAAAGTAAGAAAAGGGAGCAAAAGAAGTAGCAGCTTTAACCCTTCGTACTGTAGAAAAGAAACCAACCTCAGATGCAGGCCAAGTTTAAAAAATTCAGCCGGACAGAAAGAAGTAGGGATATACCAGAGAGAATAGTAAGGGAACATCAGACAACAGTCCCTTCTCCCATGGAACTCTCTAGGTCAACCCAGGGTGACGTTCCCCTGGCCCAGAGATGTCTGGGGAACGTTTTGTTCTCTTCCCCAGGCATAGTGGTAAAACTCTAGCGATCTTCTTTCTCTTCTTCATGACCAGTCATCCCTGGCCTTTGCTCTTTTTAGTTAGAACCTGGATTGTTGGTTGAGATAAAGACCATAATCTTAATTCTTAAAACAGCAAGGAAGAGTGTGTGTATGTGTGATGTGTGGGCTGAGTAGAACCTAGAGTAGGGAGCAAGCCCATGTGCTGTTTGATAGAGTTCCAAGGCAGTATCTTTGAGCAACATGATAGTATATTTTGAACTGTACTAACAGCATAGACGGTTCAGTGCCCACATTCACGTGACAAAGTGTGTGTGAATATTTGAATATTTAGTAGAGAAGGACTGTTAACACCATTCTTGAAGATTGAGTTTAGAGTTCTATTTGGAACTATTTTAATATACTAACTGCATTTGGGGTCTCCTTAGTTTATGGATTATCCTATCCAATAATAAGAGATCACTTGTTTGAATTTCACACGTATTTCATAGGAAGCTTTAGGTTCAATCCATATTTTCACATGACAGTTATCAACGCATAAGGGTGTAGAAAGATTACCTATCACAATAAGACTGTAACTAGGAGCTTAATTTAAGTGAATGTGCTAATAATTCTTTTCTAATTATGGCCATTAGTTGCTAATCACCTTTAAAAATTCATAATAGAGTCCTCACTGGATTTCTCCATCTAACCAACCACCCTTGCATTTGTATGAGAAACTCCAGAATTGAGACTTAATAGTACTTAAGTTGGAATCCTGCCTCTCTGCATAAAGGGGAAAATCTTCCCTTAGTTGTTAATGTTCTTGGTACTCCAAGCCAAGGCAGGCCCTGGAATTAGAGTAAGTTTTCCAAAAAAGAAGACGGGATTTAACAGATATGGAATGTTACTCCCAATCAAAGCCAGACAAGACAAAAGCTCCTTAACCTCAGCTGTGTTGTGTGAAAAGACATCTGTGTATCACAGAAACTTTCTTTGGTTCCTGAGTTTATTTATGTGATATTCAGTGTATTTAAATGAACTGTAAAATCTCGTAACATCTAGGCCTCTTTTTTATGTTGTTAGATTGCATCCTAAATAGATTTATTAGATGTATACAACTTCAAATATCCTATTTTTCATCTCAGATAAAACCTTACTTTTACCTGCAGTTTAGACAGTTTATTCTATTTAATTTTTAAAATCTTTTTAATTTGATAGTGTTTTATGATGCACATAAACTAGAAAAAAACGAACATGCAATATTTCTCAGTCGGACATGAGAAGAAAGATGGGATATTTTCAGACATAAAAACTTCATTCCTCTAAATTATGACACCTGTACTTTAAGCTCCTCTGAAAAGAGGACAGTCTTCTGGGGAAGAGAGTTCATAGGAGGGAAACAGGATCCATCAGAAAAGCTGTTTACAATAAAACATTTTGACAGCTCAAGTAATTAAATGGGTTTCCCAGGTGCAAAGCAGTATCTTTAATGCCCCTCTGGCTATAATAGTACACAGATTTATCCTTCAGAAAAAAAAAAATTGTCTACTGTGAAAACAAGTTAATGAAAGGAAAGGAAAACTAAAATAATTTTCTAAAGATATTAGCAATTTAGTTATTAAGACACATCTACGTAGAATAAACTGATAGTTTGCTTACCTTAACACTGAAAAATCTAGTGTCTGTTCCTTTTTATGCATTTGGGGGGCAAAAGAGATGTCAGTTTAAACCATAGATTTCTTGCTAGGCAAGCATCTACTTGCCTATGTGCAGCCATGAATAATCTGCCAAACCATTTGCTTCTTCTGCATAACTGAAGTTAGTAGACTGACTATGCACCTGCACTAAAGGTAAGAATCACAAAAGGGAAAAAAAGAAAAAGGTAAAATTCAACTACACATAGACAATTGAATTGATTGGTTAGAATTCTACTGCTTTTAGCCAAAGGCTGTTGTATAGCTCATCTAGTAAAGGATTTGTTGCTAGCTGTGCAACAGACGTTCAATAATTTTGTAATGAGTGCAGGAACAGAGCGAAAATATGTTAGGGATTCCCAAGGAACTGTGGTTTTCTTCGTATTCTCATCTTTCTCTGTCTCATTAATGGGGGATTTGTGGAAATAATCACTTTACTCAGTCATGTCATGTTTGAGACATGCTTTTGTGTTTTTAAAATATATTGTGCATAAGAGTTATTCCTTCAACAAATGTTTATTAAATGTTGTAATATATGCATTTAGATAGTGTGTGTGGTAATCCCTTTGACAAACATGTCTCTTACTTCCGTGGGTGTGCACGTATAGAGAGAGGAGTTTGGCCTGTTTTATTTCATGATTAACCATAGATAATATATTTTTTTAACATCTTTATTGGAGTATAATTGCTTTACAATGGTATGTTAGTTTCTGCTGTACAACAAAGTGAATCAGCTATACGTATACATATATCCCCACATCTCCTCCCTCTTGCATCTCCCTCCCACCCTCCCTATCCCACCCCTCTTGGTTGTCACAGAGCACCCAGCTGATCTCCCTGTGCTATGCAGCTGCTTCCCACTAGGGCACGGACCAGAGTAAGCATTTTAAAAACATTGTCTCATCTAGTCCTCCAGAAAATACTATAAAAGAGTTTATATAATTATCCTGTTTTAAAGTTGAGAAAACTGAGGCTTAGAAAAAGAAAGCAAGTTGCCCAGGGTGACACCATGCTGGCGCTAGGATCTATATCTAGTCATACTGACTCCAGAGCCCAGGGTCTTCATCACCACGAGACAGTGCTTCACGAGAGGGCTTATTTAATGATAATAATAGCACAACAAATTTAGAAGAGTTTGTATCATAATTACGACAGGTTTATAGAAGAAGACCAGGGAGTCATAAAAGAGGCAAGTTGGGGAGCACAGTGAAACTCTTGAGATGATTACATTGGTGCTTGATTTTTGCACAGCACTGTAGTAACTGCTGTGAAAAACAACCTGCTAGTGCATGGAGTACAGGATTTGAAATAGCAGATAATTGACCTGAATCCTAAAGTACAAATATGTGTTTGTCAATAGACAGTGGCAGTTTCTGCATTCTGATAGATCAATGGAACAGGATAGGAAGTCCAGAGATAAACCCACTCACCTATGATCACCAAATCTATAACAAAGGAGGCAAGAATATACAATGGAGAGAAGACAGCCTCTTCGATAAGTGGTGCAGGGAAAACTGGACAGCTACATGTAAAAGAATGAAATTAGAACATTCTCTAACACCATACACAAAAATAAACTCAAAATGAATTAAAGGCCTGAATGTAAGGCCGGATACTATAAAACTCCTAGAGGAAAACATAGGTGGAACACTCTCTGACAAAAAATTGCAGCAAGATCTTTTTTGATCCACCTCCTAGAATAATGAAAATAAAACCAAAAATAAACAAATGGGACCTAATGAAACTTAAAAGCTTTTGCACAGCAAAGGAAACCATAAACAAATGAAAAAACCCACAGAATGGGAGAAAATATTTGCAAATGAAGCAACTGACAAAGGATTAATCTCCAAAATATACAAACAGCTCACGCAGCTCAATATCAAAAAACAAACAACCCAATCCAAAAAATGGGCAGATGATCTAAATAGACATTTCCCTAAAGAAGACATACAGATGGCCAAGAGGCACATGAAAGGATGCTCAACATCACTAATTATTAGAGAAATGCAAATCAAAACTACAATGAGGTAACACCTCACACCGGTCAAAATGACCATCATCAAAAAATCTACAAACAACAAATGCTGGAAAGGGTGTGGAGAAAAGGGAACCCTCCCACACTGTTGGTGGGAATGTAAATTGGTACAGCCACTATGGAGAACAGTATGGAGGTTCCTTAAAAATAGAGCTACTGGGCTTATCTGGTGGCACAGTGGTTGAGAGTCCGCCTGCCGATGCAGGGGACACGGGTTCGTGTCCCAGTCCGGGAGGATCCCACGTGCCACGGAGTGGCTGGGCCCGTGAGCCATGGCCGCTGAGCCTGCGCGTCCAGAGCCTGTGCTCCGCAACGGGAGAGGCCACAACAGTGAGAGGCCCGCGTACTGCAAAAAAAAAATAGAGCTACCATATGATCCGGCAATCCCACTCCTGGGCATATATCTGGAGAAAACCATAATTTGAAAAGATACAGGTACCCCAGTGTTCATTGCAGCACTATGGCGAAGACATGGAAGCAACCTAAATGCCCATCAACGGAGGAATGCATAAAGAAGATGTGGTACATACATACAATGCAATATTACTCAGCCATGATAAAGAATGAAATAATGCCATTTGCAACAACATGCACGGACCTAGAGATTGTCATACTGAATGAAGTAAGTCAGACAGAAAGATAAATATCATATGATACTGCTTATACGTGGAATCTAAAAAAAAGGTACAAATGAACCTATTTACAGAACAGAAATGGAGTCACAGATGTAGAAAACAAACTTATGGTTACCAAGGGGGAACCGGGAGGAGGGATAAATTGGGAGATTGGGATTGACATATACACACTGCTATATATAAAATAGATAACTAATAAGAACCTACTGTATAGCACAGGGAACTCTACTCAGTATTCTGTAATGACCTATATGGGAATAGAATTTTAAAAAGTGGATATATGTATATGTATAACTGATTCACTTTGGTGTACAGCAGAAACTAACACAACATTGTAAATCAACTATATCCAATAAAAATTAATTTAAAAAAAGAGCCCACTGTATGCAGTTGGAAATCACCTGAGTTGTTTGGACAACACAAGTCAGACATGTCTTACATCAATGAGAGATGAAAAGGAAGGGAAAATCATGAAGGTGCTACAAGATATGTTAAGAATTCTGGACTCTTCTAGCCAAACAATAAATGAGAGGATGGATGCAAAGGCTGTGAGATATAAGAGCCCAATAAATAGAGCTATTGTCATCATTGTTGTAGTTGTTATGATGGATGCTAAGCGCCAGGCAAAAAAACTGAAAGGATTTTAAAGGAAGAAACAACAAAAGGGAGTAACATCAACACAAAATTTCCAAAAAAAAAGACTCAAAATAGAAACAGATGTGTATACTTTTTAAAGTTGTCAACAAATGTATGCTGAACACCTACTATGTGCCACGCATTGTTCTGAGTGCTTTACATGAATTAGCTATTTCAGTGTTATCAAGAACCTTATGAACAAGGTACTATTATTATTTTACAGATGGGAAAAATGAGGCAGAGAATTCACACAGCTAAAAAGTGATAGAATCAGTATTTGATCTCAGGTAGCCACTCCAGTCCTTCATGTTTAACAACAACTTGCTACCTTTCAAGCATCTCTATCTCTTTGAGGGCATAAAAATATGTAGTGACACAGTGAAAGCTTAAGTTGCAGATATCAGTACTTGAAAGTGTCTTCTATCTGAACAGAATGCCCCAAAGTTGAGAATACTCATAAAGTTCATGTCTACTTTTTCTAGTATATACTAGATAGTTTCCTTTGACCTCTCTGCCTTGTCCACTGTGAAATTAATATTTTAGCCAAAGAAACCATTCTGACCCTGGCCTTATGGTAAAGTATCTAAACCCTCTTGACAGTTGAGCCTCAAATATCTGTCATCAGATTCCCTCTAGATCCTTTACAGCTGCTTATTTGATTGCCCAGCTGACCCAAAGTTCAACATTTTAAATCTCTTAAATCTGTTTTTACCTAAGGGCATAGAGAAGCACTGCTTTAATTTATTCCTCTTCCTTCTACCGTGTCCTCATAAGATGCTCTTCTAGCTGCACATGATCATTTCATCTTCTCATTGAAAGTCAAGGAGGCTGCAAAGCCATTTCGCTTACCAGGAGCAGGTGGTACCAGGTGTTGGAATACACGACTCCATTACTTTAGGAGAAGATACAGATCACCCAGGAAGGTTCTTGGGTCTACAAAGTAGCTGGGCAAATAAGGGATAGAGGTCTCAATAAGGGTAGCAATTTTTGTTTTCAGAATGAATAATCTTTCTCACATACATAAGATTTCTTGAAGCATCTGCTTCAAGGGGCTGGGGTTCTATCACCTCCTTAGTGTTAATCATGCAGTTTTTTAAAAATGGTCTTTGACTCAAGTTTAATATTCCTTGCCCCAGATAATATAAGCTTCAAACACCATGAAGCTCACTATTTAAAGTCCACACTTATATTTCTGTTATATTTCAAGGAAGGGTAGTGACTCCTAATTATATGAAGTAGGAAGGTACATAGGTCCCCATTAGCAGGTCTGGCACGTAGGTGGCACCAAATGAATGGGCATTATAAATTTTAATAGTAATAGCTACTAAAGAAGTACCTGTAATGAGCCAGGTGATACACACAAATATGTTTTCTATAAACCTCCTGACACACACTTTACTTCCCTGTTTATAGATGAGTAGATTGAGTTTCAGAGAAATTAGCTGACAGCCAGTTAAGTCTAAGCCACATCATTCTGATTCCCATGGTCTTGGTTGCATGGCACAAATTCCTCTAAGATACGCAGTAACACATAGCATCCAGTGGTCAGCCTCTTCAGGTAGAATAGGAGCTTTTTTATCCCTAATGGAAGAGTTTTAGACCCGTAAGTCCCATTTTGGAAGATAAGTCCACTTTCCATCCCATGACACAGAAAACTCCCCTCATTAACGTTCACTGTGATACCGGTTGGTGATCCTTAGCTAGCAAAGTTAAATTAAAAAGAAACAAACATAAGTGGGGAGAAATTGGTTTTTATCACCTAGTATATACAAGGCACTATGCTAGATTCAGTGACAGAGGAGGGCATCGAGGACAAAGTACTCTTCTCTGCATCTGGCATTAAAAGAGACAGGTGACATGCTGATTATCTATAAAAGCATGACTGAGGATAAGCAATAAAATAGAGAACAAGTAAAGTTCTATAGGAGGTACAAAGATAGGGGACACATTTGATTCTGTTGAATTGGGTCAGGGAGGACTTGCAAAGGAAATGATGTTTGAGTTAAAACTTTAAGGATAAATAGAAATTTGACAGGATAACGAAGGTGAAAAAAGGATCAGGTCTTATACATTCAAAACATATTCAAGCACTAGAAACACAATGATGACTAAAGACATGGTCTTGTCTTGGTGAGAGATATTTAGATGATACGGTGCCTCTCATGGTCTCGCGGGAGATGAATATTTAGATGGTCTGGTGTATGTCAAAATGTTAAAATGGAACTCTTTCTAAGTCAGTCTCCTCTAAGGTCCAAAGGCCAAGACTGAGTACCTCTACATTTTAAAGTGAGCTATTGGACCATCCATGCAGGAAATGATCCAAGAGTCTGTCGGCAAAAAGGATCAACGACCTTCCATACATTAAACCTTGCATCCCAAGGGGTGGGTAGGGGGTCGGGGTGAAGGCAGAAACTTTTATTTGAATGAAGTTTGGAGTTCTGATTATTGGTATAGATTGGACATTTTCAATCCCAAAGCGAGTCAGTCTTCATGAAATGAATTTTCAGGAAGAAAAATAGTTCACAGAGCTTTAATCAAAAACACAATTTAGAATATCTGGTTTCTAGACTCATGTTTAGAAACCCTGGATACATGAAAAAGGACCTCGGAAGGTTTGACAAAATCCCAGTGCCCCCCAGTGAATAAACTACAATTTTTCAGTAAATTTTTTCCTGAGTTTTGATCCATAATGTGGAGCAGTGAATTCAAGAGTTCTCTTCTGACAGAGAGCAGATATGCTGTTCTCAATGTGGTCATGAGGTGATGTGTGGTTGTGTGGTTCAGGCTTCAGTCTTCCCAGTCTTTAATGTGCACAGGAATCATCTGGGGACATTGCTACCCTGAAGATTCTGATTCTGGGTCTGGGTGGGGCCAGAGAATCTGCATTTCTCCCAGGTGAAGCCAAAGCTGAAAGGTTTAGAACACAGATATGGGAGCCAGACAGTTGGAGCTGGATCAAAATTCCAGCCTGCTGTTTAGTAGATCTGTGTCCCTGGGCAAGGTACTTAACTTCTGTGTGCCTTTGTTTCCTGTTCTGTAAAATGGGGTTATGGCATTAGTATATACATCATAGGGGTGCTGTGAAGATTAAGTTGGCTAGAAAATGTAAAGCAATTCAGGAAGAGAACGCTGTTCGCCATTTCTTTATGGCTAAAACTCATTCCTCCCCTAGGAAGTTTACTTTTAATTTAATCTTTATTTTTTTTGTTGGGATAGTATATTCACATACATCAAGATTCAGAATACCCTGGGGCTTCCCTGGTGGCGCAGTGGTTAAAAATCCACCTACCAATGCAGGGGACATGGGTTCGAGCCCCGGTCCTGGGCGATCCCACTTGCTGCGGAGCAACTAAGCCCGCGCACCACAACTGCTAAGCCTGCGCTCTAGAGCCCGCGAGCCACAACTACTGAAGCCCGTGAGCCTAGAGCCCGTGCTCCGCAACAAGAGAAGCCACCACAATGAGAAGCCCACGCACTGCAACGAGGAGTAGCCCCCACTCGCTGCAACTAGAGAAAGCCCGCGTGCAGCAATGAAGACCCAACACAGCAATCAGTCAATCAATATTTATTTTAAAAAGATTCAGAACACCCTAAAATGAAGTCCTCTTACCACTCTGTCTTATCTCCCAGTTCTCCTCCAAACATTTAACAAACATTACCAATTTTAAAGGATTTTTAGAGATGACCTCAGGTAATGGCTTTTCTGAGTTTTTTCCTCATTTGCCAGGATCCTTATTGTGTAGAGTTATAGGACTTATAGCACTATAAGAACCTAACCTCCCCACCTACTAACTCCACTCCATTAAAAAAATAATAATGGTAAGTTGATTTTGGTCTCTCTCTGTTTACCTGAAAAAAAATCTAAGTACACAGGGCAGCAACCAAAGCTGGGGTTTTCTATCTCTTCAAAAGAGAACCAAGGCTATTAAAATCACTCTAGGACAACTTAACTGACTTGCAGACTGAGTCCACGATGTTGGTTCCAAACTTTTATAGTGTTCTCCCTGATCCAAAAGGACCTGCCCCAATCCATCTGCTCTCATCTTCCACCAAGTAGAAGCAGCATTGCCTTTGATCATGGAATTCCTTTGGCCATGGTCCAACTCCAGTTACCCTAGGATGGTCCACAATTATTCTTTTTTTTCTTTTTTTTTTTTTGTGGTACACGGGCCTCTCACTGTTGTGGCCTCTCCCGTTGTGGAGCACAGGCTCTGGACGCGCAGGCTCAGCGGCCGTGGCTCACGGGTCCAGCCGCTCCGCGGCATGTGGGATCCTCCCGGACCGGGGCACGAACCCGTGTCCCCTGCATCGGCAGGCAGACTCTCAACCACTGCGCCACCAGGGAAGCCCCACAATTATTCTTATTCCACTCTCGAATTTAATAATGAGCTCTACGCCCGGGCGGTAGGCTTAACACTGGAAGCCAGCAGGCTCCCCCTGCTCCTAGAAAATGATGGGGCATTCCTTACTTGGGCATGGCTGAAATGATGAGGTGATTCAGGGGACGAGCTACATAACCGGAAGCAGGGCTTTTTACCAATGCCAAGGACACACACACACACACACACACACACACACAATACTTTGGCTATATTGTTTTATTTCTGAATGATTGAGAAGCCTCCTCTAAAATATGGGAGGTTGAGATCATTAAGCTAAAAATTCAACATGTTGGGTGAATGAGCCTTTTTAACATGTCTGGAAGAGATCTACGTTCTAAAAATTCATTTCCTTATGTTCAAGGTTACAGACTTCTTGTTCTTGTTGTAGCCCTAACAACAAGACATTTTGGCTGAGAAATGCGTGAGTGGGCCACACCTTTTTCTGTCAGCCTTAGGGAAACCTGCTCCAAGTTCCTCAGCTCCGATAATAGGAATCTGTTTCCTCTAGTTGGGACTCAGGCCCCTACTAAATTGGATGTGATTTGCCTTAACATGTCCATAACCTGCTGTCAGAGTGCATGCTACCTGTTTGGATGTCTGGTCACATTTTGAATATCTTTTAACTTTTATTTGTTCTGTCAAGTTATTTCTGGGGAGCTAAATGCCAAGACTGGCAGAGGTTCTAGTAGGATATGACCTGGAGCTAGTGAGAAGTGAAAGAATTGCTTTCCTCTAGGGATGAAATGTAGTGCAAGGGTAGAATGTGGAGGAAACTTTATATATATTTCTAACATGGCAGGCCACACCACTGATTGAATAATAGTTTGCCCTTCTGCCTTAGGTTGGCTATCTTGAGCTTGGTAAAAAAAAATAAATAATCCTTTTCGTCAAACTTTAGCCTTTAGCACAGACTTTCTGAGCCATTTTCGACTCCTAGCTCTCTTCTGACATTAAGGATATGAAAGAAAATGAAAGGAAGCAAAAAGCTTTCAAATCTTAGTAAGGGCCTTTGGTTATCCAAGGATATTTTATCATCTTTATGCTATACACAAGTTTACTTTATTCAAGAAATTCTGGGTGAACATTTGTTTTATGTAAAAAGCTCATGTTTTTTATATAATTTGTTGCTTATATTTATTTTTAAAGGGTTTGTGATGATACATATTTAAAAATGAAAGTATGCCTAGTAAAATTTGTTCATTTGGCATTATATTTTGTTTTGTTTTATGTTAGCCACAAATGAATTATAACACAGAACTCTAATATGTAACTTCCCCGGTAGAAAGAGGGGTGTGGGAGAAGTTCGGCACCCATCCAATATTCCTTTCCTTTCTCCCCACTCCTGGGGCAACCTCTAAGGCAATTCTTCTGTGCATCCTTCCCCAGAGGCTCTGTAGAACACAAGTTGGAAAACCATTGCCCCATATAAGTATATTATGATTCAGTTTCCCCAAATCATTTCTGCATAGGGTTACAGGAACACGTCTGTTGGTGAAGTTAGACAAATTTGTATTGTTACGTGTAAGTTGCAGTAACTCAATGAGCAAAAAAGGTGGTTCCGGAGTACGTCATTTTTAGAGTTTGTCAGTTTTTGCATTTGACACGTTGCAAGCTAATGAAAATTGCTGATACTGTGGGAGACATAATCAATGAGGAATGTTTATTACAGTGACACAATGCAGGGAACACATTAAAGCAAGCTATTTCTCACATTTCCATCCTTTCAAAATGCATTGCTTTATCGTGCATCTGCTCTTATTTCTAGAGAAACTGAGTTAAACTTGCAAAATAATAAATATTCATCTCATATGGGTTCTTAAAGGTGACTGATTTGTAAAAATCAATAACTGTCTTTTGCCAGCTTGTGGACTGACATGATTGCCTTCATTTTCAAACATAAAATGACTGCATTAAAATAACATTAAGAGAGAAACATTGGCTAACACAGGAAGAGAAATTCTTAAATGAAAACTGCTCCAGCCAGCTTTAATCAGTTCCTATCGTGCTTTTTATTATAGTGCAAATGGGCTCTATTAAAAGAAAGCCAATTCCAGATGATGATATAAATAATTATAGCTGCCTTTAGCCTCTAGTTAGTGTTATTAACTAAAGGTTTCAAAATATGTGATTTATTTCAGAAAGAACATTTTCCTTTAACAATGAAACAGAAAATTGGACTTTATCTAATGTCACATATGCAGATAAAATAATTAGTCTATTTTTTGGATATTTAAAAAAATTGGAATGATGAACTAAATTACTTCATATGGATAAACTTCAAGTTCATTAGTGCAGCAATTCCCAAACTAGTTTTTCTCCTACATTCCGTTAAGTGTGAGAAATTCCGTATACACTATTTACCCTGCCCCTTCTACCGTTTGAGATTATAGTGTATATTTGCACATCAAAGTCCTTGAGAAATTTTGCAGTCAAGATCTGTGTCTATCTTGTTTATCCCATTTTCCCCTAATGAGTTTGAAAATGGAAGATAATTGTAATACATATAGGTTAATATTCTGTGTTACTGCCATCCATGCAATTCCCTTTTGAGAGATTATGAATGAATTTATATTTTTTATATAACCCAACAACAACATGTTAAGTCAATCATCCAGCCACTCAGTCAAAAAATTACATTTATGGAATCAGAAGTTTAAGGTTTAAGAACAGTAATTTAAAAATTTTAAAAATTGCCTCTAAGAAAATGCAGATCATTGAACCATCCTCTTGAACTACTTGATTTTTCACTCTTGGAAGTTCTAATGAGATGCAAATTGACTTGTGCTCAGTGCTATATTTCTTAGCATTGATTCATTAATTTAACTTATATATAGTTCTATTATTTTATATGGCACAGGAATTGTACTTTTTTCTTTTTTTTTTTGCCTGTGTCTCCATCTTCCATGGATGCTATGGAAGTCTGCTGCTCAGTTGTTCCTGCAAGAAAAACTTACTCAGCGGTAAGGAGTGTAGTGAGCTGACAGCCTTCAGCTGTTACAACTTCAGGATCTGCCTGAGCTTTCAAGGAAGGCCAGGCCTTTCCTGGGCAGCACCTAGTGATCTAGCTCTGCAGGGGTACGGGGGCCTGGCTGTTTCTGCCCATGCAGGATTTCTCTCACGGACGTTTGCTCTGGAGCTCCCCAATGCACTGACCAAGATTTTGTCACATCTGGGTCGTGACTTGAAAGCTCTCCCCGCTCAGTCCTCTTCCTCCTGCTTTTTTTTTATCACCTACAGCCCTTACTTCCAATAAACCTTCTCTGTTCCTAACTCTGTCTTGGCATCTGCTTCCAAACGGACCCTACTGACACTCGCCTATGAGTCTTCAAGATACTTTAGAGGTAGGGTCATGTCTTTACCATTGCATTTTAAATATCTATCATACAAGAGTTAAATAATAAACAGTCAGGTAAATTTTCAATATAACTTAGATAAAAAAGAAGCATAAATATAGGTACAGAGTTTGCTGGAGATGCCACATTTGAATCATTTTTGTTACCTGGGTTGTGTGTGTGCAAGTGCATGAATGAATGCTGTGTAGAAATTAGTAGAACGTTTATGTGAAAGAGTTAAATTTATTATGGTTCAAGGTAAACTTTACCCGTATTTCTGGATGACTCCAACAGAGAAAACTTTGTCCCAATGCCATCTATAGATTCAGGTCATTAGAATATTATATCCCATCTGCACAACTGGAAATCATTTAGTAATCATTTTAATTCAGGAGACAGATTTTGAAAAAGATATCACAGGAAGATTAACATTTGTGTGCATAACAGATGAAAAGGGAGAAGACTAAAAGCAAAATCATTCTAGGAGACATTTACAGCAACAGTTATTTTGGGTTATCATCATCAAAGAGATACTGGCTGATGCCTATAACATGCCAGACATTTTACATACATTTACATGTTTAATCCTCAGAAAAAGCCTAAAGTATATGTATTAAGATTGAGGGAAGAAAGGCTCGAAAGAAACTTTGTTCTAGGTCAAGTTCAAGTTCACCTTTCTCAAACTGCCTCCTATGTGGGAATAGGGATTCTTTTAAGATTAGCATTGTTTACAATACTTCGTCTAAGTTAAAAAATATATATATGTGTGTATGTGTGTGGCGGGTGATCACTGCTCTGGGGCTTGGACTCCAAAACAGATAGGTAAAGAAATATAAGGCATGATCTGACAGGTAATATGAATACAGGTAAACAAGAGGTCAAGAAGTCTGGAAATCTAGAAAAATCAAAGTCCATATAGGGAGGTAAATCATGGTACTTGGAGAAGGCAACAGATGGGTTAAAAAATGCCATAAATAAACTGAGTCCAGAGAGACCCAAGCAATAATATAATAAGGAATCAAGTTCAGAGGTCAAGTTCAGATGTAAGAGCAGTCTTCTAGAACAGGGGTGGGCAAATTGTGACCATAGGCCAAATCCGGCCTGCTGTCTGTTTTTGCAAATAAAATTTTAGTGGAACACAGTCACACTTATTCATTTACTTATTGTCTATGGCTGCTTTCACATCATAACAGTAGAATTGAGTAGTTAGTTTTAATAAAGACCATATGGCCCAGAACACCTAAAATATTTACTCTTTGACCTTTTGCAGAAAAAGTCTGTTGACACCTGTTCTAGAAGGCTCTTATAATTGGGCTTGTGATCATAGATCTAAAGCAGGGGTTGGCTAAACATTTTCTGTAAAGGGCAGGATAGTAAACAGCTTAGACTTCGGGGGCCACAAATGGTCTCTGATGCATAATCTTTTTTGTTTATTTCCTCTCATTTAAAAACGTAAAACTGTTCTTAGGCCACAAGCAGTACAAAACAGGTATATCTCCTAGGCAGTTAAAGAATCTTGGGGTATACAGGGTGACCACCTGTCCTGGTTTTCTAAGAACTGAGGTGTTCCCCAGACATGGGACTTTTAGAGCTAAAACCAGGAAAGTCCTGGGCAACCTGGGACATTTGGTCCCACTAAAAATGCCCCAGTGTGACACTGAAAGGACATGCTGCACCCTCTTCACCGTATGCCTTATGCCTAGAGAACTTTCCTTAACTGTGAGTTTGCAATAATTATTTTCTCTTGTTAGTGACCTTGATAAAGCTTAAACTAGTCATTTTGGGTGGTTACCTTAATTTGCATTACACTCATGAAAAATAAAACTTTATTTTTAGTTATTTACGAAAATGCTGTTGCTCAGGATAACAAGGTGCGTAAGAAGCACCATCATAGGTTTCTACCATAACATGTGAGCATAGTCACAATTTAGTCACCAGTGAAGCACAGCACATAACAACCCTTCTCACACTTGATGTCTGTCTTCTCACACTTTGTATTTGTGTTCATCTACAACGCAAAGTTTTTGTGTTATACAGTGATCATCTGTGATTTAGTTACTTTCCTGAGTTCAGTGGGAGAAACTGGCCCAAGTTAAACTTTGAGACTTTTCAGTTTTGTTTTGTTTTTTTTTCTTTTTTGAAAGGGTAAAGGAGGAAAGCCTAAGAGAAATTCTTTAAAGCCACCAAATTCTAGAATATTGCATATCCACAGTCACCAGAAACTACTGCCTCAATGCATTTTCTCCCTCTTGTGGCTCATTCAAATGTGCTCAGTGTTGGGCTTCTCAGGGTGTCATCCTGGAGACTGCAGCCTCCCTAGGGAATCCTGGGCAGTAGATGAGGAATGACTGAGGCAGGTAACCAGGCAGATGGACCTTCTGAGAGCCACTCAGACGGCAGAATCCAAAGACCCAGAATGGTATAGGAAATGCAGCTGAGTGTTTCTGAGATCCCCAAGAAAATGGAAGTCTCTGTAAGGGCTGAGAGCTGGCTGACAGAGGCTCAGCCATGCTGGCTCTCTCTCAAGTATAGAAATTCTTCTCTACTCTCCACCGAACTTGCATACCCCACAGGTTCTGGTAACGGTCCCACCACTAATAGAAACCACCCCTGTTAGAAGGCCATCTACGGTCATCTATTTTTACTTGTGCCTGCCCATTGCCGTCTCACCTCCTTATCCCAAATTGCTCATCAAACATTTCTTCCAAGCCCCCTCAACAACTTTTTGGAGTGTGATTCTAGTAATATAAATGTATTCAGCCCGTTGCATAATACAATTTAGATCAAATTACAGGATGAAATCAGTTCTTGATAGAACAATGCAAGAAAGGGGAAGACAATAGGGGAAAGTGGAAGTAATTCAGGAAAAAAATCTTTCTAATATCCTCTAGTTGGAGAGTGGAGCTGCGGAAGGGTGGCCTGCGTCCACCATTCCTTGGAGTTACTTTTCTAACCACAGAAAAGTAATATTAATGATCCTAAGACCAGAGAAGGGGAACTAGGGTTGCTGTTACCCAGCGATTTTGTTTTTTTTACCTTTTTTTTTTTTTTTTTTTTTCTGATCTAGCACCAGCAGGAGGGAAAAATAATAATCTCCTAAGAGCCATTGTTATTGCTGAGGACCAAGAACAACCGAAAAAGGTATCTGTTCAGATACCTTTTAAGAACTCTGAGGCATCTCTGCAACCCAACTCATCAGTCTATTCCAAAGCCAGGGAAACTATTGAAAATCTGAAAAACACCCAGCTTATTTCCACTGTCCAGATCTAGACCTTCCTTTAGTGCCTAACCCACCCTTCAAACCTCCAGAGAATCTTCTCAAATATCACCATGCTATTATTTTTAATTTCAAAAGCTATTTAATTTACGTTATTTCACCTAGACCATCTTATATGGCACACACAAATACACGTACAGATAATTTACACCCCAAAATATGGAATACTTCTTGAAAAAGGGATCCATTCTTTGATTTTACTTTACATTCCTAAAAATACCCCTTAAAATAATACATTATTTTTCCCATATTTGTGGAATAATGTGTTCAAAATAAATAGACTTTCCAGATAACTTGAGTTTTCATTTGGAATTTCCAAATAAGAAATACGGTTGAAAATGGAGAGATGATAGGCATGTCCAGGGAGGTTACTTAATTCGACAGGGTGCTGTTCATTTGACTAATCCCTCTCCTTCCCTCATTTGAAGTGTACCTTTACTTTAGGATTATTTGCTTGAGTTTGTGGTTTTACTCTTAAAGCAAAGTTGAGGAGATTTATGAGACTTGAAACCAGATTGCAACTTACAGATTTTCAGTTGAGCATGATGCCCACAGCAAAAGAGAAAAGTCAGAAGTAAGAATGTGGCAATGGAGGCAAGGAAAGCAGGGTAAATCATAGAGGCTCTGCCATGGCCTTTAAAAAGAAACAAAAGGAAAGAAAATTACCATGGGAAAGGGTAGACAGAGGGAGGAGACAATGGTATGGGAACCGACCAAGGAAAAGAATAGATTTCACATTGTCTTAAAGGTTGTTTTGCTAGACAGAAAAGAGAAATCAAGATAGATAATGGTTCAACCCAAGAAAAATGGATGAATAAATTATGGTAAGCCATGTATCTATCTGCTGTCTTGAGATTTCTCCTGGACTACCTAGTCTTGGCTTTCATTATTTTCTCTTACCTAGTAACTTCCAAAATCTCAGGGACAAATTCTAATCCTCTGTCTCCAAGTCTCAAATATAAACATAATTACTCTGGATTTAGAAATCAGGAGATTTGTGTTGGAATTTTAGTTCTGCAACTTATAAGCTGCTCGTCTACAGATATTTCATTCAAATTATTTGAACTTCAGTTTATTATTTGTAAAATAGGCCTAATAATAGTGCCTAAAGTTGTTAGGATCTAACAAAATAACATGAGAAAATACCTTGAAAATACAAATCCTTATGCAAATGTAAAGGTTTTTACTTAGTTTTTATTTAATGTGGGTGTTTCATTGTTACCTACAATTTCATAAGTCTGAAAGCACATTTAATAGCTTACCACCCAGAACTGGTTTTTTTCCCTTGTATTACATATACTAGTAGTTTTCCATTATTGTCTTACCTAGGTATGATAAAAACTTAGGGTTATCTTAGAATCTTTCCCATCTTTAAATATTCCCTAAGTCCTGCTATTCCTTCTTTGCAGCATTGGAGGGGTGAATCCCTTTCCAATTTTACTGTTTCTATGTCTCTGTTCCTCTAGGAAACTACCGTTCACTCCTGGTTTGGAGCCCATCTTGCATACCACTGTTCAGCTCATATACTTAAACCACTGCTCTTAACCATCTTACCTCTCTTTGTGGATTCTTTCAGTAGTTTCCCCATTTAAAGTCAAATTCCTTGCCAGGTCTTACGACCAGCCACAATCTTGCCCTTCCTTAACCTTTCAGAAGATGTTCAGGGTATGAGTACTCTGGGCCTCCCAAATATTCTCTTTCAGTCTTGAATAGCATGAACGTTAGTAATGGTAGTTTGGGGAAGGACTGGGATTAGGACCATGAGACGATTGAAATGGTTACATTAGTAGCTGAGATGGTAGCATAAAATATTATGGGATCAGGCCTTCCTAAGGATACCTGTGCTTTTGCCTACTTTTCCCGTTTTGTTCATACATATAAATGGTCTATATAATTTTCATTTATTTCAAAAAATCATTTCTAGCTAAAACAATAGACTTATGTCCAGAAACAATACAGGAACTTCAGTATTAAGGATTAAAACTCATCCAAATCAAGTAATAAGAGTTTTCAATACAAGAGTCCTTACACAAAGCCATCCCCCAAACACAGAGTCTCTTAACATTATCATTTTGTTTCTGAGTAATGGTGAAAAGAACATATAGCAGCCTTGTTGCAACACATTAAATCTTAATTTTTACATCGCTAACCAATATCAATTTGTGCCAAAGGAATAGTTATAGCTGATGAAAGAATTAAATAGGTGGATGTAAGTCTGATTTTATCACAAAAACAATTTTCGTCCCTCTAATGCAACATTCATATCTTTGTCAGATACCTCACTGAACTCTATTTATTGTTATGGGTCTGTGGGCTTTTTTTTTTTTTTAAGCATATTGTCCTGCCATATAGCATTGGTAAAGCTATTTCATTCCAGTCTGCCACTTTCTGTTCCTTCTCTAACTGGCCCCCGGATTGTGTCAAGTCTACCTCAGAGATGGTTTCAGAATAATGGCTAGCTGTCTAGAAAGAGAGGCCACAAGAATGTCTCTAAAGCATCTGTAAGTTTCTCAGAAAATGGCACTACCCACCTTCAGCTTGTGAAAAAGGTCTTAAAGGTTTTTGTAGACAGGATGATTATTACCTAGAAAATTTTCAAATCAGAAATAATCAACAGCCCAAGAGAACCTAAAATTGTCCTAAAACCCCCTCTATTGGTAATGTCATAACTAGGATATAACATGCTTTTGTTAAACCATGTTCTGTATTTAAAGGTCTTTCTGTAGTAAGTTCTGATCTGAACAGCTGTCTACATACCTGGCTTTGATGGAGGTAGTAGATACAGTCTGACCCCCATGGTGGAGACAGCAAAAGATGGTCTCTTCTCTCAGTTGCCTCAGAGTCATATAGGAAGACTCAGAGCACAAGGGTGTAAAAGGACATCAAAGTTAGTGAAATATACCAATTGTGTGATACAGATAGCTAAGTGATTGTGCGTGGCTAACTACTGAACAAATAGAACATTGATCAAGGAGGGTTGCAGTACGACTCACCAGCCACAGGAAAGGGGACGTTGGGGCTCAGTCAACCTTAAAGTTACATTCAACACTTTTTATTTGATGCCAAAATGTAATTGAACATTGTTTATTATGATTTATGAAACTAACCAAAATGTTATCTCTGGGTTCTTTGATTTTATGAATGAAGTTTAACTTGGTAAGAAAATACAATCTCTTTTCTTCCCTCCCTCCCTCCCTTCCTTCCTTCCTTCCTAAGTATATATAGAAGGGCATTCTGGCCATGAGTTATTTGTAAAAGTACATAGTCCCTGGATCATAGATTGTTTATGGGTATTCACACAGCTTGTACTTATTTATCTTTAATCGTTAGGCCCTCGGGAAGTGATACAACATAAGATGTTGATATGAGACAGACAGTTGTTTTCTCCTCTGTTGTGTGTGTGTGTCTGTATTATTTATAGAAAGGATAGTTTGCTTCTGTGTTTCAAGTCATCAGGTATGGTGCTTGTAGGTATTTTATATAACATTTCAAAATGTGGGCCAGCAGCTGAGGAAAGTATTCGCTGTTATGATATTACTGCTTGACAGTAAACCACTAACAGTCTCCGAATCCCCGGGTGGCGCTGGGACTAAGTCAAAACACATGGGCTATGGGCAGTACATTTAGATGGAGTTCTATTGGATTTCAGCCCCTTGTTTCTCGCTGACTCTAAGGGGAAGCAAATCAACGGCAAAGATATTGCTTTTCAGTGGATCATTTAGAGTCCTCAGGGTGGGCTTCCCCTCAACTGCGTGAGGATATAAATTCGTCACAGGAGTGCCCCGAATCACCACTGGTTGGACTAGTTTCTTCTGCGGGAACCCCACGCAGGCTGTGTGGCAAAAACTCCTGATTAGGTGATTGAAAGCTGCTTGAGGAAGAAAGAGGATACGTCTTTGCCCAATTCTATTATTCCTTAACTACTACAAGGGTGTTCTGCATACAGTAAGGGCCTATGAAATGTTCCTGTAATAAATAACTGTGCTAGCTTTTCAAAAGACGGTTACCAGGAATTTGGAACTTGTGCCTTTCTGTATTTTTTTTTCTCCCCAAAGAGTATTCACTAATGAAACTCTGACCTAGTAAAAAGTCTGAATAGAAGTCTAGGAAACAGGGCTGACTGTGTAGATGCTGGTGAGAATCTCTCAATGCACATTAGAGGCTTGGGAAGTCACCACCTCATTGCTGTTTCATTGTAGTTGTTTTTGTTGTTGTTGTTTATATTTGGTTTATGACATGTAAATTTTTATCTTAAGTCCATTGGGCAATGTTGGTAGTATCTCTCTTGCATACAGTAAATTCCTATGAATATTTGTTATCCAACCATTTTTATTTTATACCACAGTAAATTCTCAAAACAGAATAATGATTTAATAATAGCTGTACTTTGTGCTCTAAGACTGTCAGTTATTCTGTAATACATTTGTACTATGTTGAGGAGAAAAGAAAAAGAAAAGGAAAATGACCAAAAGTTTAGCAGAGGCCACCCAAGATGATTTGTTCATTGCAACACAGTGGGAGCTAGTTTTGCCACAGTCTATGTAACTGCTAAGGGAGATACAGGAATAGGTAAAAGCATGAGTTTGGGAATCAAAAGATCTCTGTCCTAGTCTCACTGAGCTGTGCAATTTGGAGAAATTACAGAACTTCTCTATGCCTTAGTGTTCTCCTCCTAAAACACTTTTTAAAACTTTCTTAGTTACAACACAACCAGTTTCTTGAACACATTTTTTTCTTCACAAAGCACTAAAAAGTAAACTAGTTAAGCCATTCTCTGTGCACATCTTGGAACAAGAAAGTTCTGTTAACAGAGTAATCTCTTTAATTTCTTGTTATATTCATTTATGGGATGACACATCTCAGAAACCTCAAAGACAGAAGGCAGAAAAATAAAGCTGAGAAATAAACAGGTTATTTAGCTCATGAGTAAGACGGCAAGCAAACACTAGCACATTGTAAAACTTCTAGAATTTGTTGACTTGTGTGAATAGTAGAGCTCATTATTGGATTTTTTAAATGAAACTTTTTATTGCAAGCTGCCAAGCAGAAGCGTTTGCGCCCTAGACAAATAAAAGGGTAATAAATGGCCTTGTCATTGGCAGATTACGGGCTGTGATATAGAGATGAGAGAGACTTGATTCTTACAGATATTGTATCTGCTGCTGTGATTACCTCATTCTGAAGATGATGTAACATGATATAACTGATCATAAAAAATATTATCTGGTTGATCGCCCATACTTTGTTGAGCTGCCTTGAAAGACATATATTTAGATGTTTTCCCCGTTTAAGTTTCTTTTCTTTGAGAATTGCAATAAGTAATCTTTTTAGGCAAAAACAGATCTTAAAAGGTCAGCCAGTTTTAACTTCTTCATGCAGAAGAACATTTCAGTTGCTATCAAAATGGAAAATAATTCAACTCGCCTTTATTTCACAAATAAAAATAATAATTTTGGGACTAAGAAAAGGTAGAAACAATTCCTGATAATTTTTTCACAGGAATAAGTGTAAAATTATCAGGGTAGAACTGATGACACACGTTTGAACTCAAGAAATAAAATAAATTTGCAAAACATTATTTTAAGACTTCTTTTTCTAAATGTATTGTTAAGTAATATTTTCAGTTAGATGCAAATTTTTTTTTTGTTTACAATGTGTTCATCTTTTATGACTTTTCTCCAAAATTTTATTGGCCCTAAAAAGATTTTTACATTTTGTCAGAAACTATTGAGGTTAAAGTTTGCAGCTATTAAACATGTACAGTGTTAGCATTATTCTTTGTTCACTGAACATCCACAGCTCTCCCTGTGACAGACTGTCAAAAAATGTGTCTCTGAAAAGACAGGTTAGCTTTTAGAGACAATCAGTGATGCAATTCTCAGTGATGTGCTACACCCCGCCAGAGTGCCCCTGAGTGTTCCTGTGTGCAGTGATGTGATGTCTGAACTATTTGTGTGCTCTGCCATAAGATAGCATTAGCAGATGTAATGGGAACAGATCACTCATTTGCAGAAATATTTATGGCAGTGCCTTCAAAGGACCGTTCAATCCACAGTTGCAACTGATGAAGCATGTAGCAAGGACTGTTTCTAAAACCATGTGGGCTAAAATGTCATCCTACAAGGCAGTTAAAATGTGTTAACTTAATATGTGTATGACCAGAGATTAGAAAACACTGGCTGTCATATCTGAGCAGATTCAATGCATGTGCATTTTCAGTACAAGTGAAGTAAGAAATCATATTATGTTGAAAGGGCCAGGTTAAATTGCTTTAATAGAAGAGGAAGGCTTCCCTCTCGCATATTTTATACTGCCCAGCAAGGAACCTCTTCATATCCAAAATGCACCTTTTTGCTGGGCAAAGCTTTTTTTTTTTTAATATTATAGATACTGTTTTCTGAGTGATACTTAAAATCACACTTCACAGCACTTGAATGCAACACATTTAGATGTGAAACTGAACCAGTCTTACTCGTTTAAGCTGCTGACAAATTCTCTATCAAAAAGCCATAGAAGATGAATTAATTTAACAGATGGACATAAGTGTGATGTTGGCCACAAACAATAGCTTTCATCTCTCATAGGCACCATTGCATTCTTTTGTTAAGCACCTCACTGTGCTCTAATTATTGAATGTCTTTTAGTCCCAAAGCTACCTAGAAGTAGGTCATAAAATATTATGCCCAGCCAATGGATGCTGCAAATCTTTGTCAAAAGTTTGCCAGAAGTATTGAGAAATTCCTGAAAGGACAAGGAGAGAGAAGGCTAAATGCATTCAGCTAAAAGCTCAGGAATACCACAGGGATGTAACTTTTGGACATTTTTTAATACTATCATTACTTTGGGCTACTTAGTGCAGTGATAATTTACTAAATAGGAGCAATTTACTAAAGAGACTCCAGAAATGTAAAAGAATTATTGCACCTCTGAAAAAAGTACACAGCATTTGTGCCGAAAAGATGAGACCCAGCGTTTTCCAATAAAGTTGATTTACTACTTAATGCACATCTGAAACAGCGTAGTGTTGGTTCAGAGAGCAGTTTGTAGCAATTTGATTTACACTAATCAAATGAAATGGTGCATTTTCCTGACACGTAAATGAAGTACACATTTTTTTAAAACTTACTTAAGAAAATAGCTATTCGAGATATTTCGTCATGATGGAAGCTAGCAGACATTTCACACTTACATTAAATTGATGAACTTTAGTTGTCTCTAAAGATACATCTTTGTAATCATCCATCTTGTAAGTTTACTTTAAGAAATTAAAAGTTCATCCTTCTAATTTTATTTAACTTTACATCAAAAATATTTTTAAATATATAAGCGACATGGAGGGTAGAATGAGAAAGTCCAGCCAAATACAAGTTCTAAAAGGCAAGAAAATATTATATAAGAAATGATGCCATTAAATGTTTTTCTTAAAAAGATGGACTGGGCGTGTGTGTGAGGGCAGAAATTTTATAAAGTTTATGTCCCACACACGGGTACTGAGCACTTGCTATATGCCAAGCACAGTGCTAGGTGCTTGAAATGCGAAACTGCGTACAACGTGGTCCTTTAATTTAACAAATTCAGCTTTATTATTGGAGATAACTTGGCATTACAGAGTCATCTAAGAGGGCATCCAAACCAGATCTGGCAGTTTAGAGAGATCTCCCAAAGCCTGAGTTGAGCTGGAAGAACAAATAGTTAGTTGTTTTTCAGGTTAATAGTAGTGTGTATCTGTTTAGGGCCAAGGAGCAATGTGTCTAGAGGGTATTCCAGGCAGGAAATACGGCTTAGAAAAAAAGCATGGGTATATGAGCATGTCCTCCAGATGAGGTAGGACCTAGGGCGGTGGGAGAGTAGAGAGCAGATGGGGAGAGGTGAGACAGAGCAGGGTGGGAGTGGGTAAGCAGATGTCACAGCATGAAGGACTCACAGGCTTTACCAAAGAACCCAGGACTAATTCTGAGGGTCCTGAGGAACTATAGAAGGCTCCCAAGCAAGGCAGCAACATGATTATATTTGTCTTTTTGGAAGAGAAGTGAAGAATTGAGATGGGTAAAAAAAAAAAGAAAAAAAAATGGAGGCAGGGATATACATTAGAAGGGGTTGTAGTAAAAGTGAAGATGTAAACTAAGTCATTCACAGTAGAAGAGAGAGATTTGACAGATATTAAAGTGGTAGAATCAAGTTCAACTCAAGGTGCGTTCTATGTGACAGATGAGTGAGAGGTAGGACTTAAGTACAAAGTCCAGTTTGGGCCGTGTATGTGTGTTAGAGATAACTAGAGGGTAACATTGACAGTAACCGAAAAATAAGAAAGAGGAGGGACAAGTTTGGGGAGAAAGAAGATACTTATATTGTGTTTAATGCAAATCTGGAGATCATTGGAGAGATTTGGGCTGGGATATAGATTTTTAAGTCATTGGAATAAAGAAGGTCATTAAACTTATGTATGTGCAAGATATTTCGCGAAAATACACAGAGAAGAAAAACAGCTCAAGGCAGGACTATTAGGGGAAAATAAAAACATAGGTACTATTGAAGGAATGCAAATCTATAGAGCAAACTTTAAAAAAGACATCCAGAAAAGCCCAGGAAAAGGAAAAATGCTTTAAAGAAGACAAGAAGAAATAATTTCAAGAAAGTCAAAGTCATTTAATTATTTAAGGTTTGAAGTGAAGTAAATTAACATAAAGATTGAAGAAAGTTCATTGGAATAAAGAAGAAGTTTCAAGAGAGGATGGGGTTGGGGAGACCTGATGGCAATGGGCTGGAGAAGGAAAAGGAGAAGAGAAAATTATACCAGTAAGTGTAAGCAAGCAAGAGGGGGAAAGTGTAGCAGTTACAGAAGGAGGTAGGACCAAGGGATGTTTCTGTTTTTAAGAAGGGAGAGGTTTGAACAAGTTTATATTTTGAGAATAAAAATGAAATGAAATGAAAACATGAGAGGTTGAAGACAGAACCAAAAGAGAAGATGGTGATGGCTCAGTCTCTGAGTAGGCAGGTAATGGTGCTACCCAGGGAGGGAAGAGGCAGAGCTGCCACTGCAAGGAACAAAGGGGGAAGAAGAGATTTGGATGCAGACAAGTTTAAAAGTTAGGAGGATTGAGGCATTGGGTGGGGGTGGGATGAGGCAAATCACACAGTAGTGAATAGATCGGTGTTATTGCAAGTGAATGGCCTCTAACTCCAGCCAGATCTCAGCACTGCCTGAAAATCCACGTGTGTGTCTTCACTCAGGTCCCTTAACCCCTGAGTGGAATAACTCTGAGGATAATATTCTGCACTGACTTAGATTTTTCCATTTTACCCAGATTTTACCTACAGTGGTAACTTGTTTGATAGCGCATGCTTTAATGCATGTGTCCCCTTTCCTGTGTCACTTTCCCACTCCCCACTAATGTTTCCTGGAATCATATTCCAAATAAACACTTTTTATTCAAATCCTTTTTGCAGGTTTGGTTTCTGGGGAAGCTCAAACTAAAACAAATAAGGTACATAAAATAATGCCTGGCAAATAATAAGCACTCGATAAATTTTTTATATGTAAATCATAAGGGATAATAAGGGGAATAAATTATATTGTCTGTATAAGGTGCTTAGTTAGTTCCTGGCACATAGAATGTGCTCCCTAAGTAGCCATGTTGTTGGGAACTGGGAAAGGCTATTTAGTTTCTAGGATCTGTGCCATGTCGAGTTTAGGAGAATGACCAGCTTCTACCTGGAATGAATCGAGAAGCAGATGCCACCAGAAAGAGCCAGGCAAAGAAATGGAGGCAGTATTCAGAGTGGTTGAGGAATGAAAGGTAGTTCCACATGAAACAAGGCTTTTTTAGGCTGCTGTGGGCACATTTGGGAGGTCAGTAGGGAAAGGGCAGAGAATGTACATGTGAGCAGAGGAAGATATAGAGAGATAAGTAGAGGTTTTCATTTGGGATGGGTGATCAAGGATGACTGAAATGAGGCAGAGTGGGATGAACTGACCCCATGGTACCACATAAAGTTGCTTCACTCTATCCCAGGTTGAGATTGTAAACCTAATGGAGCTAGCAGTTGACAGAAGGAGCTGGAGTTTGGAAGCTGAGCCCATTAGTCAGACATAGCGTTACTGAATCCAAGCCCATATACTGCTTCCTTCACAACAGGCCAATAAATTAAGAAACTGGGTTCTGGGGCAAGGAATAGTGACTTTATTTGGAAAGCCAGCAGACTGAGAAGATGGTGGACTAGTGTCCCAAAGAACCATCTTACTCAACTTAGCATTCACACTTCTTTTATACTGAAAGGGAGAGGGTGTGGATGGTTCCTGGTGTGGGCCAGACCCCAGAGGGGATATGATAATCCTTCTTGCAGCTGTCCACCTAGACCTGGTCAAGATGTTCCTGTAAACCTCCAGCAAAACAAAGGTTATTCTCTGTTCTGCAACTTTTTATCTCTATATGAATGAAAAGTGTTATGCCTTTAAAGGTCAAGTCTGGAAGGCAGAGCCTTGAGAAAGGGCTATTATGTATATTTCAGGCTATAGGCGACATTCTTTTACTGTTTGAGACAAAGGCACAGAGCCAGCAAGACTAAGCACAGGCAACAGAGCACAAAGGTTAGGGCTAAAGGAATGTTTCCAGTGTGGAGTCAGGTTTGTTCTTCTCTATTACAGTTGTAATATACATTGACAGATGGGTGTCTGCAGGTTTAACCAGGACAAGCAGTGATAACCTAAAGGAAGAAAAACAGAGCATGTTCATTAACCTGAGTCTTCTCTTGGTTCTATTGTACATAATAATCATTCCTAGGCTGATGTAACTTCCTGTGCCTTGAGAGTAATTGTCTGTAATTACAAGCAAATATGTACCAAGTTCCTAGTATTGCAAAACCAATTATGTGCAGTGATTCCTTAAATACTCCATTAGAGAAATTTGAACACAGACATGGGGATAAAGGGGAGAATTTAGTCCCTACCAGTAGAATATAAATTCAAGCCTATGAAATAAGCCCTGTGTGCTGCCTTGGTGAGCTGCAGTGAAATGATGATTCATCAAGCATTTATTTTGCACCTATCACATGCTGGGAGCTTCACTTACATTGTTGCATTTATGAAATGTCTTCAGATGGGAAACAGTGCAGGTGTTGCAGTTTTAGCTGCAGTTTTGCAATCTGGATTTCTTTTGGTCGTGCAGCATTGCAGCAGTCAGGAAGAGAAGATAAAGCCCCACTGCTTCCTCAAGGCAGTGACAATTAGAGGATATTGCTACCTCCCTCTATCTAGCTGTGACAATCTCCCATTCCACCCTGAAGTCCTCTCAACCCCTCATCACATATCGTATGCCTCTGAGGTGACAAATTGTAGAAATAAGGGAAAACAGAGGGAAAAGGCTGAAATAAGATTTTAAAGAGAGAAAAAATGTGAGACAAGAAAAGTAAAAATAAAAATGGAGACCCAGGAGTGACAAAAACATTATATAGAAAATAAGAAAAAGATGGTGTTTGAAAATGAGCTCTTTGCTTATGTCAGGATGCTTATTTCTACACCTAAAGCACGCATTTGACCTAGATGACAAAATAGCGTGTAATCTAGTCACATGGCGGAAAGGAAGTTGCAGATATTTTTCCAAAGCCATTATGTAAGGCAGAGGCCTTACATTTCTACTCCTATTCAGAATAATCTTTCAAGTCAGAGAAGGTGGAAACAATGTTCAGTGTTTGTAAAACTGTGGTTGAAGAAAGCTAGGTTCTGATTTCAGAATCCAAATCACAAGCTCTTTGCATTTAATTGTGACAAAAATGGAGGGTTTTTATTAGGTAGGTGTTCACAGAGAAAAATTCAAATAAGCATTAGGGGATTTTAAACCCCTGATGAGGTAGTTACCTGCTGCATTATTTAGAACACTTGGGACTCCAACTGCTGCCCTTTTGTGTGCCAAGCTGCCACTGACTGATGTAAGAGCCTCAGAATTTCTCCCTTAGGAGGTATAATCAATGAAAATCCTTTACGAAGACTGGTCCCTGAGGTGTGTCCTCCCCCTGCTAGACATCTAAGGGATGATCTTTTTCACAAATCGTATTAACTCACTACCACAATAACAGTAATGCTCATTGTAAATTGCTAAATTTTACAAATTAATGAATGACAAGATGATGGCATAGGTCAATGGTACATGCTTATGTTTCAGAATTATGCTTAATTCTGATTAAGAGTTTGATTTGCATGTTGCACCTCCACCTATCTGAATAAAAAGGCGATGAGAGTGGAGGCACCAAACATTATTAGAACTCCACAATTATATTACATTTTTTGCATAAAATGGAATGAAAATTTCTGATGTTTCATAATTACTACAGTGTATTAGCAAAATTTTATTATGCAATTAAAATATTAGCTACAACAAACATAAATATTTCTATGTGTTCTTGATTAGAGCACTTTCATAATCACTGTTCACTTGTGTATAGTTTACATACAACTAGAAGCACTTTATATGAATTAAATTAATATAAAAGTGGGTGTTCAAACTTTTAAGTTTGCTTTTTCTACAAATGGAAATTATTATATGGACAGTAAAAGGGATATAAAACTGACATTGCACCGCAGTATAACCTGGTGTCTCTAAGTGCCTTGACCTGGGTTCAAGTCCTTGCCCTGCCACCTATTAGCCATGACACCAGGAACAAGTTGCTTCACCTGTCTGTCCCTCAGTTTTCATATCAATAAAATAGGAGTGCCAACTATAATGAAAACACTTTCTAGGCTTGTTGTACAAATGAAATGCATTGATAGATCATGCCACTTAGAACAGCACCTGACACATAATAAGCACGGCATGAATGGTGGTGATTAATACCACTACTATTGCTTGATTGTCAGAGGAGCTATTAATCTAAATCATCAAGATTAGGGTCTTTAATAAGCTTTCTCCAAAGATCCCAAAGACCTCTAGGTAGGCAAAGCAAGTAATCAACAGAAAAAAATTTTTTTCCCTTAGTAGCAGCCTGCTGACACAATTATATCAGGTCAGTGCTAAAGGCCTGACTCCGATTCAGATAGCGTAATGAAACAATGGTCGTAGTAGAAGAAGCAGAAGAAGTCTTCCAAAGAAGGAAAACTGTTCATCCCTCTCCTCCCTGAGGAAGTCTTCCACCCCTTCCTCACTCCTCTTCTAGAAAGAAATCTAAGGGCTCAGAGTTGAGGAGTTTACTGAGGCCATCTTTATCAGTGGGGGAAGGGGAAATGGGACCACTGCTCATTGGCCTCCTCTTGTAGCACAAGGAAGGGGCTGGTCCAGAACCTATTTTCTTGAAGCAAAACCATCACTTGCATTCTCTTCTTCAGTCCCTGCTTTTTTTTTTCTGCCTATTTTTATTTTATTTTATATTTTTGAAGTATAGTTGATTTACAATCTTTCAGGTGTTATATATTTTTAATATATATTCTTTTTCAGATTCTTTTCCATTATAGGTTATTACAAGATATTGAATATAGTCCCCTGTGCTATACAGTAGGTCCTTGTTGTTTATCTATTTTATATATAGTAGTCAGTATCTGTTAATCCCAAATTCCAGATTTATCCCTCCCCTGCTCCTTTCTTCTTTGGTAACTGTAAGTCTGTTTTCTATGTCTGTGAGTCTGTTTCTGTTTTGTAAATATGTTCTTTTGTATAATATTTTTTAGATTCCACATATAAGTGATATCATATGATATTTGTCTTTGACTTACTTCACTTAGTATGATAATCTCTAGGTCCATATAATAATCTCTAGGTCCATATACATATGATATATACATATATCATATGTATACATATACCAGGGAGTATTACTCAACCATAAGAAAGAATGAAATGACGCCATTTGCAGCAACATGGATGGATCTAGAGATTCTTCTGTCCTTTCTGCAGCCAACCAAAATATGGTGAAATCCTGCTTCAGGGCTTTAGGCATAGCGAGAATAAAGGCCCTTGGGCTATGTGCTACAGTCCAGTTACCAGAGCATTGCTTGCACTTCAGGATAGGAGCCCAGCTAACAGTAAAGTGATAATCTGCTTCCTTGGACTATCATTCCTTGCTTGTAGCTACATCTTCCATTTGGTTGTGGTCTGGAGTAGGATTTGGACACTCCTAAATCCTTTCACAGATCCCATCTAAAAACACCCCAGGGCTTCCCTGGTGGCTCAGTGGTTGAGAGTCCGCCTGCCGATGCAGGGGACACGGGTTCGTGCCCCGGTCTGGGAAGATCCCACATGCTGCGGAGCGGCTGGGCCCGTGAGCCACGGCCGCTGAGCCTGCGCGTCCAGAGCCTGTGCTCCGCAATGCCAGAGGCCACAACAGTGAGAGGCCCGTGTACCGCAAAAAATAAAAAAAAAAAGTAAAAACACCCCAATCCCAACACAATCCCTAACATCACCTAATGATGTTGGGAAATAGGTCCACTGAGAACAAGTAACCTGCCCAAGGTTACATGGTAGTTAGTGGTAGCCCTGTGGCTTGAAGTCAAGTTTCCTGATTCCCATTTTAGTATTCAAAAATTTGATTAAATAGTTATAATAAGATGGACAAAATACAGAAAACTTCCAACAACTTGAAATATACAGGCCTACCTCAGAGATATTGTGAGTTCAGTTCTAGACCATGGCAATAAAGCAAATATTGCAATAAAGGGACTCATACAAATTTTCGGTTTTCTAGTACATATAAAAGTTATGTTTTACACTATGCTATAGTCTGTTAAGTGTATAATAGCATTATGTCTAAAAAGCCAAATGTACATACCTTCATTCAAAATACTTTATTACTACAAAATGCTAACCATCATCTGAGCCTCCAGTGAGTTGTAATCCTTTTGCGGGTGAACGGTCTTGCCTCGATTTTTATGCCTGCTGACTGCTCAGGGGGGTGTGTCCTGAGGGTTGGACTGGCTGTGGCCATTTCTTAAAATGGGACAGCAATGAAGTTTGCCATATCTATCGACCCTTCCTTTTACAAATAATCTTTCTGTAGCGAGTAATGCTTTTTGATAGCATTTTACCCACAGTAAAACTTCCTTCACAACTGGAGTAAATCTTCTCAAACACTGCCACTGCTTTATCAACTAAGTTTATGCAATATTTTAAATCCTTTGTTGTCATTTTAACAGTCTTCACAGCATCTTCACCAGGAGTAGATTCCATCTTAAGAAAACACTTTCTTTACTCATCCATAATTAGAAACTCCTTGTTTGTTCAAGTTTTATCATGAGATTGCAGCAATTCAGTCACATCTTCAGGCTCCACTTCTAATTCTAGTTCTCTTACTATTTCCACCACATCTGCACTTCCTTCCTTCCACTGAAGCCTTCAACCCCTCAGTCATCCATAAGGTTTGGAATCACCTTCTTCAAAACTCCTGTTAATATTTTGACTTCTTCCCATGAATCATAAATGTTCTAAATGACATCTAGAAAGGTGAATCCTTTCCAGAAGATTTTCAGTTTAGTTTGCCCAGGTGCATCGGAGGAATCACTATCTTTGGCAGCTATATCCTTACAAAATGCATTTCTTAAAGAATAAAACTTGAAAGTCAGAATTACTCTTTAATTCATGGGTTGTGGGTTGGATGTTGTGTTAGCAGGCAAGAACATAACATTAATCTTCTTGTACATCTCCATCAGAGCTCTCGGGTGACCAGGTGCATTGCCAGTGAGCACTAATATTTTGAAAGAAATCTTTTTGAGCAGTGGGTCTCAACAGTGGGCTTAAAATATCCAGTAAACCATGTTATAAACAGATGTACTGTCATCCAGGCTTTGCTGTTCTATTTATAGAGCAAGGCAGAGTAGATTTAGCATCATTCTGAAGGACCCTAGGATATTGCAAGTGGTAAAGGCGCATTGGCTTCAACTTTAAGTTACCCCTAAAAAGAGAGTCAGCCTGTCCTTTGCAGCCAGACATTGACTTCTCCTCTCTAGCTATGAATGGCCTAGATGGCATCTTCTTCAAGTGGAAGGCTGTTCCATAAACATCAAAAATATGTTGCTTGGGCTTCCCTAGTGGCGCAGTGGTTGAGAGTCCGCCTGCCGATGCAGGGGACACGGGTTCGTGCCCCGGTCTGGGAAGATCCCACATGCCGCGGAGCGGCTAGGCCCGTGAGCCGTGGCCGCTGAGCCTGCACGTCCGCAAGGGGAGAGGCCACAACAGTGAGAGGCCCGCATACCGCAAAAAAAATAAAAATAAAAAAATAATGTGTTGCTTATTGTAGCCACCTTCATTGATTGTCTTAGCTAGATCTTCTGGATAACTGGCTGCAGCTTACACATCAGCGCTTGCTGCTTCACCTTGCGCTTTGATGTTATAGAGACAGCTTCTTTTCTTAAATGTCATGAACCAATCTCTGCTAGCTTCAGACTTTTCTTCTGCACCTTCCTAACCTCTCTTAGTCTTAATAGAATTGAATAGAGTTAGGGCCTTGCTCTGGATTAGGCTTTGGCTTAAGGGAATGTTGCAGCTGGTTTGATCTTCTATCCAGACTACTAGAACTTTCTCCATATCAGCAATAAGGCTGTTTCACTTTCTTATCATTCATGTGTTCACTGGAGTAGCACTTTTAATTTCCTTCCAGAACCTTTCCTTTGCATTCACAACTTGGCTAACTGTTTGGCTGAAGAGGCCTTTCAGCCTACCTAAGTTTTCAATATGCCTTCCTCAGATATTTCTCAAAGCTTAAACATTTCTTGCTTTTGATTTAAAGTGAGAGACGTATGACTCTTCCTTTCGCTTGAACACTCAAAGCCCATTGTGGGGTTATTAATTGGCTTAATTTCATTATTGTTTTGTCTCAGAGAATCAGAAGCCCTGAGGAAAGGGAGAGAGACAAGGGAATGGCTGGTTGGTGAAGCAGACAGAATACAAACAACACTTATAAATGAAGTTTGCCATCTTACATGGGCACTGTTTGTGGTACCCCAAAACATTTACAATAGTAACATCAAAGATCACTGATCACAGATCACCAAAACAAATATGATAATAATGAAAAAGTTTGAAATATGGGGAGAATTACCAACGTGTGACATGGAGATATGAAGCGAGCAAATTCTGTTGGAAAAATGGCACCAATAGACTTGGTCTACACAGGCTTGTCACAAACCTTCAATGTGTAAAAAAAAACACATTATCTGCAAAGCACAATAAAACAAGATAGTCCTGTAATTTTTACAGTACACAAGCATACAGTCTGCTTTTATATGGAACAGAAGTCTTAGCCAAGCTTTACTTTTTTCTTCCAAAATCCTTTTCATGTTCTTAGCCAGATTCCCACTTAAGCAATTACATCCTGTTCATATAAACTGTCTTTATATCTCATTTGGACAGAGCACACTTCCATCTAATTTGTCTTGCTCTCCTAACTGGCTTTGCAGGCTTTTTGTGTGAGCTTGGAATTTCTGTGCTTCTCTGCACTCCAGTGCATCCTTAGGGAGCCATCAAATAAATTAGTTTTTTCAGTGTGCTAAATGGTACCCTGGTGCCCTGAAAGAGTTAATTCACCTCGGATAGGTGAGCAGTTATTAACTCAAGAACCACGACTGTGACTGACCCAAAGGGAGCGGTAACAATCCAGGCATATGGCCAATTAACCACATGCTGGCTTAGCAGACAGTCAGTAGGTAGGGACCCAACCATTGTGTATGCCCCATTGGAAGTGACTCGACCATGGAGAACATGTGACTGGTTCAACTGAGTCCCAGATCACCCTAGGTGTAGAGGTGAGAAGTAGTTCTGCCTAAGAACACCTATTTAGATTTACATCTGACTTCTGAGAGATGAGGAGGGCTCTGTTTTTGTTTACAACCAGCCCTCGGGACTCCTGAGTATACACATTGGTTCTGCAATGGCCCTGCCCAGATAGGATATCGTATTCCACAAAGGAGCATCTCAGGGGTTCCAACTGAAGGAAAAAATAAGTAATTATGGGGTGTTATTCCATCCTCTAGTACTATTCAATAGAAATATAATGTAAACCACATATAAAATTTAAAATTTTCTAGTACTATATTAAGAAAATAGAAAATAAATAGGTAAAATTAATTTTAATCATATATTTTATTTATACCCACAATATTGTCATTTCAACATGAAATACATATTATTAATGAGATATTTTACATTCTTTTGTTTGTACAAAGTCCTTGAAATGTGGTGTGCTTTACAGTTAAAGCACATCTCATTTCAGTACCAGTCACCTTTCAAGTGGTCCATAGTCACATGTGGTGATGGCTGCCATACTGGCAGCACAGCTCTAAACGTGGTCTGAATTGGTATAGTCTTGGAAAGGACCACATTTTGCTCTCTTCCCTACCTGTTTCTTTTTTTTTTTTTTTTTGGCCAGGAAAATCCAAATCCCCTGAGCTTGCTCAATTCTTTGTAAGTTTGGTCCTGCATCTTCAGAATGTTCTACAGACTTGACCAGTTTTCATAAATGTTTGCACTGTGGGACATTTGTATGCTTTTTATCTCAATTCCTGGCATAAAAGCCAGGCTGGAATATGATGAAAGTAGAGCTATAGCATTTCCAGACATGTAGAAACTAAGAGGAAAAGAATCTGTTTTTCTTTCTTTTTCCTTGAGGTAGAGGGAAGGTGAGAAATATTGGGAAAATTAAAATAGAGTTCAACAGTTTCATGGAACATTAAGAATCCACTATGAGCCAGGCCCTTAGGGCACAAAGATGAAAAAAGCCATAATTATAGCAATTGAGAAGATTGTAGTCTAGTGGAGAAGACTGTCCCAAGAATGATTTGATATGCTATAGGTCAATGAGAGGTAAGCACAAATTTTATTTGCGCAAACTGTGTGGTATTTAACCTAACCTGGGTTACAAAGACACCTTCTTGGAAGAAACGGGAATAACAATAGTGAGAGCTTGGATGCCCCAGATGAGAATAACTAGAAGTAGAGCACCACCTGAAACCTAAAGCTTCTAAGTCATGCTATGAGCTGACTTTTTTTCTGTAAGTGATGGGAAGCCATGGGACTTTCTAGGGGAGTTACCGAATTAGGTTTGTGTTTTAGATGGATTACTCTGACTGCTTTATGGAGGGTGGATACAAGGGGTGAGAGAGGGGGCATAGGAGCAGAATAGAGGAAAGAAGACAAAGTAGGGGGCTGATACAAAAGTGCAGTCACTGACCAAGGGGGAGGGGCCAGCCTAAGGCAATCGTAGATACACAGGAAGTAAAATCAGTAGGTCTGGGTAATTGGTTAGATCCAGGAGATAAGATTAAAGCAACTAGGCAGAGATTTCAGGAAGAAAGTCAGTGTAGAAGTGAAGATGGTTACTTGTATTTTTGAAAAGCCTGAATGTGCGTCTGCAACATTGCCATGGACTTTACCAATAGGCAGTTACATACAGGTCTGATGCTCACTCATGTAGATAGTAAATAATACCTACTATTTACAGATCATTCAGTGAGGTCAAGGACTTTACATTTGTAACTCCGTTTAATGGCCAAAGTGACCTTATGAGGCATAAATTATTATGATCAATTTTACAGATGTAGAACATCAGGCCTAAGTGTCACGGTTAGTAAGTTAATTGGATCACACAGGAGCCAGGACTAAAACTCCAGGCAGTCTGAACCCATAGCCTCCAATTGTACTCAAAATTTTATCCTAGTCATAATACCATAGACTAAAATTCATGAGTGGCGATGATATGGCCCAAGATGAGCATGAAAAGAGATCAGTGGGTCAAGGACTAAACAGTTTATCACTTACAGTAAATTTGAAAGTGCATTGCTTTTCACATTTAAATATATGATAAATAACTTATTTGCTTACAAATTTACCATGTTTGGTTTGAAAGCTTGAAAGAATAGATTGTTAATAAATTATAACTTTATAAATTAAATGTTGCCCTTCTAACAATTTCTAGTTATGAAGTAAGGTATAACTAATTACAGTAATTTGATTTTAAATATTTTATATTAGTTTGTAACAAATGGTTCAATATTTACAGTATCTAGGTTCTCTTTGTTTTTGCCAATTTATGAAGAAGCCAAATTTTAAGAAGAAAGGAAACTAATAATACTAAAAATTAAAACTTAAGACAATTTTAAGACCTGATAACTTCCATAGTGTTAAGTGGTCACAAAAAACTATCACTGTCTGGAAAGAAACCTCTTCTGCCCACTGTCTGCCACCAATTTCCCCATCCTACCTCCCGCCATTTTTATCTTTTCAGTGGTAAGAAAATTAATGATTATGTTAAAAATCATTTAATGTAACTTTCCCATAGGATGATTATCTATGTCTATTTATTTTTATTGTCTTACTGTCATTATCAGAGCTTTTTGCTTGGTGTCCCACTTGAACATGGGTTCCAAAACCCAATGCTTTATAGGGCCCAAGGTCCCCACTCCTCCTCATGGCCTCCATTTCTGTTTTCTGTACCAGGAGTCTATTTAGATACTGTTAGATAGTTGCTGTTTGTATACAAATCAAGACACCACTTAGGACCCCAACACTGTCACCCACTCACCTGAGCATTACTGATCACCCCCTTACACTAACGCTACCCTCACCCACTGAAGATGGCCTGGCTAGAGCCCATTTGATATGACCTTTGAATGTTACAATTGGGCGACTCTCAAAGTCTAGCTCTTACAACCTGATTAGGTCTCTGAGAAATGTTATCACGTATTTCTAGCTTCCCTCTTTTGGTACCAGCCTGCCATGGAGTGCCCAACATGGCTCTTGGCAAAAGGTGTTTATACTTTTATTGTAATTGCTTTTAGTGTACAGGGACTGTAATCACACAGTAGCATGTCTGTTATAGAAAATCTTCCTATTTGTAGGCATTTCAGAAAGTGTTTTGAAGAAGTAAATTCTAGATGACAAAATAAATGAACCTTTTCTATCTGCTTAAAACTCATAAAGCAAAATGATTTCTTTTTTCGTTAAAGAAACTGAAATATCCTTAATAATTCTACAGCTAGACTCTCTCCTAAAATTCAACTAAGTAGGTTACAATTAAGTTGTTACAAGACTGATAACTATATATAGAATGATAAATTCATCAGCTAGGCTTTATTTAACACAACTGTCAAGACTCAGTCTTTTTTTTTGTTCCTCTCAGCTGTGCCAATTAGCCTCATCAATACCTCATATCTAATCTTAGGCAGGTTTGGAGCCTTTCTATTCATGAAGCTGGTCAGGTAGCTGCCCAGCTGACATTTTCTGAAGAAGCCCAGGTCTTACTAAAATCCTCTCATATGCCAGCCTTACAATGTATCTACAGTCATCATTAAGTAATGTTGGGAATAAAAATCAATGACTTAGTTAGCCAGTAGAGCTGCGATCCATTTGCATGAGTAACCACATTTGTTTACCCT
Source organism: Monodon monoceros (assembly GCF_005190385.1). Classification (NCBI taxonomy): domain Eukaryota; kingdom Metazoa; phylum Chordata; class Mammalia; order Artiodactyla; family Monodontidae; genus Monodon; species Monodon monoceros. The sequence goes on along the minus strand of NW_021703772.1, from coordinate 52,489,376 downwards.
GATTACAACCTATTGTCACCATAACAAAAAGTATAGTCTTTCATTTATTTTTAGAATAAACAAATACTTATTGAGTGATTATTGCCCACGCTCTAGGCACTGTGAAGGCCCTGAAGGTACATAAGAGAACATCACAACATGGATTAAGTCTCTACTCTTAATGAGTCTGTATTTTCAGGTATACTGATGAGGGGGGAGAAGTATTAGATGGTGTATTAGTCAGGGTATAGGCTAGGTTATGCTATGGAAAAATATATCCCCCAAACTTACTGGCTTCGGAAAACAACGCTTTATCTCTCACTGTCACTTCTTGCCCTTTGCAAGTGAGCCAGGGCTTTGCTCCACATGTCTTCATTCTGGGATTAGGCTAATAGAGAAGCCACTATCTCCCAGGGTAAAAAACATTCTAGAGGGTCTTGCACTATTCATTGATCCAGAAGAGATGTTGTTTCTTCTACTCCCAACTTGATGATCAGAATTTGTCATGGGAATTTATTCAAGTGCAAGGAGACAGACACGGCTGGGAGGCAGAGAACTGGAATATCTGAAGAGCTTTAATGAATTCCAGAGACATGCAAGTTCTGAAGTTGAGGGGAAGATAGGTAGGGGCCTTCAGTGTGGCGAGTATCCTAGGTCCCCCAGAATAACATCTTTGGAGCTCTGGGCATCCGAGATGAAGCCTGAAAGATAAAAGTGCTGTAAAAAGGGATAAAGGAGCAGAGGAAGAAGGAATTACAGTTATTGATTATCTACCCTGTTTCAGTCATTTTCATTTCATTATATTGTGTAAACATTTAAATTTAAGGGATTGAGGAGGAAAGCAAAATGTTAGCAGTGAACAAGGAGCTAGAGGTATCCCAGAGGTAAACTAGACTCACTGAGCCATCTGATTTAGATTTAGTAACATGGTACCAGATATAACATGGTACATGCAAACTGATACCTGTGACAACTAACTAGGTAAATGCATTTGTTAGAAAGCTATGAAATTTAAATTTTTAGAGAAATTTGGGGAATAATACACAATTACAGTCAATACTTGATTATCAGAAATAATTTTGGAGAATGGAAATAAAGTAGGTTACAGGTAACCCAAAACCACACACAGTTCAAATAAAACCACAGTCAATGCTTCATGACCTCAAAGCAGGTAACCCAGTTTGCAGATCGATCAAACGCTGAATAAACTAGAGTCGGGATCTAGGAAGATTTCATTTCTTAGTGAGGCTGAACAATTAGGTAATGAAGAAATTGGAGTTGAAGGGCAGCTCTCCCAGATGCAGAAACTAAAGAGCCAAACTCTGGGTAGGGTTGTTAATAGAGTGGATCAAGTGTGCCAGACTTCAGGACTCCAGACCTGGAATCCTGTCCCCCCCCCCACTGCAGAGCTGATAATCAGGGCTGATGCCCCAGGGCTTGATTACATGCCCGGCAAGCAGAGGGACCTAATCCCAAATCTCTGCTGCACCTTAAAAACCTCCACCTGAAAACGTGCTAATCCACAAACCCATTCCTCCATAGACCAGTTTATCCACCCTCAGATAATCAGGAATTAATTGTATGTGCACGTGTGTGTGTGCATTTTAATGCATTATAATTAGAAACAAAAGGAGCAATTTTCCACACTTGAAGGCCTAGAAATTCTATTTAGGATATAACAGAAACATTTCTTGATCCTCATCTTTTAATCCACATGTAAAAATACAAAGTGGGGCTTCCCTGGTGGTGCAGTGGTTGAGAGTCCGCCTGCCGATGCAGGGGACACGGGTTCGTGCACCGGTCCGGGAAGATCCCACATGCTGCGGAGCGGCTGGGCCCGTGAGCCATGGCCGCTGAGCCTGCGCGTCCGGAGCCTGTGCTCCGCAACGGGAGAGGCCCCAACAGTGAAAGGCCCGCGTACCACAGAAACAAACAAACAAACAAAACCCAAAGTGTATTGAAAAGTATCCCTACTAGCTGCTTTCTGTACTCCCAAAGTTGACATTTTTAAGCCTTCTGAACCTGGTGATTATTTTCTAAGTGAACAAAAATTTACTTTTCAATGGATATTTTATCATTATCATTAATTGACTCAAATAACATGTACCGAGCGCCTGTTATACATCAAGCCAAAAACCATCTACTATATAATGGGTTATGGCTTTGTAATAAGAAATCTATATTCTTAATACCAAGTGTTCAGGACATTATAACCAAAAACTGACAAGTGCAACACAAAACATACTAGGCATATAGCATTTAGAATAAGAACAATGCAGGGTAATGAATCAAAAGTTTATTTTCTAAAACAGCATGCTATAAGAACAGATTTTACAATAAAGGGCAATTTGATCAATGTGCCAAATTTTCAGTCTTATTGAAATAGAGCTTTTCTGTTTGTGATAAAACAGTGAACTGATTGATAGCATCAGCCAGGACTTTTCAGTTTCTTTTGCAGGCTGAAGCTTCTCTCCTCTTATCTAACCAAAGGGAGGTGTCTTCATCTAGAACATGGGTTGGCACAAATGGTGGCCTGTGAGCCAAATCCATGCCTCTAGCTAAGAATGGCTTTTACATTTTTTAAAGATTATAAAAAGCAAAGACTATACAACGGAGACTGTATGTGACACACAGACTCTAAAATATTTACTAGCTAGCCCATTATAGAAAAAACTCACTGACCCCTAGTCTAGAATATTCCTAGACTCCTCTCTCCTCTTCATTCCTCAAATCTAATTTAGTGTCTGCCTCCTAATATCTCTGCAACAAGTGCTCTTTCTCCATTCCCCTTGCTAACTGCCCTAGATTATGACTCCATTGCCTCTTGGCTAATGTGGTTCTCTGCCTCCAATCTCACCCTTTTCCAACCATCCACTATAATGTCACCTGAATAATCTTTTAAAGAATAGAAGTCACCATGTCTTTCTCAGTAAATCTTTTCTTGACATCCCACCACCACTACAACGTACGTACTTGCTTCTACTTCCCTGCATTTGTTCAGATGTCCATGCAACACACTTAACATCAAGGATTTATTTACAGATTGGCTTTCCCTTTAAGCTGGGAGCTCCCGTCAGGGTAGATACAGATATAACATCTGCCACGAAGAAGATGTGTGTCAAAGACTAAGTGAATGAATGAGTTTAATTCAGTGTTTTTTTGAGTGTAGAAAAAGTTCCTAGGGTTCTGGATATCTTTGGAAGAGAAGAGGATAGGTATGTGCCACCAAGAGAACGTTTGGCAAAAAAGTAGTAAAACTAGGAGAACTGAAAACCAACTTCTCATCTGCCTTTCATGCTAATGTTTCCTTTCATGAATGCATTTGAATATATAAAATTTTTAAATGTTTAAATTATGCGCAACACTAAGATGTGTACTTTACATGTTTTTCCAGTTATTTTTGTTTTATAAAGTGGGCATATGTGTGAATATAGAACTGAAAATTGACAGAATGGGTGCATTGTGTATGTGTGGAGAATAAGGATTGGAGGAAGCCAGGAAAACAGAAGGAAGATAGAAGAGCTTACCATTAGCTGCTTCCCTGCTTCTAATTTCTTTCCCCTAGCTCCAGAAAGAAGGCAATCTCCTTGCCTTCTCAGCATCCTTTTTTATTAGTTGGGGTAGACAATGCTATGCTGCAATAAAAACTCACTCTGAAATCCCATGGCCTTAACATAGCTAAAGCTTACTCTTTGCTTATGTTACATTTTCATTTTTGAGCCCATATGAGAACATGGGCTCTCCACCATGTGGTTACTCAGAATCCCTGGCTGATGGCAGCTCCATTGACCAGACCTGTATAATTTGGGATATGTGATCTTCTTCTTTTAAGAGAAGAAAGTACATAAAGACTTTCTATCTTCATTCCATTACTCAGAGCTAGTCACATGACCCTACCTAACTGCAAAGCAGGTACAGTCTCTCCTGTAATAGGAATGAAAGAAGAATCAGATATTGGAACACTAGAAAGGTCTACCACACCCTTTCAGATGAACTAGTTATCTTTAGTAAGACAAAACTATCCACTTTGTAGCACAGAATTCAAACTTCTGTTTATTTAGTTTGGAGGGTGTCTTTCTCAGGGATTATTGATGTCATACACATTTGGCCAGCAATCCAGTGAACTCTGGTTATGGTTCCAGTCCCATCTTCCTTACATCTTCAGTTTATATTGAGATTTTTTTTTCCCCCTCAGTACCTCCTTAGCCAGTCAAGAAAATAGAGCAGAATATTTACTCCTGGAATAAGTACCTTCTCTGATCATCTAAACAATAGCTCTCTAATAGTTCCCCAATTCTCCTGATTTCCCTAGGATGAATGGAACCAGAGCAATAGTCCACAAATTAGAAATCCAGGCAATAGCTCAGACCCTAAATACTTTGTGTATATGGTGAAGACTGAGGTAGTCTTCACCATATACACAAGACTGGGATAGGAGATAGGGTGGGAATGGATTATTGGGGGCCAGGCATACATGAGCTAGATCTCTAGCCTTCCTGACTACTATGAACGCAAAAGAGGGAACCACCAACTGACAACCCGAAGGTTTTATGTTAACCATCTTAGAGTCTTCCTTTTCCTTTCTCGGCTGCCTCGGAGATTCATTTTAGCAAGCTCCTACCTGCAAATGTTGAGAAGAAGGCCATGTATCAGTGATCCTCTGTACCCTGTTCAGATATCTGAAAAATGTAAAGAGGAATGAATATGTATTGGATAAGAGATTAATACAGTTTAGATGAGCCCATGTTGCAAGCATATATAAACCTAATTCTTGAATCAAATGGACTCTTAGTCATTGCCTTAGTGACTTAGTCACTCTTAGTCATCCCTTCTTGGGATTTTAAGGTTAATTCAGTACTTGCTTGAGGCCAGATGTCTGGCTAATCACGTCTCCCGAAGAGAAAGAAGCCAGAAGACCCTACCAGCTTTAAAAAGAGAAATGTAAGGAAATGGGTGCATGGAGACTGTTTGCAACACTACCTAATTTCTGGAAAAAAAATAAAGGCTTCCTTTGGTCAAAAGGTAAACTTCCAGTTATAAGGTAAATAACTACTAGGGATGTAATGTACACCATGATTAATATAATGAACACTGCTGTATGTTATGTATGAAAATTGTTAAGAGAGGAAATCCTAAGAGTTCTCATCACAAGGAAAGAATATTTTTTTCTTGCTCTTTTGTTTTCTGTCTATATGAGATGATGCATGTTCACTAAACTTACTGTGATAATCATTTCATGATATATGTAAGTCAAATTATTATGCTATACACCTTAAACTTATATACTGCTCTCTGTCAATTATATCTCAATAAAAACTGGAAGAAAAACACAACAAGACAAAATCAATAATTCATCTCCTCAACTCCAAGCAGCACTTTATTTTCATATATAAATTTTTTCTCTAATTGGGAACCATATTAGAATCAATGCATTCTCTAAAAGTTTTATTAAATCATTTTTTACTAGCAATGGTGCTTTAGAATTGAGGGACTAATAAGAATAAATATTTCTGTTTCGCCAATAAAAGAGAGAGAAAAATAAATAAATACCAAAACAAAAACAAAACAAAATAAAGACTTCCTGTCCCCTGAGAGGAGGAAGAACTCATGTAAGTTAAGATCATAACACACTCATAAGGAGCCCAAATGCCAGTCACCAGCTAGTTTATGGATAAAGTGAAGATATTTCTCTTCTGCTTGTCATTTTTGGTTATGGATCTTTTCTCTTTCTTCTCTTCTATGTGTCTGTAGATGGGCCTGGGGCAATCTCCTGTTTGTGAAAGTCTCCCCAATAACTCTCCCCTCTGCCACCTCTTGGGAGGTCTACCATGGAGATGACAAGGCGTACACATAGTTTGGTCCTCAGCGTGTCAGCCTGTGCAGCCTGTTTCAAAAACTTGAATCGGTTGCTAACGTTTAATGTTCAGGAGACTTCATATAGAATTCAGGATGCCTGACTGCTCTGGGAATCCTGGATCTGCGTTTCCCCCATGGCAACTTTTGGCTGGAGCTGAGTAGCAGCTGCTCCCTCTAAAGGAGGCAAGAGCACAAGAATTCTCTAGTCTCTCTGCTCCCCATTGTCTTATTAACAATGAGGCTGGGCATTTAATATCAGGTTAGCCTTGATGTTTTCCTTGGACTCCCAGCCTGTTTTACTTAATCAGTTTTTTATGCCTGGCCCCTTTAGATATTTTAATTTGTAGCCTCTGGCTAGTAGAATCAAGTTTTAGTCAAAGCATCAAAGTTAGATAGGGTATTCTTGGGCATATTTTGCATGTCCTAGAAGGCCAAGATCCAGGTATCAGTTTAGAGGAAAGAAATCTAGGAGGCTGCTTACCTTGCCTCAACCTTGGACAAAAAGAATCCTGAAGGGCCACATGTGGTCTAATCCAATGTGTCAAATGCAAGGGGTGGAATTAAGACCTAGCTAGTGTGCATTTGACAAAAGAATTGCACATGTATTATCTGATTTGTTATAGCCTTTAGTGGCATGTAACAAAAACACACATAATCGAAAATGGTCAAACCAAAAAGAGGTTGTGTTGGTTCCATAACTGAAAAGTATAGGAGTGAGTCTGGCTTTAGGTGTAGCTAGACCGGAGCCTCAGATGACACCATGGGCATGAGACTTCTGTCTGCATCTTTTGGTTCTGCTTCCCCTGGCTCCCCTCTCACATAGCCACCTTGTATCACCGTCACAAAACGGCTGCCAGCATTGCCAGAGCTACATCCTTGCAGGTCCATATCTAACAGGAGACATCTTTGTCCTCGCATTCCAGGGAAAGCCTAAATACTTCACGTCAATTCTGATGGGGACAGATTGGTCCCAGTCTCTGTAGCCAGGGGAATGTCAGTCAGGCACCAGGGACAGGTCAGGTGCTCCACCAGAGAAGCAGAAGTGGAATGGGGGGCAGGTATAGTCCCCCAAATGGAAATCCATCTATGGTTACCAGGAGAAAAATGAATGAATGATGGATAGCATCAGTAGCTGATTTCAGCTATGTCTGGGCCACTTGTTAAAAAGCAAATTCCCACTGCTCAGATATTCTGATTCATGAGGCCCAGAAACCTTCTTCTTTAATAAGATCCCGAGGGATTCTGATGCAAGAAGTTATTAATTCAAACTTTGAGAAACACTTTGAGACTGCAGTGTCTTATTAAAACTAAAAATAAATTCATAATTACATGCCAGGAACCGTATTAAGTATTTTACAGCCATTATTTCAGATAATCCTTAAACAACTCTATGAAGTAGGACCATTATTATCTTCATTTTTGGATGAGGAAGTGAAGCTTAAGAAGTTTAATAATTTTCCGAATGACGCCTAGATAATAATAAGTGACAGAGCCAGGATTCAAACCCACAGCTACCTGACTGTAAAGTTAATGTTGTTACTACTTTGTTATAATATCTATATCCCTTTAGATATCTGTGCTTGCCATAGATTGAAGGATGATTCATGAGTCACAGTGTCTGATCTTGCCATTCTTTGACATGGAGAACAACTTACTGATATTCACCAGAGTGAGTCACTGAGTTAGACAAAGTTATATCTAACATCAATGTGTTGCTCCTACACTGCAGTGTACTATATGTGGCCTTAGGAAAGTTACATCCACTTTCTGAACCTCAGTTTCCCTTTCTATAAAGGATTATTGATATCACTTCATAAGGTTGACATAGGAATTAAATGAATAAGTAAAAGTGCCAAGACCATACCTATCCTCAATAAATACAGGGTATTTTTTTTTTCCATCTGTGGGTTTAATCACAAATGACCAGATGATGATTTCTTTTCCTGTCACTTTGTTGTGGCTGCTGATTCATTGAGAAGTTTCACTGTAGGCTCCTCATTACCCTTAGCATAGGCGCCAACCAATTCTGGCCAATTTGTAATCTTCAGATGTTTGTGATGCCCATGACAGCTGGTATGTCAGTTTGAGAGAGGTGCTCAGGGATTGGAAAGAGAGGAAGGAACAAATAATTATTAAGTGCCTATTATATAGCAGGCATATTTCAGAAAATAGTTCGTTAAGTTTTTATATTATTGTTGAGGTATAACTGACATATAACATTATGTTAATTTCAGATGGGCAATATAATGATTTGATATTTGTATATTTTTCAAAATGATCACCACAATAAGACTCATTAATGTCTGTCGCCATAAATAGTTAAAAAAAATTTTTCTTGTGATAAGAACTTTTAAGATCTACTCTCTTAGCAACTTTCAAATATGCAATACAGTACTATTAACTATAGTCACCATGCTGTACCTTACATCCCCAGGACTCATTTATCTTATAACTGGAAGTTTGTACCATTTGACCACCTTCACCCATTTTACCCACCCCCATCCCCCACCTCTGGCAACCACCAATCTTTTTTCTGTGTCTATGAACTTGGTTTTTGTTTTAGAATCCATATATAAGTGATACCATGTGATACCACAATAGTATTTGTCTTTCTCTATATGACGTATTTCACTTAGCATAATGCTCTTAGGGTCCATATCTGCTGTAGCAAATGGCAAGATTTTCTTCTTTTTTATGGTTAAATAGTATTCACACACACACACACACACACACACACACACATTGTTTTTATCCATTTATCCACTGATGGACACTTAGGTTGTTTCCATATCTTGGCTATTGTAACTAATGCTGCAATGAACATGGGACCACATAAATCTTTTCCAGTTAGTGTTTTCATGTTTTTCAGACAAATACCCAGAGATGGAATTGCTGGATCATATGGTAGTCAATTTTTAATGTTTTGAGGAACCCTCCATACTGTTTTCCATAGTGGCTGCACCAATTAACATTCCCACTAATGGTGCACAAATGTTCCCTTTTCTCCACATCCTCGCCAACACTTGTCATCTCTTGTCTTTTTGATAATAGCCATTCTAACAGGTATGAGGTGATATCTCATTGTGGTTTTGATTTACACTTCCTTGATGATTAGTGATGTTGAGTACCTTTTCAGTACCTGTTGGCCATTTGAATATCTTCTTTGAAAAAATTCTGTTCAGATCCTCTGCCCATTTCTTAAGGGGATTGTTTGCTTTCTGCTACTGAGTTGTGTGAATTCTTTATATATTTTGGATATTAACCCCTCATCAGATATATGATTTGCAGATATCTTCCTCAGATATATGATTTGCAAATATTTTTTGCAGCTATTTCTATAGGTTACCTTCTCACTGTGTTGAGGTTTCCTTTGCTGTGCAGAAGCTGTTTAGTTTCATGTAATCTCACTTGTTTATTTTTGCTTTTGGTGTCAAGTCAAAAAAATCATTACCAATACCAATATCAGTGAGTTTACCACCTATGTTTTCTCTTAGGAGTTTTATGGTTTCAGGTGTTATTTTAACTCTTTAATCCATTTTGAGTTAATTTTTGTGTATGCTGTAAGATAGTGGTTCAGTTTCATTCTTTTGCATGTGGATATCCAGTTTTCCCAACACTGTTTATTGAACAGACTGTCCCTTCCCCCATTGTATATTCTTGGCTCCTTTGTCATAAATTGACCATATATGTGTGAGGTTTTTTCCCTGGGTTTTCTATTCTTTTCCATTCATCTATGTCTGTTTTTATGCCAATACCATGCTGTTTTAATTACTGTAGCTTTGTACCATAGTTTGAAATAAGGGAGCATGATGCTTCCAGCATTGTTCTTCTTTCTCAAGATTGCTTTGGCTATCTGAGGTATTTTGTGGTTCCATACAAATTTTAGGATTGTTTGTTCTGTTTCTGTGAAAAGTATCTTTGTAATTTTGATAGGGATTGCACTGAATCCGTAGATTGCTTTGGGTAGTATGGACATTTTAATAATATTCTTCTCATCTGCGAGCATGAAATATCTTTCCATTTATTTGTGTTTTCTTCAGTTTCTTTCATCAGTGTCTTATAGTTTTCAGTGTACAGGTCTTTTACCTCCTTGATTAAATTTATTCCTAGGTATTTTATGCCTTTGTTATACAGTTGTAAATAGGATTATTTTCTTAATTTCTCTTTCTGATAGTTCATTTTTAGTGTACAGAAATGCAACAGATTTTTGTATATTGGCTTTGTATACTGCAACTTTACTGATTTCATTGATTAGTTCTAATAGTTTTTTGGTGGCATCTTTAGGGTTTTGTATATATAATATCATGTCACCTGCAAATAGTGACAGTCTTCTTCCCTTCTGTTTTGGACTCCTTTTATTTATTTTTCTTGCCTGATTACTGTGTCCTGGACTTCCAATACTATGTTGAATAAAAGTGGTGAGAGTGGGCATTCTTGTCTTGTTCCTGATCTTATAACCATTGAGTATGATGTTAGCTGTGAGCTTGTTATATATGGCCTTTATTATGTTGAGGTATGTTCCCTCCATACCCACTTTATTGAGAGTTTTTATCGTAAATAGATATTGAATTTTGTCAAATGCCTTTTCTGCATCTATTGAGATGATCATATGATTTTTGTCCTTTATCACGTTAGTGTGGTAGGTATATCACATTGATTGATTTGCAGATGTTGAACTACCTTGCTAAGTTTTAACAACAATGCTACATTATTTAGATGAGGACTCTGAAGCTTGGAGAAGTTATTTGCCCAGGGTCACTCCCCCAGGCAAGTGGGGGAGCCAGAATTTGAACCCACACCTCATCCTAGTGACTCCACAACCTGTGGGCTTTTCTGCATGTGTTACTTCCCTATGAAAGTGAAGCCCTCATCATGGATGTAAACTATTAATCTGGTGCTGACTCTACTTGAGTAGACTTTATTAGTAAAAACTTCAGTTTTCTTGGCATATTAATGCTCAAAAGCAGAATGGAAAGGAATCATCAAATGTGAAGAAGGAATACTGACAGTTTTACTGATGAGTTTTATAGTACTGGAGACGTATTGATTATGACAATAATAAACATACCATCTTTTAAATACAGTCTTAGCTTACCTTTTTTTAGTCTATGGTAGAAATTAAAAGTTGAAACTAGTCAAATGCTAATGTAAATATGTTCTCTAATAAAGAAAACACCATGGTTTTGCATACATATCAAGTTTTTCTCTTTTCTTTTCCCTGAGAAGAAAAAATCTTTTGAAATCCTCAGTTGAGTTAGAGGAGGTTCTTATTAGGTAAATGTAATAAATTTATGATGAAGAGAGGACTTTGTAAAGTTGCCTTTCTTATTTGTTTTGCATTCAATTCCTTTAGTAGAATGGCATAAAAATTCAACTGAATAGGAAAAAAATTCACTGCAGTTCCAGAACTTGATCAGTTATCTAACAATATTATGAAACTGAATATGTTATCTAATGCAATCCATTTTATCTTTCCAAGTCAGTTATCATTATTCTTTCTGAGACTCAAGAAGAGAATTCTTTGGGTTTTTCTAAAACTTCCTAAAGTTCAGATACTCTATTCCTTCTCTCCATTGGCCATCAATACTCTGAAAATGACAATAATTCTCTTTCTAACCTATAGAAGCCACTGTCACCAAGTACTTGAAAGCAACATTAACATCTTTTTCAAATAATGGATTTCAAATATTGATTCAAAAAATGTTTCCATTATTTTAAAATGTTGAGTAGCTAGGTGTAAGTTGCACATTCTCAAAATGACTAAAAATTAGTTCCAAGATTTTAGCAAAGGTATTATAGGATGGTACAAACAACGTGAATGCTATGCTCTTTCTTCACAGCTCAATCTCAGATTTTGAGGAGTATGTACCCAACATAAAACATACATATATACATTTTCCGAATTCCTCTAAAAGGCAAGATTACTAGCCTACAGAAGCCTAGTCATTAATATCCAGTATGCAAATGCTAGAAGCTGGAAGGAGAGAGAAGAGAACACGTGATTCCTTCTTAGGCACAAACCTACCTTTATATAAAGTTGTTGTTTAGGCAGAGATTTCTTTTGACATTGCTAGTTCTTTTTTTCTCATTGCCTCAACCACATCCTAGTTCTCCTCTGTCCAGACACCTAGAGACTCTATGCCCACATTCTGCCTCACATGGGATCCTGCCAGGACTTGTCTTGGACCCCAATAATTTGGGGCTCAGGTAGTCACACACTCCAAAATCATAATCTTCATTCTTCTAATAAAACTGATCTGTGGCATAATGTCCCTTTAATCTTCCTAAAAAAATATATGCACCTTAAGTCCAAACCAAACTCTAATGTGTTGGTTCTTAAATGTTACTATGTTTAAGAATCATTTGGAGAAATTGTCCAAAATCAGATTCCCAGGATTCCCCCACAGACACTGTGAGTCAGTAGGTCTGAAGGAGGGTCCAAGAATTCACCTTTTCGACACAGACCACAGATACTCATGATGTAGTAGTTCAGTAGAGTAAACTTTGAGAAAAACTCTTTTTATCAATGACAGTAGAAGGAAAATAAAATAAAATAAGACATTCAGATAGAATAGACGAAGAAGTCTTCTCACATGCCCTCTCCACCTCACCCCTGTTCTCCTTCTTCTGAAGATTTGGCACCGGAGCTTCCTAGCCAAGGACTCTGCCCCGTGAATTTTAGCTGTACTTGCTTTAACCAAATTGTTCTTTAAGTCTCTTTGAAATCAGATGGAGGACCCCCTTACTCCACTTACGCATACTCTACTCTTGAGGGCTACTGTATCTGGCAGTGAGAGAAGGTATTCTAGTGTTTCGAAAAAAACAATTGAAAAGGTGTGAAAGACGTTGTTTAGTGAATTGTGTCTGAGAGGTATTCAGGTATTGTTCATGCCTTTGTAACAGTTTTTGAAAGCTATAATCTGCCTTAGTCAATATTTTCCCCAGTCTACCTGGATAGAATGGTTTCCCCCCAAATCCCTGTCTGCGTAGAACCTCAGAATGAGACTTTATTTGGAAGTAAGGTACTTACAGGTTTAATTAGTTAAAATGAGGTCACAGGTCTTACCATATCAGAGTGGGCTCCAATCCAATGACTAATGTCCTTATAAGAAGAGAAAATCGAAGCATAGAGATGAGATGCACACACAAAGGGAGAAAGCCGTGCGATGATGGAAGTAGATATATCGTGATGCATCTACAGGACAAGGAATACTAAGAATTGCTGGCCTCCTTTGAAGCTAGGAAGAGACATGAGGTGGATCCTCCCTCGTAGTCTCTACCATTAGGAACTAACCATGTTGACTCCTTGACTTTGGACTTCTGGCTTCTAGAACTGTGAAAGAATAAATTTCTGTTGTTTTAAGCTACCTAGTTTGTGGTAACTTGTTACAGTAGCCCTAGAAAAATAGTATACTACCTTTCCAATCTTACTTCCCTTTACTCCCTTATCCTTACTGTCTCCTCAGGAAGCAGCCTCCACATTTTGCCTTCCTCTGTTCACCCTCTTGGAAGTGCCTTCCCCTTTCCTTCAGCCAGTTGACATCCAAGTCATCCCTCAAGGTCCAGTTTAAATAGGACTTTTTCTGTAAAACCGCCTCGTCACTCAGCTCAAAGTCAGATTTTTCAGGTATTTTCTCTGAATATCTATAGTAAGCACTATTTGAACAAACTATTAATTATGTAAACATGTCTTAGCATTATGACACTCTTTGTTGACTTGAACTATGAGTTAAATCATAATATGGTTATTTAAATGTTATGCCTTTATAATATTATCTCCTCAATTAGTTTATAAATTGTGCAGTAGAGATTAACCTTGCCAAATAGAGGTTTGGCCTTTGCCCTTGGCTCCTGGGAGGTAACCTCTAAACCTTTGGAATATCCTGCTTGATTAAAGTGTTTTCGTTTACCTGGGACCTTGGACTAAACCTGATAATCTATGCTAATAGTGTGATGTATGGTGAGGGGCCTAGGGCCACATGGTTTCAGCTCAACCTCTGGAGGCACTGGAGACTAAGTTCAGCTACGTGGGTGATGACCAGACCTCAGTAAAAACTGCAGACACCAAGGCTCACGTGAGCTTCCCTGGTTGGCAGTATTCCATGTGTATTTTCACATGCTGTTGCTGGGAGAAATAGGTACGTGACTCTATGGGGGAAGACAACTAGACGTCCCACCCCCTTGGTGTCTCCTGGGCTCAGCCCTACGTACCTCTTCCCTCTGCTGATTTTAATCTGTATCGTTTGGTTTTATTGCAGTAATAAACTGTAATCATGAGTTTAACTGCTACCTGAGTTCAGTGAATTCTGCTAGTAAATTATCCAACTTGAGAGTGGTCTTGGGGACCCTGAACTTCCCACTAGTGTGAGAAGTAAGGATAGTCTAGGGGACTCTGGATTTGCTAATAAAGGGATAGGACTGGACTGTGTCATATTTATACACATACATAACCATAGCACCTAACAGAGTTTAGTACACATAGTTTAATTATTTAATTCTAGTAGCAATTTATTGTTTAATCTCTTCCTTAAACTTCACTTCCATAGCACATCATATAAAAATAACTACTTAAGCACAGGGCAGTGAAGAGTGAAAAGGAAAAATGATTTGAGTAAATGTGCTAAGTAAAGGGAATTCTACGTGATAATAACTGTGACCATTTACTGAGAATATATGAAGCACTAAGTATGGTGCTACTCCTTCACCTGCAAAACCTCTTAATTCTCATAGCGACCACTGGAAGTTTTATTGTTACTTTTGCATCCTTGGCAGATGAGAAAACAGATACAAAACTTTTAACAGATATGTGTAACTAATCCATTAATGATTAACTTTTAAACAATCCTTGAATCCCTTACCTTTTTCTAGCCACCAACCTATTTTTCTATGCTGCCTCACAGCTAACTTCACAGAAAAATTTCTCCAAGTTGACTACATCCCTCATCTCCACCTCCTCGCTTCTCACACGTTCCTTTGCCCACTCTAACTTACTTAACTACACCTTTCTGTCAAAATGGTTCTTGTCAAGGTCTCCAACTGTCTTCATGTTGCCAAATCCAGCAACACTGCTTCCGTTTTCATTATACTCCATCTCACAGTTTATCATGTCCTCCTTCTTTAAATAGTTTTTTCTCTTCTGATTTTTTTATGCTACTTGCTGATCCTAATTGGTCTCTTTTGATGATATCTGTTGCTTTACCTAAACTTACTTTTTTAAAAAAAATTTTTATTTATTTATTTTTGGCTGTGTTGGGTCTTCGTTTTCTGGGCAAGGGCTTTCTCTAGTTGCGACAAGTGGGGGCCTCTCTTCATCGCGGTGCGCGGGCCTCTCACTATCGCGGCCTCTCTTGTTGCGGAGCACAAGCTCCAGATGCGCAGGCTCAGTAGTTGTGGCTCACGGGCCCAGTTGCTCCGCGGCATGTGGGATCTTCCCAGACCGGGGCTCGAACCCGTGTCCCCTGCATTGGCAGGCAGATTCTCAACCACTGCACCACCAGGGAAGCCCTAAACTTACTTTTAAATGTCGGAATGACCCAGGGCTCCCTTTGGGGCCCTATTCCATGTATACTGTCTCCTTCAATGATTTCATTCCTTTGATTTGCAAGCATCTATATGATGATGATGCCCAAATCTAGAATACCAACCCTGACATCGCCGTGGTGCTCCAGGCTCAGAAATGTATGTTTCATGTTTATCATCTGGTCAACACCATCATGTAGAGGAGATTTTTGGTATGGAAAAGGCAAAAATTTACTCTCCTGGTGCTTCTGCTTAGTATGGTATCAAAGGAAACTTTGCTTTTCTTACTCTAATCATTATCCAGGATATTCATGTTCAGCTAGAGGGGATAAGAAAATTGTGAATGAGCACAACTGTTTTTTAATAATTCATGTATAGCGCATCTAAGTACATTCATAATATACTGGGATTTTATGCAACATTTCATAAATTTTGAATATTTACATTCAATTCAATTTTCTACAAATCTGTGTGACAGCTAAATCAAGTCATCTGTTTTGATCTCAGTATTAGAATAAAACCCAAACCCCTTTAATAGTCTTCAGTGTTATCAAGTATAGCCTCTGCTCCCCACTCCCCCATCCCATATTCTGGTCACACTGCCCTTTCTAGTCACTGAATGTTGTTTCCTACTCAGGACACCGGTACTTGCTTTTCCTTCTGACTGGTGTACACTTTTTTCCCCTGATCTTGCACAGCTGACTCCTCTATCTTCAGGTCTCAACTCAAATATCATCCCCTAGCCCAACTGAAGTAGGAGCCCCCAGTTAACTCTGTGTCATGTGACTTTGCTTACTTCCTTACAGAACTTATCACAATCTATACTATTTTTAGTTGTCCGCCCATGTCCCACTCTCTTCCACCACTGTTAGAATGTGAGCTTGAAAAGAATGGGTTTCTTGTCCGTCTTACTCACTACTGTACCTCAGCACCTATAATAGCATCTGGCCCACAGCTGGCCCTCATAATTAATTTGTTCAATTAATTTGTTTTACTAAGCACCTGTGCCAGGATTTGAACTTGAGTTGAACTTGGCTCTAGAACTCAAGCTCTTAAATACTCTGCTTTACTAACATTTCAACTAAAGCAAGTGACAGTAGATAGTTAAAGAGGATGAGGTTTGGCATCAGTCAAGGAAGACTTCTTGGAGAAGAAGTGAATGATTTGTATACAGGCAGAAGTTTAAAAGAAAACATTCCAGACCAGGTGTACACACAGAACTAGAAAGAAGCTGGATTTATGAAGTGGAGGACAAGGAAAGCTTACTTATGATTATAATGGAATTGATATTGAACAGGCAAAACATAACCCTTTGGTGGGAAATTTTAATTCAGTCCTAGTTTTACCCAGTTTTCATGCCAAATTTAAGTTCTTTGGAGGGCTGATGAATGCACTTACACATAGACCCAAAACCCCAGTAATTCGGACTCTTACTCTTTATTCATGTTTGCTTTATGCTGTGCCGTAATATTCAGCATGGCGGATACCTGGTGGAAAGAGCAGTAGGAATTAGGTGCAAGAGTAGGGGCAGGAATTGAAGAAACAAGATGTTTTCATTTTGCAAATACATTGATTTAAGCATTCTCCAAAATGTTGTACCCTATATATTTTCATCTTGTTTCCAAGAATATGCCACTTTCATTTTGAAGTCTTGTGTTGTTAAATAAGAAAGCCTAATTAATATGTAGGAAAGAGTATTATTCACCTCACACAAATGCTTAGGAAAATATACTTAGCTATACAACCCATGATTCACAAAGGAAGCTGAGGGCCAACTGCAAACTATAACTCCCACTCAGAGATAATGAAGCATGAAATGGCACTTTAGAATTACAATTACATTGAGGGAAAGTGCCTTTCCAAACTCAAGAAAAAAAAGAAAGTATTGAAATGTTAAACAAAACTACATAGAGTATACTCTTACAGGTTATTAGCCAATAAATAGTATGTTGTTTGCAGGGGTTATTTTCCTTCCAGTTTATGTGAGTCTTTGCTTTTCCTAAAGGTTGTAATATTTCTTAATAATTTCTTATGAGGACAATTTATTAATATATGTGATTTAAAATTATTTTCAGAAAGAAATATACCTGAGCCTAGCGTTTCATTGTATCAGGTAGCTATTGTGGTCAAATTCTAAATGTATGTTCCTTTGAGTTAACCCTCATAAAACATTTCAGACATCTCTGCTTCTTGAATTGTTATGTGTTTTTTACGTTTTCGTTTGAATTTATTTTCTATCCTATCAATAACCTGAAAACTTCAGCTGTTCCTTAACTTTTTCCAAATATTAAGAAATTTGCTCATGATCCAATAAGTAAACAATTCATTTATACAAAGCCCAAAGGAACTATTCATAGCCCTCCGATATTAAGTGTTATTCAAGAAAGAATAAAAGTATCTTTATACAAATATTTTATTTAACTCCTAAGTATATCATATTAAGCCTACAAACTAATTTTATTCTTATTCTTTTTGATTTTGCTGTTATAATTATATAAAAATTACATATATCCATTCATGAATTTTGCTGATTTAAAAAAAATGCATGAGAATAATGCATTGTGTAAAATAGGATATAAAAAAATTAATAGTGATTTTATTTTTCTCCCTAAATAACAGGAAATGTTTCCAATTATTTTTTAGAGCAGGACATTTGGTACAGATAATGTTGCTATAGCAACTTTAGAACAGGCTTAATTTGGGCCACAGTGAGTGCACCCACTTGTTTTAAATTCATCATTCAGTCTAATCTAGCATTTACGTGAAGAGCTGCGTTTACAAATACTGTATCAGGAGTGCCTGTGTGGCAAGTTGTTTAGGGATACTATGCCTCAAATTTCCACTTGCAGTCATGGCATTTATTAAGAGCTTATATCACAGTACCAAGAGCTCTAATGTTTATTAAGGAAAAATAAAACATGACTCCAATTTAACTTGAGATTAAAAGCTTTGAAGATCTATTTAGCCTTAACAGATCTCTGAAAATATTTTGACACTAAAATACACTTTACGGGGCTTCCCTGGTGGCTCAGTGGTTGAGAGTCCGCCTGCCGATGCAGGGGATGCGGGTTCGTGCCCCGGTGCAGGAAGATCCCACATGCCGCGGAGCGGCTGGGCTCGTGAGCCATGGGCTCTGAGCCTGCGCGTCCGGAGCCTGTGCTCCGCGACGGGGGAGGCCACAACAGTGAGAGGCCCGTGTACCAGAAAAAAAATTAAAAATAAATAAAATAAAATAAAATACACTTTACTTTCTAGTGTTAAGCCTTACAAAATCTTAGAAAAGATTTTATTGTGTTTGCCTGGAGAAAGATATTTTAGGTTATTCTGCATTAGCTTATTTCCACTATAACAATACCATGTACCTGTAAGAATTTTCACAGGGTTTACACACATTTAGGATCAAGCTGGTTTCAGATGAGGATACAGTGGCTTCCCAATTCTAGGAAAGCATGCTAAATGCACTGGTCTTTAGGTTTCAATCTCATAAAAGCTAAAATCTTTTACAATTCTAAGATTCATTCTTTGTTACAAATGAGGTATGGCCTTTGAGGCAACAGATATCTTCACACCCTTTACCTCTGCCTGGAATTTATTTCCTGTGCCATTATGTTAGGATTCAACTCAAACGTTAGGTCATCTACCAGACCTTCCCTGATTTGCACCACAGAACTGCCCTCTTCTCCAGAACATTGGGTCTAGACTGGGCTCTGCTATTTCACATGCATATTTGCATATTTCTCACTACTAGGCAGAGAATTCCACAAGGAACACTTGCTTAAGCTTAATGTCTTCTTTCCCCCAAAGCAAAACAAATTCAACAAACATTTGTTTTAATGAATCAACACATAACTATTGACCACCAACCACGAACCATAATAATAAGTGTTCTGGACTTACTAATTTTAATTTGGGCCACTATATCCTGAAATGACACCTGAGAGTATAAGGCAGAAAATGTCATTTGTAAAATAACTAAAACCAACAATAAGAACAGTAAGCTATATGAGAGTCTAGAAGACAGTCAACTAGGAGATCAGAGAAGGTTTTAAAGAAACAGGAGGATTGAACTAAATCATAAGTATAACTGGGAATTGGGGAATTAGCCAGAGAGTGTGGAAGGTTTTTTTCAGAGAAGAGCAAAAGCCAAAAGAAGTGGAAACAGGATAATTGATTCAGGGAGAGTAAATACTCAAATGTTGCTGTGTCTAACGCTAGATGAAGGAGAGGGATTCCTTACACTTCGGAAGAGTGTTTAAAACAATCTTCCTTTAAAAAAAAAAATGACTGTGGAAATTATATAGAAAGGTTTTGAATTATGCACTACTAAGTCCCAATGTCCAGACCTAGAACTGGTTTTGATATTTATTGTTAACTGTTACTTTCCCCTCAGAACATTTTTAGAATAACAATAAATAAAAGAGTTGTGACAAAGTGAAATATGAAATACCAAATTCTTTCTCAAATTAACTGTTTCCCAATAAGATTGTATTTAATAGATATTTCACTCAAGACAGAAATGCCATGAAACAGTAGAATTTAGGAAAAGGTACATTTAGTTGATATCTCATCTGTCCTAAGATATTAGTTCCATACTTTTCATTTCAATTTTTTAATCTCTTCATTGACATGAGAGAAATAACTAAAACAGAAATAAAAAATAGCTGTTTATATAAAAAAGAATTGAGCTAATGATGGAGAAGAGATCTAAAGATCATCCTCATGGTTCAAGAAATATAACAAAGGGAGGCTCTTAAACTTTGCATTATATAACTGTTATATCCAAGAAAATAAATTTTCTAGAATAAAAGAATGGGCTGTTGACAATTGTTATCTAAAGTAGTCATTATATATGTTCAAAAGTAGTAGAAAGCACGTAAAACTTAAATCATTAAAAGGAAAAAATGTGGAAGGTTGTAAATCTAATTTAATGAGACGTCAAGATGTAACTTTGCATAAAAGACATTCTGAAGAGAAACATTAAATAAACGTATGTGAGAGTCAACTATTACAACAAATGAAGATTGGATTTAGAAAACAGTAAGGAATACGGGTATAGATGTGACAAATGAAACAAATATAAAACCCTAATGTTTAACCTTTAAATCGGTGATCTGGGAGGCTGAAACAGGTATGAAAAGCACAAATAAAATAGCATAAAAAGCCATGTAGCAAACTAACAAAATATGATTCAGGATCAAAAATTGCTAGTCTGTTGCTAGCAATAAGAAAAATAAAAGGTAAGGACTTGGTTTTGACAACATGATATTAAACCAATTATGAGAAGTAAAGGCAATATAAAATGGAATGGATAATTCTATACTTTTGCCTCCTAAGAGCACTGAGGATTAATGAGATGACAACACAGTTCCATCTGATACAAAAGGAAGGTGATGAAGCTTCAATGGAAAAGTTCCTTTATTAATGGGGAAATATGTTTTGTTTGAACATTGAAAATTATAAGCTTGGAATTTCCCTTACTGGAGTCCCAGAAAAATAGTCTTGCTGCTATTTTAGGAGCTTACACTTCTATTTCAAAAAATAATCCCAGGTCAGGATTCTCCCTAACCTACCCTATATGAGGCAAATAAGAAGTAATCTTCCTTTTTTTTTTTTTAGTTCTACAGAGAATGGAAGATAGTTTCTCATCTTTCTGTACATTATTCATTGCTTCACATCTCTATACAAATAAATACAATAAAACTAGAATGTGTGATATATAAAAAATATAATAATTGTATAACATATATTAATCACTTACCATGTTCCAGGCACTATGCTAAACATGTTCAATGTTAACATATTAAGCCTGTTCATTACAGTAATTCATGTGACTCTGTGTGATTGTGTTTTTTATCAATTCATTGCCTCTCGACTCCAAATCTACCCTTCATTCCCTGTTCTGAAAAAATAGAGCTGAACTCTTTAAATATTTTTCCTTTGCAAAGTGGCACAAGGTTAAGCATCATCCATAAAGGGTGTTGGGGGGCACTGAGGGAAGAAGGGCTGTTTCTCTTCCTGAGTCTGGTGTGCTCCCCTTGCCATGCTCCTGCAGTGAGCATACTTTCTCCTGGCTCCTGCCGCATGCAGCAGCTCGCAGAACCAGTGGCCAGAATCTTCCCGCAAGGCCCCCTAAGTCATCTTCACAGCCAAGCGCCATGGTAGAAGCATCTCCCTAGAGATTACTTCCCGTGGTATCTTCTCAGGCCACTTTGCAGCCAGCACATTCCATTGTTCTGCCCTGGGTGCTGTATCTCCGCCTCCAGGTAGTAACTGCTCCTTAGGAACTGCTATTGCTGCATTCTGTGGAGTTCTCTTTACTTCTTGCTAGCCCTCTGTTACCTCCAGTAACGGGTAACAGGTAATCAGTCCTCTGTTGCCTCCAACCCCCTGTTAAGGCTAATAATTCTTATTCAAATAATTATGAGGTTTCTGTCTCCTCCCTGGAATCTCACTGACAAAGTGCCTTCATGAGGTAGCAATTAGTAAGCCCATTTTATTGATAGAAAACAGGCTGAGAGAATAACTTTTCCAATATCATATAGCTAATATGTGGAAGAACTGGGATTGAAGCTTGTTTTCTCTAACTTTGCAGCTCAAGTACTTAGCCATTTATGACCAAGTATAATTAAAAATAGCTCCCCCTTTTATTCTCAGAAGTGTCCCAGTTTGTTTGATAAATTACATGGCTACCCTAATTTTATTAGACTATTTCTCATTTTGCTTAAACAAGCAATTCTCAAGCCTTTACTTCATGACATAAATGAGAATGAAAGTCACATGCATGTCACATTCTCTGTCCAGTTCCTTTAACCCCTTTCTCTCACACTCAAGAAAGCATATGCCAAGACAAATTTGAGAATGTTAATGTGGAGATAACCTTGAATCAACTGTAATTTATTATAAAGGCAAGTCTTCCACATATTTTGGTATTTTGCCTACTATCAGTAATTAATTACTTATGATACCTTACAGCTGATTGAGATGCAATATGTCTCAAAACAATGGTTATTCTTACCCATTCACTAAGGAAACATCCTCATATGTAAGCTAAAGCTTTTCAGTTGCTTTATGTAATATACAATTTATTGTGTGCAATATAATATATGAATTGTTATTATCCAATGTATGCTTTATTAAAGTACAAAGTATATAGCTTTATTAGCATACTTTATAAACAGTTGATTATTCCAAGGGTGCCAAGTTATATCTCAAGCAGGACAATTGCTTTGATACTTTATCACTATACTGAATATTAACTTTTTACGTGTAAATAGCTCAGAGTAGGGACTCTAGATAGCAAAGACACACACAAAACTGTGCATCTCACCGAGAACACCCTACAATAAATTAATAGAAATGTGACAGGACCTTTTCCATCTTCAGATAAACTGCTAACATTTTTTCCCAACAAGCCAGAAATGAAGATTCTTTATCTAAGAATTTCCAAAGCTTTCCTAGGTTTATAAAGTACAGTTTTTTTCTAGACTTACATCTGATGACAAGGAATTGAACACCACTGAAGTTGTAGTTCCCCTCCGCAAAGTTTAGAAACCAGGAGACTCAGAAGAGGGGTTGAATGTATGGTAATTTGGGAATGAGGCAGTGGCACGTTGGATGCTCAATAAATAAATAACAAATCAGTGTGTTAAGTGGATAGATGAATACTGTTTCCTCATACGAGTATCATGTGCACTTACCCACCCAATATGCTTACCTCGATATTGTGTAGCCTAAGCATCTGAAATGTGCAAGGCATTGTCAATTTCAGACTCCCATTTGGAGTTAGGGTAAGTACTTGGGAATCCAACCTCGTCATCTTAAGGATTGTGTGGCCCGTGTGTTTGAGTGGGGATACAAGGCTAACATTGCACCTTACTTTCACTAAGAGTCTATCCTCAGACAGCAGCTATGACCCATCATTCTTGAGGCTTTGCCTGCAGGTTTCTCAACAGGGCTTTGGCTTATGTGAGCCACTGCATCCGCTTGCTGCATACTAGTGAGATCTGTCTCCCTTAAGATATTTAATATCTATCACAGAGGCACCAGATGCCTGACAGCAAAAGAATACTAATGAATGCTGCAGAAGCAGGTTCAGGAAAGATTACGGAAATTGTTTACAGAAGGCTTAAAATGGATGTTAAACTAACTGCTCGCCTGGGTTTCTTTCCATTGCTTCTAGAAATCAGGTGTCGTTTATGTGGTTATTTAGTATCATTTGGCGATTTGGGTTCTCTCCAGATATTATAGATATTCCTTATTCTTTCCTAGAATCACAAAACAACTGGTTGATAAGACTGACTACTGCTTGAATGCTTAGCAGTATATCTAGTTCTCGAGCTCCAGTTCTCAGCTGGAATATTCATTTGAAAAATTCTTTGCGTGTTTCGCCTTAGTGAATGTTTGTGCTGATTATAATGCGAGAGTTTACTTGTATGGTTATACAATCTCATTTCTGCAATATGTGTTTTTGAACACAAGGCCATGATATACTCATAATAAAAATAAATAGGCATGCAGTGACAAAACATTATATGTACCTTTTAGAGATGTTTCTTGCTGGTGAAGTGTTTATTCATAAAGATCTTTGCATATTTAGAGCCATTATTTCTGCAAATTACAATCAACAGTTTTAAAAGAGAAAATTGGAAATCCATCTTATAGACTATATAGAGAATAATAAGTTTAACAGCATAACAAGAGCTACTGAACTTACCCCAAGGCAGTTGGGAGGTATTAAAATAAAACTTTAGCTAGATTTGATATTTTGAAAAAAGCCATTTGCCTTTTATTCCTCTGTAAGTTAATGGATTCTTTCTTGATTATAGAAGAAATAAATCTAGGGAAACCCGCTGTATGTGCTTCTCTTCTCCCACACTTTTACTGAGGTGACAAGAGAGTCGCTTCCAGCCCATTTTTGATCCCTCAGTCTGGCCCTCAGGTGGTACCAGGTTTTGTTGGTTCGATATTTCAACGTCAAAGCCATGCCTGGATGCTCCAAGCCTTTCAGCCAGTAGCAAGGCACAAGGAAAGGATGAAGGAAAATTTTTGGAATGTACGATATCAACAGCACGGGTGTGGGTTTGGGGGCTCTGAGGTGTGAATACTTAAGCTGTTCAAGGGGCTGAAAAAAGCAACAGGCAATTGTTAAGTAATGAAAACTTTCAGTAATTACCAGTCCCACTGTCTTGACTATAACATACAGAATATTCTGCATCCCGTTATATATCCTGTGATTCATCCCATCCCCCATGAGACAGAGATTAATGCTGCAATACCAAAGAAGGAAAATGTGATTACACCAGATTTTATTGTAATACCATTATCGATTTGTTGCCATAATAATGTAGGATGCACATTGCTTTACTTCAGTAAGTTTTTATTTTTCTACATCTTCCTCGAGAGATTTGAGAGCCTATATGTCTATAAACTTGCAACCTTGAGTCTGCAATTGGAAAAGCCTGTCTATTGTTCTAAAGTTACCTTTATTCTGACTATACAGGTAGGCATAAACTATCATAGTAAAAAAGTGTTGATCCTTAGTACTATAAATTTGCCCTAAATAGTCCCAATTTATACTTGTATCCAAGGTGTAGTTATTAATACAATTCCTTTTCACTCTTAGAAGTGTCTCAATTTAGACCAAAATGTTATGGTCATATAGGGGGATGGAAGGGGAGAAAAGGTAGAATGGACCGCTGAGAATGAAGAAATAAGTGTGGGAAGAGCAGAGATAGATGTTTGATTACTTAAACACAGTTTATGTTGTCAGTTTAACATTGAAAGCATATTAATATTTTATATTAAACGTTAAATGAAATCAATAAAGCTAAAGGTATGTTTATTAGGTAGCATAACTATACAGAAACAATTTAGAATGACATAAAAATGCAAGAATAGTTTCTTAGTGGGACAAGAAGGAAGAAGAATCGCAAACATGCCAAACTTTTCACAAATTACATTGTTGTATTGTTGATACTATTGGTGTTATTCTAAGATAGCTTTGTATGTAGTACAGAATAAAGCAAATGAATAATTGCACTTATGTCGTTAAGCACCAGAATTTTCAGCACGAGAGAAAAGACGATAGAGATGTAAGCTTCAGTAAATATTTAATAGCTCTCAGTTTGAATAAAAAGCTCCAGTGTGAACTCAGGATATATGTTATATATATGTATATATGTATATAATGTGTATGTGTATATATATATATGTATATATATATATGTATGTGTATATATGTATATATATTTAAAGGACTTTATTTTTTTTAGAGCAACTCTAGGTTCATAGCAAAATTGAGAGGAAAATACAGAGATTTCCCATATACTCCCTGCCTCCACACATGCACACCCTCCACTATTATCAACATCACTCACCAGAGTGAATATTGGCTATAATTGATGAACCCGCATTGACAAATCGTAATCACCCAAACCCATAGTTTATACTAGGGTTCACTCTTGGTGTTATCCATTCTGTGAGTTGAGACAAATGTATTGTACAATGACATGTTTCTGTCATTATAATATCATATAGAGTATTTTCACTGCTCTAAAAATTCTCTGTTCTCTACCTATACATCCCTCCCAACCCCACACCTGGCAACCACTGATCTTTTTACTGTCTCCATAGCTTTGCTATTTCCAGAATGTCAAATAGCTGGAATTATATGTTATGTAGCCTTCTCATATTGGCTTATTTCACATAGTAATATGTATTTAACATTGCTTCATGTCCTTTAGTGTCTTGTTAGCTCATTTCTTTTAAGCACTGAATAATTTTCTGTTGTTTGGATGTACCACTGTTTATTTACCATTAACCTACTGAAGGGCATCTTGATTGCTTCCAAGTTTTGGCAATTATAAATAAAGAGCTATAAATGTCTGTGTGCAGGTTTTTATGTGGACATAGGTTTTCAGCTTCCTTGGGTAAATACAAGGAGTACCCATTGCTGGATCATATAATAAGGGTATATTTAGTTTTGTAAGAAACTGTCAAACTGTCTTCCACAGTGGCTGTACCATTCTCTATTCCTACCAGCAGTGAATGAGAGTTCCTGTGGCTCCACATCCTTGCCAGCATTTGGTGTTGTCAGTATTCCAGATTTTGGCCATTTTAATAGGTGTG
Organism: Monodon monoceros; assembly: GCF_005190385.1. Lineage (NCBI taxonomy): Eukaryota > Metazoa > Chordata > Mammalia > Artiodactyla > Monodontidae > Monodon > Monodon monoceros. The sequence continues at coordinate 52,462,895 of NW_021703772.1, read as the reverse complement.
TAGATGCTGTTTCCATCTGTATTTCTTTGGTTAGGTGTCTGCTAAGGTCTCTGGTCCATTTTTTAATCAGGTCTTTTTTTTTTTTTTTTGAATCTCAAGAGTTCTTTGCATATTTTGAATAATAGTCCTTTATTCAGATGTACCTTTTGTAAATATTATCTGCCAATCTGTGGTTTGTTTTCTCATTCTCTTGATATTGTCTTTTGCAGAGCAAATAGTTTTGTGAAGTCTAACTTATCAATTATTTATTTCATGGATTGTGCCTTTAAAGTTGTGCCAGAACCATTTACTGAAAAACTATCTATACTCCATTGTATTGCCTTTGCTCCTTTATCCAAGATCAGTCGACCATATTTATGTGAGTCTATTTCTGGGCTCTCTATTCTATTCCATTGATCTGTTTATCTATTCTTTTGCCACACTTTCATGATTACTATAGATTTATAGTAAGTCTTGAAATTGGGTATTATCCATCCCCCCAACTTTGTTCTTCTCTTTCAATATTGTGTTGGCTATTCTGGGTCTTTCACGTCTCCATACAAACTTTAGGATCAATATGTTGACACCTACAAAGTAACTTACTGAGATTTTGATTTGAATTGTGCTGAATCTATAGATCAAGTTGGGAAGAACTGACATCTTGTCAGTATTGAGTTTTCCTATCCATGAACATGTAATATTTCTCCATTTTTCTGGTTCTTTGATTTCACTTATCAGTTTTGTGGTTTTCCTCAAATAGATCTTATACATATTTTGTTAGATATATACCAAAGTATTTACTCTTCTTGGGTGCTAACGTAAATGGCATTGTGTTTTTTATTTCCAATTCCACTTGTTCATTGCTGGTATATAAGAAAGTGGTTGATATTTTTATATTAACCTTTTTTTTTTTTTTTTTGCGGTATGCGGGCCTCTCACTGTTGTGGTCTCTCCCATTGCGGAGCACAGGCTCCGGACGCGCAGGCTCAGCGGCCGTGGCTCATGGGCCTAGCCACTCCACGGCATGTGGGATCTTCCCGGACCGGGGCACAAACCCATGTCCCCTGCATCGGCAGGCGGACTCTCAACCACTGCACCACCAGGGAAGCCCTATATTAACCTTTTATCCTGCAATCTTGCTCTATTTGCTTATTAGTTCTAGAAGTTTTTCGTTGATTCTTTCAGATTTTCTACATAAATGATTATGTCATCAGTGAACAATGGCAAGTTATATGTCTTCCTTCCCAATCTGTATACCTTTTCTTACTTATTACATTAAACTAGAACTTCCAATACATTGTTGAGAAGGAGTGGTGAGAGGGGACGTCCTTGCCTTGTACATAATCTAGTGGGATAGCTTCTAGTCTCTCATTATTAAGTATAATGTTAGATGCGGGGTTTTTGAAGATAGTCTGTTGAGTTGAGAAAGTTCTCCTTGATTTCTAAATTATCATTAATGGATATTGGATTTTGTCAAGTGCTTTTTCTTCATCTATTGGTATGATTATGTGATTTTTCTTTTTTGTCCGTTTATGTGATGGGTTACATTAGTTGATTTTCAAATGTTGAACCAGCCTTGCACATCTGGGGTAAATCCCACTTGGTCATGGTGTATAATTATTCTTATGCTTTTGGGGATTCCGTTTGCTAATATTTCTTTGAGGATTTTAGCATCTCTGTTCATAGGAGGTGATAGCCTGTCATTTTGCTTTATTGTAATGTCTTTGTCTGGTTTTGGTATCAGGGTAATTTTGGTCTCGTGAATTAGGAAGTATTCTTTCTGCTTCTATCTTCTGAAAGAGATTGTAGAGAACTGGCATAATTTCTTCCGTAAATGTTTGGTGAAATTTAACAGAAACCCATCTGGGCCTAGTGCTTTCTTTTTTGGAAGATTATTAATTAATGATTCTATTTCATTAATAGATATAGGCTTGTTCAGATGGTCTATTTTTTCTTTTGAGAGTTTTGGCAAATGGTGTCTTTCAAGGAATTGGTCCATTTCACCTAGGTTATTAAATTTGTGGACATAGAGTTGTTCAGAGTATTCCCTTATTATCCTCTTAACATCCATGGGATCTGTAGTGATGTCCACACTTTCATTTCTGATATTAGTAATTTGTGTCCTCTCCCTTTTTTCTTAGTTAGTCTGGCTAGAGATTTATCAATTTTAAAATTTTTTTCAAAGAACTATATTTTGGTTTTCTTGATTTTTCTCTATTGATTTAGTTTTCAGTTTTGTTGATTTCCACTCTAATTCTTCGTACTTCTTTTCTTTTGCTTACTTTGGGTTTAAATTTCTCTTATTTTTCTAGTCTCCTGATATGTTATATCTTGAAAACCAACAAAGAAAAACATACTTCCTAATTCTGTACACTGAAAAAACCTAGAGACAATGACCAATTCAGTAGCTCTGAGCATCCCTATTGTCCACATTGTGGTCACTACTATGAATTCTTTCTAAAAGGAGCCAAGGATCCTTGGAGAAATAGATGCCTCCAGGTCCAGGGCAGGAAACGCCAAGGAAGCCTGGACTTCTTGTTATACCAGCAAGTAAAGAAGCTCTCAATGACTACTAAGTCCAGTAAAAGGATTCAGGGGACAACTTGAATAGTCTCCCACTGGCAAAGAGGGGTGGAGAGGAGGGAATCATACATTTATTCTGCCTTTCTTTAACTGTACCTCAGTGTAAGCAGTTACTTTATGTTGGGAAACTTCTCTTTATGGAAGTGTTCTTACTAATAAATAAAGCTTTTAGAACTAGAATATTACTCTTTTACATTCCTAATTAATCAATCTGGAAAATGATCATCAATAGCTAAGATTATGGGCTTCCCTGGTGGCGCAGTGGTTGAGAGTCCGCCTGCCAATGCAGGGGACGCAGGTTCGTGCCCCGGTCTGGGAAAATCCCACATGCCGCGGAGCGGCTGGGCCCGTGAGCCATGGCCGCTGAGCCTGCGCGTCTGGAGCCTGTGCTCCGCAACGGGAGAAGCCACAACAGTGAGAGGCCCGCGTACCACAAAATAAATAAATAAATAAAAATAAATAAACAATTTTTTTCTTCTATGGAGCACATGCCTCTTGGCCTTGCCACATTTTCTCCTGTAGTATCGCATCTCGATAGTCAGACCCAGAAGGACTGATGCCAAAAACCAAAGCTTTAAACTCTAGGAAGACTGAGCACAGAATGGTTGTGGTGTTACCTTGCAAATAACGACCAGAGAAAACTCCAGAATATCTGAGAGTAGTAGGTCCAGATTGCCATTGGGATATAGGAAAATCACTTTACATACCAGAATGGGGTGGTTACAAAGAGGAGGAAAGTTGGAACAGGTGCTGAGAAGCTAAGTTTAGCTGAGTAATAAGAATGGAATCCAGGTTAAAGATAGAGTCAGGAGAACAGATGGAACAAAAGTTGAGCGGTAAGCAGTGGTGAATAACCAGACAGGAACAGTATCACAACCAGCACCAAGAAAAATACAGAAATCAATTCTCTGAAGAAGCAACAGACATCAGAATCTCACAGGCTTGTTGTGAATAAAACTTCCCTGGAGGCACAGGGTAATTTTTGAAGAACATTGGCCAGAGGCTTTTCTTCAAAACTTCACTTGCCTTAAGAGAACTGTGGTTCTGGGTGGCTAGGAAACTGTACGCTGTTCACTACCACAATTATACATTATTCATTGTACATATTAACTGTAAAAAAAAATGTAATGACACGATGTCATAGAGTTTAGGTTAAGGATTAAATAAAATTAACTTTTTAAAGCACTTAGCACAGTGCTCCTTAAAGGTTAGCTTCAAAACAATAACAACTAATGTTGAAGGGAGGCTCTGTTTGTAAATTATATCTTATTAAAGGAGGTCACTAAATCCTGTCACTTCTACTCCTTTAAGGTCTTTAAAGTTATTCCCCCTTGACATCTCTGCTAACATGACCTTAGTTTAAGGCAGTGGCTCTCAAAGTATAATCCAGGGATCCCTGGGAGTCCCCAAGACTCTTTCAAGGGGTCCATGCAGTCAAAATAATTTCATTATAATATTAAGATATCATTTACCTGTCTCACTGTTTCCCAAATATTTAGCAGAATTTTCTGGAAGCTACATGACATGTAACGACATCTTTGATGACTAAAATATGTGTTTGCTCCTGTGCTTTAAAATTTCCTCACTTTTTGTTTCTAATATGGTAAAGATCAATAGATAGAACCTATATAACCATAAGTTCTTTGAGGTCCTCTAGGATTTTTAAGAGTATAAAATGGTCCTAAAACCAAAAAGATTGAGAACTGCTGCTTTAAACCATCATTTGTTGCTTTAACTTTTACAACTGTTTTCTTTTTCTAATTTCTCCAAAGTGCCCTTTTTATAATTTCTCCAAAGTGCTTATTCAAAAATGCAAATCTGATAATATTGCATCTCTGCTTAAAATTTTTATATCTCGGGCTTCCCTGGTGGCGCAGTGGTTGGGAGTCCGCTTGCCAATGTGGGGGACATGGGTTCGTGCCCCGGTCCGGGAGGATCCCACATGCCGTGGAGTGGCTGGGCCCGTGAGCCGTGGCCACTCAGCCTGCGCGTCTGGAGTCTGTGCTCCACAATGGGATAGGCCACAGCGGTGAGAGACCCGCGTACTGCAAAAAAATAAAAAAAAATTTTTTTATACCTCTTATAACCTAGAAGATGGAGAAATAGCAAAGCACAGTGGAACAAACAAGTGAGCCTTTGGTTTCACCTAGGGCTTAATTCAAATTCCATGTGTGTCCAGACTCTACTAATTGTCCCCCAGTAACCATTTATCTTTCTTCATCTTTGTAATAAAACTCCTGAGTTTTAGCTTAGCACATGGTATTACCACTAGAAATTACTCCCTTGAGGATGAGTATGGCTGTATGATGTTGGGCATTGGGAGATGAGCAGAAGTGATATATATGCAACTTCTGGGTCAAGTTGTCCAAAAGAATAAGCTGGTTGCCTCCCATTTCTTTCCTCTTTCCTGCAAGCTTCAAAGGGAACTAGAGAATGCTGAGACAGCTTCAGTCATGTGGACCAAGATCACACCTGTCTACTTCAGATTATCTGCCTAAGACCGTATTGTTTCATGGAAAAAATTAGCCTTTCTCTTGAGTCAGTTTTGACCAAGCAGGCAAAGATTTGCGTTTAACCTCAACCAAGTGCCTGCATGACCTGAATCCCTTAGGTAAATTTGTATAAAGGGCTCTTTCTAGATATTTCAAGTTCCTACTCTGGGTTCCCATTAACCTGGGTCTGCTCCAAACAACCTTTTTTTTTTTTTTTTTCATTTATTCTTTCATTTAATATGAATGAAGTATGCTAGGCACTGTGCACAATAGTATAGCAATATTTAGTCACTATTCAATACATCCATCAACACCATGGGATTCAAAAGGAAAAAACAAAACAAAAACCAGAAAAAAACCCATGTCCTGATAGGCAAGCAGAGCAAAATGACGGTTGCTGAGGTCCCGCTACTTGTAGACAGACCCAGAAACCATGTGATGCTCAATAAGTGACAGGGTTCCAGATTTATTAGAGAAGGCACTAAAGAAAAAAGTGGGACACTAGTCCCTGGCTCAGAATGTGAAGCGCAGAGTGGGATCTGTGCAGACGGGTACCTGTGTGTGACTGAAAAGTAACAGAAACACATCTTTTGTCAAGCCTGGGCTATTCTAGAATCCAGGTGAGACTGAACATGAAAGTAGGGGATGAATGATCCAAGCTCATCAAGAGCTGGGGAAGCCAAATAAGGAGAAGTGCTTCTGCACTAACAGGGGATATGTGTAGAATGTTGGAATTATACCTTTCATAGACATACTTCTCCATGTGGAAAAGGCACATACTTTCCCGGCCCATTTTTTGTTTAAAATGGGAATGTGACCCATTTGGGTGATTGACAGTGTTTTTACATTTTTACTAAAAATATTTTCAAATTTTATATTGTTTTTAGGTTGAGCCATATGAAATTGCTGCTTTGTGGATCAAACACAGAGATAAAGATTCATACAACTGTGACAAGGTAGGAGTGAAGGCCAGGAAGGCCTCTTTTGAGAAATCTGAATATGCAAAATTGTAGGTAAGCCAACACCAAAGATCTTTGATACCTGCAGCATCGAAGTGGCTGATACTCAGGAGGATATCAGAATGCCAAAGGTAAAACTTTACCTCTACCATCTACCTAAGGTCTGTCTAAAGCTAAAGCATTAATGGCTTTTCCTTTTCATCTCCTTACAAATCTAATGCAAGTGACTTTCATTGTTAGTTTCTAACTAGAATCCTGCTGGTAAGGGAATCTGTAGAGCAGTTTCTAGATGTTACTCCCTGCGGTACAGTGGGGAACCTAGAAGAACTTTAACCTATGTTAATGTCATTTTTTATTAACTAGACTATGGGTAGATTTCCTGGAGTAGAATAAATAAGAGTTCATAGCAGAAAGAAAAGGTAAGGGAGGTGTGTGTCAGCTCAGACTCTTTGTGTTTCCCTTTGTTCCCTCTTCCTTTCCAGCTCCCCCTCTACTGTGGATGAATAGAGATAAATGCTAACACTCATACCCCAGATGTGTGTGTGTGTGTGCATGTGTGTGTACTTCCTTTGGATCTACAAAAGGAAGATTTAGAGTTATTTTTCTGTTGGTCTCTGCAACTTCCTTCATTCAAGGAATAAAGGTCACATCTATAATTTTTAAATTGTGGGAATTGGAATCGTTTCAAAATATATAACATATTAACCAGGAAAGAGAGATATCTGGGGTTCTATGCTGTAACATTAAATACATATTTTATTCATTAATGTCCATTTAAAACAGGAACTGATGTGTTATTGTTAATGAAAATGTAATTTTTCATTTGGCAAAGATGTCCCCAGACTCACCGTTTCAGCTTTTCAGATTGACTATTTAAGAAACCCGTGGCAGATCTAAGCCATGGGACTTTCACTGTAATTACATCTGATTCTTGTATATTATATTAATGCTGGACTATTAGTATAATAATGGCCACCGATGTACTTTTCATTTGTATTTTCACAATAGTATCTATCTATGGGAAGCAGCTAATTTGTCATAATGGAAAGTTGGTTTTTTTAAGGTGCATTTTAAAAGGGTAATTCCTTATGACTTGACCATAATAGTTCATGTTGGGAAATTGTATTATTTTTTTCAATATGTCAGTGTTAATCCATTTTGCAATCTCTTTAAGCCTGGTTTGGTGCTCAGTCGTTAAAGCTGTAATTGTCAAATGTCTTACACATTGTCATACATATAAAGACATTGAGGGGAATTATCTGTGAGAATGGCATTTCTTGGAATTATAGAATTGTTTATATTGACATTTGAAATAATTTTCAAGATTCAAAAAAAATGAGTAAAATTACTTAGGGGAAATAACAATGCATCTCTCTCTTCAGATTACTTTCTTTTACTTTATACCTAGATCTAAATATTCAGGCCTATTGTAGAAAGTATATTTTAAAATGAAAACACAATCCACATGTAATTCTACTACCTAAAAACACCACCATTTTAAAAATGTGGCCTTTTTTTTCTTTTTTTTAATCTGTGTGTGGAAGTAGATATGTGTGTTGGGGTGTGCACACGTGAATATGTATGTTTGTGTTTTCTGTAAGAATTCAAATTAGGAACATAATATCTTTTATTTACCATTTAAATGTAAGAGAATTCATCATTTAGTGTTGGAAAGTAAAATCTGAGGGCAGATAGATTTTCACTGCTTTGTAGATAACCTAAAAGTTTTATAAGATCTAGGATTTTGTTGATATGAGTGGATTATATTAATAGATTTTCAATGTTAAGCCAGCCTTGCATCCTACTTGGTCGTGGGGTGTAATACTTTTTAGATAATTCTGAATTCTATTTGCTAATATTTTGTTAAGGATTTTTGTCTCTAAGGGACATTGGTCTATAGTTTTGCTTTGTTTTGTTTTGTATGGTCTTCCACTGATTTGGTATGAGTTTAATTAACACTGGCCTTGTAAAACAAGTTGGGAAGTGTTCCCTACTCTTCCGTATTCTGAAAGAGGGTTGTGTAGAATTTATGTTAATTCTTCTTTCAGTATCTAATAGAATTCTCCAGTGAAACCATCTTGTCCTGAAGATGTCTTCTTTAGGAGCTCTTAAATTATGAATTCAATTTCTTGGATGGTTATATGGCTATTCAGATTATTTTGTATTAGTTGAATTTTGGCAGTTTGTGGTTTTCAAGGAAGGAAGTGGTCCATTTCTTCTACATTGTTTAACAAACAAGCACAAAATTGTTCATGGTATTTCCTTATTATCTTTTTATTGGCTGCAGAAATCTGTAGTGATTCTTTTTAAACAGGTAAACTTTGCAAAAGTTAAATGCACAGATCTGGGCAGCACATTTTGATGAGTTTTGACAAATATATACACCCATCTAACCATTGCCCAAATGAAAATGAAGAATATTTTCCCTCACTCTTGATAGTTCACTTGACGTCCTTGTCAGTCAGAAAGCAGGACACCTTCGGAATGCATTGTGAAGGTTTCTATCATGCTAGAACAGGGTTGGCAAACCACAACTCAGACCCGTTAAATCTGGCCTACCACTTGTTTGTGTACATAAGGTTTTAATGGAACAGAGCCACACCCATTTTTAATGTGCTGCTGCTTTCCCATCACAAGGGCAAGGTTGAGTACTTGAGGCTGAGACATTATGGCCCACACTGGGGAAGTCAGTCTATTCTGGATTTTTCAGTGTTCCTGCAGAGACCCAGCCACCTGAGCTGTAAAAATTGACACGTCATAAGATAGAGAATGCTTCCATTTGTCTCCTAGAAACATTTGTACTTCACATTTGAAGGGTATGAATTTACATTTCAAAGGGGGACGAAACTGGGAACCATTTGTTTTCATTTCAGAGGAATGTAAAATAGGGGCCTTCTTCTTTTTCTTCCCCAGTGAAGATTTATTTACATTAGAGAGATAAGATACAGGTCCTTTTCTCAGGAGAAGTGAAGGGCAACTGAATAGCAGTTCCCATATAAACTCCCAGATTCATAATTCTGGGGTCCCTCTCCTGTGGTACAAAACTTCCTTTTTGTACTGCAGGCCTGCACTTCTGGCTTTTATCCCATTGCCCTGAAGGGAGAGAACACGGAGTAGGGAACCTATGCAATGACTGCTGTAAGCAATAATAGTCTGCCTTTATTCAGAAACTTATTGTTTGCTTTCAGGACAAAACAAATGAATATAGATACTAAAAATTTATCTCCACAAAGCCTGAAATATTTATTATCTGGCCCTTTACAGAAGAAGTTTGCCAGTCCTTGCCCTAGAGTGGTATTACTGTTCTTGAACTGAAATACAGGGAATCATAAGTTTATACTCCATCTGGTTTCTTTTGTTCAACATAATGTTTTAGAGATATATCCATATTGTTGTGTATATCAATAGTTCTTTTAATTACTAAGTAAATCCCATTATGTGACTACTCTACACTTTGGTTATTCATTTTCTGTTGATGAACATTTGAGCTGTTTTCAGTTTTTGGTTATTAGGGACAAAGTTATTATGAACATTCTTGTACAATTCTTTGTAGACATGTGCTTTTCCTTTTTTGGAGTATAACTCCTGAGTCATGGCGAAGATATATGTTTAACTGTATTTTAAAAATCTCATTTGCCAAAACTGATTGTATCATTTTACATTGTCAGTGTCAATGCACTAGAGTTCTAGTTGATCCAAATCGTTATCAATACTTAATATGATCGGTCTTTTTAATCTAAGCCATTCTATACCCATAGAAGTGGGTATCTTCTTGAAGGTTTAATAACATTTTTCTAAATAGTAATGATGCTGGGCTCGTTTTTATGTGCTTATTAACCAATCATATGCCTTTTGTGAAGTGTATGTTTATTGTTAGTCCTTTTAAATTCTATTTTTAGCAGTTCACTTTATATTTTGGGTGAAAGTCATTTGTCAGATACATGTATTGTGAATATATTCCCCAATCTGTGACTTGCCTTTACATTTTCTTAAGAGTATTTTTGGATGAGAAGATTTTTTAATTTTGATAAAATCCTATTTATCAATTTATTTTTTTGTGGTTGATGATTTCTGTACCCTAAGAAATTGTTGCCTATTCTATAGTGAGGAAGATATCCTCTTATCTTTTCTTCCAGAAGCTATATCCTTTTAGGTTTTACATTTAGGTCTATGAGCTACTTTGAATTAACTTTTATATATGGTGTTAGGAAAGGTGTCGAGGTTTGGGTTTTGTCTTTTATAGAACATCCAGTTTTTCCAGCAACATTTGTTGAAAATATTTTCCTTTCTTGCTTCATTTCTTTGGTACCTTTACTGAAACTCAGTTTGCCATATGTGGGTGAATCTATTTCTGAACTCTATTCTGTCTGCTGATTTGTATATTTTTATGTTAATACTACACTAATTTAATGTTTGTGGCTTCATTGTTTATCTCAAAATTTAGTTGTCTTCCAACTATTTCTCTTCTTCAAGATTTCCTTTACTATTCTAGTTCTTTTGAATTTCCATATGAATTTTAGAATGAGCTTGTCTTCTGCAAAACAGTCTGCTAGGATTTAGAATGAATAAATTTGGGGATAATTAACATCTAAAAATACAGAGCTTTTTCAATCTATGAATATAATATATCTCTTCACTTATTTAGATCTTCTTTAATTTCTCTAAGTAACATTTAGCAATTTTCAATGTACAAGTCTTATAAACTTTTCATTAAATTTATTCCTAAGAGTTTGATGGAGGTTTTTTTAATGCTGTTGTTTTTTTTAATCTTAAATCGACCAATGCGAGAAGATAAAATACTATTTATTTTTGTAAATGGACCTTGTCTCATACAACCTTACTAAACTCACTTATTAGTTCTCATAGCTTGCTTATAGATTCATCCAGACTTTCTCTGTACATAATCAAATCTTCTTCCACAAATAAAGACAGTTTTATGTTCCTTTCCAAACGAGACACATATGCAGTCTGGATTCAGCTCACCGCTTACTAATTGACACCCTTAAGAATCTAAACTCTTCAATGTGCAAGTAAAAAAACTGAGGTCCAAGAAATGACATACTTAGTAAGTGCTTAGCTGAGCAAGTACACAGTCCACTGATTCATAGGCCAGGAGTCCCTTTGTGACCAAACTGCCATCCTGTGACTATAGGATAGCTCTCAGAGTAAATGTCCCACTTCTATGCCTGACAAGTTAAGTTTAGCTACCTTTCCAAAGCAGGTCCAATCCTAGGATGGTCCTCTGCAGTGTCCTTCTGTATAGGCAAGTTGTAAAAAGGATGCATTTTTGAAATACTTATATAAATATTTTTTATTCTTGGAATTAAGAGAAAATCCTGGTATATCTGTAGGCGTGAGTCTCCTGATTTTGGATCACACTAGCATATAGCTTTCCATCCACATCCGTAAAGTTTACTTTAGCCCAAGAACTTTTCTTTGCTTGATTTTAATTTTCCTTCAGTGTTCCTCCAATTATTGGATTTCAGTTCTTACTAGCTACATCTGTTCATTCATTCAAAAATTATTCAGTCTATATATTCCTATCACTGTATTAGGTCCTGGATTATGAAGTGTCAGCAAAAACAGGTCCATTTCCTACTCTTATGGTACTTAAAGTTGAGTGAGGAGACTGTTATTCAGTTTTGTACATGGTTCAAATTCTCAATTCATGGGCTTCCCTGGTGGTGCAGCGGTTGAGAGTCCGCTTGCTGATGCAGGGGACACAGGTTCGTGCCCTGGTCCAGGAAGATCCCACATGCCACGGAGCGGCTGGGCCCGTGAGCCATGGCCGCTGAGCCTGCGCGTCCGGAGCCTGTGCTCCGCAACGGGAGAGGCCACAACAGTGAGAGGCCCGCGTACTGCAAAAAAAAAAAAAAAAAAAAAATTCTCAATTCATAAGCTATAGGTCAGAGAATAAGGAATAAATAAAATGCCAGCCCCCTGCCACTTTTTTTCCAAGCAGGTGACTCTGCTGGGTCACACAAGGCAGATAGAGGCTAGCCATTAATCTCATGCCTGGTGGATCTTATCCCCAAGTTCCATTAACAGCATGTCAGACAGCTGTGGTTTTTAGTATTATTGAGTTTCCATCTCTTTTTAATGGGAAATCAGAAGATGTGTCAAAACCTGTAAGAGGGACATTCTTTTAAGACAGAATTTCAAATGACTTTTTAATATAATCAATTCATTTTCCTAAATATTGTTCCTAATTTCTAATGCTTTCTGAGATTTTTCATTAGATTTTATTTTAACTTGCCTGGAAATAAGCATTTTATTGTTCAAACGAGTTATCCTTTCTGAACAATTGGGGAATGCATTGTTTTAAAAATATAATCCACTCTTCTATAACAATGACTATCACTATTTCTAAAATGTATTCCTTGTTTTGAATCATAACACACACGAATGTCTCTTTAGAGGAAAATAGCCCAAACTAAGACACATTATCTGCGGAAGAGATTAGTTACAAACGTCAGAAGAAAAACTCTTCATACAGTCAGTCAGCATCCGATTTTCTGCTTGTTCTCTTTAGTAGAGTACCCATTTCCTGTGGATAAGTTTTATACTTATTTTTTTAAATCACAGAATAATTGCTGCTACTCCAGCTGATGTTGAACTCTAGGTGAAAATGTTTTGTGCATCCATTTCAAGTCTTTTCTGGCAGCCTTCTCTTCATTTTGGTACTAAAACGGATATATTATTTGCAGAAGAATTATATGCAGATTACCGCATGTAGTGTCATTTTTTCATTTTCAGATTACACATTTCTCCATCAGTTCTGGAATCATTTACATTATAAAAGATATGTACAGGAAGGGATAATTAATTTGCTTTCATTCTAAGCACCAGAATCCTCTGTCCTAATGTTATGTCAGTTCTTTATCCATGTCTGACCTCGACCTCATCAGCAGAGATGATAAGGTCAAGGGAATTTCCCCTGTCAAAGACCTACAGTTCTGGAAGGTCAGCTAGATGCGATAGAGCAGTATTTTGAATTTTAGTTAGCAGGAGAAAAACAGTGAAGTAGAGAATAGTTTAATGTATAGTTTGATGCTAAAGATCACTGTGTCTGAGAATCTGCTCTCAGTGGAAGAACGGATTGTATATTTCAGCATTTAAAGAAAGAATTTTCAGTTACATGCCTCTCTCCCCACAAAACAAACTCATGGTGTTTTGGGTTTCTCTATTTATTATTTCTTTCTGCTAACTGACTTCTGATTTGCCTGAAGAAAAGAAGCATAATCTAATGTGCTGTTCCTTACCAATGAGGCTGGATGTTCGTATGTGTTAAGAAAGAATTGATGTCTCAGAATATTGATGTTTTTTTTAAATTTTTCCTTGCTGACTTATTTCAGGGATACAGAGTTATATGCTTACACGGCCCAAGCAGGTAGTAAAAAGTCATGATTCTAGCTTGGTATAAAACACTAGAGATTGATGGGCCCTAGAAATCCTAATTTTTAAACATTGTTTTAGCTAAACCAAACACTTTAGGGAGGATGAGGGGGGATATGGAAGTTTCAGCCATGAAGACAATAGTTTCTTGGTCTAATCTAAGAGGCTGGCACTAAATACCTTCTCTCTTTAATTCTATCAATGGCACTAAGAAGGGAGTAGCACTGTCCCCACTTGATCAATGAACAGAGAGACCAAGGAGGTGTACATGCGCTTAAAATATGTGAAAATAAACGTGTTTGTACTTATATAGATGATTATTATATGTATAGCTACGTGAAAGGTAGATTACATAGCAAAAGTAGCATCAAATCTAGAGACAGTCAAACTGGACTTCAATATCACCTCTGCCACCAATTCATGTACAATATGGCAGAGTCACTTAGCCTCTCTTTGCCTCTTTTCCATCTGTAAAATGAGGATTTGTCATACTTTTCTTTTAAGAATCAAGAAAGGCAGTATGTGTGAAAATACTTGATAAACATAAAAAAGCAAAAGTAAACCCAGGTATGAATTAGCCTTCACATAGTATGAATATCCGTGGCTATATAGAGGCAACATGGCAGTGGATGAGGACACGGGTGGCTATAGAACTATGTTAAGCAGAATAAAGATCTCCCAAAGAGGTCCCCATCCTAATCCCAGGGTTTATGAACATGTTAGGGTACATGGCATGGGGGAATTAAGATGCAGATGGAATTAGAGTTGCTTACCAGCAACTCTTATGTCCTTCACATAAGGAGTTTATACCGGATTTTTCTGTGTAGGCCCCTGGAATCACACGGGTCTTTAAAAGTGGAAGAGAGAGGGCTTCTCTGGTGGTGCAGTGGTTGAGAGTCCGCCTGCCGATGCAGGGGACACGGGTTCGTGCCCCAGTCTGGGAAGATCCCACATGCCGCGGAGCGGCTGGGCCCGTGAGCCATGGCCGTTGAGCCTGCGCGTCCGGAGCCTGTGCTCCGCAACGGGAGAGGCCACAGCAGTGAGAGGCCCGCGTACCGCAAAAAAAAAAAAAAAAAAGAAAAAGTGGAAGAGAGGGAAGAGACAGAAGCCAAGTCAGAGTCAGAGAAGGAGATGTGATGACAGAAGAGGAGAGTGGGATATTGCGATATGAGAAGTGCTCAACCTGCCACTGCTGACTCTAATGCCAACGATTGCCGGCAGCCTCCAGAAGCTGAAAATGAGGAGGAATGGATTCTCCCTCCCTTAAAGCCTCCAGAAAGGAATGCAGCCCAGCTGACAACTTGATTTCAGCCCAGTGCAACTCATTTCCAAGCTTTGACCTCCAGAACTGTGACATAATAAATTTACGTTGTTTAAGCCACCAAGGTTGTGGTAGTTTGTTACAGCAGCAATAGGAAACTAATACAAGAGCAGAATGACAGAGAGGGCCAGTGTGATGGTCTCTGCTATGCGATTCCCAGCAATTCACAGGAAAGTCAGAGTCTGAGTACAATTGGGCTAAGCCTTTTCCACAGAGTCTGGTGGCTTTCTGGCTACTTTGCTAGGGCTATTTCACCACTGAGACGTGCACTACAGAGATCGGAGAGAATTCTCTGGACAGGAATTCATGAAATGAGAACACTTTTGAGGGTGATAAATATGTCACTCTCTTAATCATGTCGATGGTTCTAGGAATGTATACATTTGTTGAAAGATATCAGTGGTACACTTTAAATATTTCCCATTTATTATATATCAGTTATACTTCAATCAAGCTGCTTTTAAAAAATGAAATGTGGACTCTTCTGATTTTCAAGTGTCTCACGCTGAGCCAAGTGCAGCAGTGGACTGAGAATTATCGATGGTGCTGTCCTGTGATATGGGCCATGAATTTTATGTGATTTGCAGCTTGCTTCCTAGCATGAGTCCTGAACTGTAACTTCTTGGCAGCTATAAAAATGAGATTTGGGGTTTCAGTTGGCACCTTATTATTTATTTATTTATTTTCCCGTTGTGGAGCACAAGCTCCAGACGCGCAGGCTCAGCGGCCGTGGCTCACGGGCCCAGCCGCTCCGCGGCATGTGGGATCTTCCCGGACCGGGGCACGAACCCGTGTCCCCTGCATCGGCAGGCGGACTCGCAACCACTGCGCCACCAGGGAAGCCCCACAAGTTCCTTTTAAAGCTGCAATTAAGCCTGAGCCTCATTAATGAAAGTGCCTAATCCGCTCGATCACACAACCTCTCTGAGAGTCTGATAATAGTAGTGCTTCTTTTGGTTTCTTTGCTTAATCTGGATACCCCCAAATTCATTTAGGATTTTCACAAAAATAGTTCTATGCAGCCCAATGTTTTTCTCTTTTTATTATTATTTTCCCCCGAATATAAACATTAATTTAAACACTCTTGTATCTGTAATGATGGACTCGCTGTGATATTTCAAAATTATATTTTGTATTAGTAAGTATATTACAAAATTGTCTTTCTAGTCCCTCTTTAGAGGGAAACAAGGCTATGAGTGAAATCTTGCTTTCTCTCTCTCTGATAGACACAAATGCACAGGCACACGTGCCAACACAGACACAAACACCCCACTCCCAGTGTTAGATGGCTGTATATTGAACTTGAAGAAAACCTCAGCTACCACTCACTCTTTGGAATCTTTTGTGTTTGCTTATGCCTTTAGAATTCAGTGTTGTTTTTTATCTGCTCCCCTTCCAGATAATGAAAGAGATACGTACAACAATCTGTATATTAATGCCATAAATGTCTGCCTCTGGCAAAACCTTAATGTATGAACAAAGAAGGGAATTGTTCACACAGCAAAACATACAATGAGAAATGAATATCAGTGGTGGAAACCTCTCTGTTAGAGGGAATTTCAGATCATTTCAATGTTTACATTTGCAACTCAAGCATATTGACAGAGCAATGCAAATAGATGTATACTAGGGGATGCGGGAAGAAAATTATTTGCACAGATACTGCAAAGATTTTCTAGCTATGTGAGAAATGAGAATGTGTTTTTGCCATATTTGGTAAACTGAATGTTATTAAGAGGACAAACCTTATGTAAAAGGGAGATAAGCAGAAACTGATTTGAATATTATTGCAGGGTAAAGTAAACAATCGTGATGTATTCAACCTTTATAAATGTGCAAAACCGGATTAATTTTCCCAATTACAAACTTTAATAATATTGAATTATTTTTAAAATGTAAAATAGGATAAGCGATTGATGGTAATGATAATCCACATATGTGTTCTAAAGGATATTGATAAATGTTTGGTCAAACAAAGTAAGGAGGGGATAGGGAAGAGAGGGAAAATGCTGTGTTAAATAAAGTTAAAGAGGTATCCTTCTTCTAGAATTTTAAAACGCTAATATATATACATTCTGAATCTCTAAATAGAAATAGAATGTGTGATGTTTCCAAACTTTTAGACCTGGAAACTCACAAAGCACTTTGATGGAATAAGAATTCTGAGGAACACAGAAGTAATTAATTGGATGTCTTCTCAACTGATTCAGACTTAGCGTTAAACTGAACTGCACATTCTATTCTAGACCTTACTACAGTGGCCACTGTTGAAATCTGATTTTCTACAAATGAATAAAGGGTTTATAGAAATTCAAGTAGAGACATCATTGTTCTGCAGTTTGGTTCCTGAAACCAGGTCTCCATTGCTGAGAGTTATAGAGGTTATGCCAGAGAAATGCTGACCAGATAGTCCCACAGAGGCTAACGCCAGGAGGTCTCACAATATATTGATGGAGTCACCATGATACAGGCCCAGAAACTTGACTTTGTCATGACCAGTATCATACTATCAATCCCAAAGGTCAGGATCAGATTAGTTCTTAAAAATTCACTTCTTTGTAATGAAAAACACAATCGTCAGGCATCCATATCCTCTGCCTAGTACCTCTTCTCTTTGGAGTGCAGTCTATCTGGGAAACCAGATTAAACTCAGAATGTTATTTGGTGAGCATGGATTAGAGCAAAAGGAGCTCGCAATTTGACCTGCATCATTACTGGCAGAAATTCCAGCCTCAGTCAAGGTAGAGTATCACGGGAGCACTGCCAACTACTTCTCCTTCCACACTGTGCTTCAATTCTCTTGTGTGCTAACCACCTCAGTTTGACTGATTCCATGCTTCCTTAGGTATGATAATGCAGTTTAACCTGCATCAGCAGGCTTAGCCGTGATGTGAGTTAGACTTCACCTCAAGCCACACCCTAGTAAATGGATTGGACGAACCTATTATTGCCCACTATAATTTTCCATAATATCATCCTCACAGCCACTTTATTCCCACATTCTGAGACTATCTTGCTATCGTATTGTTTTGTTGCTACGGGTAGAACCTGGTAAATACAGACATCCCCATTGCACTGTCGCTCGTCTAAAGGTGTTAATTCATCAGACACTGCCACATACACACATGTGTAGTACAACCAAGCATGTGCCACCCACATCCATTAGGATTTTCTCTAGTCACAGCCAAGAGGAGGGAAGTCCAGAAATGCTGAGGAGCTAATAACTCTGGGAGCAGCTCACAGCCAATGACAAACAAACTCCAGCTCCCCCATCCCCAGATATGACAACCTCATCCCCCGAAAGTCTCCAGTGGGATTGAGTCGCAATTGACCACAGCGGTAACCTGCTTATTAAGCACATCATAGATTGTCTTGCTTTCCCTGTCTCACTTACCCACTTCTGGACTGATGCTTCCTAGGATCACTTCCCAGATAAGCTACCTGCACCTCAAATTCTAGTCTCAGAGTTCCAGCAGAACCCAACTAAGACCATAGGTAACTATACAGCGGAATTAGAAATCTCATCTGGACCCAGAAAGGCTTACTTTCTTCCTGGCAGCTCAATTCATTTTAAGTCATTTTAATTACCTATACCTGGACTTACATAACTCTGTAGAATTTGTACTTGCTTATATGTTATTCACTAATCCATGACATGTAGTGACTACTCAACCTTCTTGAAAAAATCATTCCTATATCAAATAAGTCAACATCCTACCTGTGGTTTGGTCCATGTAGAACCTACTGCTTATTTGGCTTATGAAGGAAAGACAAATGACAGTATTCAGAACAGCTTGGCTGACCAACAGTGTTGGTAATATAGCAATAAAATAACTCGATAAAGCTCAGTCTCTCTTTCCCCTCTCTCTTGCCTATGGACCTAGTTTTCCATAAATATAGTTCAGTTTCTAATCATAGTGCATTTTTGTCAGTAGAATATAATTTTTATCGTGTTATTCATGCTGAAGGATTAATTACACTTTTGGAAATTGAGCAAAAGGTAAATAAATGACTGAAACATGGAATAAGTCGAGATCCAGGCACTGCCCGTACTGCCTGCAACTCTCTTACCTTGCTTATCACAGAGGAAGGTTGCATTTAGTATTTTTTAAGGAATCTCTCTAACCCTAAAATTTTAATTTCTGTGACTCTACCAAAAAGTATTGACAGTTATTGTACAATTTATATAAATTATTATTATTAAGATCAAAGAGAAAGATTTGCTTCTAGATTCTAAAAACTAGAATATGCAAGATTATTTGCACTTTTTTGCATTTAAAAATTAGCTTTAGGTTAATTTTAGGCTAACAGTGTTTTAAAAATAACTTCTCATTTAGGTCAGGATAGAATATCAGAAAGAATGTGTGTATTTCTATTATATTTTAGGTTTTAAACTTAAATATCCAGCTTGGAAAGTGTATTGCAGTGATTACTAATGTTGATATAATAAGAAATGCAGTAAAGTCCCGTTTTGATTTAAAAGAATTGCTAATTTGCTTGAAGCACTATTCTTTTATTGGAAGGCAAGGAGCTGGACCCTGGGAGTAACATAGTTGGTTGATGTGTTAAGATACATCTTTCCCTCTTTGGCATGAGAGTTAAGGTTGGACTAATTTATAGGATGAAACAGACTTTACAATGAAAAAACAACCTGTCAGAATTCTTAAAAGGTCCTTAAAAGTCTTTAAACTTTACATGGCTATGAATTCCTTTATGTAAATTAATCAGAAATACATGAATTTTGTTATTTTAAACTATACTTTTATTTTTTAAATGAAGAAGAACTACGCCTTCCACTTTTCTTAAGTTAGCTTCTTTAAAAATAAGCACAACAACAACAACTTCATGATGTTTAAGAAGCTACAGGCACAGCAAGGAGCTACTCAACTAACAGAATTCATCCTTTCAAAGGTGTTGTCACTGAACATGGGAGACTGTGGCATTTTATTTTGTAAGCTTCAGTCTTCCTTGGAAAATGAAAGTTCAGCTTTGAAGTTGATATTTTCCCATACCCTGTGAGCAGGAGATGGATAAGTAAAAGAAGAACCCAGTATGCCTACTTTCTGGAGGGTTTTTATCATAAATGGGTGTTGAATTTTGTTGAAAGCTTTTTCTGCATCTATTGAGATGATCATATGGTTTTTATCCTTCAGTTTGTTAATATGGTGTATCACATTGATTGATTTGTGTATATTGAAGAATACTTGCTTTCCTGGGATAAAACCCACTTGATCATGGTGTATGACCCTTTTAATGTGCTGTTGGATTCTGTTTGCTACTATTTTGTTGAGGATTTTTGCATCTATGTTCATCAGTGACATTGGCCTGTAGTTTTCTTTCTTTGTGACATCTTTGTCTGGTTTTCGTATCAGGGTGATGGTGACCTCATAGAATGAGTTAGGGAGTGTTCCTCCCTCTGCTATATTTTGGAAGAGTTTGAGAAGGATAGGTGTTAGCTCTTCTCTAAATGTTTGATAGAATTCGCCTGTGAAGCCATCTGTTCCTGGGCTTTTGTTTGTTGGAAGATTTTTAATCACAGTCTCAATTTAATAAAGGCCATATATGACAAACCCACAGCCAACATCATTCTCAATGGTAAAAAACTGGAAACATTTCCACTAAGATCAGGAACAAGACAAGGTTGTCCACTCTTACCACTATTATTCAACATAGTTTTAGGAGTTTTAGCCACAGCAATCAGAGAAGAAAAAGAAATGAAAGGAATCCAAATCAGAAAAGAAGAAGTAAAGCTGTCACTGTTTGCAGTAGATATGATACTATACATAGAGAATCCTAAAGATGCTACCAGAAAACTACTAGAGCTAATCCATGAATTTGGTAAAGTAGCAGGATACAAAGTTAATGCACAGAAATCTCTTGCATTCCTATACACTAATGATGAAGTATCTGACAGAGAAGTTAAGGAAACACTCCCATTTACCATTGCAACAAAAAGAATAAAATAACTAGGAATAAACCTACCTAAGGAGACAAAAGACCTGTATGCAGAAAACTATAAGACACTGATGAAAGAAATTAAAGATGATACAAACAGATGGAGAGATATACCATGTTCTTGGATTGGAAGAATCAACATTGTGAAAATGATTCTACTACCCAAAGCAATCTACACATTCAATGCAATCCCTATCAAACTACCAAAGGCATTTTTCACAGAACTAGAAAAAAATTTTTCACAATTTGTGTGGAAACACAAAAGACCCCAAATAGCCTAAGCAATCTTGAGAAAGAGAAATGGAGCTGGAGGAATCAGGCTCCCAGACTTCAGACTATACTACAAAGATACAGTAATCAAGACAGTATGATACTGGCCCAAAAACAGAAATATAGATCAATGGAACAGGATAGAAAGCCCAGAGATAAAACCACGCTCCTATGGTCACCTTATTTTTGATAAAGGAGGCAAGAGTATACACTGGAGAAAAGACAGCCTCTTCAATTAGTGGTGCTGGGAAAACTGGACAGCTACATGTAAAAGAATGAAATTAGAACACTCCTTAACACCATACACAAAAATAAACTCAAAGTGGATTAAAGACCTAAATGTAAGGCCAGACGCTATCAAAGTCTTAGAGGAAAACATAGGCAGAACACTATGACATATATCACAGCAAGATCCTTTTTGATCCACCTCCTAGCAAAATGGAAATAAAAACAAAAATAAACAAATGGGATTTAATGAGACCTGAAATCTTTTGCATAGCAAAGGAAACCATAAACAAGACCAAAAGACAACCCTCAGAATGGGAGAAAATATTTTCAAGTGAAACAACTGACAAAGAGTTAATCTCCAAAATTTACAGGCAGCTCATGTAGCTCAATATCAAAAAAACAAACAACCCAATCCAAAACTGGGCAGGAGACCTAAATAGACATTTCTCCAAAGAAGATATACAGATTGCCAACAAACACATGAAAGAATGGTCAACATCACTAATCATTAGAGAAATGCAAATCAAACCTACACTGAGGTATCACCTCACACCAGTCAGAATGGCCATCATCAAAAAATCTACAAACAATAAATGCTGGAGAGGGTGTGGAGAAAAGGGAACCCTCTTGCACTGTTGATGGGAGTGTAAATTGATAGAGCCACTATGGAGAACAGTATGAAGGTTCCTTAAAAAACTAAAAATAGAACTACCATATGACCCAGCAATCCCACTACTGGGCATATACCCTCAGAAAACCATAATTCAAAGAGTCATGTACCACAATGTTCATTGCAGCTCTATTTACAATAGCCAGGACATGGAAGCAACCTAAGTGTCCATCGACAGATGAATGGATAAAGAAGTTGTGGCACATATATACAATAGAATATTACTCAGCCATAAAAAGAAATGAAATTAAGTTATTTGTACTGCGGTGGATGGACCTAGAGTCTGTCATACAGAGTGAAGTAAGTCAGAAAGAGGAAAACAAATACCGTATGGTAACACATATATATGGAATCTAAAAAAAAATAATGGTTCTGAAGAACCTAGGGGCAGGATAGGAATAATGACACAGATGTAGAGAATGGACTTGAGGACATGGGGAGTGGGAAGGGTAAGCTGGGACGAAGTGAGAGAGTGGCATGGACTTATATATATACTACCAAGTGTAAAATAGATAGCTAGTGGGAAGCAGCCGTATAGCACAGGGAGATCAGCTCACTGCTTTGTGACCACCTAGAGGGGTGGGAGGGAGACGCAAGAGGGAGGATGTATGGGGATATATGTATATGTATAGCTGATTCACTTTGTAATAAAGCAGAAACTAACACACCATTGTAAAGCAATTATACTGCAATAAAGATGTTTAAAAAAAAAAAAAAGCTAGCAGTCAGTGACCTGAGAGAGGACTCTATCGCATCTAGAGTCTAAACAAAGCTTATCCTTGGGCCAGTCTTATACCTGCTGGAATGACCAGTGATCTTGGTGGGCACTTCCCATTGTGTTCAACTCTCCATCGTGTTGCTGTCCATAGTGGGTTTCTGGGCCCTAGTTATGTCATGCTTAGCCCCTCTTCTCTCAAAAGAACCTGTTTATCCTACTTCATTTTCTCAAGTATTCCAAGTCCTTACCCTGTATTTCAACATGTCTTTGCAAAAGAACCCTGTTCTTCAGAAACATCTGTTTTTGTTCCTAGGCTTTTTCATGTATGAAATACGGAACTACTTTCTGAATACTTATGGATGCAGGAAACAGATACCTGCCAAATGGATTCAACAGTTAGTCAGTAATGAAAAGCAATAATTATTCTTACATTCTTCATTTTGTTTCACATAATTGTGAAACTGCCATGGCCTTTCCTCACTGCTTAGGATATATGGAAACGTTGCAGGGAAGAACTGAAAGAACAGATGTATGTGCCTGGGCTCTCATAAATCCTAGATTAAATGATAGATGTCTTTTATACAAAATAATTTTTGTTTATGTGTTTTTCTTTCTCAGACTGTGTCCTAATAGTTGCTCATCATTACTCTGTTAATTTAACGTTCTTGGGACCTGTGACATCCTGAATTTGGTCATCATATGATGTCAGAATGATATTTATATTTTCTTTACCTCGTGAGCATTTAAATATCTGAATGTAGTCAAACTAGGCTGAATAATAGCAGTTTACATTTGTTGAGCGTTTATTATTTGCAGGTACTGTGCTGAGTCCTTTCCATGTATGATTTTCCTTAATCTTCTCAGTATCCCTGTAAGGTAGGTCTTAATTAACCACATCTTACAAAAATGAAAGCTACGGCCTAGATTCTAAGTATCAGGCCCAAGGGTACACAGCTAGTCCCTTGTAGAACTAGAACTCAAACTCACATTGAGTGCAAAGCTCTAAATAGGGAATTTTATCTAACTACTCAGTTCCTCCTAAACAAATAATTTTCAAAGATATACTTGGAAAATATTAACAAGCTGGAAATAAATTACCAGCTGTCACGATCCTCTCGTAGCTCACAGATTGCACCCTTCTACCGTATAAAAACACATCGACAACAAACACTTGGATATGCTCCAGTGTCAATTAAAAGAAATTGCAGCATAGAGAACTCTACGGGAGCATTTCAGATTCAAAATTGTGTTTCATTATTGCCCCTACCAATGCCTTTTCCTCCTCCAAACCTGTGTCAGCTAGCAGTTACTTGTTCACTTTTCTTTTCTTTTCTTTCTTTCTTTCTTTCTTTCTTTCTTTCTTTCTTTCTTTCTTTCTTTTTCTTTCTTTCTTTCTTTCTTTTTCTTTCTTTCTTTCTTTTCCTTCTTTCTTCTCTTTCTTTCTTTCTTTCCTTTCTTTCTTTTCTTTCTTTCCTTTCTTTCTTTCTTAACTACATTTCAGGTCCTATTGGTCAAACATTTTTGTTTGCCTCTTATGTGACTGAAATGATCAAATGAATAAGTTGCCCTCCACTGGCATGCTGGGGCGTTTGGGGATGTACCACAAATGTTTCCTGAGTGTGCTGCCAAATGTTCAGCAATGTGTAAAAGGTATAATGTGTTTGGTTACAGCTAAGGATGCATATGGTCCCTGAGATGTCTGTCAGATGGAATATGGAACAAAGAAGGTTCTATACTTTGCTCTGGAGCAGGTTAGGACTTTCTGAGGGGAGGGGAAGAAATAAAAGCTGGTCAGTGTTTTCAAACTGGCTTCAAAGTAACATGGGGGGTTCCTTAGTAAATTCCAGATTTTTGTCACTTGGGGTTTTAAGAAAGCATTTATCTGCAATTATCAGTTATTCTCAAGCAGAGACTCAGTGCTAAAGGTCAACCTCTTGAATCCCGGGATGACTATGGCTGCATTTATAGACTGGGAAATGTTGTTACACTGTGAATGTGATCATGTGGTAATCACTCTAAGTAGTGAAATAAATCCAAAAAGTTCAAGACCTGCTGAAATAGACTGACTTTTTTGCATATAGGCCTGACTTTAGAAAAAATTATCTTCCATCCTTTTCCTTCCAGTGACTTTCTTATCCTTCAGAAAACCAGTGCACTCTTGCTACCCTGGAATTTTCCATGTTCCCACTACTCTACCACCCTTGAGCCTGAGCTCCGAAATAGTAATCTTCATTGTCATACTAGTTCCTGGTTATGTCTCAGCAACCCAAGCCAATTTAACTGCTTGGAATAATTGACTACCTAATAGTCTGCTAGCATTAGTAATCTAAATATCTGAGGTCTGTGGGTTTCATAATCAATTCTAATTTGTCACTTAGACAAAATAGTCAAACTGATTTTGCATGCCTACACACTACCATTGATTAAAAGATGCCTGCCCATCCAAGTGACAAAAATGATCAATCCATAAATAACCATGTGTATATCACACACGTATATTCAGTCATCTACTATTCTGGGGAAAAAACAATCAATCTCTATATTTTTATGAAGAAAGCATGATTCTTACCTAAATTATTAAATGTTGAATGATTGAATAATATTTTCTCAAGTATTAGGAAAGATCCTAAACACTATTTGAAATATCAAAAAATCATGAAGCACATGCTCCACTTTTTTGGGATCACATTTTGACAAACTTATACACCGGCCATCCACCTATTTTCATAGGAGCTTTCACTTTCATTTTTTTAATCAAGTACAGAAACTGCTCTGCAAATGTGAGCCTATATTTGCCTATAAATGTGACATTCCTAGCCAAAAGCATAAATTCATATTTGTAAGGCTCATCTCCAAATCCCACTAGTTGCCCTCAGTGAATGTGCTAATTGCATTTCTTAGCTCTCCATTTTCTTATCTTAGCCTTTGTGGTTTTATGCACATTTTACTAGATGTTACACTTTCTTGTGTTTAGGTTTTATTTGCATGACACCAAAGTGTGAGTCAGTTGGCTCATTGCATTTTGCATACATCGTGCATAATGAATACCAAAATGAAGATTATCTTTTCACAGAGCAAAACTGAAAACATGTGTTTCTCTGCCAGATCTGCTTTGATGAAAAACAGAGAAACCTAAAATGTTGGGCAGTATATGGTAATCTTTCTACAATCCAGTCTTCTGAGCCATGGGAGGCTTTGTTTCTTGCCTTTTTTATGTTATACATACCTCAATATTCTTTAAATTTGACAAGTGACATCTAAGAAAACCCTATTTAAATTCTTTAATCAAACTGTAAGGTGTAACATTTGTGTATGTATGTTCGTGATGTGTGTAGATATGGTTGCCATATGATTTTGCACTTTGATAAAGTATGCTATATATGTTACATTATAATTCAGATTTATTCTTAAAAATATAGAAAGGAGAAACAATCATAAAGGAAGAAAATTGAAATAGGCCCAA
Source organism: Monodon monoceros (assembly GCF_005190385.1). Lineage (NCBI taxonomy): Eukaryota > Metazoa > Chordata > Mammalia > Artiodactyla > Monodontidae > Monodon > Monodon monoceros. Next base: position 52,436,862 of record NW_021703772.1, on the reverse strand, counting down.
ATCTTAATAGTGTTAGCACAGTTTTTTTTAAACATACCATTTTTCTTATGCCGAATTCTTGTCGGCCTTCTGACTATTCTCGCCTCCTTCCATGTCTTGTTTTCACTCTTTTAAGTTTACAATATGTTTTAATATCTAATATTGCAGATACATCCCTCATTACTTTAAATGGAATTGCATTGCATCTCTGGAAAAATTCATGCGAGAACTCTGTGCCACCATCCAATATGGGAAAAAACCCTTCCTGGGGGTTTTCTGTTCCTTCAACTTCCCACTTCAGAAAGAAACTCAGCCTGTGCAGGGTTTCTTCTTGGAGAAATACCTGCCATTGTGTTTTTTCATTTGTTTGCTGACTTGCTTGTTGTGGCCCCTGCTCAATGACTTTGCCCTCCCCTCACCAAATTATGGGCTGTTCGGGTTTCCTCAAATTATTTCCTAAGCACCCCCACATTTTCACAAGAAGGAGAACATAAACCTCTTTAATCTGGGTGCCCCTGCATAGCTCTAGCAGAAAGTCCCTGAAGTTTAGGGTCTGAAGATAGTAACCTTCAGTCTTTTCAGCATGGATGTAGGTCATGGTTGGCAGAATAATGGTCCCTCAAAGGTGTTCAGGTACCAGGAACCTGTGATTATGTTCTCTTGCATGGCAAAAGACACTTTGAAGATCTGATTAAGTTTGGAACTTTGAGATTGGGAAATTAGCCTGGATTATCGGGGTGGCTCCAATTTAATCACATGGGCGCTTAAAAGTAAAGAAGCTGTTGTTACAGAACTCAGGTTTGGCTGCTCACTGCTCAAAAGCCAATAATTCAAGAGGCAAGTGTCAGTAGGAAGGAAAGGTGCTTTAATCAGAAAACTCAGAAAAAGGCAAGGAATTGAATTCTCTCAGAGTCTCCAGGAAGAAATGCAGCCCTGCCAACATCTTGATTTTAGCTCAGTGAAACCTGTATTAGATTTCTGATTTGCAGAACTGTGGATAATTAAGTTTATGTTATTTTAAGCCACTTAAGTTTGTGCTAATTTGTTACAGCAGCAATGGAAACTAATACCCAGGTTTCCCCACTTTTTTCCTTGCTTGTTTCTTTGTTTGTTTTTATTATTCTATCGGACATTTCCCTGGGATTGCTGGATAGAAGAGGAGGTGCAAGGGAGTTAGATACCTGTGCTCTTTCACCACAGTACCAAAGATTTCTGTAGTGGGAGTGTTCAGGAAGGGAGGGAGGGAGGGAAGGAGGAAGGAATGAAGGAAGAAAAAGAAAGGAAAGAAGAAGGAGCGAGGGAGGGAGAAAGGAAGAGAGGGAAGTTGGTTCTTCTAATATTATGGGTATATTCCAGTTTTGAATTTTGCACCCAAGAAATGGAAATTTGCCAAATAATCTTTTTAGTTTTTAGGGAGTCTTAGTCTGATACATGGCAGTAGAGTGGTCTTTACAATGGTATTTGTATCACTGGCAGAAAACTGGAAGGATCGTGTTCTACATTATCGTGTATACAGACTTGACTGCTAGTTTTATCAACACTTATAAATGAAAGGATTCCTGAATTATTTCTTTTATGATATTGAAATATAAAGAATTCTGTTTTCCAAGGTTATCAGCTTCAGTAAAAACTTACCTCATAAATTACAAAATGAACTTATTTAATCTCTCAAGAGCTCCCAAAGAAATAATCTATGGCTTTTTATTATAATAAAGTGTTCTACTTAAAAAAAATTCTAAAACATAATACTTCCTTTCTGTTAAAAAAAAAAAAAAAGTATCCAAAACTTGAGGATAAGAAAAAGAATGGCTGCATGTCCTTTCAATGGCATCCAAGGACTATTTAATTCTGTAGGGCAGTGCTCCCCAACCTTTTTGGCACCAGGGACTGGTTTTGTGAAAGACAGTTTTTCCACAGACGGGGGGTGGGGGGGATTGGTTCAGGCGGTAATGGGAGCATTGGGGAGTGATGGGGAGCAGCAGATGAAGCTTCACTCGCTCATCCACCTGCCGCTCACCTCCTGCTGTGCGGCCCAGTTCCTAACCTTGCAGCCTGGAGGTTGGGGACCCCTGCTGTAGGGGATGTACTTTTGTTGCACTTACTATTTACTATTGATTAAGGCCCAGCTTTGTAAGTTAACGTGAAATTGTATATTTTTGTCCGAGAGAGATGCAAATCAAATATTATGTTTTATTGTTCTATAGGACATTAATCAGTTTTGCCTCTAACTTATCCAACTTATTTCACTTACTTCAGAGCTCCTTTCCTTACTGATGATGTAAACTGCTGTTCATAAAATTCACCACTTAATCAGCTTACTGTTCTGCTGTTTTACTCTTTAATGGGTTGAAAAATCTTTGACATGTGTTCATTTTATATTTGTATGAGTCATGTTTTTAAATTTTTGAAAATTATATTTTGGCATTCCAAAATATTTTAGCCATGTGTATGTGTGTATATGTGTGCACATGAAATGACTAATGATGTCATTTAAGCAATATTAATAAAGGGATTCTATGTTGGTCTTAATTATATATGTAATTATGTGTGTGTATATATATGTACATAATATTAAGAAATATTAGAGAAAGTCTAGACAATACTTAATGTCTGAAATTCAGTTGCCAAAAAACTGCTAAACATAATAAATTACATAATTATATACTATTTCTTATTCTGGGATAAAAATATTTATAGAAATATTTTTGAAAAGATAAAATGTAGAATCTAGCTTTCGAGTTTGGGGTCTGAGAAAATTATTTCTTGTTCTTTTTTACCCTCCATATAGAGTATATGCAATAATGTTTCATCAGTTTTTAATTTATAATTTAAATACTAAGCAATGAAGAGATTTACATAAAAGATTTTATAACTAGTCATTTGCATGGTAAAAATGTGGTTTCTTATTATTTCTAGCTCTTAAAATGTTAATGTAATACATAGCTGTATAATTTTATAGGACAGTTTAATTCCCTTGAAAATACGGAGCTCAGTGAAGAGTCCAAATTAAAAAGAAATTAATATGTTTTAAATATAAAGTTATAGTTCTGGTCTTCTGAGTTCTCTTATATGTTGGCCTGGTGAAAATTTTACTTAAAGGAAGTTAGCAACAACCAATCCTAGTTGGGGATTTTTCACATTACCAGAAAATAAAAATGCTTTTGGAATGGGTATTCCATATTTGTTTCATTATTTTAATTACCATTAAATATCACAATAATCAAAATTCTGTTGGCATGGAAACTAGTAGAAACATATCCTTCAAATACACTAGTTGTTTCCCAGCTTTTTCTATGTAGAATAAAAATCTTCATCATTTGCTCTGTCCAGAATCTTTCTAGTTTGGGACCAGATGCTAGTTAAAAGGTGAAGTTAATCCATATGTGTGAAAAGTTTACTTGGTAAGTTTTAATAATAGATAATATTTGAACTTCAAGTTTGATACCCATTTTATAGACGCAAGAGTTATGTTGAAATTATAAAAACAGATTATGGCTTTAATAACAAATTTGAAAACCTAAGATTCTTGGCCTGCACTGTCCAAAACACTAAACCCTAGTCAACATGTAATATTTGTACATAAGATTAAGTTAATTAAAATTAATTAAAATGTAAAATGCAGTCCTTTATTATACTACTTTATTGTAAAATGCAGTCCTTTATTATACTACTACCACATTTCTAGAGCTCAATATTTTCATGTCGTTGGTGGCTCTCGTATTGGACAGGGCAGATATAGAACATTTCCATCACTGCAGAAAATTCTAGTTGACAGCGCTGTTCTAGATTTCTGTCATGTTGGTCGTACTTCTTCCTCTTTTCAAATATTAAAGATAAATTTGATCTTATCCAGAGCTTAAGCAATATTAGATTGGACAGATATCATACAAGAGAGCAAGCTCAACACCCTTAATTCACGGAGCAGAGAATTTCAGTATGCTTCACATTTACCTATGTTTTAAGTATGTAAAACATTCTCTACTTATTCTTTAGATTAAGATGCGTAGAATGTGCTTTATTCATCCCTAAGATTTCTTAAAATTGTTTTGATTTTGAGTGAGAATTATTTATAATATTAATGATATTAGAAAATAAATGGTATTTTATCAATTCACAATTTACTACTCTTGACCAAAGCCCAATAAAAATCAGAATATGGATAATTTTATCTCATGATGCTTTGTTTTGCAGACTGCAAAACTATTTACTAATTTTCTTTAATACATCTATGATTTCCATTTCTTGGGCCAAATTCAGTAGTCATTACTCATATAATTCAGCAAGAATAAAAGTTGAAATCAGTGATGGTTCCAGGCATCTTTTTTCCTATTCATTCTAATCATAGGCCGGTGATTCATACTGATAGTAATAATGCTTGCTTTAAAGTAATTTAATTTAAATAATTTCTGATACTGTAAAATAAGGGTAAAATGGAATATCTACTATTTTACACTTAGGGATTTTACATGACATTGATCACTTCTTAATATTAATCCTGTGTTTTAATCTTTCTGTAGATCAAATTATATTTTTGTTCAACTTAATAGAAAGAACGTATTTAGAAATGCTACAGAATCCTGAAGGAAACCTCCCTTTATAAAGATTTATAAACTTATTATTTAGAATTTTAATAACAGGGATTTGCACTAAAATTAATGCAGCTTCGTAAACTCTGGAAAACTGTTTATATGTTTTCAGTTTTCAAGCAGTCAAAGGAAAACCTCTGTGCCATTTTATTGAGAAAAACATGAGAAGAGAGGAATATTACTGATATCCTGCTTCTCCCAGGATCTAGATAACCCAACATTATCTATGAAGAAAGAGTTAACTTGAGTCTTGAGCTAGAGATTCTGATGTTATTGTAGCAGACAAGGTAGATAGTAAAATTACAATAAATTATATTTAAATATTGTGTATGTGTATGTGTGTTTAATGCAATCTCCTATATAAAAAGAGCCTAATTGAGTAATTTAAAACCAAATATTAGCAATAGGGGAAACATTTAACCTAAACTAAAATTAAAATATGTGTTTTTCATTAAATTATATTGATTTAAATAAAACCACTTTCATTCAAATCACTGATGTAACAGTGAAAGTTTCATAATCTTGCCTAATTACAGCAATCAAAAAGTTCTGAGCCTGAGAAAATGATTATATCTCTTGTAGAACACATGAAATGCACATAATCTTGAGTTAAAAGCACTCTAATTTCCAACCGTGTATTTAAAACAAAACAAAGTGCTGCTGGCATGAAAGAATGGTTAGCTATCAGAAGATTTATCAATGGAATTAACTGCATTAACAGATAAAGGAGAAAAATTGTGTTAGCATCTCATAAGATGCAGAAAAAAGGATTTGATATAATATTCAACTATGATTTTAAAAATAAAATCAAGAAAACAAGAAATAGAAGAAAATTGCCCTAACCTTATAAAGTATATTTAGCAAAAACCTATAGTAAACTGCATAGTAAACAGTAAAATTTTAGAAGCAGTCCTATCAAAGTCAAGAGGAAGACAACTATGACTGTTAGGTCCAGTACAATATGTATTGTACCGGAGGTTCTTACAATAAGACAAGATAAGGAGATAAAAAGTGTAAAAAAAAATAAAAGAGGCAAAAATTTTGTGTTCAGGCAACATGATTGAATGAAGAAAAAAATCAAAAGGCATACATAAACTCTTATTAATAAGAGAGGACAATAATGTTCTTGGATGCAAGACCAGCTTTCAAACATTAATAGCTTTCCAGTACACAAGTAGAAATTAATTAGAAAATAATAGTAACAACAATCAAAAGGAACCTACCAGAAGATGAGCAAGACTTTTGTTGAGAAAATTGCACCCATTGTTGAAGGACATAAAAGAAGATCTGACTAAATGTCAAGATGTACTAAGTTCACTAATGGGGTGAATCCATATTGAAATTAAGTTAATTCTACACTAACTCATATAGAAATGTAATGCAATAAATTAAAAATCCCACAGAATTCTATATGCAACCAGGTAAATTGAGTCTAAAATTCATATGAAAGACTAAAGTTCCAAGAATTGGCCAAACAATTTTGTGGAAAATGAAAAGAGAAAACTTGCTTTGCCAGACATCAAACCTATAATAAAAGTATAATAAAGAAAACAGCATGTATTATTTATCAGGGCAAAGATGGACAAATAATCTAATGAGCAAGATAGAAAGCCCAGAGAGGCACATGCATGTGCAGAAGTTCGGCACATGACCAAGTTAATAACTGACCATCATACAGGAGAAAAAAATAGGTACTCATCTTATAGCATATCAAAAATAAGTTGCCAGTGCATTAAAACTAAACTTTTTTGCAGGGAAAGCTAAAACTTTTAGAAGACATCCAGATAAGAAAGAATTTCTTAAGACAGGAAGACCATGACCATAACAGAAAATATTTGCACATTTATCTATATTCAAATTTTAATAAAAGTAAGCCACATTACGGGGATATATTGTAAGACAACCTGCAGTATGGGAGAAGGTATTAAAATGTGACTTTTGATAAAGTTAAGTGCCTGGAATCCATAAAAAGTTCTTCCAAATCAGTAGGTTAACAGCAAATGACTGAATGGCCTGTAAATATACAAAAAGATGCTCAGCCTCACCAGTAATCAACAAAATGCACATTAATACAATGAAATACCATTTTATAACCATGAAATTGGCAACATTTAAGAAGCTTTACGATACCAAGTTTTGTCAAAGATTAAGGAAGAGAGTGAACTCTGCTATACTGCTTTGGAAATGTAAATTAGTTAAAATCACTTTGGGGAGCAATTTTAAAGTATCTAATAAATGTCAAGACGTACATACATTGTAATCCAATAATTCTACTTCTAGGGATATAGAGCTCTCTCAGTATGTGGAAACTCTCTCTTATGCACATAAGGAGAAATAAGTAAGGATAATTGTTTAGGTATTATTCATAATATTTTAAAACTTAGAAACAACTTTGACATCCATCAATAGGAAAATAAATAACCAAATTTTATGTTGATACCAAGGAATACTATTGAGCAATAAAGTTAATGATTTGGAAGTAAATGCATAAACATGACTACAACTCAGAAAAATTATTTTTAAGTAAAATTTTTCAAAATTTTAAGGTTCTTCAAGGAAGAGTTTTCAGACTCTTTAACAAAAATGAAAGAAAAAGGCTTGTAATTCCTCCCCTGCAGTAGGCAACAGCAGGCTGAAACTTGGAAGTGGCTCCCTTTTAGAGAGAACACATGCTTTCACGTTCACCTTGGTCCCCATCCTACCCTTCTGTATCTCCAAAATGAAGGCCAAATATCAGTTGCTATTTTATGTCATTTTGGTAGAGTTTTTCTTATAATATACGAGTGTTTTTCTTTATCCATGCCTCCATCAAAAGATATATGGAGAAGGCTTTTGATATAAAGTTTTAAAACACAAAAACTAACACAACATATTATCTGTAAACATTTACACAAATTATTATATTACACAAATTGTAAAATTGTTGAAAACATGGATAGGAAGGATATATATCTTAAGGAAATTGTATATATTTCTGAAGGAGGAGGGAGTGAATTTGATTAGAGTGGATTAAAACCTTACCTGAACATTTGACTAAATGTAGAAGATCAGCAAATCTGGCCAAACATTGACATTAGTTAAATGTAGATGATGGATATACAGGTGTTCATGATACTATTCTTGTTTGTACATGTTGAATTAGTGTGAAATGGTTAAACAATAATTTAAAAAGCATTCTGTGCAAACAGAAAAATAGTAGAGAAATAGCAGGTTTTTGAAAAGTTCAATAAAGTTGACAAATCTCTAGCAAGACTGTCAAAAGAGAAAGACAGAGAGAGAAAGAGATAGAGAGAAGACTGAAATTACGAACATCTGGAATGAAATAGGTAGATACATGTCATGTATCGGTTACCATACATGATAATGGTAGATACATGTCATTATACATTTGTTTAAACCCATAGAATGTACAACACCCAGAGTGAACTGTAATATAAAGTACAGACTTAGGGTCATTATGATGTGTCAAGGTAGGTTCATCAGTTGTAACGAATGTACCATTCTGGTGGGGGATGCTGATAATGAGGGAGGCTGTGCATTGTGGCGGGGGGGGGAGGCAGAGACAATATGGGGTATATGTATACCTTTCTCAGTTTTGCTGTGAACCTAAATTCTTTAAAAAATTGTCTTTTGAAAAACTTAGTACAATGCCCAAGCATTGAATAAATATTTGAACTCAAACATATTCTAACTTATAACATCTTCTCCTTGCTTGTCATCCAGTTGCAAACTCCTTAGGCTGATCTTTAAGACTGTCAGTAATATGAATCTGGCTTACCTACCACTGCTTTCCCATACATCCAGCCCTTATTGTCCACCCCAACTGAGCTACTGATCTTGTTACCGAGTCCAAGCTTGTACTGGCTCACCGAACGACAGGCCAGTAAATCGAGAGATGAGGTATTGGGGCAAGGAGTAGCAACTTTATTCAGAAAGCCAGCAGAAAGAGAAGATGGTGGGCTAGGGTCCCAAAGAACCTTCTTACCCGAGTTAGAATTCAGGCTTCTTTTATATTAAAAGGGGAAGGGTGTAGTTGGTTGTTGCTAACCTTTTGGTGTCAGAAGGCTTTGTTCTTGCAGCTGTAAGGGTAGGTAAAATCACAGTATTTCTGTAAACCTCCAGCAAGACGACCGTTATTCTCTGTTCTGCAACTTTATCTCTGTACAAATGGGAAAGTGTTATACCTTTAAAAGTCAGAGCCTTGAGAACGGGCTATCCTGTATATTTCAGACTATAGTCACTTTCTTAACCTGTAGCAGAAGCAAGAGAGTACAAAGGTTAAAGTACAAGAAACAGATCCAATATGGAGTCAGATTTGTTTTTCCATATTACATGCTTATAGTTCCTGCCTCTGTGCTTTACCCAGTGGAACCTCCTCCACTAGGACCCTAGTTCCCCATCATCTCTACCTGTCAAGTGTTTGTCGATTCTTCACCTGGTTCTTTCTCTCTGAGGTATTTCTCTCCTTATAAACTAAAAGTTGTCACCCCTTTCTCTAAAAACGCTCCCACCACCGCTGAACCTCTTTTATGGCACCAAGAGATTAGACACCCCTGTGTGTGATTGTGTGTGTGTTCAGCTGATATTTATCCATTTTTTATCTCCTCAGAGATTTCCTGGCACAGAGTGAGCAATAAATAAATTTATTAAATTAAGTAGCATTTTTTTAACTGTTTAATGCATGATTTTTTATTCTGGATCATCATTTTCTGCAGAGAAATAACAATTTCTTGGACTTTTTAAAAGGACTTAAAATATGGCATTGCAAATGGTATGGAAATGCTGCAATGTAAAAATAGTCACCTATTTCATACAACTGTAATGAACATAGCAAAAGGAGGTGCCCAGCTTTATATCATCTGGAATATTTTCATAAAATTAAAACATTTAAGAAATACTTGGTGACAGCTTTGGAATGCTAATCCTTGGCAATGTTAAGTATAATTTTTCTTGGGTAATATGACGGAAAATACAAATAAAATAGTTTGCTGTGACTACTAACCTAGAGTGATTATATGTATTAGATAACAAGTAAATCAGTATATCTGTTATCTGCATTATCCCAATATGATTGTCATCATTCGTGTCAGTTACTCTGCTCCATTTATTTGGCTTCTCTCTGTAAAGTAGATCAGTCAATTGTTGTTTTGTTGGAACAATGCACATGCTATATGTGTTTTGCTCATCATATAGCACAGAGTTAATTAAGATTTAAAATAAAAATATTTCTTCCACTTTATAGCTACTCCAATTGCCAGTCACTTATTATAAGTTATAATAATATTTAGATACACTCAAGCATGTACATTATTGAGAACAAGATATTTATCTATTATATTCAGTAATACAATATTTTAATCACCTAGAAAGTTTATAGTCTTACTTTATTCCTCATTAGTACTTTAATTTTATAAGTCAACATAACAGTATAAATATTATAACAGTGTGGATCCTCTTGGTCAGGAATGTTAAGGAATATTATAACATTTTATTTTTGGAGAAGGGTTCTTCAGGTTATATGGAAGGATCCAGAAGTGTTACCATCTGAATTGTTACTGAAAATACATCCACAGCTCTGGGAATTAATGCCTAGCAAACAGAAAGTACCCCTAGTTGTCAGGGTAATTGGCTTCACTTTAGTATGCCTGAGAAGTCTTAGTTACGTTCAACGGTCTGTCTGAGTAAAATGCTTGTTATTTTTTAAAAAACTGGCACCAAGTAAAGCCAACATAACATTAAATTCTACCTTATTAACATCAACAGTTTAAGTGTTTCTCAGAGCAACAGTGCCACTATGACATCTAACTTATTAGGCTTGAATCCTTCTCCTATCCAAATGCTTCATTCAATCATTCATTCATTCATGGAACAGATATTTATTATTATTATATCTAATATATCCCAGGCACTGTGATATAGAAAGGTACTAGTATTTAAGAAATTCAATCTAGTGGGGGGTCTTTATTATCAGAAAAATTATAATACAATATGGTATGTATAACTCATTAAACCATTCAACAAAATTATATTGAACACTCACTATGTATGCCTGGTAGTGGGTATTCAAAGAACTAGAAGTAACATCACAAGTAAACACACACGGTCATTGTCTTTAGGGAGTTTGTAGTCTCGAAAGCTCTTTAACAAATAAATAGAAGACAAAATTGATAGTTATTGGTAGTTATCAATAGCTGGGTTATATAATCGATGAGTGAGAGTTTAAAGTTGAAGAACACACAAACAATGGCTTTCAAGGTTCTAACATGGGTTTGTTTATTTGGTTATTCATTTATTTATATTTAATACATGCTAGGCTCTGTTATAAGCACTTATTAATTCATTGAATCCTCCATAACCACCCTACTGCTGTTTTATCCCTATTTGTGAATGAGAGGTCAAGTAACTCCCCCAAGGTCACAGAGCTATTAAGTGTTAATACTGGAACTCCACCCAGGCAAACTGGCTCATGAATCCATATTTCTAACCACTAATCTAGGCTGCCTTTCACAAGTCACAGGTGACAATAGGCGTGTCCCATGGCCTGTTGCCATGGAAAATGAAAAAGGATAGCTCTGATGGGGAAGACGTCGTCTCTAAGCTGACACTTAGAGAATGTAACTCTCGGTAGGTGGCTTGCTGGATGTGAGTCTTAAATTTAAGAAACAGGGCCGGGCTAAAGATAAAGATTTAATAGTTGCTAATTTATAGAAATTAGTGAAAGCCTTAAAAGTAGGTGAGCTCACTTAGTGGTGATCCACAGACCGTTTGGGGTCTATGTTGAAACTTAGCAGGTCTTAGCAAAGTAGAGAAATAAGGATTGTTGAAGGCTTTAGTACCTGTGATGGTTAGTATTATGTGTCAACTGGACTGGGCTGAGGGATGCCCCCAGATAGCTGGTTATTGACAAGACATGGAAAATTAAATAAATAAAATAAATACAGTTATTAATCTCATAGAAAATACAGTTGTTATGCAGCAAATGTAATCATAATATATTACATGGTCCAGCTTTTAAAGATGCAATAATGTAAATAATGCATATTTTATAACCAAAATTACTCTCTAACCACCTTGATGGGATGGGGATAGAAAATGTGTGTTGAAGAGGGAAGGGTTATGGGACAGAAGGGTAAAAGAGCACTAAACTTTTATCTTCCAAATTGTCAAGTCGATAGACAATGCCTAAAACTCAAAATAAAAGCTGACGCATTTTACTTAGAAATACAGAGATAAGTACAAATAATCAGTTAAGAATTGAGTGTGGAAGTTTCCAGTAAGGAAGAAAGAAGGCTTGGGGACTACTGTTTTTCATAACAGAATCTGTGGGGCTATTGAATTCTACTTAACTGTGTATACATGTAATTTTTATTTTAAAGCTAAATAATATGTACACTTGAAGAAGGAAAACACAATGAAAGCCATAGATAGCAGAATTTGTATTGGCAAATATCGAAATAGTAAGCTCCTGGAAGATGGGGTTGAAAAATTCCACCAGAGACAGAAAGTTCTAATATTTGGAAAATAGGAGTTTCCAGAGAAGAAGGGAAAAAAATAAAGTTTAAAAATGATTGAATGGATTCTTAGGATGACAAAAAATAATAGTTAACAAATATCCTGTTTCTGACTCATTATAGTGAAATTCAGGATTATCAAAGACAAAGAAAAATTTCTAAAAGCTTCCAAAGAGAAAGAGCAGATCACTCATCAAGAAAAGAATGTTAATCAGATTGACATCTGACTCCCCAACAAAACTGCTGGAAATAAGACAATGGAGGAATATTTTCAAAATATAGAAGAAAAAGAACTCTGATTTTAGAATATATCTTCCTAGACTGTCATTTAAATGTAAAAGTGAAATTAAGACATTCTCATGCATTCAAGGTATCAGAGGTTTTGTGTAACAGTGATCCTCTAAAAATACTCTTTGAGGAAGTGCTACAATAAAAAGTAGAATATTACTAGAAATATGAAAAGAATTGGTGAACAAGTAACTTAGTAATGTTATTGTGGCATGGAATAGCAAGAACCAAAATTAAAAAAGCAAGCAAGAAAAAAAAATAGAACTCAAAAAAAGAGGAAAAGGAAATCCATTTCAACACAAAACTAACATTCTGGAACTTATATGCTACCAATACAGTAGCAGAACCAAAAGGTGGAGAGGTGAAAAGGTATAAAATATTTATCCTGTGTGAAGGAATATATAGATATTGGTAAATTCATAAAATTGGCAAGAAAAATTAACCTTACGTGTGCCTTAAAATGTTAGTGACAATGGACAAAGAGAAATAAATATGTATATTGCATTTTAATCAGTGAAAAATTTGGTTTATCTAATGCAAAACAGGAAAGAATGAAAAACAAAAATGTGTACAGTAAAGAGAAAATATAAAATAAGATAGAATTTTTAAAATCTCAATATAGAAGCAAGTATAATAACTATAAATAAATTCAAATCTCCAATAAAAAGCCAGAGATGATCAGATTAGATTTAAAAAGCAGTATCCAGCAATACCTTGTCAGAGTAATGCAAGATAAACTTACAAATTCTATGGCACTTTTTACAAACAGCAAATAGAAAGCATACCATTTTCAATAACACCCAACACTCTACACTACAGAGGAATTAAAGAATTTACAAGACCTCATGAAGAAAATTGCAAAACTCAATCAAAAATCATAAAATTCTAAGTTTCTAAGTGAAAAGATACCCTGACTGAATATTATTAAGATGTCTTTTCTCCACAAGTAATGTGTAAAAGCAATGCAATCACAATTAAAATCTAGCCAGAATTTTTCTGAAGGATACAACATGTTTATTACAAAACCAAAATAACAGATTACAGATCAGTGAATAACTATGTTAACTTTTTTTAAAAAATCTGCAAAACTGGGAAGAGAGGTTTGGCATCTAGCCTACCAACATTCAACCATACTAATAGTCTTAAAAGAGAGAACAGAAGCATAATCATTTTTATTTTTTTAATACATCTTTATTGAAGTATAATTGCTTCACAATGGTGTGTTAGTTTCTGTTGTACAACAAAGTGAATCATCCATATGCATACATACATCCCCACATCCCTTCCCTCTTGAGCCTTCCTCCCACTCTCCCTATCCCACCCCTCTAGGTTGTCGCAAAGAAGCATAATCTTTAAGTAAAAGCATATAAATTAATGGGTTTGAATGCACCAAAATAAGGATATTTGTTCAAAAAAAGAATATCCTAGACAAAGCTAATGAACAATGACACTATAGGAGAAGAACTTTGCAACACCTAAAACTGACAAAGGAATGATATACAGTAGGGGTTAGGAGGAACTAATACTTCAGGAAAATAAGAAAAAGAGAAGAAACCCAAACTTGATAAATACGCATTTAAGAAAGGGGGAAGCACAAATGTTAAATAATTATACGAAGAAATACTCAATTTCAATTTGTAATGAGACTAAAGTAAATCAAAACAAATGGATCCCACTTTAAACCTTAAAAGACTGAAAAAAATTAGAAAATGGACAAGGATATGGGGAAACAGAAACCACCATAGTTCAACTGGTGCTTCCTAGAGTAGTGTAGCTACTCTGGAGAGCAATGTGGCAGTTATTAGTAATATTAAAGAAAAGAACACCCTATGCCCAGCAACCCTTCTACCGGAATTTCCTCTCCAGAGAAAGTCTCAACTAGGGTACATGCCAGAGTATGCATATTGCAGGGGGACTTGAGAGCATCTAGCCGTCCCTCACTGAGGGGAAATGGGCAGGGTAAAGGGGGTGGATGCGTACTATGGAATATTATTCAGATTAGAAGTATTAAGCTTCTTAAGATGTGCCCTAAGGACAAAGATGTATCTTGAAAACATAGTATAGAAAAAAGTGAAAACCAAAATGGGATCTATGATGAAATTAACTTTATGTAAATTTAAAATATATGCCAAATTTTACTGTATATTTTATATATTAAAATCATTGTCCATACAGGGGAGAGCAACTGAAGGATAATAACATGAGAAGAAATATGCTAACAAAACAAGAGAGGAGTCTTGTGGGACAATGCTGATACCAGAACCTGAACTGAAAAGAACAACTCCATGCTCTTTAGCTGAGAAGGAAGGAAAGGGAAGAAGGAGAGAGGAAGAGAGAGAAAAGAAAAAGTAAAAATTTTAAAGTTCAGACCTTTAAATATCTATCATTTTCTAATTAAGTTAGTCCAGTTATTATCAATTTATAACATAACTTGTGCATAAATTTGTTTTCTCTCTTAAATCTATGGAGTTCCCAGAACATCCAAGTTCTGCCATATGACAGTCATTCTACACTCTCCTGTTTTGATCCAAACAAGTGGGCAAAAACCTAATAATAGACTGCGGACATTTCCCTCCCAGGCCCCAGGACTCAGGGGCTGCCACTTATGTGAAGTCCAGCAACCTTGAAGCAGATGTGTTGAGAGTGCCCCAAACAATGAGCCTCTGGACTAATTTAAGTGGTAGAATCTCTGGTCTTCGGGGGTATCACCGTAGTTCTATCTTACTACTAAACAAGGCAATAGTTTCCTAAAATATGCTTTTGTTCAAAACCTTAATTCTTAATTCCTTCATGAGACTATCTTTTTGGATTCCAGTAGTATAAAATGTTGCCAGCACCCTTAAGATAATAAACTGTGTTCAATAATCATTATTTCAGGGAATGCTTTGATGATGGAGATTTTAGATTCCAAAGTAAGTGGTGTGACTTCATGAAGAGATTTCCAATCTCATACAAGAGCTAGTGTGGAGCATTTAAAATAAGGAATAGAGACAGGAAAATTCCAGAAAGCCAGGGAAATTTTTGAAAGTGACAGTAAGCAGGCAATAAGGTGAACATTGGCAAAAAGTAGTAAATGCAGTGAGAAGACAGGAAAAGATAAGCATTAGGAAATAAGGACAACAACAAAAATAGAATAGGGAAATGGAAAACCAGTAAAATATTTGCTTAGGTGATGTTGTACTCATTCATCCAACAACATTTATTGATTGCCCACTCTGTGACTGTCTCTGTGGGAAAACAGCTGTGAATAAAATGTTACCTCAGAACCAACACTCTAAAGTGGAAGACAGGCTAAAAAATAATGAAGATACAATATGTTAAGTCCTATAATAAGGGTATAAAAATGCTGTGGGAAGACAATGGAGAGAGTAATTAATTCTTACCACAGGGATTAAGAAAAGATTCACAGGATGGCATTTGACCCTCAATCAAGAATAAAGAGCAAAGATTGTTTGAGGATAATCACTGAGTAAATAATATATTCTCGTAATTTATTAGTATTTTATACTTACCAAAGACTCCTTTTTCTAGAATGATCTCTGCCTGGTATGAATATGAAAATTATTTTTAAAAAAACAAGTCTTGTGGGCTAACACTGATTGTTTTGATGGAAACACAGTTTTGAAAGATGAGTTTCACAATATAATTCTTAACAAGGTGTTTGCCCAGATTTTCCCTAAATTGGCCTAAAAATCACTCACTTCTCTTTTATGAATTAAAAAATGTATTCTTTTCAAAAATAAGATTAGTTTTATTTGAATTTAACAACTCCTAGAGCATGACTCCAATCAATCCAGTATAATTTTAATTAATGCAATTTGAATGTAAAATGAATAACACCGTAGTATTATCTCAGTTTAGCTTTGAAGATAATAGAGTAATTTATCAAAATACTAAATGATAAAGAAGTTATCATATAGGTTAATGCCTACCCCAGTGCCTGGCAGGCCATAAATGTTTTCTGATTAAATAAATAAACTATAATATATCAACATGAAGAAGTTAATCATTTTAAATGAATTTACTAAATTAATTGAGAATGAGATTGGTCAAACTACTTACTGAAATGAATTGGCCATTTGTCTGAGTAACTCAAATATCTAGTCAGATCCTGTAGTCAAAACAATTTTCCACGTAGATGAAGATTTAGTCTCCATCTCCATGTGGAAAATAAGCACTGGCAATAATGAACATTAATGGAGTCTTCAGTACAGGAAGAAGGAAAGGTCAAATCCTTTCTAAAAAACAGCAGTCTTTGGTTCTCTAGTCCTCACTGGTTCTTTACTGGTTTAAAAACTATTGAATTTACGTCATCCAACTTAGATGTAAATAACAGTAGTAGGCAATATGCTGAATTTTCCCCATGATAAGAGAACAAAAGAAAAATACACAGGAGTTCTTGGGAAAACAAAACTAACACAGAACAGAAAGTATAATATATGAGGATGATGAAAGATGCTAGCATATCTCTGTATAATTCAATGCCTGTTTTCATTACAAAAGAAGATATTATGACAAATTCAGAACTCCCTTTGAAATCAAAACCTAAATGCTCAACCGGAACTTAAAAATTTGTTGTTCCAAGTTCCTTTTAGAGACAGAAAATTGAGTCTTAAGCTGTCATTTGTTTCCAAATTGTATTTCAGTTTCTCAGAAGACAAAGGAAAAAGGAAAAAAAAATCCATTTTGCAGAAACCACGGCAGTTTGATTTTGCTGTTGTTTATAATGAAAGATTGTTTAAAAGATAACACAAGTATGGAGAGGAGACCGAGAATTGAAAGTCACCTGTCTTAATACTACCCTCATATAAGATAGTTCCTTCAGAACACAGAAATATAACATAACAATATACATGTTTGGTGACAGGGACCATAGTTCCTTCTGAACTTTAGTAATAGAGGTTTGTTTCATCAGTGATTTCAAAACCGTCGGAATCTTTTGAAATTTTAGAAATAGATTTGTAACAAATATTTACATATCTATTTTGTTTGATCATGGTACTCAAGGGTTGGAGAAGGAGGGAGTGGAATTTTATTCTTTGTTCTGACGAGAATCAGATATACGACCCACACAAAGCAGGTCAGTCAGATTTCCACAGTGCCGTATTAGCTGCTTTCCCATAGATGCAGGTTAAGGGTTGTAAGGCTCTTGGTGCAAGCGACAGAACCAACTAGCTGTCAGGAGTGAAAAGGATAATTATTAGAAAAATACAGAGTCTGCAAATTGGAGGGACTTATTCTGGACAATGTGTGAGACCCAAAGGGTTTCTGGAAGTTAGGCAGCATGGAATTTCTGGCCAAGATACTAACACTGCACACAACAATTGGACACTCATTGCTACAGCTCACCACACCTTCATTCAAAGCTCTAGAATGCTTAGTTCTGTCTGCCAAGAGGTAGGGAGAGAGAGGAATTTTCCCATTCAGGCTCTATAACAGAAGTGGGGCACCAGATCCCACTGATACTACACCAAATAACAGTCTTCCTAAAAAGAAAGGCAGATACTAGATGCCGAACAGAAACAAAAAGAAGAAAGTAAGAGAAAAATATTTATGGCATTCCTGTTCCCTCTTCTTCTCTAAAAGATATAAAAGATGAAGACAAGAGCAAGAGATAGAAAAGCTTCCTCTTTTAGGCTCACCTGATTACGTTCTGAGCCCTGGACCCTGTGTGCATTTTAAAGGCTAATTTAAATGACTGTAATGCATTGGAATGTCTTAGATGAAAGACAGTTTTCAAAATAGGATTTCAGTCAACTGGAATTTCAATGAAACCTCAAACATAATCTATTTATACACGTTTTATAAATGACATGACACAAAACTGCTGGTTAAAATGTGAAAGAAGCAATAAACTAACAGATGTTGTTAACATGGTATCTATATTTTTGGAAAGGTACAGAATGACTTTAAGAACGATACCTTACTTAGGGAAAATCGTAGTCATTGAAATAAATCTCTGATTTGTAGACAGAGATGGCAACATGAAGAGGTTAAAATCGCAGGCCAAATACATTATAATAAATAACATAGCTGTCAAAATTGCTTTATGACGGGTAAAAGAAAACAAAAATCTAGTACAGCTGGAGTCCTTTGGAATTAAACAAAAAGGAAATCAACCCATAGAAACAATTTTCAACTTTTTTTTTTCTAATGGCTCCTGAAAAGTGCTTTAGATGCCTAAGTTTGAAAATCTCAGCCCAGAATATAAAATCTATGTCCAAATCCATTTTTCACATGGGAACCAAAGTGAACTTTCTAAAACACAAATTGGATCATGTACTTCCCCTTTCTTAAACCTTCCAGTGTCTTCTTATGCCACTTAGAACATAATTTAAACAGCACACCAGAACCTTCAGTCCTCTCTGCCTTCTGCCCCTGAAACCTCACCTCTAGCCAATTCTGCCCTTTGTTTTCTGTTTCCTGGACTCACTGACATTTCAGGTTCTTGAGCAAGCCCAAGCTCTTTCCCACCTCAGGATCTTTGCACACCCTGTTTTCTTGGCTTAGAATGTCCTTGCTCTTCCCTTCCTTCCCTTCTCATGGCTAGTTACTTCTCAACCATCAAATCTCAGCCTAAATGAGCACTCCCCCCCCTCAATATTTAGCAAAATGTAAAACCTTTATTTATTTAATGTCTGTCACCCTCACCACAGGACTATATACATCTTGAGGGTAGTGGACAGGTCTTTCCCTCCCTGCACATTTCATAGTATCTGGCATGTAGCAAGTAGTCCATTAATATTGGTTGTACAAATTAATGTTTTGAATAAATATTTTATTCTATCATTTTCAACTTTTCAAAAAGGTCAAGTATATTTTATATGAAATATTTTGTTTCATGATTCATATGAATTCTTTTTCAGCAGATGAGATAAAAGTATAAATTATCAAGTTCACTAAGGCAAACTAATTGGCTGCAGTTTCAGAGTAAGGAGATACCCTGTAATTAAGACAGAACTCTTAATGACCCAGTAGCTAAGAGTGGAGCCCAGGGAGACAGGCTGATTAGGTTGGAATCCAGGCTGACCTATGTATTAGCTGTATGACCCTAAAAAAGTTAGTTTCAGAAACTCAACTTTCTCATCTGAAAATTGGGAAAAATAATCCCCTCATTGGGTTGAGGTGAGAATTAAATAAGACACCATAAAGGAAGCATTTGAAATAACACCTGACATATTGTGAGCAGTTATTATTATTACCCAAGTAAAACCTCCAAGTTCAGTGGACCTTAGTACATTGAAAATTGCAACATTTTTCATAATCATTGACCCTTCCTAGTTACTTGCCAGTTGCCATAAGTGATGAAGATCATTTTAGAGTTTGTGTTATGCTATCTTTCTAACCTCATGCCAAAAAAGCTCTGGTTATATGGAGCTTCATCAGTTACTTCGGAGTATCTGCCTTAGCCAGCTATTCTGATCTGTTTCCAACTTTAACATAGTTTGGTGATTTGAAATGTTGGTGTCAACATTTTTAAAAAGAAATTGAACCTGATCTGCACCTGGCATTATTTATTACTCCAAATCATTTAAATCTTATGCAACTTCAAGCCCCCATCTGTAAAAAGTGCTGGCAAGCAGAGAAAAAATATATGAAACTATTACTTGTTATAATATGCTTTCTCTTCCCCCAACCTCTTATCCCCATGACTCATGGAATAATTTTGAAGTTATGTGGAACATAGCATCAGTCTAATAATCACCTACTCACTGTTATCAAATGGTTTTCAGGAAAGAACAATACTTGTATAATAACAAAAAAATGAAGGAAAACAGATTTAAAGGTGCTTTTTTTATGAAAAATGAAATGGCTCCTTACCTGAACTCATAGCAGATGGTCATGGTCATTAAAGACATATATAGAACAACATGTGCATATTAAAAACCCCTTGTAATCCTTGTCAGTCAGAGTTCTATAATTATCGCATCTTTCTTTCAAACACTCTGGAGCCCTCCTCCAGCTTACATTTAGTCTTATTCTATATACTCAACTGTTCCTACCAGGAATTTATGAGCAATATTGTTAAACAAAACACTGTTAACCAGTGTCCTTAGACTCGAAAAATATCTACACATAATTTTTACTTGTGTGTAGGGAAAGAAAATTGTAGAATCATAAAATACAGACTTCAATGGGGCCTTGAAAATATTCTAGCTCAGCCTTCTAGAGACTTTTGTACAAAGCACTCACAACTTACATCACTCACTCTATTTGTACACATCTTTGCTAATGGAATTGTTTGGATTTAATTAGGTTCAAATGTGCCTTCCTGAAACTTTTGGATCTGCCCCAGAGAGCTTCGCAGAATACATCTAATCCTTTTCCTACATGGCATTCCATAAAAATGAGAAGATAGCAATTGTATCACCCCTTCCCTGAAAAATAATTTAGTCAGTTTTTGAAATATTGAACTTATTATCTTCACAAAGAAGTTGGACTCAGTCTACACCCCTAAGTTTCCAGTTTTCATTTCTAGGGTCTGAAGCTCTTCAGGTCTTTTTGTTAGTGGGTGGTTCATTCGTAATTAAGAGCTTATTCTTGGCCTCTCCCTTAAGAAATGGAGTTACAGAAGTCAAATCTATTTGGGTTAATTTTGTTCCTCCTTTATTTTCAGAATTCAATAATATTAGACCCTGTATTGGGTTAAATGGTGGCCCCCCAAAAGATTGGTACTCATCCTAACTCCTGAAACCTGTGAACGTGTCTCCTTTGGAAAAGGGGGGTTTGCAGATGTAATTAAGTTAAGGATCTTGAGTTGAGAGCAGCCAGAATTTAGAGTGGGCCCTAAATCTAATGACCAGTGTCCTTATTAGGGACACACAGAGGAGAGACACATGGAGAGAAGAGAAGACACAGAGAACGCCATGAGAAGACAGGGGCAGAAATTAGGGAGAGGCAGCCACAAGCCAAGGAAAGCCTGGAGCCACCAGAAGCTGGAAGAGGCAAGAAAGATTTCTCCCCTAAAACCCTCAGAGGGAATGTAATTTTATTTCAGACTTCTGGACTCCAGGACTGTGAGAGATTAAATTTCTGTTGTTGTAAGCCACCCAGTTTGTGGTAATTTATTATGGCAAACCTAGGAAACTGATACAGAGTTCTCTCTCATTCTGCATTTCCAAATCTGTAAAACAGAGCAGCTGCCAAGGGGCAGCCTGTTCTCCTTTTGTCTCAGAATAACGTTACCTCGCCTTCCTTGGTTTTCATTTAAGATTGATTTATTTGTCATTTTTAATCACATTTTTAATGCTTACTATGGGGAAAGATCCAAGAGATACCCTTGGATTCAAGATGCTGACTAAAGAAAGCTCAGATGAATCTGGAAAATCAAAGTTTGCATACTCTGTGTCATAAGATGATAAACATTCATGAGCTGAAGATATCATGAGAACCCTCAAATTAAAATAGGGATAAATGTCACATTGGAGGCTCATTTTTTCCATCTCTCTTGATTATGCGCCTGCCACTAATCATGAAAAGTGGGTTGTTAGAAGAGGAAATTGTGAAATTGTGCAAAAGAGAAAAAAAATGTGTACCAATAGATGCAAACACACACAATTTTACATACAATTTTATGGATCCACCATTGACCACACAAGAGTCAGTAGCCCTGTATTAGTTTGCTAGGGCTGTCATAACAAAGTCCTACAAACTGGGTGGCTTAAATAACAGAAATTTATTTTCTCATAGTCTGGAAACTAGAAGTCCAAGATCAAAGTGTCAGCAGGATTAATTCCTTTGAAAGCTGTGAGGGAGAAACTATTGCATGCCTCTCCCCTAGCTTCTAGTGGTTTGCTGGCAATCGTTTGGCATTTCTTGGCATGTAGAAGCACCACCCAATCTCTTCCTTCATGTTCACATGGCGTTTTTCTTATATGCTGTCTATCTCCAAATTTCCCCTTTTTATGACACCAGTCATAATGGATTAGAGGCCCACCTACTTCACTAAGACCTCATCTTAACTAATTCCTTCTGCAATGACCCTATTTCCAAATAAGGTCACATTCTGAAATACTATGGGTTAGAACTTTAACATATGACTTTAAGGGGGGGGACGCAATTTAATCCATAATAACCCCCCAAATTAATTACCCTTGAGGTATGTACTACATGTTCAGAATTGTGCCCATTGTCATGTAAAGTAGAAAGAATTGTGTCATGATCTCTGCTCTCAGAGAATCTCCCTAAATGGGCATGTGAAACAATGACTGAAAAAAAATAAGATTATTTACTATGTGTGACATGAAGAGAAATACTGTATGATTCCACTTATATCAGGTATCTAGTCAAATTTATATATATAATAGAAAGTAGAATGGTGGTTCCCAGGACTGGAAGTGGGGATGGGTAGTAAAAAGGGGAGCTGTTTTATTGTTTAATGGGTATAGAGTTTCAGTTTTGCAAGGTGAAAAAGCTCTGGAGATCTGTTTCACAGCGATGTAAATATATTTAACACTACTGAACTGTACACTTAAAAATGGTTAAGATGATAAATTTTATGTTATATATCTTCTACAACAATAAAAAATAAAATAACTGAAGCAAAAAACTGAGTAGATGGGTGCATGAACAAATGAGATTCTAAAGTATGAAGAAAAAGTAGTAAGAGTGACAAAAAATAAGATTTCGTGAAAGTCATGAAAGACAAGAAAAGATGGAGGAAATATTAAAGGCCAGAGACAAGTGAGGAGAAATCACTCCCAACTTCAAGGGAGATTCTGGATTAGAAAAAGGACATTAGTGAAAAGCTGGTAAATATAATCAATTAATTAATTTTTAAAAATAAAATTTAATTTAGTTAATAATATTGTCCCAAAGTTCCATTCCTGTTCTTGATAATTGTACTTGATAAATGTACTATGTACTATGGTAAGGTAACATTAGAGGAAAGGGTGATTAGAGTTATAAGTTTCTCCTTTGACCTATTTTTGCACTTTTTTTGTGAGTCTAAAATGTGTTCATAATGTTTTAAAAATAGCCTTCCAGCACAGTATAAATTGCTGTGTTCAAATTCGTTCAATTGTGTTCAAATCCTTACTAGCTGTGTGAATTTGAGAAAGTTACTTAACCTCTCTGGTATCATATTCCTTATATGTAAGCTGGGAATACTATAGGCATATACTTCCCTTGGTTGTTATGAAGATTAAATGAGTTAATATTAGTAAAGTGACTGGCACATAACAAATACTATAAAGGTGATAGATAAAAAATAAATTATTGCTAAAAAGATGTGTTGACTAGTTAAGAATGTAATTAAATAGACTTGCAATTGGTTAATAAAATATCCAGAGTCTCTGAGAGAAAGCAAGGAGAAACAAGTCATTGAGAAGAGGCTCGGCTTTGGACAACATAAAGGATACTTCTTCCACTGAGGCTGGAGGAAATATTGTGGGATGGGTATATACTAACGTTTATCATTGAAAACAGGAAGTCAAAGGACTTTCCTACCTAAAAGATGCTTTCTAATTGATAAAATAGAAAGGAGGATTCTTGACTAAATATGAGATGGCAGAAGGAGTTAGAGCAGTTGGCCTGTGTGTATTTGTAGTTGGGGATGGAGGAACCTTCTGGGGAAGGAAAAAAATTAGGAGATCCGTGTAGACATGTTGATAGTTGAACACCCTGTAAATAGACTGATGATATTTGCTAGAAGGAGAGCCCTTATCTTTGGAATTCTTTTAACAGGATGTTCCTATTTTAGGATTGCTCATGATAAACAGACCTAGGTCATAAGGTTTCATGGTGCACGGCTCTCTGGAAAATGTCACACAAGCTAAGTGACTATTTGGGGTCCAAAATGGAGATATTTCATAACCTAAATGCTCCTGCTTTATAAAGTAATAACCCATCAGCCTTGCTTAGAGACCTCATCTATTACTCTGGACCACACAGTGCATGGCTAATGTGGGAATGATGGACCATGAGAGCTTTGCAAGATGTCTTAGACCTCTCCAGGCTTCCCCTGTGCCTCTTGATTGCTTGTATTCTTGAATGTTTTAGTAAAGCTTGGTACTGGAGAAGATCTCTCATTTATGTGAGCCATTTTGATAATCAAATTCTTTAGGTTAGCTCAGTGACTAGGAAATAATGGAGCAGGAGGTATAAGGAAAAAAATTTGGAACAGAGAAGGGAGGTGACAAAGGACACATAGCTAAAGTGCTCAAGACCCAGCTGGACTAGAGACAATGAATGGGTAGTGTCACCAGTCCTCGTGGACATGTGATCTCTCCAGTAGTTCCCGACAACCCGAATACAGGAACAGAGAAGGTGGATGATTCATCTAATGGAATCAGAGAGAGAGAGGTTGAAGTGAGGTGTTAGGAGGTAAAGTTTGAATATGGAAGCGTAAGAGCTGTATGGGGTGGGCTATGGAGCAACTAGACCTGAATTTGAATCACTGTCCTCCCCCTGCCCTTAAGCCTCAATTTCCTCATGTGTGAAGTGGGATAATAATTCCTACTTCATAAGCTTGCCATATGGTTTATGTGAGATAATGTGGTAAAGCACTTTGGACAGTATAAGTACACAGTAAATTGTAATTTTTATTGAATAAGATGGTTGAAAGAAAATGGAGAGGTCAAGGAGATCAAAGCTCTGATGAAGTTAAGACATGCTTGGCAGGAACATAACTGAGAGGACTGAAAGAATCTGAAGTTGCTCAGAGAATGGAATGTTAGAGTTTACGATTTCAAGGATGGAACTGTCCCAGGGAATAAAAAGGTGCAGAATGGGGACCCAGGGTTCCATGGGTAGCTAACATGCATGAGTATGGTGGTCACTGACGTTCATGGAATCCCAGAACTGTGAGGCTTCTGGGACAGGTCCCAAAAGAGTCAGTTTCAACATTTTTGCTTTTCACTAATGTAAGCATCATGCAGCTACAACTTAACTCCACCTTATATCAGTAAATTCTTAAATAACACTCTGAAGTTTGTGTTGAAAATAGATTGATTTGGTTTTTATTATTTCCTATGTAATGAAAACACTGGTGAGGACAGTTGTGCCTCTCTTATCCTGTTAATCTTAGTGCATCTGGTTCTGCTGTTTCCCCATGAACAACACATTACCTGAGGTCCATGAAGCAATGAGGCAAGAAACTATGTAATGGCAGTTTTCATTTAAATTATAAACAACATTCCATTTGGCTAATTTATAAGATCAAAGCATAATTATTCTAGCATAGTTTCTAAAGAACAAATTAGTTCAAATCACTAACAGATTTGCTGAAATTGGTTATGTAATATAGTATTTTAGCAGAATAAATGATTTAAACTAACATAACTTGTTGAGGTTAATAGTAACAAACTTGAGAATAATTCATAGACAAGGTTAGAAATATACTAATATTAATGTTAATGACATTAACATGATTCTTCTATATTTTAGTGATGTAACTAGTCCAGAAAACACATAGTAATTAACAACAAGAAAAAATTAGAACGTCCAATAGTGACCAATGCTGTTGAATATAATTATAAGAAATTATAAATTGGCAGGTAAAACTCTAATCCTAAATATTATATCCATGTGATATCCCTGTAATTTGTTTTAAGTGTAGATTAGGATCCTATTCAGAAGAATAATTTTATTTCTATTTTGAGTTTACAAAAATGTTATGTTATATTTACAAATAATTTTTTTTTTTTTTTTTGCGGTACGCGGGCCTCTCACTGTTGTGGCCTCTCCCGTTGCGGAGCACAGGCTCCGGACGCGCAGGCTCAGCGGCCATGGCTCACGGGCCCAGCCGCTCCGCGGCATGTGGGATCTTCCCGGACGGGGGCACGAACCTGCGTCCCCTGCATTGGCAGGCGGACTCTCAACCACTGCGCCACCAGGGAAGCCCACAAATAATTTTTTTTCAATTTAATCTATTCTACAAAATATCAAGCATTCAAATATTTAGGGACATTGGTATGACTGATTTTTTGGTGTAATATAGTAGTAAAGTATAATAGAGTATATACATAAACATAGTAATATAATAATACTACAGTTTTATGTTTTATAAAATTTTAGTTGGTGGATTTTGCCATAAATTTTCATCAGAATAGTTTCTTCTTTCCAAGTGAAAAAAGGAATGGGTTGACAGCTATTTCTACTATCATTGTAGACCAGTAGCCAAATCCATTCTAAAGTTACAGTGAAGATAAGATTTCTGGTGTTTAAATCCGTCAAAAGAGTAATATGCTGTTGTATAACATTCATCTTAAAGGTTTAAATGCACTTTATCTTCTTTTTCTTGCTTCTTTTCTCACATCTGCGCCTTTAATGCAAGATTTGGCCAAGTTCCTATTCTCTGGCCTCTTCTATTTTCTCTCCTTTAAAATAAATTATTGCAATCAAAATAATGCATGCTTATTACAGCTACTCAAGTACTACCAAAAAATGTGATGGCAAACAACAGTATCCCTCTCCTTTTCTACCAATCCCACTTCTATTCCTTAGAAACAACTCTTAACAATTGCAGTTTTAATAACTAAATAGTACACGTCTATATACTTCAGTTTATTGATTTGACGACTCGATACTATTGATTCAGCACTATGCATTTTGAGATTTAGCATATCTATACCTTCTCTTTTTCCCACCTCTGCTTCCTTCTCCCAATGTTTATAGTTAGATCGTTATCTTTAATACTTCTGTTGCTTACATGTATCATATTAAGTAAAATATCCTTAAACTTCTCTCTTGTTCTATTCATTTTAAGGCAGGATCCCTTAACTCTCCACTTAAAAAATTAAGATATTTGGCTTCATACCCTTCCTTCCACTTTTCTTCCATCTCCATATCCCTTCCACATCCCACCTTCTACCACTTACCTCTTATTTTTGTGTTTTCAAGGCTGTTAACATTCACCTTCTTTCGTGCAACCACAGCCCAACTTTCTATTCCTTTCCACAGATTAACTCTAAATGTAGTGACCCAGAAACAGCATTTACATTATCATTATTATATAAATGTTGTTCACAGTTGGACCAAGTACTATACTAAAATTGTATTACTTTTTTCTGTAGTTCTAAAGTTACAACCTCCAGGGACACTCAAAGGAGATTGTGGTGGCTTTGTAATGTCAATGTGTAATGTGATCAGCTAGGCTGAACTACATTTCCCAGGATTGCCTTCCGCACATGATTCAAGTTAGAGTGGGCCCGGAAATTTTGTAGGCCAAAGTGAAGAAGTAGTCCTGTTGTTTTTAAGCCCAGCAGTTTGAGGCAGGGGCAACAGGAGGTGTCAAACTCTCGCACGTTTTTGCTTATTTACTGGTTCATCTTGTTGGCAAGCAGCAAAGCTCAGCCTGCAGTGGCTGCGTCTCTCCCTAGATTTTTCAGTTTCTTTGACTTCTGGGCCAGGTGGATGTTTAGTTCCATGACAAAAGGAACCAGCTTATCCTGCAGAACACACACATCATCCAAGTTGGAGGTGGTGAGAAATTGGCACAGATTTCAGTCTGCTCTTGTAGATCTCAGCTAGTGTTCATTGGTTCTGATATGCTTACTCCTCGCTATTTTATTTATCTTTCCTTCTCCATTGAATGTCCTGCAGACTTCTTAAAGCCTCAGACATCAGATGCCCGTTGCCTTGTGTAAACAGCTTCTACAACTGCGTGTGTGTATACGACTGATATAAATATTGTTTCCAACATTCATTTCAAAGGAATTTTCTTTTTTTTTAAACATTCTACAATTGCTTAAAATTGTATCACATCTTAGCTTGCTTCATATTTTATCCTGAAATTTCTCATTGCATTTCTTTGTTCCTTGAATTTGTGACTTTACCATACTCACATTCTTCTACCTCCTCGATCGTATTGTCCACAAAGTTCCTTTTTCCCTTCCCAGAAATCTACTTCCTAGAGTCCTTTCTTTTCAGTGCGAATCCAGAATTCTGCAAAGGTGTAGTTCTGAGATTTCACTGACTTTTTTACCAAGTTAGATTGACTGTTTCCTGGATCCCCTATCTCCTTTCTTTGTGTACATTCCTGTATTGCTGGAGTATATCCTGTAGTCACTTAGAGAAAGGTTTGATGAAGAATGAGTCTTTTGAATCTTTGCATGTCTATATATGCCTTCAAACACCCCTGATTTTTGTTGAACATAAGATATTTTTTTCCCCTCAGAACTTTGAAGAACTTCTTTATATAAGTTTTTAGTGCCTTTTATCCTTGGTGCTCTATAAAATTTCATTACAGTATATCTTTGTGGGGGTCTTTTATGGAGTTCTGGACAGTTGGTGAGTCTTAATATAAAGGCTCATGTCTTTTTCAGTTTGGGATAATTTCCTTCTTTTTTGTTTGATAATTCTCCCTCTTCCACTACCACCAACAAACACGTGCACACACACACACAATTTTTTGTCCTGTCTTTCTAAAACTCTAATTAACCAAAATTTAAACATTCCATATTTGAATCCCCTGCCTGCCTCATCTTTTCACTAACATTTACATTACTTTCTAACTTTGGTCACGTTTCTGGAAGTTTTTTTTTTTTTTTTAATCCACTTGTAATTCCTTTGCATTGCTTTTCTGTTCTTGGATTAAGAATGTAATATCTTTTTGAATCTCTCTGAATATATTAGGTACTTTAGATAGAATAGAAAACACACGTGGACCTTAGTTATTTAACTAGCTAAACAAGGATAATAATAACTATTCTGTGGGATTATTGTTAAGTATTGAGAAACTATATGAAAAATGACTTGTAAATTATAAAATATATAAGTATAATATAGAAAAAAGATCTGTAATTATATACTCCTACATGATAATATTTCAGAGCATGGCAAATAAATGTTCATATTTATTTCTTTTTATTATTTTTTAAAAATTTATTTATTTATTTGTTTTTATTTTTGGCTGTGTTGGGTCTTCGTTGCTGTGCGCAGACTTTCTCTAGTTGTGCCCAGCAGGGGCTACCCTTCGTTGCAGTGTGTGGGCTTCTCATTGTCGTGGCTTCTCTTGCTGCAGAGCACAGGCTCTAGGCACGTGGGCTTCAGTAGTTGTGGCACATGAGCTCAGTAGTTGTGGTTCGCGGGCTCTAGAGCACAGGCTCAGTAGTTGTGGTGCACGGGCTTAGTTGCTCCGTGACACGTGGCATCTTCCTGGGCCAGGATCAAACCTGTGTCCCCTGCATTGGCAGGCAGATTCTTAACCACTGCGCCACCAGGGAAGCCCTAAATGTTTTTATTAACCTTGCTTTATAGTCGTATTCCCTTCTATATTGTTCCATACACGTAAAATTCCAGCCAAATCACGCAACAAAATTTTCCAAGTTATTTTTCTGAATCCTTTGCTGTGATACCTCCTTGCCTTTTTTCTTGTGGCATATATCCCCAACACTCATTTTCTACATCTTCTTCAGTAATAAAATCTTTAATTTTCAGCAAGACACATCATTTTTCCCCCTTTCCACCTCTCTGTGGTTGATTATGAAAATAAGCAAAATCAGTGTATCCAACTTTTGGTAAATGTCCAGAAATAAAGAGGGCATGCTCTTCTTCTCTACTACCTCCTCCCTTACTTAGTTCTGGCTGGAATGCAGATAAGATGGCTGGAAATCAAGCAGCCATCTTAGAGCCTGAACTGGAAGCTACGTGCAGGAGATAGGCAGAAAACAACAGTGAGGGAGCACCCTGGATTCCTATCCCCGAGCACTATACTAGCGCTAGGCTAATTATATCCGGATTACTTTCATGGGAGAGGGAGACAATTTCCTAGCTCGTTGGACCAATGTTATTTGGGGTTTTTTAGTACTCAGAGATGAATCTAATCCTAATACACTAATATACTCCCCATGGTAATACACTCCTTATCAGTGCATGACATTATTTACTCATCTTTTGAGACTCAGTTAAAATATCACTCTCTCCAGTAAGCTCTGCCTTATTAGGCATCCCCAGTCAAATTTAATGTCTCACCTCTAGAGTATATTTTTCATGAGACCAAGGACCCTGTTTATTTTATTCACTACTCTATGCCTAGTGCCTAGAACATCATGTAGGTCATATTAGGCACTCTTTAAATATGTTGACTATGCATAACTCTATGACCCTTAGGACTTAGTGGCTACCTACTATAACATATATGATTTTCACTAAGTTTCTCCCCCAACTCAAATTGTAACCTCACTCATAACCATAGGTGGGTAAAACCATGTATGTCATATCACTGTTTTGCTCATTTATATATCGTACATTCTGACAGTGCTGATGAATTGAATGCTTTAAAATGAGAATAAACTTAATATATAAACAATTTTAAAGAAAATCTAAACAAAAGTATTAAAATTTGGGGTGAAATACATCAAGACTGCCATCAAAAAGTAGTGTTTCCGGGCTTCCCTGGTGGCGCAGTGATTGAGAGTCCGCCTGCCGATGCAGGGGACACGGGTTCGTGCCCCAGTCCGGGAAGATCCCGCATGCCGCAGAGCAGCTGGGCCCGTGAGCCATGGCCGCTGAGCCTGCGCGTCCGGAGCCTGTGCTCCACAACGGGAGAGGCCACAACAGTGAGAGGCCTGCGTACCGCAAAAAAAAAAAAAAAAAAAAAAAAAGCATATATGCATTATGGTCTCTTATATTTAAAATTATACCCATTTATATAAATTATTATATATATACATATATTCACAAGTATTGATTTTTAATAAAATAAAATATTATAAAAGTTGGACTTGCTCACCTAAAAATATAATTAAGAGGTGATTATGTCTTAAAAAATTAATAACAGAATTTGTTTAAATAGAAAATATGATACATATGGAATGATTTGTTTTAAAAATCCAGGGAAGCCCTGCATATATGCTTTTAACACATATATTTTTAGAATATTAGGTGGTAGCACTATTCTAAATAATAACATGTTCCATTTGAAGCAAGAGACTGAATATACATAAAAGTCACTTATTTAACAGTCTATTTATATTTTTAATATGTTCAAATTTAACATATTTTTAAGAGTAAGTAAGTTACTGAGTTTTTCTCTTAAAATCATGGTAATATTGCTAAAGTCCTTCTAACTTGCTTCCCTTTGTTATAACACCAAGCATCTTTCAAATGTTTAGAAATCTACTGTGAACATGTTTTTTTTCAAATGTAAGAAAAGCCAATTGATTTTTTTAGCAACAAAAATCAGGTCGTAGGAGAAAGAGGAAGAAGACTGATGCATTCATCCTAAAATGGCAAGGCTAGTGTAAAGGAGAAGTAGAAGTTAATGTAAATGAAGGAGGTTAAGACCCAAAAGGTTATGACACAGTTGGATCATTCTCATTACAGAGACATTAACATAGATGAGTACAATCTGCAGACCAGCTAAATCCAAATTGCACAACTGCACCCAAGGGAACTGAACAATTTCAATAGTTTCCTTAAACATAGAGCTAAACAGTTTGAGTTTGAAAGGGTTGCTAAGTTATTTAGAAGAACTGTTTAATCTTTAACAGTAAAATATTAAGCCAAAGAGATTTTTTGATCTATGACTTATTTCTAGAGAGCAATAAATTTATTATTCACATATTCTGAATGAGCTTGCATCAATCACTACAAGACATTCAATCAAATTCATCTTGAAAAATGAAAGGGCAAATGCATTTAAATTCAAGAAAGCCAATTTGGGGCAACTGACTATAATTAAGACTGTTCACTGGGATGAGGTCTACTAGATTCATGAATATATAAGGAAGAGCCTTGAAAACACTAAAATACCGGAGTTGGGATTTTAATAACCAACTGTAAAGAATAAGATTGGAAAGAAGGTTTGCCTGAGTGAGTGACCAAGTGAGTGATGAGTACGTATGAGTGTGTTTTGGGGTGTGTGTGTGTGTGTGTGTGTGTGTGTGTGTATGCACACGTACAGAACCACAGTTAAAGTTACCAAAAGGAAAAATTGTAATTCTTCTTCCTCCCAGCCCCCAAGCCTCACCACAAGATAGAGTAATATATTCTCTATCTTTAGTCCTCCTATAAAATAAAGCCTTGAATTCTTGTGAGTTTCTACTTAAATAATGAAAAATTGACAGGACAAGTTTTGGAGTGTATAATTTAAGAAGAGTATGCCCTGGTGGTATAGTATCAGACAAATTCACTTTCTGAAACCAAGCTTTTAGGGAGAAGCAGGAGGTTCCTGCCACCTTCTTGAGTAGGTACTAATTGAGCAATATCCAAAGTTATTATTCCTTCAGGCACAAGACAGTCAGTCCCAGATCACAGAGCCAACTGTGCCTGCTTATGAATCAGGTCTTTTCACCATTAGTTTGCAGCTTTAAAATATGGTACTTCCTTAAGTGCAGTTAAATTTGATGCCCTGAGCTCACTCTAGTCCCTGTAACACCTTCAACTGGCTTCTCCCCAAGAAGCACCATATTGATGTCACTGGCAGGCACTGTTGTCAATTTAATTAATACTTTTGACTACACGATCTCCAAAAGAGTAGTTCTCAGTTTAACCAAAGCACTTTCCATGATGCCAAAAATTAACATGTTGGTTGCCTTCACTCTTCCAGCAAAAGTACTTGGACAACTGCCAAATGCAGAGCGCTCGGGTGGGTACCTCAGGAATACACAGATGCAGGCAAGAGCTGGGTGTGGTTAAAAAGAAAACGTAAGCAATTACGCTCCAATGAAGATGTTAAAAAAAAATACTATCAGCTAAAACACGACAGATTGTAGTGAATGCCAAAGTTAGATTCAAAGGCTGTAGGTGTTCAGTAAAGGCAGAGAACATATTTTTACTTCTCTTTCACCCAGTGCAGTAATAATCTGCATCCAGTGACCTGCTCTGTCCCCCACCACCCCCCAGTCCAGGACTCATTCCTTTCCTGCCCAGCATCGATCCCAGCACAGACTTCAGTTTCTCTGTACCATCAATTTTTTTTACCTTTTAATCTCATTATTATGTCCAGTCTGCAAATTCTCAACTAGAGAACATTCTAAACTTCCAGTGCCTCTATTATTAAAAATAGGTAATCTTTTTTTGTTGATTGAAGTATAGTTGATGTACAACATTATAAGTTACAGGTATACAATATAGTGATTCATAATTTTTAAAAGTAATGCTCCACGTATAGTTATTATAAAGTATTGGCTATATTCCCTGTGTTGTACAATATATCCTCATAACTTACTTTGCATAATAAGTTAAACTTACTATGCATAATGAACTATGCATAATAGTTTATACCTCTTAATACCCTCAATAGGTACTAACTATTATGTATAAAATAAGCTACCCCTTTCTTGCCCCTCCCCCCTTCCCTCTCGCCACTGGTAACCACTAGTTTGTTCTCTATATCTGTGAGTTTGCTTCTTTTATGTTATATTCATGTGTTTGTTGTATAAAAATAGGCACTCTTGATGGAGAAATGCACATAATTGCAGAGAATGATGCCACCATTACAAAGTTAAGATATCTGACCTCAAAGAAGCCTTCAAGACAACTTGTTAATTCTTTGATTTTCCTCAGCAACTTCTCCCCTCTTATTTTCTTCAGCAAATATCCAGAACCACCAGTAGTCTCTGTAAATCTACTATTCAACTCCTCACCCTCAGCAAGCGTTGCCTGAAAACACAGAAAGAAAATCAAGGTCATAGAGTACAAATTCCCTCAGGTTCTGGCTCTCATCCTTGCTTCCTAAGGCTTTTTATTTATTCCTCATACTTTCCTATTCAGGCCTAACTTCCCCATCAGTGCTCTAGAGCTCAACCAGTCTCCTCCAAGACCTTTCCTCAGCAATTTTTAGCCCTTTTCATCTTCAATTGGTTCTTCTCCACTGCCTCTTTCCTTTCAGCCTGCAAACCCGTGTAAATCTCTCCCTCTTTGCAAACAACCTTCCACAACACTGTGTGCCTCTAGATCTTTTGACTTCACGTCAGTCCTTCTTTCAGGTTCTCTACAGAATATTTGAAAGTTTCAGAAATGTATAATGAAATAAAATTTGTCCAGAAATAATCATTTTAGTTAACTGTTTAATGTATTGGTATATTCCTTTGAGTATTTTATTCTGTGCATTTGTACATCTGGGTTGTTTTATTTTTTAACACAATTTTAACTTAATTTTAATGTAGCTTAAATCCTAATGTTTTCACTTTATTATATCAAGAATATTTGTCACCAAATATTTCTTGAAAAATAATTTTAATGGCAGCATATTTGTCCATTTATTACTGTAGCATGCATTTTTTTCCCCATACTGTGGCATTAACAAATATTTTATAATATTTGTCAGTTTAATTGACAAATGTATATTTATGTTTAAATGTGTATTAATTTGATAACTGGAAATTTGGGTATTATCTGTGGCTGTTTTATCTTTTTTTATGAAATATCTGTTGTTTTTGCTCACTTTTCTATTTATTTATGAAACTGTTTTTTTTTTTTACTTTTATAGTATTAACCCTTTTTCATATGTTTACTAATATTTTTCTCACTTTGTTATGTGTCTTAATTTTGTATGGTGTTATTTTACATTTAAATTATCAAAGGTTTTTTCAGATTTTTTCCGTTGCTTTTATGCACAATAAATCATCCCCCTTCTAAAAATCTTTCTTTCTTATAGAGCTTCAATTGTTTACATTTAACTCTTTCACACCCCTGTACTTTATTTGGAGCTACAGTAGGAGATGAAAACCCAATTTAGCTTGATATTTTTCATAATATAGGTAACAATGATGCCAGTAGCACTTACTAAATCGTCATTGCTGTCCCCTCTGGTTTGTGATGTCATTTTCATCATATATTCTATTTGCCGTTCTGTTAGCCCTTTCTTGTCCTGCTGCTGCTCTGCTCTGTATATCCTGAGCAGGCCGACCTTCATAGCTTTTTTCTGCACTCCCTTATTAACAGGTAAGAGGCACTGATGGGAGGAAGTGAGGCGCTAAAGTATTTCTCCCCTCTTTCTGCTTCAGATGGTGTCTTGGGCAGAGGTTGCACGTCTCTGGCACTTTGTCCCTGCTTGGACAGGCACCTCGTGATTCTACCTAGTTCCCTAGTTGACCCCGCCCCTGAGCTCCGGGAACTTCACTCCCTATCTTTGTTCCTCCAGCCTAGGTGTACAGCAGCTGCAGCTGTAGTATTAATCTTTGGGTGGCTTCTCAGTCTTTTCTCTCATCTATGTAACCCATTATATGCATTAAGTTCCCTCTGCTTTAAATATTCAGTTTGGTTCCTGTTTGGAACCTAACTGATGTAGCTATCTTTCTTGTTCATCGATGTATGTGTACTAGGGCTACAGTTTTAATGATTGTTTTTTTAAAAATGTTATTGCCTAATTTTGCATTGAAAAAACTAATTTTTCCAAGTGAACTTTAAAATTATTTTGTCAACTTTCTTTTTCATTTTATCCCATTGACATGCTTAACGATACACTCACATGAGTAAATAAAAATACCTATGAAATGTTTATTGAAGGACTGCTGTGCTACCAAAAACAAAAAAAACTGAAAGCAACCAAATTTACAATATATTTATACCATGCGATACTCCAGGGCTTTAAAAAGAATATGTTACACACACTGCTATAGGAGTATAAATTGCTATCATTATTTTGAAAACTCTTTGGCAGCATCTGCTAAAACTAAATATATGAACACCCTATCACCCAGCTGTTCCAATTCTAGGTGTATACCCAACAGAAATATGTACGTATGTTCACAAATAGACGTGCACAAGAATGTTCCCACAGCCCCTATTCATAATATTCTCTGTCTCAGAACAACTCAAATGTCCACTAAAAGAGGAATGCACAAATTGTATCATATTCGTGTAATGTAATATAGCAATGAAAAGCCAAATTACAGAATGACTCACATGTAATGTTGAGTATAAGAAGCCAGACACAATAATAACATACTGCTTGATTCCATTTGTATGAAGTTCAAAAATGAGTAATATTAACCAATTCTGAAAAAATATCACAATAGTATTTACCTTTGGGGAATTATGATTGGAAAGGGACATGAGGGAGGAATGATTTCTGCACTCTTTTGTATGTGTGGTAACTTTCCATTTTAGAAGTTTAAAAATTTATAAGGTAGATCCATATGTATTGACGTAGAAGGATATCCAAGTTTTGCTGCTAAGTTAAATAAAGTAGTTGCTGGAGTGCACATAAAGAAAGAGTCCGTGTGTGTTAAAAAACAAGACTATTAAGTATATGTATGTGTGTATAAACATATATTCACGTGTGAATACATACACACACACAGGAGAAAGTAAGAGAATGAGAGACTTGATTTTTCCCCACAAACATGAACTATTTTTATAATAAAAAATTATTAATAAAAAATTCAATGAAATATCTGCACTACATTGCACTGAAACTATAAATTAATGTAGAAAAATAATTCTATCTAATAATATTGTTTTCCTAGCCAGAAATATGATACATCTCACCATGTGTTCACCTCTTAGTTTATACCCTCCAGTCAAGATTCTTCACTTTCTTCCTGTATGCCCTGCACGAATCTTGAGAGGTTATTCCTCTGTGATTTTTATTTATCATTGCTCTTATGAATTAAATTGTTTAATAACTAAGTTTCTCAAAAGGGAAGTCTAACCTCTGTTTCCTTGTTTCCCTTCCTTTCTTACCTGCTCAACCCTAATGAAGCCGTCCTGGCAGAGATTACCAGTTGCGAAGTACAACAGATGGCTTCCATTTTTTAGCATGATACTGTTAGACAGTTATTAATTCCTTAATTCAGTAAGTATTTGTTGATCACTTGATGTATGCTGGACATAGTGCTGTACACTGTAGGTTCAGAGTAAATACAAGCCCTACCCTCAAATTGCTTATACCTCAAAGGAGCAAACAGTAGATGGGTACTCAACAACAGAATATGGTATGTGCTGAAGTAGAGATAAACACAAGATTCTGGGGACAAACTTCAAAGGCCCCTACCCAGGTTTTGAGTTATTAGAAACCACTCATTGTGCCAGATGTTGTATAAGCTGAATGCTAACTTATGAAGTAAAGACGAGAATGATGAACATTTTAGACATAGGTTAGATTATTTCATAATCTGCAGAAGGTCAGGATCAAGAGAAAGAACAGCATATTTCAGCAAATTTAAGAAAATGCTAGTAATTCAATATGGCTGGATTACAGAGTTTGGGGGAGGTAATTGTAGAAAGTTAGACTCAAACAGTAAGCAGAAGGCAGGTCATAAGGCCTTTCATGGCATCATAAGGAGTTTGGAGGTCTGTGACAAGCCACAAAAGGTATTAAAGACAGGGATTGATATGATCAAACTTGCACTTTAGAAAATGCAGTTAAGGTACAGTATGAAGAGCAGATTAGAATGGCAGAGGCACTGGAAGCAGAGAACCCCAACTTGTTTTATAATCTGGACAGTGGAAATGAAGGGAAGTAATTAGATTCCGGAAGTCAAACAAGTAAAAGTAAGGAGACTTGGTAATTAACTAGATATAAGAGGTAAGGATTGAGGGGAGTCAAGGATGAAAATAAGGTTAGGAAGAAGATCAAGGAAAATGTAATGTCACCTAGGCTAAGGGAGGGATGGGGAGGGAAGGAAAGAGCATTTCAAGAAGAAAAAGTAGACAACAGTCTAAAATGCAGTGATAGAGGCAAGTAAATAGGGACTCATTTAGCATCAAACTATCTTAATAAGCACAGATTCATTGGTGTTCTAGAAACAAAAGCCAGATTACATTAGGCTGAGGAATGAATAGAAGTTGAGAAAAGTGAAGTCACTGAGTGTAAAAAGAGAAAGATGATAGAGAAAGATAGATGGAGGAAGAAGGATGGCTGGCTATAAATAAAATAATAGAGACTTGCCCGTGTAAATGCTGGTGGGAAGAAACCTTGTGTGTGAGGGTGGTTGTAGCTATTGAAGAGAAAAGATAGCTGATAGTAAAGAGTTAAAGATGAAGTGGGAGAAAGTGGATCCAGTACAGAAGCAGGAAGGTCCTGGATCAGAAGGAGGCGCATCTACTCCACAGTGACTGGAGGGAAGGAAGGCAAGAGAAAGTGGCAGGAGCTGGGAGGTTTGCAAATTCAGTGGGAGGACTTGGAGGAAAGTTCCCTCTGATATTGTCTAGTTTCTCTGTAAAGTGTCCGCTTTGAGTGAAGAGTGAGACAGAGAGATCAGAGCTTTGAGGAGAAGGAAAAGTTGAAAAAAGTACTATGGAAATTAAAAGAGGGAACCAACTAGAGGAACTCAGAAAGTGATCTAGGTAGATTTCAGGACCCAGTTCTTCTTGAAACTTAATTTGTCAGATCATCAATCTATTGTTTGTGCTAATTTGCTCCAGCAGTACTTAGTAGCCCAGGAAGGAGAATGGAGAAAGTAGGCGATTAAATAGGCTGAAACTTTGGTTTTGCCTGTGGATACAGGGGAAAGGAAAGTGGCAAGAGTTGAGAGAAATGGCAAGAAAGTGTTGCTAAAAACTGGATTTGCCTCTTGGTGGGTGTCAAGCCAAAAGACACAACCAAGCCAAAGCATGGGAGAAGAAAGGATTTATTATTTGCAGCAAGTAAGCAGTGCCTCTCAGAACAGCAAAGTTTGGGAAGTTTTAAGCTAAGGGTGCATGCATATTCATGCAGGGGCTTGGGCAGACAACAGAGTCCAAGCTTTAGTTGATTGACATCACGAGAGTCAGAAAAGGTCAACATCATCCCTTAGGTTCCAGTTGATCTGGTGGTTGAGCACTTCAGGCTAATCTTTACCACTGAAACAGAACTGGGAGTCTTTACAACCAACGTAATATCTTTGCTATTGTTACTTCTCTTGCCTGACGACAGTCATCTGTTTCTGCATTCTTTTGTTCCCTTAAGATTGTTAATTACTGAGACCTGTTCACGGGCAAGTATTGTGGCCAGGCTTAGATCACAAAATGACTTAGGCCAAAAAATGGCTTCTCTTACGTCAAGAAAGCCATGTCTGTTCTCTGTTTCCGGAGACCCCTTACCCTATCTGGTTACCAAAAGGGTTCAAATGTTGGCGCATGGACAGAGAAGAAAGTGAGGAAAGGAGGGAACCCTGGATAAAAATAAAGGGAGCAAGAAATTGTAGATACTGACGAGGTTGTGAAAAAGTGGTGAGAAGAACCAGAGGGCTAAGAGTTCGTGATATGAGAGCAAGTTGTGAATGTTTCAGAAATGGAGCACTGTCTGATGAAGCATGGTCTGAGTCGGGGGCATGGAATATATGTGAGGATCATTGGCATAGAAAAAACTATCTAACAAGAAGTGAGGCTGTCCTCTGAAAGACCCAGTGATCACTGCAGTTACCCCAGGTAACGACAGGAATAGGATTAGAAAGAACGATGCATCGGGTGCCGACATACATAATAAATGAAAGGTAGTGACTGGAAAGTTTATGAGAGCATAATATATACTGTAAAAGCGTCGTGAACCTCCAAGGAGGAGGGAGATGAAGAATCATAAAAAGTCTGGATGTGGCATTGAGGCATGAGAATTTTGAGTCTACACCCACCTCCCCATCTTGACATGGGAAGATAGGTGGCATCCATTTGAGACAGATGCTGGAGAAGCCACTTTTCAGTGAAGGTCAGGGAGTAGGGTCAGCTGTCTACGTAGATGGTAAAGATGTGGGAGATGTAGCTTACATAAGTTAGGCATCGCAGAGGGTGGTGTGGGAAAGTCTGGGAAGTGGGGGAGGGGAATGGTGGGTCAGAGAAGCCCCTTCAACATGAGGGTGAGAATACGGAAAACAACACACGGTGGAAGGCTTTAAATTAGGGGCAATGACCATAAATGACACTGACCTGAGGCATGGTGGGATTCACCGACTCTAATTTTAAACATTTCATGCCTAAACTATTGTAATAAACTCCTGCATGGCCACTCTGCTTCCAGCTTTGCTCTTTTAAATTTATTTTTTATTTTTTGGATGCATCTGGATTAGATTATATAAAATACAGTTCCAATCCTGTCATTCATCTCCCTGATTAAAATCCTCCAATCTCCAGTGCTAATTGCAAACTCCTAAAGTTAGGAGTTTGTATACACATCTCTATAGCTGTCTGGCTCCAGTCCTCCTTCCCAGCTTTATCTGCTCAGAGGCCCTCAAATGGACCCTGTTGCTCGGTTTCAATGAACCACATGAAACTTCCCCAAATGCCGCACGTGCTAAATGGAGATGTGAGAAAAAAAAAAAATTCCAGGTGGAATAAACAGTCTGAAGAGAGATGTAGAGATGAAGGCATTGGGAAAAGTCAAGAGATACAATTTAACTGGACTCCAAAGCAGAAATACATGATAAGACATGAAAAATAAGGATTGCTCACAGCTATGATTCTTGAAAAAAGTACTACCTCTTTGAGATGTATTAGAATATAGGTGCTTTTAATTTTTCTCAAGGAGTTTAATTTTATGCACCTACCAGGCTAAATATTTTTGGTTAAGATACACTTGTGTGATGCTGCTATTAATAATTATGGTACACATGACCTTTTCCTCATCTTTCCAGTTTTTATACCGTCAAATTTTTTGATGTTGAGAGGCATATTGGTTAAGAGGTACTCTTCACAGCATGTAACTCATAACAGACACCTTGCAAAAATGTGTGAGTTTGTATATTTTTCAAAGATAATGAGGAGAAAGATTTAAAATCTGTTCAAACATTTTCTGGCAAAATGTCCATGAATCGTGCCAAAAGGAATTGCATATTGCATGCCCTCATCTGTTTTTGAAATATTTGTAGATACAGGCAACATCTGTTCCACTGGACAGGGATATACTACTAGTGCTAATAACTTTGGAAAGCCCTGATTTTAAAAGTTTGGACTTGAAAATTAAATATTTTTTAAACAGGTACATGCTGAAGTTCTCAAAGTGAACTTAAAAAAAGTTTTTTTAATCACAGAAATTATAAAGAAAATATTTTACAGGGTAAACCGAAGTCTAAAACTTAAGGAACTTTCTGAATGGTTTCATCACGTGTTAAATACACCTACTGGCAAAATATAATATTGCAACGAAGCTCTATTAAGCATAGATGGTGAGGGCCGAGGGAGAGAACTGAGGGAACTATCTACAAATATGTAAAAGAGATTCCAGTTTTGGGCAAAAGCAAAAGCTATGTAGTCTTGAGAGAACATGAAAAAAAAAACCAAAATCCAAGTGTAAAGAAAATGATGAAAAAGTATCACTGGACTGGAAAAAAAAAAGAAAAGTGGGGGTGAGGGCAGGGAGTGATTTGGTGGAGATTTCTGCTCTCACCAGCACAGGTAAAGACTGGAACTGGTTTAGGATTAGTAAATACTGGAACTGCTGGTACACCAGCAGTGACCAGATTGTCAACTGGAGTAATATTATTCCAGAAAAGTATAGGTATGAATTAAATAATTGAAAACAAGATTCACTTTATAAAAAATCTATTTTGCAGTAGATTACATGAAATGGTAGACATTTCTCTTTTATGGCTACAGAAGGAACATCTTTGACAATGTACGGATTGTCATTATACAGTAGTTTTCAAATTTCAGGAAGCCTTAACATTAGTGGATCGTGAAATCCATTTGCATGGATCATAACATTTTTTAAATGAAAAATAATGGAAAATAGGACATTGCATCACAGAGAGTAAGGGTAAGAATTGTTAAAATTTTGTTTCAAATGTGTATGTGTGAGAAAGATAGGAAATGTACTTCTTATTGTAGATCACAGTCTTAAAAAAACACTTGAAACCCACTGCAAAAGGAACACCTCCATGGAACCTCTTTGGAGGCTGACCTAGTTACACTTTGGTCTTAAGAGCAGATCTTAATCAGAGAAGATCCTGGGCCAGATTAAGTCTTGGGTATTACAGACTCCTCTGAGGGCCAGAAGTACAGAGAGGCCACATCAACCAGGAAGGATTCTAGGGAAGGTGACAGGGAGTTGGGTGGGGATTGCAACAATTACCCTACTCCTTCCCTTACAACTGGGGGAGCCCAGACTGGGCTTTGGAGAAAGAGGGGTACTTCTGCACTACACTATGAAACATTCATCCCATTTCTTTAGAGTATGTAAGGAAATGATAGCAAGGGAATACATGGCTGGTTTTATAATCCACAAGAAAAGTGTACCTTATTAACTATTATAGTTGTGGAATCAGTATTCAAGGGTCCATGGGTATTGGTCAACAAATACTAAATATCTCATGTGATTTAGGAATTCAAATGCCTAAAGCAGGACATAAAACCCTGCATATGTAGTGAGTTGAAAAGTTGTTGTTGTGTAATTGAATGACGAATATAGTAATACTTTTGTTATCTAGCCTGATCAAAAAATGAGGAGTTGAAAGACTGGTAAGGAGGTTGATCTGGGGAGGTGAACTAGGTGGCCAGGTGGTTAGGAAATAGGTTAGGAGGGACACACTTTTCACTGCACATACTTTTGCAACTCTTGAATTTTAAATCATGTGCATTTTATCAGTTTAAAAAAATCATTTTATGCATTTAGGAAAATAAAATAAATATCAAACATTAGTGAAAGTTTCAGATAAAACTAACTTTATATGGGACACCTTGTAGGTTATTTAGCCAGCATTCTCCTGGATCCTTTTTGTTAAAAATCCCTGATTGTCTTCTGGTGGTAACATATCCAAGCCCCAGAAGATGAATCAAGGTTAGGCTACATCAAGCCAGTGATGGCAGGAAAAATCAAACCAGAGAAGGGTGCTGCTCCAAACATAGAAGCATCGATAGCCAGCCCAAGAGAGGAAGGCAAGGCCATTATGAAGATGTAAAGATGCCTGTCAGGGTGATGCCTTCCGCCCACCCCTCTTGTGCTAGGCCATAAGAGAAAAGGTATTTATCCACAGCTAAAGCAATAAATCTGGACGTGCGGATGTGCGCACGTGCACGCGCGCGCGCACACACACACACGCACACACACCCCTCTACTTCTAAATGCAGGCAATGGTAATCAACATTAATTTCACAGACAGGTCTTCCCAAATACACAGATGTGAATACTATAAAAAAAATCACAAAACATTTGAAGGAAAATCATTATAAAAGGAAGCCACAAATAGTTTAAAGGAACAAAAATATTTTCAGGGGGCTATCTCATCCATGAAAAAAAAAAATTAGAGAGCTAGCCTGTTACAGCAGTCGCTTTGCCTGCAACACAGCACAAAGAGACAGACAGACTTGGGCAGGTGGCGGGGAGAGAAACATGGAAGAGAGACCCAGAAGGTCCAACATTCAACCAATGAGAGTTTTTGAAAGGACTGATAGAAGGAAATAGTCAAAAAATAAAATGGAGTAGGGGATTCTCAAAGCTGAAGAAAAGTATAGGTGTTTTTCTGTTTAGAACAGACCATCCAGTGCTAAGCAGGATAAATCAAAAGGACAACCACCCGGAAACACTTGGAAAACTGCAAAAGAGAAAAGATAATTTGAAAATCCTTGAAACTTAAAGAGACAGAAGTAAAAAATTTAATTACAAGGGAATGAGATTAATATAAAAGATTTCTCTTTGGTAAAAATAGATATTAAAAGACAATGGAACAATTCTGAAAAGTAAAGCCATAGGCCAAGTTTACATTTAAGTATAGCTGCAAAACTTCTATAAAAAGTTAATAGGTTAAATACAGCAGTGTATAAAAAGTTGCTTGATAATGTATAGCTGATTCACTTTGTTATAAAGCAGAAACTAACACACCATTGTAAAGCAATTATACTACAATAAAGATGTTAAAAAAAAGAGTTGCTTGATAATAGTAGTGCAAGGAAGATTCAACACTATAAAATGTTTTAATGGAATTTATTTTTTAAACGATTAAAGAGAAAAAACAAAATCATTTCAATAAATGCAAAAAACTCATTTATTAAAAGTGACACCTATTTATGATTTTTTTTTGTTTTTTTATGGGTAAATTCTATAATAATTTTATTTCATTGCATTTTTTTATTTCTGAGATGTACATTTTAAAGTAATAACCAGAATTATGACATAACGTTATACCAGAACATATAAGATTTTTAGAAATTTCATGTAATGTCTGAAACATTTATATTAACATATTTCCGTACAAGTAACCCAAAGAAAGTTTAGTTGTTTTTGTTTGTTTGTTTGATTTTATTTTTTTATACTGCAGGTTCTTATTAGTCATCAATTTTATACACATCAGTGTATACATGTCAGTCCCAATGGCCCAATTCAGCACACCACCATCCCCACCCCACCACGGTTTTCCCTCCTTAGTGTCCATACGTTTGTTCTCTACATCTGTGTCTCAACTTCTGCCCTGCAAACCGGTTAATCTGTACCATTTTTCTAGGTTCCACATACATGCGTTAATATACGATATTTGTTTTGCTCTTTCGGACTTACTTCACTCTGTATGACAGTCTCTGGATCCAACCACGTCTCAACAAATGACTCAATTTCATTCTTTTTTATGGCTGAGTAATATTCCATTCCATATATGTACCACATCTTCTTTATCCATTCGTCTGTCGATGGGCATTTAGGTTGCTTCCATGACCTGGCTATTGTAAATAGTGCTGCAATGAACATTGGGGTGCATGTGTCTTTTCGAATTATGGTTTTCTCTGGGTATATGCCCAGTAGTGGGATTGCTGGATCATATGGTAATTCGATTTTTAGTTTTTTACGGAACCTCCATACTGTTCTCCATAGTGACTGTATCAATTTACATTC
The DNA here is from genome assembly GCF_005190385.1 of Monodon monoceros. Lineage (NCBI taxonomy): Eukaryota > Metazoa > Chordata > Mammalia > Artiodactyla > Monodontidae > Monodon > Monodon monoceros. The sequence goes on along the minus strand of NW_021703772.1, from coordinate 52,391,878 downwards.
CCACCAACAGTGCAAGAGGGTTCCCTTTTCTCCACACCCTCTCCAGAATTTGCTGTTTGTAGATTTTATGATGATGCCCATTCTAACTGGTGTGAGGTGATACCTCATTGTAGTTTTGATTTGCATTTCCCTAATAATTAGTGATGTTGAGCAGTTTTTCATGTGCTTCTTGGCCATCTATATGTCTTCTTTGGAGAAATGTCTATTTAGGTCTTCTGCCCATTTTTGGATTGGGTTGTTTGTTTTTTTAATATTGAGCTGCATGAGCTGTTTATATATTTTGGAGATTAATCCTTTGTCCGTTGATTCGTTTGCGAATATTTTCTCCCATTCTGAGGGTTGTCTTTTTGTCTTGTTTATGGTTTCCTTTGCTGTGCAAAAGCTTTCAAGTTTCATTAGGTCCCCTTTGTTTATTTTTGTTTTTATTTCATTTACTCTAGGAGGTAGATCAAAAAAGATCTTGCTGTGATTTATGTCAAAGAGTGTTCTTCCTATGTTTTCCTCTAAGAGTTTTATAGTGTCCAGTCTTACATTTAGGTCTTTAATCCATTTTGAGTTTATTTTGGTGTATGGTGTTAGGGAGTGTTCTAATTTCATTCTTTTACATGTAGCTGTCCAGTTTTCCCGGCACCATTTATTGGAGAGACTGTCTTTTGTCCATCGTATATCCTTGCCTCCTTTGTCATAGATTAATTGACCATAGGTGCGTGGGTTTACCTCTGGGCTTCTATCTTGTTCCATTGATCTATGTTTCTGTTTTTGTGCCAGTAATTGTCTTGATTACTGGAGCTTTGTAGTATACTCTGAACTCAGGGAGTCTGATTCCTCCAGCTCCGTTTTTTTCCCTCAAGACTGCTTTGGCTATTTGGGGTCTTTTGTGTATCGATACAAAATTTAAGATGATTTGTCCTAGTTCTGTAAAAAATGCCAGTGGTAGTGTGATAGGGATTGCATTGAATCTGTAGATTACTTTGGGTAGTGTAGTCAATTTCACAATATTGATTCTTCCAATCCAAGAACATGGTATATCTCTCCATCTGTCGGTATCATCTTTAATTTCTTTCATCAGTGTCTTATAGTTTTCTGCATACAGGTCGTTTGTCTCCCTAGGTAGGTTTATTCCTAGGTATTTTATTCTTTTTGTTGCAATGGTAAATGCGAGTGTTTCCATAATTTCTCTTTCAGATTTTTCATCATTAGTGTATAGGAATGCAAGAGATTTCTGTGCATTAATTTTGTATCCTGCAACTTTACCAAATTCATTGATTAGCTCTAGTAGTTTTCTGGTGGCATTTTTAAGATTCTCTATGTATAGTATCTTGGCATCTGCAAACAGTGACAGTTTTACTTCTTCTTTTCCAATTTGTATTCCTTTTATTTCTTTTTCTTCTCTGATTGCCATGGCTAGGACTTCCAAAGCTATGTCGAATAATAGTGGTGAGAGTGGACATCCTTGTCTCATTCCTGATCTTAGAGGAAATGCTTTCAGTTTTTCACCATTGAGAATGATGTTTGTTGTGGGTTTGTCATATATGGCCTTTATTATGTTGAGGTAGGTTCCCTCTATGCCCACTTTCTGGAGAGTTTTGGTAAATGGGTGTTGAATTTTGTCAAAAGCTTTTTCTGGATCTATTGAGATGATCATATGTTTTTTATTCTTCAGTTTGTTAGTATGGTGTATCACACTGCTTGATTTGTGTATATTGAAGAATGCTTGCATCCCTGGGATAAATCCCACTTGATCATGGTGTATGATCCTTTTAATGTGTTGTTGGATTCTGTTTGCTAGTATTTTGTTGAGGATTTTTGCACCTATATTCATCAGTGATATTGGTCTGTAATTTTCTTTTTTTGGGGTGTCTTTGTCTTGTTTTGGTATCAGGGTGATGGTGGCCTCATAGAATGAGTTTGGGAGTGTTCCTTCCTCTGCAAAGTTTTGGAAGGGTTTGAGAAGAATGGGTGTTAGCTCTTCTCTGAATGTTTGATAGAATTCACCTGTGAAGCCATCTGGTCCTGGGCTTTTGTTTGTTGGAAGATTTTTTTGTTTTGTTTTGTTTTGTTTTGTTTGTTTGTTTGTTTGTTTTTGTTTTTTTTTTTTTGTGGTATGCGGGCCTCTCACTGCTGTGGCCCCTCCCGCCGTGGAGCACAGGCCCTGGACGCGCAGGCCCAGCAGCCACAGCTCATGGGCCCAGCCGCTCCACAGCATGTGGGATCCTCCCAGACCGGGGCACAAACCCGTGTCCCCTGCATCGGCAGGCGGACTCTCAACCACTGCGCCACCAGGGAAGCCCAGTTGGAAGATTTTTAATCACAGTTTCAATTTAATTACTTGTGATTGGTCTGTTCATATTTTCTGCTTCTTCTTGGTTCAGTCTTGGAAGGTTATACCTTTCTAAGAATTTGTCCATTTCTTCCAGGTTGTCCATTTTACTGGCATAGAGTTGCTTGTAGTAGTCTCTTAGGATGCTTTGCATTTCTTCAGTGTCTGTTGTAACTTCTCCTTTTTCATTTCTAATTTTGTTGATTTGAGTCCTCTGCCTCTTTTTCTTGATGAGTGTGGCTAATGGTTTATCAATTTTGTTTATCTTCTCAAAGAACCAGCTTTTAGTTTTATTGATCTCTGCTATTGTTTTCTTTGTTTCTATTTCATTTATTTCTGCTCTGATCTTTATGATTTGTTTCCTTCTGCCAACTTTGGGTTCTGTTTGTTCTTCTTTCTCTAGTTCTTTTAGGTGTAAGGTTAGATTGTTTACTTGAGATTTTTCTTGTTTCTTGAGGTAGGCTTGTATAGCTATAAACGTCTGTCTTAGAACTGCTTTCGCTGCATCCCATAGGTTTTGGATTGTCGTGTTTTCATTGTCATTTGTCTCTAGATATTTTTTGATTTCCTGTTTGATTTCTTCAGTGATCTCTTGGTTACTTAGTAACGTATTGTTTAGCCCCATGTGTTTGTGTTTTTTACGTTTTTTTCCCTGTAATTGATTTCTAATCTCATAGCATTGTGGTCAGAAAAGATGCTTGATATGATTTCAATTTTCTTAAATTTACTGAGGCTTGATTTGTGACCCAAGATGTAATCTATCCTATCAAGTTCCATGCGCACTTGAGTAGAAAGTGTAATCTGCTGGTTTTGGATGGATGTCCTATAAATATCAATTAAATTTATCTGGTCTATTGTGTCATTTAAAGCTTCTGTTTCCTTATTTATTTTCATTTTGGATGATCTGTCCATTGGTGTAAGTGAGGTGTTAAAGTCCCCCACTATTATTGTGTTACTGTCGATTTCCTCTTTTATAGCTGTTAGCAGTTGCCTTATGTATTGAGGTGCTCCTATGTTGGGTGCATGTACATTTATAATTGTTATATCTTCTTCTTGGACTGATCCCTTGATCATTATGTAGTGTCCTTCCTTGTCTCTTGTAACATTCTTTATTTTAAAGTCTGTTTTATCTGATATGAGTATTGCTACTCCAGCTTTCTTTTGATTTCCATTTGCATGGAATATCTTTTTCCATCCCCTCACTTTCAGTCTGTATGTGTCCCTAGGTCTGAAGTTGGTCTCTTGTAGACAGCATATAGATGGGTCTTGTTTTTGTATCCCTTCAGCAAGCCTGTGTCTTTTGGTTGGAGCATTTAATCCATTCAGGTTTAAGGTAATTATCGATACGTATGTTCCTATGACCATTTTCTTAATTGTTTTGGGTTTGTTTTTGTAGATCCTTTCCCTCTCTTGTGTTTCTCACTTAGAGAAGTTCCTTTAGCATTTGTTGTAGAGCTGGTTTGGTGGTGCTGAATTCTCTTAGCTTTTGCTTGTCTGTAAAGCTTTTGATTTCTCCATCGAGTCTGAATGAGATCCTTGCCCAGTAGAGTAATCTTGGTTGTAGGTTCTTCCCTTTCATCACTTTAAGTATATCATGCCACTCCCTTCTGGCTTGTAGAGTTTCTGCTGAGAAATCAGCTGTTAGCCTTATGGGAGTTCCCTTGTATGTTATATGTCGTTTTCCCTTGCTGCTTTCAATAATTTTTCTTTGTCTTTAACTTTTGCCAATTTGATTACTATGTGTCTTGGCGTATTTCTCCTTGGGTTTATCCTGTATGGGACTCGCTGCACTTCCTGGACTTGGGTGGCTCTTTCCTTTCCCATGTTAGAGAAGTTTTCGACTATAATCTCTTCAGATATTTTCTCTGTTCCTTTCTCTCTCTCTTCTCCTTCTGGGACCCCTGTAATGCAAACGTTGTTACGTTTAATGTGGTCAAAGAGGTCTCTTAGGCTGTGTTCATTTCTTTTCATTCTTTTTTCTTTATTCTGTTCCACAGCAGTGAATTCCACTATTCTGTCTTCCAGGTCACTTATCCGTTCTTCTGCCTCAGTTATTCAGCTACTGATTCCTTCTAGTGTATTTTTCATTTCAGTTATTGTATTGTTCATCTCTGTTTTTTTGTTCTTTAATTCTTCTAGGTCTTTGTTAAACATTTCTTGCATCTTCTCAGTCTTTGCTTCCATCCTTTTTCTGAGGTCCTGGATCATCTTCACTATCATTGTTCTGAATTCTTTTTCTGGAATGTTGCATATCTCCACTTCATTTAATTGTTTTTCTGGTGTTTTATCTTGTTCCTTCATGTGGTACATAGCCCTCTGCCTTTTCATCTTGTCTATCTTTCTGTAAATGTGGTTTTTGTTCCATAGGCTGCAGGATTATATTTCTTCTTGCTTCTGCTCTCTGCCCTCTGGTGGATGAGGCTATCTAAGAGGCTTGATGGGAGGGACTGGTGGTGGGTAGAGCTGACTGTTGCTCTGGTGGGCAGAGCTCAGTAAAACTTTATTCCACTTGACTGTTGATGGGTGGGGCTGGGTTCCCTCCCTGTGGGTTGTTTGGCCTGAGGTGACCCAACACTGTAGCCAGCCTGGGCTCTTTGGTGGGGCTAATGACAGACGCTGGGAGGGCTCACGCCAAGGTGTACTTCCCAGAACTTCTGCTGTCAGTGTCCTTGTCCCCACAGTGAGCCACAGCTCACTGACACCCCCGCCTCTGCAGGAGACCCTCCAACACTAGCAGGTAGGTCTGTTTCAGTCTCCCCTGGCGTCACTGCTCCTTCCCCTGAGTCCCGATGCGCAGACTACTTTGTGTGTGCCCTCCAAGAGTGGAGTCTCTGTTTCCCCCAGTCCTGTTGAAGTCCGGCAATCAAATCTCACTAGGCTACAAAGTCTGTTTCTCTAGGAATTCCTCCTCCCATTGCCGGACCCCCAGGTTGGGAAGCCTGATGTGGGGCTCAGAACCTTCACTCCAGTGGGTGGACTTCTGTGGTATAAGTGTTCTTCAGTCTGTGAGTCACCCACCCAGCAGTTATGGGATTTGATTTTACTGTGATTGCGCCCCTCCTGCCATCTCACTGGGGCTTCTCCTTTGTCTTTGGATGTGGGGTATCTTTTTTGGTGAGTTCCAGTGTCTTCCTGTTGATGATTTCCAGCAGCTAGTTGTGATTCTGGTGTTCTTGCAAGAGGGAGTGAGAGCAAGTCCTTCTACTCTGCCATCTTGGTTCCTCTCCTATTTATGATACTTTTTATTTGGCAGGTATGTAGTACAAGAAGAAACTTTCCTCACTTGATGAGGCATATCTATCAAAATATCAGCAATGGAAAATTAGAAAATGTAAATTTAAAAAAGCTCTAGTCATAAATGAAAACGACAGAAAATTAAAGAAATTATCTAGGAATAAAGCTATTGCAAATGTGCAATATCTATAATAAAATCATTATCATAGGTCATAAAAGAAAATATAATTAGATTAATTAATCAATTATTTAATTCCAAACAGAAATAAAATATAGTAAAGATAGACATTCTCCACTAAATAAGTTGCAAAATAAATGCAATCCCAATTCAAAGCCTTACAAGATTTTTTTTTAACATCTTTATTGGAATATAATTGCTTTACAATGGTGTGTGAGTTTCTGCTTTATAACAAAGTGAATTAGTTATACATATACATATGTCCCCATATCTCTTCCCTCTTGCGTCTCCCTCCCTCCTACCCTCCCTATCCCACCCCTCTAGTTGCTCTCAAAGCAGCAAGCTGATCTCCCTGTGCTATGCAGCTGCTTCCCACTAGCTATCTATTTTACGTTTGGTAGTGTATATATGTCCATGCCACTCTCTCACTTTGTCACAGCTTACCCTTCCCCCTCCCCGTATCCTCAAGTCCATTCTCTAGTAAGTCTGTGTCTTTATTCCTGTCTTGCCCCTAGGTTCTTCATGACCACTATTTTTTTTTTTTTTTAGATTCCATATATATGTGTTAGCATACGGTGTTTGTTTTTCTCTTTTTGACTTACTTCACTCTGTATGGCAGACTCTGTGTCCATCCACCTCACTGCAAATAACTCAATTTCATTTCCTTTTATGGCTGAGTAATATGCCATTGTATATATGTGCCACATCTTCTTTATCCATCCATCTGTCGATGGAGATTTAGGTTGCTTCCATGTCCTGGCTATTGTAAATAGAGCTGCAATGGACATTGTGGTACATGACTCTTTTTAAATTACGGTTTTTTCAGGGTATATGCCCAGTAGTGGGATAGCTGGGTCATATGGTAGTTTTATTTTTAGTTTTTTAAGGAACCTCCATACTGTTCTCCATAGTGGCTGTATCAATTTACATTCCCACCAACAGTGCAAGAGGGTTCCCTTTTCTCCACACCCTCTCCAGCATTTATTGTTTGTACATTTTTTGATGATGGCCATTCTGACCGGTGTGAGATGATATCTCATTGTAGTTTTGATTTGCATTTCTCTAATGATTAATGATGTTGAGAGTTCTTTCATGTGTTTGTTGGCAATCTGTATATCTACTTTGGAGAAATGTGTATTTGGGTCTTCTGCCCATTTTTGAGAAATAGAAATAAAAACAAAAATAAACAAATGGGACCTAATGAAGCTTAAAAGCTTTTGCACAGCAAAGGAAATCATAAACAAGATGAAAAGACAACCCTCAGAATGGGAGAAAATATTTGCAAATGAAGCAGCTGACAAAGGATTAATCTCCAAAATTTACAAGCAGCTCATGCAGCTCAATATCAAAAAAACTAACAAGATTTTTAAATGAAACTTGACAGTCCAATTGTCAGAAAAGATGCAGAAGTAGCCAAAAAAATTTAACGAAAGAAGGAAAAAGATGGAGAATTTATGCTATCAGATTTCAGAGTATGCTATAAATATATAACAGTTAGAATTGTATGACACTGATACATTCATATACATACGGAAATGGAGGAGAACAGAATCCATGGTGTGGGGCATGCCAAACTATTGAGAATAGGACTGAACAAATGGAGGTGAAAAAAACCTGTTAGATTCCTAATTTGGTGCCAAGACAAAAACAACATATATTGGAGGTGGATTAAAGATATAAATGTCTAAAATAAAACTATAAGAGCATTCAAAAAATATATGTGTAATCTTGGAGAAGTTTGTAAGATACAAAGTATATACGCCATAAAAGAAACTATTGATAGATTTGACATTAATGTTTAAAACGTGTGCACGAAAAAGATAGTATTCCTACCAATATTATTAATCTTAACCATTAAGAAATTTAGAATCTTCAGAAGAAATGACTGAAAACTCAGGAAATTGAGGAACTACCAATTGTTCAAGGCCTACTCAGTAATTGACTCCATGCTGGCGTCTTGACAGACTATCTCATTTAATCTCAGGGAATCCTCATCAAACTTAAAAGGATGTATTACTATCATCATGTTGCTGAAGAGGAAACTTGCCTTTAATCACATGTCAAGCAATTGGCTGGAGTGGAATTCTAACCCAATGCTTTCAGCACCATCTTGACTCCCTGTTAATATGAAAACATAAGGAATTATACAGGAAATTGCATGAGTGCTGAATAGCCTGCAAAAATAGTGAATCAGTTAGGATTGGTAGATTAAGATAGAAATAATCAATTACAATGCACTCAAAGTTAACAGCTAGTTAGTATATTGTATGGAGGAAACAAAGGATAAGAAGGAAGCAGAGGACTTACTGAGAGGCTGTTGAAATGATTTAGTAAAACACAGAGAGCCTGGACCAGTTAGTCTTCCAAGGCATGAATCTGTAAAATGTTACCAGGTGCTAAATAACAGCACATTAGAGCCAGATTCAGCTGTGAGAAAAATCATTTTAGTCTACTTCCAAGGTTTTAACGAGGTGGCTGGTGTGCTGACAGCACTGATACTGTTTGTTAGTTAAGAGTAGTGGTGGCCAGCTGAAAATGTGATCGGGGACTACCTCTTGTGACGTCATGTCAGTTGTCACTAACCTCCTTAAACTTGTGTTCTTGATACTAGGTGTAGTGATCTTGTGTCTTGGGAAGTTTCTGGACCACTAAGCAGAGGCAGTAGAAAGCTAATCAAAAGGGTTCCCTGAGAGAAATTTTGGATCTCCAGAGTGTTTGCTGATTTGAAAAGGACAGAATCTACTTAAAAGAAGATAAGATCCTATTATTCATGTTAGCAGATGATGGGAGGATTTCTTCAGTGTGGATTTTTTCTTTTTTTCTATTGATAGGAATAATTCTGATGTATTTATATTATTTTTTTACCTTTTTTTACAAACTTATTTTTGACTGCGCTGGGTCTTTGTTGCTGTGTGCGGGCTTTCTCTAATTGTGGCGAGCGGGGGCTACTCTTCATTGCGGTACGCGGGCTTCTGATTGCAGTGGCTTCTCTTGTTGTGGAGCACGGGCTCTAGGCGCACGGCTTCAGTAGTTGTGGCACACGGGCTCAGTAGTTGTGGCTCATGGGCTGTAGAGCACAGGCTCAGTAGTTGTGGTGCATGGGCTTAGTTGCTCCACGGCATGTTGGATCTTCCCGGACCAGGGCTCGAACCCATGTCCCCTGCACTGGCAGGCAGATTCTTAACCACTGTGCCACCAGAGAAGTCCCCTATATTATTTTAAGTAGTGTCAATCCCTACTCTGTGTCAATCTACTAGGTTAACACTACCACATCCCGAAGTCCTTCAATCCATTAGGTCCTTTCAAAGTCCTGCAGTGGTTTAAGAACACTGGTGAGCTTTGCAATGAATATGGCCATTCAAATGATAGGATTTGGGACACCAAGAGTAAGGTCCTGGCCCCCAGCATGCCAACTAAAATATGAAACCTCGCCTAGTAATCTCTCCCCATATGCCCAATTTATGTGACTTGATGTCTGCCTCAATTTTTGTTTGCTTGCATTCAGTAAAAATGGCACTACCCATCTGGCCTAAGCCTGATAAGTACATGGCTCTTCCCAGCCTCTTAGGAGGCTTAGTTCTACATCTGGACCCACAGACAGCAATTGGATTGACTTTAACATGAACCAACAGCCTGCTCGTCCCCAAATGTTTCCATGTTTGCTGAGCTCCCATGGTTAGTGAGACCTAGAATGATAGTCCAACTCTTTGAAAAGGAATATGCTTCACACATGTGAGCAACTCCCCATCAATATATTAGGAGGAAATAAAAAACATTGCCTGAATTAAACAAAAAGGGGAAATTAAAATGTCGCTGTCTGGTTATTATGGTGTATAATATCACCAAATAAACAGGTTAAAATGTTTATTTTGATGGGTGGTTAAAAATCTTTTTTTTCAAGTTATATTGTTTGTTATGGCCGATAAAATTCTTAGCTGTTTCCACTTTGGACACTTGAGTTAGAATGTTAACATTTGGGGGTAAATATTATTTTGGTCCGATGAAGACTGCTGCCTTGTATAAGTTGAAACAGTTTTCCACTAGAAAAGAATTGGAAGGTAAATGTAAAGCAATGTGCCAATATATTTGTGAGATTTAAGCCACCTAAAAAAGTGAGAAAAGAATGTCTAAGATTTTCTCCTCCAATGAAAAAAACCTATAAACTAGAGATGCCTTTGTTTTACTTTTTGAAAATACAGTCTGGTGCCTTGAGTGGTTTCTTTCTCAACACATAATTGATTCTTGGAATGACATTCACTTTGAGTGTGGACAGTTGTGCCTTTGGGACAGAAGCAGTTGTTTCTACCTTTGTCATTTTGTACAACAGCTATAGTAGGAGAACTGTTTTCTCCCCCAAATTACCACTTAAGAGACCTAGAAAGCTAAACAATGTCATTTTGTATGTTTGTGAAAGAGAAAATGTCCTTCTACTCTAAACCAAGGAGAGGAAAAAAGCAATTGAACTAATGGTATCTTCATCACTGGGAATATACCACAAGTCATTAAAAATAGAGACATGTAGAATATTTAAGGATACAGTTAAAACAGTGGTGTATTGAAATTTTTGAAAAGGATTTTAAAAATAGGAAAGAGTTTTTTCAGACTAGCAAAAAAAATAATGAAATTTTTTTAAAAGACTACAGATATAAAAATTTTTTCAATGTATTTTTCTTATCTCTTTCCCTTTTGAGAAGAGACCTTGGGAACAAAATGTGCCCCACATGACTAGTGAATACTGGAACAGATAGATTATGTATTTGTTACTAAGTAACTTTTTCTCTTAGCTGTAATAATAGATCACCATTGTTCTTTATATTCGATTCATAACTCTAAGGAGCCAAATGGTGTATTTATCCAGCTGTAGATAAAACTTCAAAGTCATATAACTTGAGTGAACCAAGTGTGAACTATATAAACATCATATGGAAAAAAAATCAGAAACTAAGGATAAGTTAAGTATAATTTAAGTATAAATATATACCTAGTGTTGTACATATATTATTTCCTTCTTTTTCTTCCTCAGGGTTTGCAGGTAGATTTAGTGATTATGAAAAGAATATTACTGAGAATGACCTAAATCAACAAGTATATTACAGTGAAATGGCAATAAATGACTACAGAGCACTGATGAGAATGTGTTCCATTTTGCTTCAACTGACCTTCCATTAAACACAAAATTTGATAGTATTGTATTTGTTAAACAAGCTACAAATAGTAAAGTGCTGTTATTTTTTAGTGTTTATTAATATTTTACCAAATTTCTTGCTAAGAACATTTTATCATTGCCTTCAAGTTAGAATTCTAATCTATATACTACAATTTATTTTAAATTGTCCCCTATTACTTTTTCTACCTCTTTATCAGTAATCCAAATCCTCAAAAACTTCCAAACTTAGTCTTTTAAAAACCTGAAATTTGTTTACCAAAGTACTTGACAAAAAATAAGAAAAAAAGGCCATTATTGTGTTGGCCAATTAACCAGATTTTTTACACAATTTAAAAATATTATTTATAAGAATTTAATTAGAATGTTGGCCTTCCTATAATTAAAAAGATTATGCCCAAAATTATTGTAGCTTTCTTTCAAAATATTTTCAGGGGATTGTTATATGGTCAAATATATTTTTCAATGAGAAAAATAATGGATTAAACTTTAACCTGAAGACATGAGGCATTAAGAAGTAACAACACCATCCATAAAAGAAGGCACTGTAAATTTCCTAAAAACATTTTTCCTATGGCATTTCTAATTCAACCTGAAAAAAATCGATTTGCACACAATTTTTATAAGTTCAGCTATTCAATGATGTATCATAAATATGTATTTTTCTCATATCTCTCTCACAAAATGATTATGAGCCATTATATTCCCTCTCTGCATAAGAGAATATGGAAATTCAATGAGGTCATGTCTCTGCCTCATCATTTGGATACAAAACATCTTCATTGTCCATGTTTCCCAGTTTATTGATATTTTCACTTCAAAGAAACTCATATTCACAGTTTTATACCTGAAATAATCATTATCTAGGAGAAAGTTTTAAGTTAAAATGAAAATGACCTTTAATATTGGTATTATACTTCCGATGATCACCATCATTAAGTGCATATCATCGGGACATATGTGTAGTTTACAAGCTGGCAAATATTTTTGTTGAAAGAAAAATATGTTAAACCTATAAAGAAGATATTATATGTTTTACTCAAAGTTTTTTCTCTATCTCTAGATTATTTTTAATAATAAAGCTTCAAGTATAGCACTGAACCCTACCTAATGTGTAACAATGTAAACATCTCTTGATATATGAATCAATTAGGAAAGGTAATGTTTGTGTAGGAGGGTGCCTGGTAAGCTAAACTTTTCCTTTTTAAGCAAAAAAGGGGAAAAAAGGCAAGTTTGAGTCAATTTTGAGGAGACACGTGAAGGAAAATGTTTGCAGAGGCTAAGTGGGTATGCATATGCGAATGGACTTGTTGAATGTAAGGTAACTGGAACATATAAGGAAAAATTAATGCATAGCCCACTTAAAAGCATTCAAGCACAAAAATTTCAAAATCCTGTGGTAGTCATTAACCCTTGTTTAGCTGAGATTTAGAAAACACACGTCACCTTGGAGCATTTAGTTCTTGTTTTCAGAGTCACTGGACCAGCACCTCCTGTTTTACAAACGCCAGTTTTACACTTGTTACTCCTGGGGAAGAGTATAAAACAATTATTTTTTGATTTGACGAAGGCTGCTGCTTCTAATAACCTCTTGAAATGCAGGACATCACAGGGAGAAGGGAGAAAATTTCCTAGCGACAGAGAAGGCTACCAGAAAGAAAAGGATTTCGACATAATTTATTCTCTGTGCTCAGGACTTGAGATGGTCTGACTGGGGGTCATTGGTAGAAAGCAACACCAATTACTGCAAAGAGGATCTTGCCATGCTATAAGGGAGAATCTTAAGACCAGGACCACAAAGTTCATGAATGTGTATGGCTGAGACTAGAAGCCCCTTCAAACCTTTTTGCCTCATCATTTAGGTACAAAATAAGTGTTCAGCACATGAATGTGACTGACAACGCTATATCCTGGGTGCCAAATCAGATATCATGACTGAATGAAAAAGGGTAATCCTTGCTTGATGCAAAGGAACAAATTACAATAGCAGCACGGAGTGGTGAAAACAGAGGCAAGGGCATCCCTGAATCGGATCTACAAGTAACTGATTAGAATGTCCCACTGCTGCTCACCACCTCGTGCTTGAAATCAACTCCAACAGCTGTGGACCTTAGTAAGTAAGCCCCTGGAATCTTGGACAACTGGCCCAATGATGTCCTAAAAGGGAGATTCTGGTCTTCTGCCTTCTATGGCTAGTGAAGATAGAGTAGGGATCAAGTAATTAACTAAAGAAATAGAAAAGATATCATATTTGTAGTCCTGGCTGGAGAAGTGGGTCTTTCTGGTTGCATCTGGTTTATTAAGAAATCAAAGATTGATGAGTACATTTTTCAGGTAGAGAATTCAAATTCAAATTCTGATTTAGAGCTTATAGTGATATGGTTCCTTTTTTAAATAAAAATTTTAAAAACTACACATATTCAAAAAAGTATAGACATTTACCTTTAGAATATTTTAGCTATCTTTAATAAACAAAATCTAGTAATGAAGATATGATTTCACATTTGTATTGCATACCACTTTACATATGCTTTTTCATTTCAGCTTCACTGCACCACTGTGATTTAAGCCAAACTACAGTTTTGTTATTCACGACTCAGAGGATAGGTAATGTTTGAAAAGTTAGACCAAGCACCCAGGTCTTTTGGACCAAATGACGGTGCATACAATAGCAGAGAACCTCAAATAAATAGCCAAGTACACCTTAAAGGACCGTAGGATCAAAAGTATAAAGGGAGTTGATGTTTCTCTCCTTGCCCACCCAGTGTCCATTTCAGCTACCTACATCTTTGTATTTTGGGAGCAGAAAAGAGAAAGAGGAAGACGGCAATGCTACTTGCCAAAAGAGGAACCAGAAAGGAGATCCCCCTGACCCTCCTTCCCCACCTTTTATCCCCAAATGGGATAAAAGGGCCCTTGCGTAAGAGTCACATGGGGTCTTGTTACCAACAAAGAGCCCCAGGCTCACCTCCAGAACCTATGGCTGGGATCCCTCAGGTGACCTATGGGGATCTTCATTTTTAATGGCCTGAAGTGCTCAGTCTGCACACTAATGTATGTAAGGACCACTGCCTACTCCCTGCAAGAAGTGCCTTACATATTAGTTTAAAGTCCTAGTGTTAAAGCTGTTTGATTAACAGTATTTTCAATATCACATAATTTGTTTATAAAGTCTTAATGAGTGGGTCTGTGTTTAAGTCATTATGAATTCCAGAAAATTGCTCTTTGCATTTTTCCATCTCCTACCCGAAATGGATCAGCTTATGAATTGGCTTTTGAAATAAAAAACGTGTTGTTTTTAAATATTTCCCTTCTGTTTTCAACTAGTAAAATATCTTATGTCCTGAGGAAAATATATAAAACATTAAAAGAAAGGTCAATATTGAAATTGGAATCTTGTAATAAAATGATATAGAAAATTTGAATATGGTTTGTTTAGTCTCATGCTGCCAGAACTTCAGTTACTCCCTTCATTAAGTCTGACAGTTACCACAGGACTATTTCGATCTTACTCAATTCTGACAAAAGGCACTTGGCTTAAACAAGATGAGAAGATTTGAGTTTAGGTAAATTTCTGCTTTAGAAGAGACAATGCTTTGGGGAAAAAAGAAAAATTCTTTAGAAGCTATCTATAAATGAAAACTCATAAATGAATTAATATAAAAGTCAATATTTTTCTGTATAAAAGACCAATTTACTATCATTTATTTACTAATACGTTCTTTTTCCAACTGAATTCTAATGATTCTTCTATTATGTCCTAAGTTCCCATAGATGCTTGGCATTAGGTCTTTACTATTTTGTTTCATTTATTAGAATTGTCATAAGATATGCCAGGACAAGATTCCCCTCTTTGTTCTACTTTTTCAGAATTGTATTGGACCGTGAACCCCTCATATAGATTTCAGATTCAGTTTGTCTGGTTATGTAAAATGCTATTAAAAATTTTATTTTAATTGCACTACAATTATGGACTAATAAAGCAGAAGTTTGACATATTTCTAGTTTTGAAACTTTTCATCCATAACCATGGCAAATTTTCACATTATTATATTTTTCAATAACATTTTATGTTTCTTTCATATAGTTATCACACATCTTTTGTGAAGTTTATTTCTGCATATTTGTATTTTTTGAGTAGTATCCGTTTCCTATAAGATTTCATTTTTGGTTTTTGCTGATACACAGATTTATTTTTGTGTGCTGATTTTTTTTGTAAATGGGAATCATTTTAGACTCTCTTTTTAGTTCCAACATTTGTCTGCATATTTTCTTGGACTTGATGTATATTCTGTCACCTACAAATGAAAATCACTTTGCCTCCTTCTTCCCTCTCATTATTCTACTTTTTAACATTTTTCTGGTTTTAATGCATCAGCCAGATTCTTCAGTAAAATAGTGAAAAACAGGCTGATAGCATACATTCTTGTCCTAACTTCAATCAAAATGTTTCTAAATGTTTGCCACTAAACGTTTGTAGGGGATGTTGGTAGTTGTCCTTTATCAAGTTAAGATAGTTCTCTTCTATCCCTAGCTTGCAAAGAGTTCATATGTAATAAATTTTATCAATTTCTTCTTTGGAAACTATTGAGATGTTCTCTTTAACCCTTTAGTCTGCTAATATGGTATATTGCTCTAATGTTTTTTTCTGATGCTAATCTGTCTTTATACTTCTAATATAAACCCCCTTTGTCATCATGCCTTATTTTTTAATACTGGTGGATTTGATATGGTAATGATTTATTTAGGATTTTTACATCAATGTCCATATTGCATAGCCTTTCTTTTTAGTCTTCCTACCCTTCTGTGTCTTCCTTAGAGCATATTTGCCCCACACCTGCTATTGATCCTTCTAAATCAGACCATGTTACTAAAACTAAAAACCAAAGTCCTTAACAGAGCTCACAACACACTATGTAAGCCACTCCCGCAACCTCCCAGACTGCATCTCCTGTCCCATTACCATTGCTCACCCCTGTGCTTGCTGTTTCTTGAACCAACCACATATACCCTTGCCTCAGAGCATTTGTCCTCACTATTCTCTCTGCCTGGAGTGCTTTCCCTTAAATGTCTGCATGGCCACTCTCTAATTTTTTTAGGGCTGCTCAAATGTCACCTCTTAAGTGAAGCCGTCCCTAATGAAGCTACATAAAATGACACCCCCTTCTCTATTACTATCCTACTCAACTTAATTTTTCTTCATAGCATTTGTCATTACATGACGTATTTTGTGTTTATCGTCACACATTTATTTGTGGTTGGTTTTCAGACAACTAAAATATGAGTTTCATGAGAGCAAGGACTGTATTTATTTTGTTTTTCATTGTTTTTATCCCCATCAGTGAACACGTCTGGACCATGGTAGCTGCTCAAGAAAGTTGGAGGTAGTGTTGCGTGGGGTACCTGCCTGTGGTACCTGCATGAAGTAATAGTGTTCATTCATTCATCCAGCACATAATTGCTCACTTACAGTGTGCCTAGTCTTGTGCCAGACATTGGAGTGTCCATGCCCAGCGTTCTGGTTTCTGAGAGTGACTTGTCCACTCTCACCAAGAGAAGGCCAGCCACTCAGTCACTTGCCCATGTCAAGGCACACAGTGTTTCTGAGTATCACTTTCAGGCAAGGCAGTCATTTCCTAACCCTGGCTTTCTCCTAGTATTTCAACTCTAGCTCTCTGATTCCAAGGAGACTTCAAACAGGACTCCTTTTCCACTCAGCCACAAGACCAGTAATTCTTCCTCATCCTCCCCTCTCGCCCCGTCCTTCCACCTCAGCCTATGCTTTGTTTTGTTTTTATATCGCCTAACATTTCACTTCAGTTCCTGCTCGCTCTGACTTGAGGTTCTTTATTTTTGGCACATGGGGATTTCTGTTAGTGATAGGCTCTTTATTCAAAACATTTGTTAGCTTTTAACCAGCATGTCCACGTATTGGTGACAAGAGACACAGCCTTTTGCATTGGCTAAAATTTTGTTATGGGAACTGAAATTTTCTTAAATGTCTGAGAAACTGTGCTTACAACTCTGGATATTACGAGTAGTGAGTAATTGTGTACATTCATTTTTGTGGCAATGTGCCCTTAGTACTCTGGTGAAAAATGAAAATCCTAGTTCTTTCTATATTGATTTTTCACCTCATTGTTCTTAAAAATATGCTTTTAAATGCCCCATTCTAAATCTTCCATAACTATTCCGTGACTGTTTCTTTGAATGGTTGGTCTTTCATAGCCCTA
This sequence comes from Monodon monoceros, assembly GCF_005190385.1. Taxonomy (NCBI): domain Eukaryota; kingdom Metazoa; phylum Chordata; class Mammalia; order Artiodactyla; family Monodontidae; genus Monodon; species Monodon monoceros. Next base: position 52,374,749 of record NW_021703772.1, on the reverse strand, counting down.
TGAGTATAAATTATTATTCCAAAGATCCTATGTCATATTCAGTGCATCACACTGGAGTCTTAGGCCTGAGTTATCTTCCTGTATCTCAAGGTGCCAGTAAAATATGCTCAAAAAAGGTCTCACCAAAGATACCTTAGTATAGAATCTTTTAATATGAGCAAAGCTAAAAATACTCAGAGAAGGTTAAAATGCACAGGACAGCCCCAGATCAGAGAAAGAATGTATTTATAACTGAGTGATTTTTTTTTACAAAACAATAAAATTTGAATAGAGGGATTGTCTCCCTGTCTCTGCCAGGCCAATTCTGTACTGCCACTGTAAGAAATCCTATCCCAAAGAGCCTACATCTCCCCATTTCATTAAACAGTTGGCTGAATGTATTCAACATTTATTAGATTAATTTAACCATCTTTCCTTGAAAGGGAATTCTCTCCCAAAGTTTTTTCTTCTTCTTCTTTGTCTTTTATTTTTTTTAGTTTCAGCAGATTTTTTTAATGGCCTTATACCAAGAATAATAATTATGAGGGGAAATGTCCAGGCATTTTTTTCCAAATAGCACACTAATTACTTTGAACACAATGCTAAAACTAACATGTTTAGACTTAATCGCTCACATGGCTTATGTCTACATAATACCAAAGTAATAAGTTAAACATGTTCTTCCCTAAAACTGATTCATGTTAATTAAAAAACCAGTTGAGGGGCTTCCCTGGTGGCGCAGTGGTTGAGAGTCCGCCTGCCAATGCAGGGGACACGGGTTCGTGCCCCGGTCCGGGAAGATCCCACATGCCGCGGAGCGGCTGGGCCTGTGAGCCATGGCCGCTGGGCCTGCGCGTCCGGAGCCTGTGCTCCGCAACGGGAGGGGCCACAGCAGTGAGAGGCCCGCGTACCGCAAAATAAATAAATAAATAACCAGTTGAAATTATCTTTGTCATTTGGTACAGGCAAAAGAACTGCTTAATTGGCTCAGTTTAATACAAGATCTAAAGATGGTCTACATTATTCTTTACAATTTGTACGGAAGACACGTTAGAGTATTCTCTTAGCTTCAAAAGTGAAATCATGATTTGAGGTACTAATCATTACTCTTAATGTATAACAGTAATTCAGAGCAAAAAGAATGCATTTGGGCATTCTCTGCTCAAGCTTAGTAAGAAGTAGGATCAAGTACTAGTTCAAAGCTCAAACTCCAAAGCCAGGCTCTCTAGGTTCAGTCCACTTACTAGCTGTGTGACCTTGAGAGAGTTACTTCATCTGTAAAAAATTTCTTCTTGATTATAGTGGTATAAGGTTGTTATAGGGTGAAGTAATTATAGTTACATATAAAATGCTTAAAACAGGGCTTGGCATATACAAGTACATTATAACTGTGAGCTCACTTGCTCTTTTTCTCTTATCCACAAATTATTGTCATAAAAAATTATGTTTCTCACAACAGTGCTACATACATACATAAACATAGTCATGAGATCACGTTTATTTTATCTTTATTCACAGTTCCTTAGGAAGACACATCTTTAGATTTAAGCTGTATTAATCTGATAAAAGACCAGATTGGACCCAGGCTTGTCTAATATTGTGCTTTCTAGATTAGAGTATCAATAATCCAACCTTATAGTGGTTACCAATTTGAGTACATCTTATTTTTGAGGCGGTAGGCAGCAGATTAACAGAACTATCCAGAATTCACATATTCCAGTTATCCTCCAACCTCTCCTTCTCCCAAAAAGATAAACCAAAAAATGTCTTGACTAAATAGGAAAAAAATAATAGATCTTGAACAGAAAGAGTTCCTATTCATTTTCAAAGCCTCATTATCAACTTCTCTTTCTTTTCCCTCCAAATACACAGTATGGGGTCTACATTTCTAAAAACTGGAAATGGTATTATTGCTAGTAGGTGGAGTTAATAACATTAAATGCTAGCAACGTTTGAGAAGTCAAGACTTCTTTATTAGTGTAAAATTCATTATACCTATAATTTTTTCATTTTTATAACATGAATAAAAAATACTTTAGATAGTAATGAAATGACTTAGTTTAATGCCCATAAATTTAAATACATCAGTCTTGGATACCAAGTAGTGTAAACAGGTTAAAAATTCTCCAACATATGGCAAGGATGTGGAGAACAGGCAAGCCTAGTACACTGTTGGTGAGAATGTAAATTGGTGCAGCCACTATGGAAACCAGTATGGAGTTTCATCAAAAAACTAAAAATAGAACAACTGTATGATCTGGGAATTCCACCCCTGGGTCTATATCCAAAGAAAATGAAAACACTAATTCAGAAAGGTACATGTACCCCAATGTTCATAGCAGCATTATTTACAGTAGCCAAGATATGGAAACAACCTAAGTGCCCATCAACAGATGAATGGATAAAGAAGAAGTGATAAATAAATAAATAAATATATACACGCGCGCGCGCGCACACACACACACACACACACACACACGGAATATTACTCAGCCATAGAAAAGAATGAAATTTTGCAACCACATGGATGGACCTGGAGGGTATTATGCTTAGTGAAATAAGTTAGACAGATAAAGACAAATACTGTATGTTACCACTAATATGTGGAATCTAAAAACTGAACAAACAAATGAATATAACAAAAAGTAAACAAATTTACAGATATAGCGAACAAACTAGTGGTTACCAGTGGGGATAGGGTAGGGAGGAGAGGTTAGATAAGGGTAGGAGATTAAGAGATACAAAATACTATGCATAGAATAGATAAACCACAAGGATACATTGTATAGCACAGGGAAAATAGAGCCACTATTTTGTAATAACTTTAAATGGAATATAATCCATAAAAATACTGAGTTACTATGCTGTACACCTGAAACTAATATAATATGTAAATCAACTATACTTCAATAAAATTTTTAAAATTTATCCAACATAAAATATGCTGAATACTTCATTTCTACCATTTTCCAAGACAGCATAAAAATAGTTTTCTAACTCAAGATAGATAGTTATAGAAATAAAATATATTCAGAATATATTCTTAACCCATTTAAGCTTTGTTACTTCTGATCAAGTATATATCAAGTATATATATTACATAGAGCAGATAGGTAGATTCAATTTATACTTCTGCATAAATCCTCAAAATAGATTCTCTGGAATTTATCATTGAAAATTTTTATACATATGAAAATATTTTTACGCAATCCAAACTCTGATGGAAATATTCTTCCTATATATTTAGAAAAGTTTATTTCCCCCTTTCTTCATGCAGGATATCTTTCATTTGTCCCTGTAAATACCCTTTCCACTCTTCTCCACCCTGCTCTCTGCTCTGGGAGAACATTTGTGGACTATAATGGCTCTCTTGCCCACTGGCTTCCTGTTGAGTTTAGTTAATGAAGAGCACTGGCATGAGATCAAAAGGAAAAAAGAGAGTGAAGTCATGGTATTTATGCCACAGGCTGACTGATCCCTCAACCAAAAGCCACAGCTGCTGTCAGGCACACCTCACCACTAGCCTCTGTGTCTCTGGTTTTCAAGTACTGTTCTCTTCCCCATGTCTCTTCTTGCCTGGGTGATAATCTGGGCTCCCCATGCTGTCCCCTCCCTTTGTCCCTTCTTGCCTGGGGTGGTAACAGCTGTTACTAGCCCTGATTCCTACAGTATCCCTTGTAGTTTTCCTACACTCTGCCCACAGTAAACACTCCCTTTGTTAAACTGTTGTCAAATTATAATATGAGTATGCCATCATCACACTCAAGACACTCAGCTAAATTTTCCTGCCAGCACCATGACTGATACCCTTACCTAAAAGTCCTGTGAGACCACCCAAGATAGAAGCTTTATTTTGTTCTAGAAAACAGAGCTTACCCTAAGCAGCATATTTGAGTTTTGGTCATTTTTAGTGCCTCTTAATGGTTCATGTTGCCACCTTTCTTTCCCTTAGTTGTCCCAAGGTATTCAATGCTGGGCCCCTCTATTGCCCTACACCCTTTACTGAATCAGCCATCCAGTAGTGCTTCACATCTAGAGCTTGTCTTCTGTTTCCACAGCATCTACATTTGCCTATCTTAGTTCCATTTCCTTAAGTACCTGCTTACAGGTAAAAGCTACTGAACTGTGATGACATGATAATTGGTTGGTTAGCATATTTTCAGGTTGATGGATCTTTTCTCAAAGCAATGTCTTAATTCAAAGAATTGTAGTAGATTTCTGGAGAAAATATTTTGGGATGAGCAGGCTTTGCACTGCTTCAAAATCATTCCCTAGAGGTGACCATTTACTTTGCCTAAAAATGGAGTCAGATATGTTATAGTCATTAGATATCAGTTTTTAACAAAAATTTGAGAATTATAAAAGTGAATGCAACAATAGTATTAAACGTGTTCTAATAGGAAATTGAAAGGATTTTTGCCTTTGAAAATAAATTAAGACATGCATTGTCTAACAACAGCATTCCACGAGTAACTGTTGAAAATCCATTATCTATAATATATGAGGAACAAACTTCATATTCATTATTTTCATAATATTAAAAGATTGAAAAAGGATTCAATTTAAAGATATATAAAACTTACACCTTATTTTTATATAACTGGATTCTGTTGGTGGTTGTTTGGTGGAGATAATTTTTCTTTAGTAGGCAGTCAATTTTTAAAAATCCAAAGTGGATTCTCTTGGTACCATTAAGAGGCACTAAAAATGAACAAAACTCAAATATGCTGCTTAGGGTAAGCTCTGTTTTCTAGAACAAAATAAAGCTTCTATTTTGGGTGGTCTCATAGGACTTTTAGGTAAGGGTATCAGTCATGGTGCTGGCAGGAAAATTTAGCTGAGTGTCTGTTGGTAGTTGTTTGGTGGAGATAATTTTTCTTTAGTAGGCAGTCAATTTTTAAAAATCCAAAGTTATTTTCTCATGTTTAAAGACATTCCAAAAATATACTCTGGTAGCATCATTTGTCTTCTCACAAGTAGTAGAATATCACAAGCTATTTAAGTCACACTGAAGGTAAAGTTTCCATCTCTTTACATAAAATTGCCTTCAGTTTTTCATGATCACAATTATAAAATGATAGATCTCTCATATTAGCTTAATAGATGAGCTGCATCTAAGTGTACAGTTTTAAGTCATTGCAATTCAATTCCTAGCTCTATTTATCAGGATCGATGTTTATGTGATAGTGAATAATGAGAGTCCCAACTGAGTGATGAGAAGTGGCTTTGATAAAATGTCACAAATCAAAACTCAGCATTGGTTGGTTAAAAAAAAACCAAAAAAAACTACATCCTTTAATAATTAAATATGTATAGTAGTTATGTGATGCCAATATTTTGGAAATTATTGTGAAAAAGTAAAACTGATTAATAAAGCCGATTAAAATGATAGTTATTAATGGTAATAATGATATTATATTTCTGTCAGTCATTTTTCTCATCGAGCTTCAAATAATATTCCAATCCACAGAAGCAATATCTATGTCTTGATACGTGGGGATAAACCATGCTTACAATGGAAACAGAGTACAGAGGCATTTGAAAAGAAAGATGATTTGGATTTTAAACATGAAAAATTATGTACAGTTATAGGATCAGAAAGAAGAGAATATTTATGTTAATGATCACTAGTTGGAAATATTTTTGGTTGGACTGTCCTGGGACTGATTTTGAATCGTCTCTCCAAGATCAGGAGCCCAAATATGAACTCACTTGATACAATCTGCTCTAATGGATGTTCTGATTTCTATGATCCCTGAGAAAAGAGAAACTCATAAGGTAAGGCTCATAATTGCACTGACTCTGCCTGAGGACCATTTCCTGACCTGGCAGAGAAAGCTAGAGTCCAGAAAGAGCATGGAATTCCTACTGGGCTAAAATGGAAGAGATTAGAGTACAGGATAGCTAAAACAACTGGCATCTGTGTAGCAAGTTACTGAAGAGGAGGAGGTAATGTATGGAGAAGGGCTGAAGTCATACAAGAGTCCCCTATGAGTCTTTGCTGGTGACTGGTTTGAACATTGACAGTGCAAGACTACCTGGGGCTTACAACAGAGTAGCTGGTCTGGAATTTAGAACAGAACAGATATACCAGAGGTCAAACAGAGATGGGAGATGTTGGAGATCTAGCCCAGCCAGAGTGGAGAAATTTCATTAACACCTTGGGAACACCCAGAATACCCAGCTGAGACAACAGGAATAACAAGCCTTAGATGTCAGAAACATGCCTTAGAATAAGGCTTCCTTTGGACCTGCATTAGCAAAGCCTAAAACTATGCCGTGAAAAAAAAAAAAAAACCCAGGAGAAACAGTGTTTAGAAACGTTTGAGTCTTACCAATCTAAAGAGCTTGAGAACCACTTGGGATTTTTATGGATTTGTCCTAACATAGTAAAAACAAGCCTACCTAAGTTCAAATTGACCAACCAGTAATTGAACTAACTATGGAAGCAAAAATCAACACTCCTCAAAGTAAGATAATAGAATTCAGAATCTCTAAAAAAATACCATTGATGATGTCCAGTATACCATTAAAAATTATGAAGTGTGCAAAGAAAAGTGAAAATGTAGCCCATAGTCAAAAAATTTAAAAAGTAGTCAGTAGAAATGGAACCTGAGATAGCCCAGATGTTAGATTTAGCTAACAGCTATAAATATGTTCAAGGAATTAAGGAAAATGTGTTCAAGACTAAAAGAAGATATGATTTTAATGAATGAATAGATAGATAACCTAAGCAGAGAATTGGAAACTATTTTTTATAAAATAGTTATAACAGCATGAATACTGTGAAAGGTAAATGGAATTATATTGTTGTAAGATTATTACCCTTGTGATGTCATAAGTAGAAAGTGTGAAATGACAGTTGTGAGATGGAATATGGTACCATTTTGAGTATGAAAAGACTTAGATGAGCCAAGGGTGAATGTTACTAACTTTAGAGCAACCAATAAAAATAAATATGGAGATTTTAACAGCCCTCTTTCAGTAACTGAAAGAAAAAAAATACAGAAAAATCAATAAAGATATAAGAGTTTGAAAAATACTATCCACCAACTTGATTGGACATCTAAAGAATTCCACACCCCAAAACTGCAGAATACACTTTCTGAAAAGTATGATAGAAAGAGTACACATAGAACGTTAGCCATGATAGACCACGTGCAAGGCCATAAGATATGTCTCAATGAATTTCAAAAGACTGAAATCTTGGAGTGTGTTCTGTGACCACAACAAAATCAACTTAGAAATCAATAATAAGAAATCTAGAAATCCCCCAAATATTTGTAAATTGAATGACATCTAAATAACATGGAGGTCAAAGAAGAAATCACAAGGGAAATTTTAAAATTTTCTGACTAAATATTAATAAAGTACAATACAAAAAATTTTTAGGATTTCGCTGAAAAAGTGCTTGGAAGAAATGTATAGCTTTAAATGCCTGTATTAGAAGAGAAGAAAGTTTTTAAATCAATAAGTTTCTATTTAAGAAGCTATAAAACAAAGAGGAAATGTAATGCAAAGTCAGAAAGAAATAATACATATAAGAGCATATGTTAATAAAAATAGAATACCTAAAACAAAAGAGAAAACTAATCAAACCAAATGTTGTTTCTTTGAAAAGGTTAATAAGATTGATATGCCCTGCATAAAACTAATCAAGAATAAAAAGAGGGGAAAAAAGGACAAATTAACAACATCAAGAATGATATAAAGGATATCACTGCAGATCACGTATATATTAAAAAGATACTAATGAAGATTAAAAACAGTTTTATGCCAATAAATTTGAAAACTTAGATGCAATTTTAAACTTTCTTGACAAAGGGACATACCAGAATTGACACAAGAGTAAGTGGAATATCTGAATAGTCTAAATTTATTAAAGAAATTGAATCTGTAATCAAAAAACTTCCCAAAAAGAAAATACCAGGCCCAGATGGCTTAACTGTTAAGATTTATCAAACATTTAAAGAAGAAATAAAAACAATCTTACACAAAGTTTTTTAAAAATAGGAGAGCCTTATTTATAAGTAAGTATTAATTAGAACTTAATAGTTGATATAATGATTATGTGGGTCACTGCTTTCATTTTTTTTCATATTTGAAAAAATCCAAGTATAGATTTGAAAAACTGTTCTCAGATTGATAACAAAAGAATAGTGCTGCAGGGGGGTGTGGGGTGGTGGGATGAATTGGGAGGTTGGGATTGACATATATACACTAATATGTATAAAATGGATAACTAATAGGAACCTGCTGTATAAAAAAATAATAAAATGAAATTCAAAAAATAATCATAAATTAGACTTTTAAAATGTAATTTTCAATATTATCCAGAAACATAAAATGCATAGGTAGAAATTTAATGAAAAATATACAAGACCTCTACACTGAAAATTATAAATATTGCTGAGAGATATTAAAGAAAATCTATATAAATGGAGAGTTATACCATGTTTATGGAGCAATAGTCTTAAAACGTATATTCTCCCAAAATTAATCTATAGATTCAATGCAATCCCAATAAAAATCCCAAAAGAATTTTGCAAAAACTGACAGTCTGTTCTAAAATTTATATGAAAATGTTAAGGACATAGAATTATCAAAATTTTGAAAAAAAGCTAAGTTAGAGAGCTTACACTACTTCAACTTCAAGACAGCATAAAGTTTCAGAATCGAGTCAGTGTGATATTGGTAAAAAGATGGAAATATAGATAAAAGGAAGAGAATAAAGGATTCGAAATAAAATTATTTTTATAGTGCAGGTTGATTTTCAGCAGAATGCCAAGTTAATTCAACAAGAGAAGGAAAAATCTTTCCACAAATGATGCTGAAATAATTGGAGTTTTGAATAAAAACATTAACCTCACATCATACACAAAAAATAATTTTAAATGGGTTGTAAACCTAAATGTATAAATGAATGTATAAAACTTTTAGAACAAAACATTGAAAATTTTTGCAAACCTGGATAGGTGATTATTTCTTAAGCATGACACAAAAGACACAAATCACGAAAGAAAAATTAATAAATTAGACTCTGTTGAAATGTAAATCTTCTTGAAATACACCATTAAGAAAATGAGAAACCAAGGTAAAGACTTACCTTTAAGTCTTAAAATATTCACAATATGTATATTTGAGGAAAGATTGGTATCCAAGATACATAAAGAACTCAAACTAAATATAAAAAGAAAATTCAATTATAAAATAGGACAAAAGCTTCAACAGACATGATTGGGCACTAAGCACTTGAAAAGATGTTCAACATCAGCCATCAAGGATGTCACAATGAGATTCCGCTGCACATCCCCTGAAACAATCAAAATGTTAAAACTGACACAGGATGTGAAGCAACTGAAACTCACATGTGGCTGATGAGAGTGTAAAGTGGTTTAACCACTTTGGAAAACAGTTTGTCAGTTTCACACAAACTCAAACATATACTTACCATAAAACCATCAATTTCGCTCCTACATATTTTTCTAAGAGAAAAAGAAAGTGTCCTCAAAAAATACTTATACACTGATATTTACAGCAATTTCATTCATAATAGGAAAAAGTGGAAGCAATTCAAATGTCTGTCAACAGGTGAATGGATAAACAAATTGTGGCATAATCATACAATAGAATAGTACTCACCAATGAAAAGGCTCAGATTACTGGTACATACAACAACATGCATGAATCTCAACAAGGAGCATAACACAAAAATGTACATGCTGTAGGAGTTCATTCATGCAAAGTCTTAAAATGGGTAAAGCTAAACTACAAAGGGAGAAATCAGATCAGTGGTTGTCTGGGGAGGGAGAGCAGAGGAGTTTGACAGCACAAAAGAACTTTCTGGGATGATGAAAACATTCTGTGTCTTGAATAGGTTGGTGGTACCCACTGGAAAGTACATATGCTTTGCAAAACTCTCTGAACCATACACTTAAAATGTGCACATTTTACTTTATATAAAGTGTTTTGCAATAAAGTTGATATAAAAATAAAGTAAGATTTTTGAATGAAAAAATGGTGAAAATGCATATATACATATCTCAGGGGCAGCACTATAAGAGGGAAAGGGATTGCCTGATGAATGGAGTCAATTTGTCTAATATATTAAGCGAACAGGTTGAGAATTCATGTTGCTGGTGGGTGCTGTTTTAAATAGAACACATGATGCTTTGTCAACCTGAGTTAGCAGTTTACAAAAGTAAGTCATATTAGTTTATAGGCAATTAGGAATTAAGCATAAAGTATAATTGCTGTTGCTATATTTGTAGTCAAGTGAAAATTGTGGTATGATTAGACTAATTGAAAAGTGTAAAAAAATCAGTTGTGTAAACTTTATTAAGGATTGCTCTCCAAGCAGAAGAAAGATATTAGCAACATTAAACTAAAACAACAAAAAGAATCCTTTCTATCCTGAAGATTTCTGATTTTCACCAAGGTACTAGAGGTTTCATCTACTACTCAGCCAGGGGTATTGTGTCTTACCAAAGCTAAAGATTTCTTAGTCAAGAAGAACCCATACACCTCTTAGATTTTAGTAGGCTCTCTTAAGGACATTGCTGAGAGGTTGAGCTGGAAGCAACTTCTACACCCAAATGTGAGTGTCTAGGGTGTTTACCCAGAAGGATTTGCAGGTTCATTTTAAACACTGTGCTTGTTCAGCTCCTGATCATCTCTAAATGAACCATTTCAGTCGCTTCCTAAATTACACTGTTCTCCATACAATGTCAGAGTTGTCTGTCTAAGATATAAATGTGATCTTGCTAATTTTAGCTAACTCTCCCACTGCACACAGGGGAGTCCCAAATTCTTTGGCAGGAGATGCCTGGCTCCTCACACCATGGTCCCAGCCAGTCTTTCCAGTTTCCTCTCCCACTATACCCTTTCCACAATCAATTCTCTAGCCATTCTGAATTCCTCACCATTTGCCAATTATGCCATGTTCACTCATAAATCACTTATTACTCCCAAAACTCCTCAAATGCTTGGAAAATTCTTGCTCATCCATCCAGACCTATGTTAAATGTTACCTCCTTTGTGAAAATGTTTGTATTCCCCCAAGAGGAGCACTTCCTTCCTCTCAGGAACTACCTCACTTTGTGCAGTACCCTCATTATAATATATATGTCATCTTTTTCCAATTGCATGTAAATATGTCTAACTCAACTATCAGATTTTGATTGGCTTAAGGCCTGGTACTGTGGATAATTTATGATAAACTTTTCCCCAGCACTATGTACAGTACATGAAACTCAGTAGCAACTCAGTAAATGTTTACTGAAGAATGAAAATCTGACCAGATACAAATCTCTTCCCATGGGGGTAGGAAGAATATGGAATCCGCAAACTAAATTAAGCCCTCTCTTACACCAGAGATTTCCCTTTTTCTGTACCAGAGAGTGGACAGAGTTTCCCTTCAATCAGATCCCTATCCCCTGTCAGTTTCTAGGCTTCTTGATGTGACAAGGATATAGTCTTGTGCTTTGGAAAACAATCAAGTTTATCCTTATAGATACTGCAATGGGGGACTACTATGGAGATAATTTAAGTCAAATTTCATCTTAGAAAAGAATTATAAGAATATTTCTACATAAAACTATTTTGATCAGAATTTTTTTTTCATGAGAACTCTAATAGCCAAAAGTAGATGGTCTCTAACGTGGGTACTCTTTGGACACTGAAAGAATGCTATTCTTGGAAGCTTTAGTTATTAATGAGAAAACAGACCAATAGACCAAAGCTGTAAATGTCTAGTGAATTAAAGGGCTTGTTAAAAGAAACTTGTAAGAACATGAGAAACTTGAAGCTGTTTAATGTCGGTGCCAATGGATGGAAATTTAAAGAGAAAGGTTGATTTCCTTGTATCATCAGAAACAGAGGTGTGATTGCGTAACTTAAGCAAATCTTCACATTGATCTGAATGCAGAAAGCACTGCCCTGTCAATGGACAGATATATATATCTGCCCATTCAGAGAAAAAAATAGCACGAGGTTCTACATCTCTGGTTTCCCTACTGTGTCAAAGCATCTTCAAACATGAAAAGAGCTGCGCCCAAGACACCCCGCTTCTTTTCCCACAGTCTGACATTGTTTCAGTTCTTACTTGGGAACACATACAAGGCCTGGAAAACAAGGATGTTCTGTACATGATTTTAAATAAAACACTTTTATTATAAAAATTGAAAAATGGCTGGAGGAAGGAAACCTATCCTACTCATTGGCACTTCTGTAAATGCACAAAAGACTGCATTGTGCTGTACCCAGTAATTATTGTTAAGCACTTGTATAGAACTTTATATTTACAAAGTGCTTTGTAGTCCTTTATATTATTATTCCTCACAGCAGCCTTATGAGGTAGGTTGGTATTGTTAAATCTATTTTACTTCACGTCAGGAGGTCCCTCTTTGAAGTACTTTGAAATAAACCTTGAAGAATCAAAATGCTTCAGTGTGTCTGGAAAAACAAGGTGGAAAAACCCCATGGTGAAAGTTTGTGTTAAAAAAGAAATCCCTAAGGGAGCCTGTGTGCTGAAGAAGGAGATCAGAGATCAAAACAGGAGCTGGAAATTGTATCAATCTGATTTGGAGATAATGGGCAGCCTGAATATAGTGAGATCGATGGACTGGTTATGGAACCCATTTTCTTCTTGTTTCTCTAGAGCAGTTGGTCTTGGGTATTGATAAGTTGTCAATAAACCATATATTTTTATATGATATCCAGATAAGATTGGTGAATAACCTTCAGCTTCATTTTTATGTTTCTATATCATGTAACATATAAGTGATGAAGTGCAGTGCAGTTAGTCACTGGGTTCTGTTACACAACCAAGTATTAACTAACTGGCTTATAGAAAGAAATTTTTATTTGCATAGTCTTGGAAGATGAACTTTATCTTTTTTGTCCATTTTAAAAATAGCTCACTCTCTGACATAAATCTCAGCAATGTCTTTTTCGATCCGTCTCCCAGAATAATGGAAATAAAAGCAAAAATAAACAAATGGGACCAAATTAAACTCAAAAGCTTTTGCACAGTAAAGGAAACCATAAACAAAACAAAAGACAACCCACAGACTGGGAGAAAATATTTGCAAATAATGTGACCAACAAGAGATTAGTCTCCAAAGTTTACAAACAGCTCATGAGGCTTAATACCATCAAAACAAACAACCCAATCAAAAAATGGGCAGAAGACCTAAATAGACATTTCTCCAAAGATGACATACAGATGGCCAAGAGGCACACGAAAAGATGTCCAACATCACAAATTATTTAGAGAAATGCAAATCAAAACTACAATGAGGTATCACCTCACACCAGTCAAAATGGCCATCATCAAAAAATCCACAAACAATAAATGCTGGAGAGGGAGTGGAGAGAAGGAACCCTCCTGCACTGTTGGTGGGAATGTAAATTGGTACAGCCACTATGGAGAACCGTATGGAGGTTCCTTAAAAAACTAAAAACAGAGCTACCATATGACCCTGCAATCCCACTCCTGGACATATATCTGGAGAAAAACAAGGCCCAAAAGGATACATGCACCCCAATGTTCACTGCAGCACTGTTTACAATAGCCAAGACATGGAAGCAACCTAAATGTCCATCAACAGAGGAATGGATAAAGAAGATGTGGTATATATATATATATATATATATATATATATATATATATATATATATATATATACAATGGAATATTACTCAGCCATTAAGAAGAATGAAATAATGCCATTTGCAGCAACATGGATGGACCTAGAGATTGTCATACTAAGTGAAGTAAGTCAGAGAAAGAGAAATATCATATGATATTTCCACATATTTATATGCAGAATCTAAAAAGAAATGATACAAGTGAACCTATTTACAAAACAGAAACAGACTCACAGACTTAGAGAATGAACTTATGGTAACTGGGGAAAGGATGGGGGGAAGGGATAGTCAGGGATTTTGGGATCAACATGTACACACTGCTATATTTAAAATGGATAACCAACAAGGACCTACTGTATAGCACAGGGAACTCTGCTCAATGTTAATGTGCAGCCTAGATGGGAGGGGAGTTTGGGGGAGAATGGACACATGCACATGTATGGCTGAGTCCCTTTGCTGTGCACCTGAAGCTATCACAACATTGTTAATCGGCTGTACTCCAATATAAAATAAAAAGTTTAAAAAAATTAAAATAGCTCATACTTTATGGAAAATTTGGAGAATGAATGAAAGTTGGAAAAGTTGGAAAATTTTATCCATTCTCCTAATACCCAAGATAAACAAAATAAAAAATTACCTATTTCCTTCACATCTTTGTCTAAGCATATTTTACATTCTTCTGATTATATAATGCATATAATTTTGCATACTCCTTTTTCATTATGATTATAACATAAGCATTATTCTATGTTTTGTGTAAAAACACTAGGACCTGCAGCTCTTCTAAGCCTGCAGAAATTTACTGAGTTCTAGAAAGCACAGAGATTTAGCATTACCCTAAAATGGCATTACCTTTAAAATAGCTTTACTCTTGAAACGTAATATGATAAACTTCCCTAGTAATGGCAGAAGTCTGTCACAATTTGTATGAAATAGATCATCAGTCTCATGGCTTTAAATACCATCTACATGCTGTTGACTCCCAAATTACATGCTCACGTCTCTCTTCTGAATTCCAAACTTGTATATCCAACTGCCGACTCAGCCTTTTCATTTGAATGTTTACTGGGCATCTCCAAACCTAAAATGAACAACACTAAACTCTTGATATCAGTCTCCCTCATACCCCCACTAAGCCCACTCCACCAGGGGTCTTTCCGTCTGTGTTAACCAAAACTCTACAATGCTTCCAGTTGCTCAAGCCAAGACGAGGAATCAGTCTTCACTGCTCCATTTCTGTCATGCTCAACACCTCATTTATTAGCAAACTAGGCTCTGCCTTCAAAATCTCACCTCTGCTCGCAATCTCTACTGATACCACCACGTTCACGTCACTGGTTTCCCTCTGGATTATTTCATTCGCCTGCTGTCTAGTCTCTGCTTCTGTTCTTGCTCCTTTTAATACTACTGTTGATCTAGCAGCCAATGCAGTTCTGTTCAGACCTACCAGAATACACCCCTCCTGTTGAAAACCTTGAAGTGGCTTCTCATTTCATTCACAGCACAAGACTTCCTTGTATTTAAACCTACGTGATCTGCTCCCCACATACACATTCTATATCTCTTGGACTTCATCTCTGATTACTGCCCAGCATGTCCAGTCTGCTTCCACCACATTGGACTCCTCCTATAGACAGCCCAGAGCTCTCCTGCCTTGGGACTTTTTTCGCTTCCTGACCCCTATCTGAAGTGCTGTTTCTCTAAATAGCCACACAGCTCCAGGCTACAGCTATTCCCTTCCTGGTCACCCCATCTAAAATTCAATAGCTACTCCCACCATGAAACCATCTATCTTCCTTCCCTACTTTTCCCCTCTTTAATATTTACTTTGGGTTAATATACTATATATGTTTCTTATTTATCCTGTTTTTTTTAATGAGAATATCAGTGATTTTATTCTTCATATTATATACTTTTCAGTATTTTCTGCATGTATATTCCAATCAGGAATCAAACAATACAAAGTAATTTTTACAATAGAAGAATCAGTTGTCTTATGAATTTAGGTGATGTTTTTCTTCTACGTTTCTGCATTTACATTTTTTTCTAAGACAATATTAATACTTCTATTATGGAAAAACTTTATTTTTTAGAGAAAAAACTACAAATATTGTTATGGTGAAAGTTCATTCTCATGAGTATAGGTGATTTTTTCTCACCTTTCTTAAAAAATTTTTATTAGCGTAGTTGATTTACAGTGTTGTATTAGTTTCAGGTGTACAGCAAAGTGAATCAGTTATACATATACATATATCCACTCTTTTATACATTCTTTTCCCATATAGGTCACTACAGAGTATTGAGTAGAGTTCTCTGTGCTATACAATATGTCCTTATTAGTTATCACTTTTACATATAGTAGTGTGTATACGTCAATCCCAATCTCCCAATTTATCCCCCCCCCCGTTTATCCTGTTTAATATATTCTTTCCCCACTAGTATGTAAACTAGAATGTAATGTAAATATAAGGGCATGGTTTTTTGTCTGTTGCTATATTTCTAGTACCTAAAAGAATATTAAATACACAGTGTATGACAAATATTTGTTGGCTAAACAAACCTTCGGAGGCATAGTATGTGGAAATCTCTTTTAACAGACATAGCTAATTTAAAAATTTGGTACAGGGCTTCCCTGGTGGCGCAGTGGTTGAGAGTCCGCCTGCCGATGCAGGGGACACGGGTTCGTGCCCCAGTCCAGGAAGATCCCACATGCCGCGGAGTGGCTGGGCCCGTGAGCCATGGCCGCTGAGCCTGCGCGTCTGGAGCCTGTGCTCCGCAACGGGAGAGGCCACACAGTGAGAGGCCCGTGTACCACAAAAAAAAAAAAAAAAAATTAGGTACAGTGGAAAGAGTTAAACAGAAGGTATTTAGAGACAGTGCAGAGTAAAGTAGGCTGTACAATGATGAGATGACCCTGGGCCACTTGCCAAAGAAGGTACCAACTCTTCTTCTTCGGAGGAAGTCATTGATATTCAAGGCCAAGGTTTTTGATTGTATTCCATTCTCTTTATAAGATTCAGGGCAGTGTTGCCCGTTAGGTTGTAATGATGGAGCTCTTCCTGCATTATCAGTAGTATCTTGGAAACTTTTTCTACATAAATTTTCTACAACACCTGGTTCTCATAACATTTCTTTTTTTTTCTTTCCAGTTTTATTGAGATATAATTGACATATAACACTGTATAAGTTTAAAGTGTACAGCACAATGATTTGACTTACATACATCATGAAATGATTATCACAATAAGTTTAGTGAACATCCATCATCTCATACAGATACAAAATTAAAGAAATAGTAAAAAAACCTTTTCTTGTGATAAGAACTTTTAGGAGTCACTCTCTTAACACTTTCATATATAACATACACCAGTGTTAGCTATTATATTCCTAGTACTTATTTATCTTATTACTGGAAGTCTGTACCCTTTGACCACCTTCGTCCAATTCCCACTCCCACAACTTCCAGGCGTCTGGTAAACAAATCTGATCTCTTTTTATGTGAGTTTGTTTGTTTTTTAAGTATAACTGACCTACAACACTATGTTAGTTCCTGTTACTCAACATAGTGATTTGGAATTTCTGTACATTTCAGAATGATCACTGCAGTAAGTCTAGTTACAGTATGTCACCATACAAAGATATTACACAATTATTGACTATATTCCACACTGTACATGGCAATGTATGTATATATATAAATATAATTATTTTAAGTTGCTGATCTCTTAAGTTCAAAAGCATTTTGATAACCCTACATTTTTACTGCCCCCCCCACCAGACATTTACTGTTTTGACATCTTATATTACAGTTTTTGTTTTGTGTGTCCCTTATCTACTTATAGTAGATATAGATGATTTTATTACTTTTGTCTCCTAACCATCCTACTAGCTTTATACATAGCAGATTAACTACCTTTACTGTATATTTGCCTTTACCAATGAGATTTTTCCGTTTGTCATTTTCATGTTTCCAGTTGTGGCCTTTTCTTTTATGGTTAGAGAAGTCCCCTCTAACATTTCTTGTAACACTGGTTTGGTGGTGCTTCACTCTTTTAGCTTTTGCTTGTCTCTAAAGCTTTGGATCTCTACATCCAATCTGAATGAAAGCCTTGCCAGGTAGAATATTCTTGGTTGTAGGTTTTTCCCTTTTATCACTTTAAATATATCGTACCACTCCCTTCTGGCCTTCAGAGTTTCTGCTGAAAAGTCAGCTCATAGCCTTATGGGAGTTTCCTTGTACCTAGCTTGTTGCTTTTCCCTTGCTGCTTTTAATATTCTCTCTTTCTCTTTAATTTTTGCCATTTTAATTACAGTGTGTCTTGACCTGGTCCTCTTTGGGTTGATCATATCTGAGACTCTCTGTGCTTCCTAGACCTGGATGTCTGTTTCCTTTCCCAGGTTAGGGAAATTTTCAGCTATTATGTCTTCAGATATGTTCTCTGCCCCTTTCTGTCTCTCTTCTCCTTCTGAGACTCCTATAATGTGAACATTAGTATGCTTGATTTTGTCCCAGAGGTCTCTTAAACTGTCTTCATTTCTTTTTATTCTGTTTTCTGTTCTGCTTCAGTGGTTTCCATTACTCTGTCTTCTAGCTCGCTGATCTGTTCGTCTGTATCATCTAATCTACTATTGATTCCTTCTAGTGTACTTTTCATTTCAGTTATTGTATTCTTCATCTCTGTTTGGTTGTTCTTTGTATTTTCTAACTCTTCATTAAAAACTCCTCACTCTGTTCTTCCATTCTTCTCCGAAGTTCTTTGAACATCTCTATGATCATTACCTTGAACTCTTTACCAGGTAGATTGACTCTCTGCACCTCACTTAGTTCTTCTTCCAGGGTTTTATCTTATCCTTTTGTTTGGAAGCTGTTCCTCTGTTGCCTCATTTTGCCTAATTTGCTATTTTTATTTCTACATATCTGATAGGTTGGTTACATTTACCAACCTTAGACAAAGTGACCTTTTGTAGGAGACATCCTATGCATCCCAGCAGTGCTTTCCACTCTAGTCACCAGAGCTATATGTTCTAGGAGTTCCCCCTATGTGGGCTGTGTGGGTCCTTCTCTTGTGGCAGACTGACTGACTACTTTGGGTGGTCTGGTAGGCATGGCTGGCCCCCAGTTCAGTTGATTGCCAGGCCCTGCCTTGTGCAGAGGCTGCTGGCCACTGGTTGGTGGGGTCAGGTTATGGGGCTGCTGGCTGCAGCCCCAGGGGGGCCCTGAGCTAGTGCTGGCCCACTGCTGGGCAAAGCAGGGTTCTGGAGTGAGTGGTTGTGGGACCAGAATCTAGTGTCAGCCTGCTTGTAGGTGGTGCCAGTTCCTGACATGGCTGGCTGTGGTGAGTGTTCCAAAGCTGGTGTTGGCCCACTGGTGAGTAGGGCTGGACCCCGGGCTAGCAGGCTGAGGGGTCCAAAGTGTGTCAGAGCTGGTATCAGCCTGCTGGTTGGTGGGACTGGGGCCCAGAGATTCCCAGAACTAGTGCCAGGTCATTGATGGGCATAGCTGAATCCCAGGGTCTCTGGCTGTAGGTGCCTGGGTTTGGGGGCTCCCAGGGCTAGTGCCAGGGCACCGTTGTGTGGGTCGGTGTCCTGAGCCCTCTGGTGAACAGGGCCAGGTCCTGGGGCGGCTGTGAGCTCAGGGGTCTTGAGGCAGCAGGCTGCTGGTGCTGGGTAGGGTTATGTCCTTGCCTGGCTAGTTGCTTGGCCTGAGGCATCCCAGTACTGGTGCCAAAAGGCTACTGGGTGGGGTCAGGTCCCAGCGCAAATAAACTCAAGAGAGGATCTGAAATGGTGCTTGCCAGGACCAGTGTCCACATGGTAGAACGAGCTCCCCAAAACGTGAGGAGCTGTCCCCAGGGTGAGCTCAGGTTGCCTGCTGCCTCTCCAGGAGGTTCTCCAAGACAGCAAGTAGATCCAGGTTCCTTTCAAATTACTGCTCCTGCCCTGGGTTCCGGAGCATATGAGATTTTGTGTGTGCCTTTTAAGAGTTGAGTCTCTTTCCCACAGCTCTCTGACTCTCCTGAAAATAAGCCCTGTCAGCCTTCAAAGCCAGATGTTCTGGGGGCTTGTCTTCCCAGTGCAGGACCCCCGGCTGGGGAGCCCAATGTGGGAGTCAGATGATTTGCTCATTGAGGAGAACCTCTGCAATTGTAATTATTCTTCCATTCTCTTACCCTGGGGGTATAGGTCTTGACTATACCACATCTCCATCCTCCTACCTGTCTCGTTGTTATTCCTTCTTTATATCTTTAGTTGTAGAAGGTCTTTTTCGTGAGTCTTCCAGTCTTTCTCATCAATAGTTGCTCTGTAAATAGTTGTAATTTTGGTGTGCCATGGGAGGAGGTGAGCTCAGGGTCTTCCTACTGTACCACCTTGGCCATCTTTCATACCATTTCTTAGGAAAAAATCACATAAAAAGGATTTTAGTTGGTAAAATGTCATTATTGAACCAAATGAATATACATTAATTGTAAGTAATCATGAACATAATGAAATTAATTTTGTGCAGCAACATATTTGATTTTCAACCTGTAAAATATGATCATTTGCACTAGGCTCTATTCCAATGTTCAAAACTTAGAAGGTTTTTATGAGTCAAAATAACTAAAAACAAACAAAAATATTACCATTTGAAGTGCCTCTTAAGAATAAATAGAATTTATTCAAAGTCCAGCAATAGAACAAATTAATGTTTCAAAGTAACAAAGAGAAAAAAATGTAACTGAATCTGCACAAAAGAATTATTAAGGTGAGGTTAACTTACAAAATCAGTTTTCAAAATAAAGCTATTTAATAATCATTTTAATTGTGTATAGTGAGGAAATTCCTTACAGATTTAGATCTATACATATAAATCAAACAGCTTATCCAGGTCATATTTTAAACCTTAAGAAATGGACTTAAATGTTAGTGAAAGTTAAGACTTTGTTTTTATTTACAGTAGTTCCCCTTATCCATGATTTGTTTTCCATGGTTTCAGTTACCTGTGGTCAACCAAGCTCCAAAAATATTAGATGGAAAATTACAAAAATAAACAATCCATAAGTTTTAAATTGTGCTCCGTTGCAAGTAGTGAAATGAAATCTCACGCTGTCCCACTCTGTCCTGCCCAGATGTGACTCAACCCTTTGTCCAGCGTGTTCCATCCATGACTCATTCAGTAGCCGTGTCCATTAGCAGATTGACTATCATGGTATCACAGTGCTTGTGTTCAAGTAACCCTTATTTTACTTAATCATGACCCCAAGGTGCCAGAGCAGTGATGCTGGCAATCCAGATCTTCCGAATAGAAGCCATAAAGTACTTCCTTTAAGTGAAAAGGTAAAAGTTCTTGACTTAATAAAGAAAGAAAAAGATTGTATGCTGGGGTTGCTAGAATCTATGGTAAGAACAAATCTTCTATCTGTAAAATTGTGAAGAAGGAGAAAGAAATTTGTGCTAGTTTTGCTATTGTACTTCAAACTGCCAGAGTTAGGGCCACAGTGCATGATAAATGCTTAGTTAAAATGGAAAAGGCATTAAATTCGTACAGTATTTTGAGAGAGAGAGAGAGACTACATTCACATATCCTTTATTACAGTTTATTATAATTGTTCTATTTTATTACTAGTTATTGTGTTAATCTCTATCTATGCCTAACTTATAAATTAAACTTTATCAAGATACATATGTATAGGGGAAAAGTAGTATATATTGGGTTCAGTACTATCCTCAGTTTCCCCCAGGCATCTCGGAACATATACTCCTCAGATAAGGGGGACTGCTATACTAATACTGATCCACGACAGGTACAATTTATCACTTTTCTGAAGGCACTGACAAACTTTGGTGATTATTGCCATATACCAGGCCGTATGTTGCATGGCGTAGTATGGCATGTGGGAGACTAACTTTGTAGCAACGCAATTTTAGATTTTCGAAGATATACACACACGTGAAAACTATCAAGTAACTGAATTTTTAACCTGGTGAATTATCTATATATGTCACTTCAAAACCCATCCTCCTAAAAATAGACTGTCTATATATTTTACAAAAAAAGCAGTACAATTTATAGCTTGTAAAATGTCATTTCCTATTTATCATGCAAGACCATGTTCAGATTTTATTGTGTCATTTTTCAGTTGCTAACTACCAAAGGAAAAAACACTACAATTGTAATCTTCTAACTATGAGGATAATATGTTATGAAGACACTCTGCCAAAAATTCATAAAATTGAAGAGAAATACCATTATGAAAATAAAACTCCCAAATATAATGCTTTCTTTAATCAATAATTTTCTTGAGTGTATCATATACAGACCAAATAATTGCTTGATCATCTGCCAGGACATTAGTAATATCTGTAGATTCTCTTCATGGTGTGAATTGCTTCTGTTAAAGTTGAGGAAAAGAGATGAAATGTTTGTTCCACTCCAATATAATACAAATTCAATATTCATTTTAGAATTTATCATCACAGAGCTAGTCTTAGCTAATCATGCCCTGAAGTTTTATTCTTCTTCAATAGCTCAACCATGTTAAACTTCTAGAAATTCCCTTCCTGGCATTACCAAATAATTTATAATTTGAGGAGACTTTTAGTTAAATTGCGTCTGTACAGATAACTAAAATAAATATATGTCCCTTAATTAATTTAACAAAAACGTATTGTGCCTCTTGCATGTGCTAGTCATTGCTCAACTCCTAGATTTTCGATAGTCAACCAGATAGATGTGGAGCAGGGAAGACAGAATTAAACAAATATTTATAAACTTCCTGTTAGCCATACAGATTGAACACAACAGTGTATCTCTGTTTCCTCCTGAAACACCATGAAAATGACAGTAAAATGCACAAAATCACAAAGGCAAAGAGAATAGGAGAGAACAGGTAACAGATAGTATAAGTCAACAAAATTGAAAAAAAAAAAAAGGAAAGTAGATGGCTTAGGTTTCAAGCTTCTCCTCTCTGCTGAGTGGCTGCATAGGGAGGAGAGGTAGATGCAAGGGGCAATGTGAGGAGGTCGTTAAGAGATAAACTGATCAGTACCTCAGAACTCCACAAAAATCCTGGGGGGAAGAATCAGCTGTCTCTAGATCAAGTGTGGAAATTGAGGCTGAAGACACTGGATTGATTAAAGTCTGAATGAAAAATATTTAGGCCCCTCTGGCCTCTGCACCAGCCAGATGGATTACTCTCTGGAGATCCTGAGCCCAAGAGGCTCTACTGGGAGGCAACAGGAGTAATAAAGGGAGTCAGTGAAATTGTGTACGTGCAATGGAAGTTACTCTTCCCCTTTCCCTTCAGCTCTCAGAACACTTGTTACCTACCTTTTACACCCTCCCCTGTCCCAAGGCAGGAGATTGGAAGATCCCTCTCTAAAGAACTCAACAAGCCCATGAGAAAAATACCTATCGATACTGTCAGTTGGTGTTGCCAAAAAATTTGTCATCATGCCTAGTCACTCACAGTGAGTCCTACCAGTTGGCAAAGCTCACCAGTGCACACAGAAATTCCAGTTTATCTTTTAGTGTCTCATTTTTAAATATGAATGGATGGCTAAAGGCCATGATACATAAGTAGAGGGAATCTAACTTACAAGACCAGCCCAAAATAAAGAAATAAGAAAATGAAATAAAACTAGAGAAAAAAAAAACCATATTATCATATTAAGGAACAGAAGAAAACTTCAAGCAACTATAATACATCTCCTTCAAGAGATAAGAGATGTGGCATTCATAAAACAAGAACAGAATGCTACTTTTTTTTTTTTTCTTTTTTTGCGGTACATGGGCCTCTCACTGTTGTGGCCTCTCCCGTTGCGGAGCACAGGCTCCGGACACGCAGGTTCAGTGGCCGTGGCTCACGGGCCTAGCTGCTCCGCAGCATGTGGGATCCTCCCAGACCAGGGCACGAACCCATGTCCCCTGCATCGGCAGGCAGACTCTCAACCACTGTGCCACCAGGGAAGCCCCAGAATGCTACTTTTTAAAAGTGGGATAACATTCAGAGAACAACAAAGAGCCCTTAAAAATTAAAAATATGATAACAGAATTTATCAAGTTTGGGAGATAAAGTTGAGTAAATCACCTGTAAAGTAAAATAAGATGAAAATATAAAATGAAAATCACAAAAACAAGGAACATATTAGAAAAAAATTTTAATAAGAGGATCATTTCAGAAGACACAAGATATCTAATAGGAATTCCAGAATAAATTAACTGAGAAATAAGAGGAAAGTATTAATAAAATAATACTAGGAATTTTCTCAGCACTGAGGTATACAAGTTTTCAGGTTGAAAGAGCTCAGACAGTTCTCAGTCCAATGCGTAAAAACCGATCCACAACAAGCTACCTTATTATTAAATTTTAGAACACCTGGAATAAAGAGAGAATCCTCAGAAGAAAGCATATGAGCAGGAAAAAGCAAAGAAACAAACAAAACAGGTCATTTCCAAATAATAAAGAATCAGAATGACCTTATAATTCTCAAAACAATAATGGAGATATGCCTTCAAATTTCTGGAAAAAATTATTTACAACCCATAAGTATATACCCAAACAAGTATGAGAGTAGAATAAAAACAAGTTTAGACATTCACAGCGTCAACAATTATTCTAGAGATATACTCATTCTCAGGAGAGTTTTGAAGAATATACTTCAGCAAAACAAATGTGTGAGCCAAGAAAAAAGAAAGCATGTGATCTAAGATACATAGAATTCAACACTAGAGGAAGGCAAATCCAAGGGCAAGAGTGAAGAAAAGACCCAAGATGACAGTTGATGTGCCAGGCATAGAGAACAAGAAGTTTAGATTTGGGTGGAAGGACAGAGGGCACTAAGATAGATGTCAGATGTCCCCAAGGGGGAGGGGGCAGGGAATAGAACTGAAAGATGATCAGATATGCTTTATCATACTGAGAGGCATTTCACATAAAGTTGGGGGATGAATTAAAAATAAGTACAAGAAGGGCTTCCCTGGTGGCGCAGTGGTTGAGAGTCTGCCTGCCGATGCAGGGGACACGGGTTGGTGCCCCAGTCCAGGAAGATCCCACATGCCGCGGAGCAGCTGGGCCCGTGAGCCATGGCCGCTGAGCCTGCACATCCGGAGCCTGTGCTCCGCAACGGGAGAGGCCACAACAGTGAGAGGCCCGCGTACCACAATAAATAAATAAGTACAAGAAAACTAAACAAATCAAATTTTAAAAAGTAAAAGGAAATTACTAGCCTCAGGGGGAAAAACGTTATTTAAGAAAGGAAACGAAATATAACCAAACTATATTCTGTGGCTCAACAGTAAAGATTATTATGACAATGGTGCATATTAATGATAATCTAAACAATGACTATTTATTTTCCAAATTGGCTAATGAGGGAATAGATAGTGGGAAATATGGAGGAGTATAAGAGGTTCAAATCTTAATCCTTTATAGTAGAAAGTCAGTAAATAATGATTATAATTTTAAAATCCATGAAATTGCAGTAAAAGCTCTCAGGGAGGCCTGGGACAGGGCACTGCTGTTTCCATTATAAATACTGCAGTACTATGTACCTTTTTAAGCCATGTATACATATTGTTTGAATAAAAATTTAAATTGTGTAAATGCTAATATAATTATCATACAAGTATAAAGAAGTATTAGGAGTCATGTGAGATTACTTAGCCTTAAGTTGACAGCCTTAATATGTATATTATTTTTCTCTATTTCAGCTTGGGTTCCTTGTGAGAGGAGATATTGTATGGAAGAGATTTGGGGGTGAGCGTCTGTGGGAACAACATTCCCAAGGGAGTGAGGGGAGTGGTACTGGAAAAAGGAAGGAGTTAAGGTGAGAAGTAGTTGCCACAGATGCCTCCCAGGGAGCCCCAGAGCTAGGATGGCCCCTCACGGTTGCCCCAAAGAAAGCAAGTGGCCCAGGTCTTTGACTCCATTGACCAGTCACTGGATGGGGATCCATCTCAGAGAGGAGGTGTAACCTTGGACATAACATTAAGTGAAGCAGCTTCCTCTGAAGGTGGGAAATTCCTGGAGAGGGATTCAGCTCAGAGCTATCTGCCAACACTGCCAGCAGCTGAAAACGAGTGTGTCAGTCCCGATGGGGTGATTTAAGTGGCACACTGGAGCATCCACTAAAATCCTTCTCTTATTAACAGATCAAGTTGCAGAGTTTTATGTGTCAAAACTGGGGAATTTGGGGCTTCCCTGGTGGCGCAGCGGTTGAGAGTCCACCTGCCGATGCAGGGGACACGGGTTCGTGCCCCGGTCCGGGAAGATCCCACATGCCACGGAGCGGCTGGGCCCGTGAGCCATGGCCGCTGAGCCTGCGCGTCCGGAGCCTGTGCTCCGCAACGGGAGAGGCCACAACAGTGAGAGGCCCCGCATACCGCAAAAAAAAAAAAAAAAAAAAAAAAAAAACTGGGGAATTTTAAAGCTTTTTTATAAACACAAAAATTAGAAAAAGTTTTTGAGATGGTAGGTAACTTTCAGAGATGGACCACCATGGTGTATTTCCTCCATAGTGCTACTAAAGCATACTAGAGGCGATACCTTTGTAGGCTAATCATAAAATGACATAAAATTTCTCTTGGAAATGCATTCAGAGTTCCGCCTTGAATGTGTGGGCCCGTCTCTTGTGTAGTAACTATTTGCAGCTGTTGTGGAGACTCTACTCCACCTGTGCATACCTTATTGGAGCTGCTGCTCCAAAGGCCTGGAAGTAAGAAAGTGGGAAGGTAGGGGGCAGAGAGGAGGGGAGAGAAGAGGGCTGCCAGGCATCAGCAGCACAGGGATTTTCCCCTCTTCTCCTACCTTTCCATCTTGGCCCAAGAAGCCACTGTAAGTCCTTCTGTGAAGTGGGATAAGAAGACAGTGTCATCAAGACATCTTCAGCTGTGTGTTCTGCAACACTGAAATAGAAGAGAATGAAAAAGGAGAAGCTCAATAGTCAGCAGAAAGAGAGGGAATTCTAGCCAGTGAATCTGCTGTTTGTGAAAGACTCTTGTTTCATTTTAGCATGTACTTACTGAGTGCCTCATATGTGCCTGGTATTGTGTGGGACACCAGGAAGGATGCAAGGCTAAATGTGTAAGATCCAGATACTTGAGCAAGCAATTGAAATATTGGGGATTGCCTGTTGTGAGAAAACTGAACTTAATCTAACCTCACTGAGGAATGTTGAAGGATTTGACTAATCAGATATATTAGATACACTGTCAGGGGCAACCTTAGGAAGTACTAATAATTATGAAGAACAAAACCTCAGAGTAAGCTCAATGTAACTACTGATGCAAATTGAATATCTGCTGACCATTTACTAGAAGTAGGATGATATCTAACAACTGTAGGTTTTTTTGGCTGTGTTGGGTCTTCGTTTCTGTGCGTGGGCTTTCTCTAGGTGCAGCGAGCGGGGGCTACTCTTCATCGCGGTGCGCGGGCCTCTCGCTATCGCGGCCTCTCTTGTTGTGAAGCACAAGCTCCAGACGCGCAGGCTCAGTAGTTGTGGCTTATGGGCCTAGTTGCTCTGCGGCATGTGGGATCTTCCCAGACTAGGGCTCGAACCTGTGTCCCCTGTATTGGCAGGCAGATTCTCAACCACTGCGCCACCAGGGAAGCATACAACTGTAGTTTTAATTCTATAAATAGAGCTGAAAATCCACTTGATGGCTACCTACATGCATTCGGGGTATTTGCTTTGCTCAACCATAAAATCTACTAATTCTGAATTTATGAATTGGCATGTCCCCTTTGGGTCCAATTTTCTTTTTTTTTTTCTCCCAACACTATATATGTATAGGCATAACTGAATAAGAAAAATATATACGCATACTATCATTCAAAAAGTGCAAGGACTTGTCATGAATATTTAACTAGAAAACTCATTCTATAACCTTTAGAATTCCTTCAAAAATTATAATTTCATGGGGGATTCAGTTTTTAGCAAAATGCTCTTTACAACATGGTTTAAATAAAAAGTAAAGCATGCTTTTGAACCAACTTAGAATCAAAGGGCATTTGAAAATATTTATCCAATAAACTATATCACTTTTTCCTGAGTATGTCTTTCAACCAATTAGATCGTAAAGGTAAACATACTTAACACGTATTTTATGTTGAAAGGTCCAAAATATTCAACATGCCATACTTCAGAGCAGCTCTAGAGTAAACCAGTATTTCATGTAAAAGTCGAGTTTCCTTCTTCCAAAGTCATAGTTTTGTCTTTTTGCATAATCTCTTACCAATATTTTGCCCTTGTCACATTTTCTCCCATTTCTAGACCGTTGTGTGATGGGTTTATCATTGTTATTTTATTTTGGTCACAAACCATGAGTAATTCATTTTTCACTTGATTTATGCTATTTATAAAGTGCCACATCAACTGTTACTGAAGTTCAGCTTTTGAATTCTGACAGCTCTAGTAAATAAAACACTATCTGTGATAGAGGAACTGCTGAGTGCTGTTTGGAAGAATTCTCTTTTGCCCTAATTGTCCAAATGTAGTCAGCAATGCCTTCACACAAGCTCAGATTATAAGAAACTGCTCTTCCCATGAAGACAAGTTACAGGTCTTTGCTAGTTCAGCATGTAAACACATAGTACACAATTGTTTGTATGTATGTATCTGATCATGTACTATTCAAAGGCTTCTGCAAATACCGTGCTCCAAAACACGTCTTCCTCTAAAAAATGCTGAAAAAATACATGTGTAATTGTGTGCAATCACTTATAAAATCATATTCAAGTCAAGTAGGAAAATGCATACCCATCTTGGCACCAAAGGCATGCTGTACTCTGTATGGCAAGAGGAGGCTTGTGTTTTTGGTACGTAGAAAGAGGCAGGTGGTCTAGCAGCCCCCTTGAACAACTGGCAGCGTAGTTTACATTCTGCAGGCAGCTGCCTCCTCCTATTTTAACCGACACTGCATCACGAAACACAGTAGTCACTTGTGTAACTTGTAACACTGACGGGAACTGACCTTATTCCCGCACTACTCTGCAATACTTGAGAAGGTTATCTAGTTTGCTCACATGGACAGACCTATTTAGAGGTCTGTCCAATGCAAGTATTTATCTTTGCCAACACCTAGGATTGTTAACAATCCTTTAACTTTTCTAAGTATTGTTAATGCCAGAATATTCTAACTTTTTTAGGTATTGTTACAGATAACTTGGAATTCTCTAACTTGGAACTCAAAGACACTCAAAATATTCACTGAGATTGAACAAAGAACACAGTAGGTAGTAAGAACTGTATACTGTTTACTTGAGAGGCAACTGTAACACAGTAAGCTTCAAAAATTAAACAGTATTGTTCTGGTATTGAGTGATTGATTGATTATCAGCCCCTCCTCATCAGGATGTAGTGAAACCCTCAGCCACTTGGAAAACACCTAGGTCTATGACAGGCCATATGGACATCTTTTTTCATCACCTGCTGAGCATCCTTACTGAATCCCATTCCTGTCTACTTTAACAAGAGCAACTCTGTCGTCAGAGCTTCTGATAGTAAATGAAGAAATTATCTAACTCTGTCTACATCTGCTCCAAATCTACTCTTTCAGCACCGATTCTTTATGAATGTTCTAAGAAGACCAGAACTGTGGTAATTTGTCTCGAGTTGTTGACATAAGCAAAGCTCTGCCCTTCTGCAAAAAAAAAAAAAAAAAAAAAACACTCTCCTCATTTATTTCATTTTAAGCCTTGATATACATGTGTGGAAACTGAGTAAAATGGCTACTGCAGTTGCCAACTTCCTGGGGATGACCCCTCTCTGTTTACAGTTTTGTACAGTTTTTTTCTAAGGTTTAATGTAGCAGCTGGAGGAGTTTTATATCTCACTTTAGCTTTCGGCAAGAGGAGAACAGAACAGCCTCCAGGCTTGATTTAACATTTAAAAATCTTCCTTTGGGATCCTTCTGTTAGACTTACACATTCCCCTCCCCACTGCCATCCCAGCTCAGGTGCCTGGGGCCTTCCTATTTAACCATTTGGAGATCACTTCCCCAAAGGCTGCCTCTACAGAAGCAGAACACTTTCAAAATTATTTAGACCATGTCAGTCAAAGCAATTCATTTTCTTTGGTCCTTTAAGAACTCATAGATATTGCAGTCATGTTAACTGCCACACATAAAGAATCCATTTGGGGGCTTCCCTGGTGGTGCAGTGGTTGAGAGTCCGCCTGCCGATGCAGGGGACACGGGTTCGTGCCCTGGTCCGGGAGGATCCCACATGCCGCGGAGCGGCTGGGCCCGTGAACCATGGCCAATGAGCCTGCGCGTCCGGAGCCTGTGCTCCGCAACGGGAGAGGCCGCCACAGTGAGAGGCCCGCATATCGAGAAAAAAAAAAGAATCCATTTGACCAAAATTTGACCATCTGATAAAAAATTAGTTAGATCAGAACCTAGTTCAGTTACTAGTATTTGTTCCTTAAAGCAGAAAGGCACAGAACTGTAATTTGTCCCATTGTCTCCTCTTCTCTCGTATATAAGACTCAACTGGCTGTCAGTCAAGTCAAAGCTTAGAAACTTTCTAAGGAAAAATAAGTATCTGCGAACTGGAATGGAACACATGTCACTTCAATAGCTTAGGTTTATACTTTGAAACGTGTCAAACTGAACTAATCACAGTAGGAAGTGATGGGGTATTAGCTCTGGATTTCAAGTTATTATAATTTTTTAATGTCTGTCTCACATTTTTGGCTGTCTGTCAGATATAATTACCTTGGAAATCCCATCTTCAGTGTTGGTTCTCTCTTTAGGGCCTCAGGAGAGCAGCTATAAAAATGAATTAGTCCCATGAAAACAAACTACTTATGGGTATTTCCTGCATGGTATTTGGACTACAGAATAGACATTCTATAACTTTGACTTGACAAGAGTGCAAGGTGGTAGATGCACAATATTGAAGAAGGCAATGAATACAAACAAACAAAGATGGTTCTACATTGTTCCACCCATCCCGACCCTGACTCAAATGTCTAGAGGGAAACATTGATACTGTTCTCAAATTATGCGAAAAACCTATTTATTGCCTTCTTCATCTGAAGACCCATAACCTTCATTTTTAGACGATCTGCAGAAAAGTAAAACAAATTCATTTAATGCTGTTTTTGTATTCCATCTACTAAAATTTTTTACTTTCATAAACCATAAATTTCATGGTACCAGGAAGTGATCATTTGAATAATCTTCTAGAAGAGTAGGGCAATATGGTTAAGATTAATGGTTCTCTCACAAGTCTGCTGCTTTCTAGTTGTAAGACCTTGGGTAAGCTATTTTTAACCACTAATTAACACTTTCATTCATGAAAGGAAAACAAAAATGAAAAAAAGATAATACTGAATTCATAGAATTAAGGTTAAATAAGATAAGGCATATGGAGACTTATTATTGTTTTGTACAAAATGAATTATAATATGTATACCTTCTAGTATAGGTTGTACGATGCACTATTCAATTTTTTAAAGATTTTATTGAACCTATGTATACTTCTAATATTTATACATGCTAGGCGGTTTTTGCATTGAATGTGTTCACATTTAATTACTTATCTATGTAAACTGTTGAATCTATTTTCTATATATATGGCAAATTACTTAAACCAGATGTCCCATAGGCATATGATGGTGCCCCCTCATCAAACATCTGTGGCCACATTTTAATAAAGACAATAAATACGATAATAAACAACAAGAGTTATGAATGCAGACAGCTAAATGTTCCCAGGTTTGTCCTGGGCTTCTAATCAAGAAAGTATCCATTAATAAGTTACTAAACATAAGAGTGATTGGAGTATTTAGCACCAGTCTTTAGGAGATAGAGGCCCACACCTAAATAAGCCCCAATTTAGGCCAACTCAGTAGGTATTATACATTGACAACACACTGGTATTCCCTCAGATCTATTTATATATTGGATGACTGCTCTAGTACTATCCTCGGACTGGGCACATGAAACAGACATATTGGAGGCTACAGTTCAGTGTCCAATGGGAGAGACAGAAAATGAACAGTATATATTATGAATTGTAATATGTATTGTGAAGAAATAACCAGGACACAGTGTATTTGTATAAAGGGTAATTATCCACCGTAAACGGCCCAAGAAATGTTCTCTGGGGAATTAACATTTTAAGTTGAGATCTGAAGGATAGAGGGGTCAGTAATGTGACTAATGGGGAAGAGGGTGTTATGGACTGAATGTTTGTGTCCCCCCAAAATTCATGTTGAAACCATACCCCTCAGTGTGATGGCCTTATGAGGTGGGACCTTTGGAAGGTAATTAGGATTAGATGAGGTCATGAGGGTGGAGCCCTCATGAATATGATTGGTGCCCTTATAAGAGTGAGAGAGAGCTTGCTCCCTCTCTCTGCTCTGTGCCATAAGAGGATGCAGTGAGAAGTAGGCACTCTGCAGCCTTGAAGAGGGTTCTCACCCTGATCTTGGACCTCCAAGTCTCCAGAACCATGAGAAATAAATTTCTGTTGTTTGTAAGCCACCAAGTCTATATTTTGTTACAGCAGCCCAAATTGACTAATACAGGAGGTTTTATGCAAAGTGGTTAGGGATATTTGTCAGAAGCCAGAGAGGAAATGGTTAAGCAGTAATGGTCCAATGTTACTGCTTGCACAAAGAGGATGTCTAACGGTGTTCCATAGGAGGTATCACAGTATCGCATCCTAAGACATGAGTCTCATTGCAGCTTCCAATCAGAAAGTGACTTTTCTTACCAAAGAGGACAATTATAGAGTGTCTCCTTCCTCAGAGACCAGTAAAGAAGGCTGAGGATGGAGCTGATTCAGTTAGAAGGAGCTACAGGGCAAACAGAGCCAGCTGCCTGCATTTTGCAGAGCATTTCAAAGGCAAGCAAAGCCTCAGGTTCAATTAGTTAAAAGATACTTTCTTTAATTTTACAGAGCTTGAGAATAGGCTAAAACAACAAAAGTATCAATCAGGGCGGTCTGAAAGAGTAAGATAGTGTGGAGTACACACAAAAGAAGCTACAAAATTTGGACAGTAGAGAAAAAGAAAATTCAGGACAAAGAATATACTGTTATCTGCAATAATTATCACCAGCTTGTGAGAAGAGACTGAAAGGTAATGTTGTTAGTTCAACAAATATTTATTGTGTTACATCAGGGTGCAAAGAAAACAAGGAGACAAAGATACCTGCTCTCAGGGTACTTACACCACAGGGGCTGGGGAGGGGAGAAGTGACTGGCATCAAGCATTAAACACAAAGAACATGTAAATGATATAGTATGTTAGAAAATGCTAAGTGCTGTGGGAAAAGAAAAAGTCCAGTAGGAAAGGGAAGATGGAGAAGGGAGAAGGGGTGATTCACAATGTTAAAGAGTTGTTCAAGCCAGCGTCATTGATAAGCGGACATTTGAGCAAAGACTTGAAGGAGATGAAGGAATTCCTCAACAGCTATCTGAAGGAAGAGGATGCTATGTTAAGAGTATCCAGCTCAGGCATTGTTGTCGGTACTTACACTTACGTTTCCTTGTAGTAAAATGAGTATTTTATTCATTTACATGATCATTATAAATATATTAAAATATATTTTAAGCATGAATTATCATTCAGGCAAATCCTTTTCCTGCCTCCAACTAAATAAAATAACTCTTACAGGTTTCACGAGAAATAGATTCCATGGCTTCTTGGACCTTAACTAACAACCACAATCAAGATTCTGGATCCCAGAATATAGGATCAGCTTCAAAGGAGCAGCACCCATTACAGAATGCTGCTTTGTGAGGGATCATTTCTGTCCCAGCATGTTTCACAGTATATTAGGTAATGTAGAGGAAGTAAATAGGTCATGAACCCTCCCTGAGTAGTAATTAAAAAATAATTTAGCTTAATATCCAACTTTCACTTTTGACTTTGTAGTCCCAGGTAAATTCTGCTTTCCCCGGTTCTAAGGCAAATGTTAAAAACCTATGAGGGGACTTCCCTGGTGGCGCCGTGGTTGAGAATCTGCCTGCCAATGCAGGGGACACGGGTTCGAGTCCTGGTCTGGGAAGATCCCACATGCATCGGAGCAGCTAAGCCCGTGCGCCACAACTACTGAGCCTGTGCTCTAGAGCCCATGTGCCACAACTACTGAGCCTGTGCTCTAGAGCCCATGTGCCACAACTACTGAGCCCGGGTGCCACAACTACTGAAGCCCACGTGCCTAGAGCCCGTACTTTGCAGCAAGAGAAGCCACCACAGTGAGAAGCCCGTGCACCGCAATGAAGAGTAGTCCCCGCTCGCCACAACTAGAGAAAGCCCACGCGCAGCAACGAAGACCCAACGCAGCCAAAAATAAATACATAAATAAATAAATTAAAAAAAGAAAACTTATGCGGAGGCTTGGAAGAGTCAAGGAAAGCTTCCATCCCGACTCTCCCTACCATCCCAGTTGGGAGGGTTTTCTTAGGAGAAGTGAAAAATGATTTAGTACTTAAAATGATATTGTTCTTAGAACAAGTTATGTTATATATATTTTTTAAATTTTATTTTGGAGTATAGTTGATTCACAATGTTGTGTTAGTTTCAGGTATACAGCAAAGTGATTTAGTTATACATATTCATATATCTATTCTTTTTCAGATTCCTTTACCATGTAGGTTATTACAGAGCATTGAGTATAGTTCCCTGTGCTATACAGTAGGCCTTTGTTGATTATCTGTTTTACATACAGTAGTGTATATATGCCAATCCCAACCTCCCAATTCATCCCTCCCCCCCACCTTTCCTGCTTGGCAACCACAATCCCACCCTCTAAGTCTGTGAGTCTGTTTCTGTTCTATAAACAAGTTTACCTGCGTCATTTTTTTAGATTCTACATATAAGTGATATCATATGATATTTGTCTCTCTGTGTCTGACTTACTTAGTATGATAATCTCTAGGTCCATCCATGTTGCTGCAAATGGCATTATTTCATTCTTTTTTATGGCTGAGTAATATTCCATTGTATATATGTACCACATCTCCTTTATCCATTCATCTGTTAATGGACATTTAGGTTATTTCCATGTCTTGGCTATTGTCAGTAGTGCTGCTATGAACATTGGGGCGCACGTATCTTTTCGAATTAGAGTTTTTATCTTTTCTGGATATATGCCCAGGAGTGGGATTGTGGATCATATGGCAACTCTATTTTTAGTTTTTTAAGGAATGTTTATACTGTTTTCCATAGTGGCTGCGCCAATTTACATTCCCACCAACAGTATAGGAGGGTTCCCTTTTCTCCACGCCCTTTCTAGCATTTATTATTTGTAGACTTTTTGATGATGGCCATTCTGACCAATGTGAGGTGATACCTCACTATAGTTTTGATTTGCACTTCTCTGATAATTAGTGATGTTGGGCATGTTTTCATGTGTGTTATATATATATTTTTTTAATATAAAAACAATTCAGTGATTCCTTGATGCCTGAAAAAAGAGATTACTAGTTTTTTTTAATGATGGGGTGGGGGGAGAGGGGTACTAACTAAAACAAAAATGTGATGTATTTATTTGAAAGAGCCAGTCAAATCTTAAGGCAGCATTCATGGAAATATAGTATCCAGATCTTAAAAGTAATATATCTAGTGTATTTTGCATCAAACCTGTCATGTCTAACTAATAAAGTTCATTTCTGAACATCACATTTTAAAAGAAATTTTGAGAAGAGATTGTTACAAGATAATGACCTCAGTGATGTGGGGTTACAGAAACTGCCATATGAGGAATGGTTAATGACCACGGTTAGAGACAAGATAAGACAGAACCTTCAAGTATTTGGAGGGCTGTCATAATGGTTATCACAGAGTGGTTAGTACATTCCAGATGACAGAATGAGGCCCAGCGGCGGGCAGTTAAGAAGAAGCAGATTTTGGCACAGCCTAAGGAGAAACTTTGTGAAAATTAGAACTTTCTAGATGTAAAAAAGTGGTTTATCAGCTCAGGAACTAAATCCTAGTAATTGGAAGTATTCAAAAAGAATTTTTAGATGGTGACCTATAGTCAAAATTCCCATACATAATGGAATCCTACTGTCTAGGCTTGATCTCTGAAAAAGTTTTCCCATATTCGCATTCCTTGATTTTATGATGTTTATAAATGAGCAACGGCTAATCTAAAACGCCTTCTCTTCTGAATCATATGTGTCACATAAAAGTTAGAATAAATTTGGGAAACTTGATTTATATGTTTGTTGATACCATGATTATTATCCAAGCTATCAAGCACCAAATTAAAAGTGCTAGAGGTGAGGTAATACTGCCTAGTGAGTTAACTTTCTTTAGTGACAATGATGAATTGGGTCCTTCTAGTTCCTAATTTGTTACCTTTTATCTCCATACATTCTTTTGGCCCTGCCTTGTGATACCAGAGCTGGGCTCTGCAGACCACATTTCTCCTTTGCCAGCTGGCTTAGTGTTAGGTTCTGCCAACAGAGGGAGCTGGGAGAGACTGCAAAGCTGGAAGAAGGAGGGAGATTTTCCTCTTCCAGGGCTCTGTTTTTCATGCTGTGGTGAGAAGATTGGCCGGGGTGGGTGGGGCTTGGGAGTCCTGGAAGTCTTCCCCAGTAGTGGCAGCTCTCATAGTTCTATAGCAGCAGACAACCTCCATCTACTTCTCCATCAGCCCAGCATCAGGTAGCACGTTTGTGCCAGAGACACAGCCTCTCATCAGAGATCTGAATCTCAGCGTGGTAAGAGATCCTTTCTTCCAGAAGTCCCTTCTTTCTTGCATTTTGCTAAGTCCCAAGGGTCCTTCTTTCTACAGTTGCTACCTCAGAATACCTTCGAGTTCTCTTTTATGTTTTTTAGTAGTTAACCATCCTATATCTAGTTGATAATCATTTATGTTTTCCTGTTCAAATTACTGTTGTGGTTCCCATCCCCTAATTGTATCGTGAATAATACAAGACTTGACAACAAAAATTAAAACCAATTCAAAGTCTCTCATTATTGGTTTCTCCTAAAACTGTCATACAACAAGTAAGAATGTTATTCTCTTTCCCCTGATTTTGTCATGACTTCTAGAGTAGTGGGTTGAGTAGAAATGGTTTTAAACACATTTCACTGGACACGTGTCCCATTCTGACACAAGAGCTTGATGAGTATCTTATATATTCATAGTCTTCCTACAGCTTGCCTGACCATAGCCCCCAAAGACTGCTTAGACATACTTGAAGCCCTTATTTGTGGAAGGCAGAAGCTTGACATGATAATCAGTCATGCAAAACCTCATGATAAAAAAAAGAAATTAACACGTCACACTAGCTTCCTTGGTGTCAGATTTAACCACATCCAGTGATTATGAAAAGGATGCTAAAAACTCAGGATCTACTTTAAGTCTACATATCAAATAATACACTATGAATTTGGCATAAAAACATTGTATATTCACGTTTGAGTATAAATGTATATAAACTATAGATGTTCAATCACCTCTAAGATCTCAGTAGTCTCCAGGTACTTGCCCCAACCCAAATTATATGCAACAAGATAATAATCACCAAAAACAAATGATGTGAAGAGGTCAAACATTAAAAGTCACACTTTCCCCATCTTTCCTCTTCTTCTGCTTATGAAAGAGAGACTTTTAGTTGCTCAACTACACTCCTTTGTTATGCTGATTTAGATGGTGTTGGTGCTGGAGGTTATATAGGTATGGGTGGAGAATGAAAAAAGCCATATAAAGAGGGTGATTTTGCTGTGCAGCAAAATAAAGTGTAGGGAGCAAAGAAGGAGCAAATTAAAGGCTCCTTAAGTATTAACAGAGGGAACAAAAAAAGTAGGGGAGCAGAGAATTGGGGATTGACATAGAAGAGCCAAGGAGAAACTGACTCAGAAGTAGACAGTTCTAGTTGCGAGCTGAGGAAACAAAATGTGTGATTACAATAAAGGCAGGAACTTGGGCAGAAAATTTTAATATGTTTTCCTGTGTGATGTTTGTTTAATACTCCCCATAGTACCCTTGATAAAATGTAATAAAGTTTTCCATTGCTTTTCAAGACTTCTTCTGTTTTATTTGGTGTGGCATATTTGTTTCTTTTGGATGCGACAGGGTAAAAGAGGCAAGCCTCAAGATGGTCCAGTTATATTCAGGACCCAGATGAAAAGGAGAAGCCTTCCCAGACTTCCCAGAATGGTGCACCTTTCTATTACATGCTTTCATTATATATCAGTTTTCCATTAAAAAAAATGCAACTTGAAAAAGTAGTAAATACTTACAGCTCTTTGTATTATATGTGTTCCCTTCTTCCTACCCCAGATTTCATAATATAATTCAAATATTTCCCTACTATCCAGTTAAAGATGTCCATCAGTACTGAACATAATAGCTGGACCTTTTTAGATACTGTTTAGCTTATTGAGTATACTATTAAGTATAATTCTGTTATAAAATTTATAGTGTTCGGTGACATAGTTTATATGGTCAAGATTATACTCTTCACATAACAACAAATGCTAAAATTAAAAGGAGATATACCAATACTCATTGGTTAATATATTTCTTACTTCAGAGTACCACTTATATTTTTTTCAATATCTGGAATAAACATTTAATATCTGCTTGGAAGTTGGGGGACTAGAAAATTGTGGGGAAGCCAAGATGAATAGCACACAGCGCCACCATCAGGCTAATGGGTGATAATGATGTAAACGTGGCAGGGCACAATTGGTGAGCCCTCTTAATTACAAAAAGAATGACTGATATTCTAGAAACTGAGGTCTTTCTATTTGGCATGTAAAAGAAACTGTACAGGCTACTCGAAAGCCTTCACTTTTTATTATACAAAACTACTGCCTCTAAGTATTGTGGGTTTCGCTTCGCTTAGTAAGGTATTCACCTCAAGGTGCAAAATTTAAGGGGTGCCGGAGCTCAGTAATTTAGAGAAATCACATTCTAATGCAATATTTTTAAAATCAAAATTCGGGCTTCCCTGGTGGTGCAGAGGTTAAGAATCCACCTGCCAATGCAGGGGACACGGGTTTGATCCCTGGTCTGGAAAGATCCCACATGCCGTGGAGCAACTAAGCCCCTGTGCTACAACTACTGAGCCTGCACTCTAGAGCCCATGAGCCACAACTACTGAGCCTGCACGCAACAACTACTGAAGCCTGCGCTCCGCAACAAGAGAAGCCACCACAGTGAGAAGCCCGCGCACCGCAACAAAGAGTAGCCTCCACTCGCTGCCACTAGAGGAAGACCGCGCACAGAAACGAAGACCCAATGCAGCTAAAAATAAATAAATAAATTTATTAAAAATAATTAAAAATAAAAATTCGTGCAAAAACTCCATGGTGAAGATAGTATCAAAATTTTAAATAAAAATAGGGCCAGTGTTCTAGATTTTTCTCTCTTACCTCTGGTTCTAATATGCTTCAGCATGGATCTGTTACTCATCCTGTCCTTATTTAAAATGTCGGTGTTTTTCTGATCATGGATTTTTGCATTAATTTAGTAAACAAGAATTAGAATGGAAAATTCTAAACCCAGGAAATTCTCTGGGTTCTGTGAAGGAGGTAGTTGCCCAGGGAACAACTGAGAGAGAAATGATACAAAAAATGAGTGGGGATCATCTCTGCCCCATCCAAACTAATCATAGTTATTCCTCTGCAAAGCGCGAGAAATGTGACTGTGAATGTTATCATCTAAACAGAGCCAAACATTTCCTGACCATTAAGGTTAAATACCAGTTTCATCTTCATCTCTGCCTGGGGTTTGAAGCTTGCTGTAGTCTGGAGTAACTCCAGTTTGGAACACTACAGAACAACTTGACAGTTTGAACCAAAACTACTGCAAAGGGAATCATTATCTAGTTGCCACTAAGGAAAGTCTCCAAAAAGCAGGAAAAATAATCTTTTGGAAACGGCCTCCCTCTCAGGTTATTTGAGTGCAGTTCAACATAATTTGGCGATAGGGATGTTTGGTAGACGCAGAGATGCTCTGCCAGAACCCTTTCAATGAAAGGACTTGCTGCCCGGCTCTGGGGAATCCAGTCAGCATGCTGACAGCTGTCAGCTCCTTCAGGGTTCACCTCAGCTGTAAAGAACCACCTCCCCTGACATCACGTCCTTTCAAGGCCACCCACATCTGCTGGATGAGCAGGGCAGGAGTTGAAGGGCCCCCGGCATTTTGATCTAAGTCAAACAACTCTGAAGGGCAGGATTCCTGTATAACTCCTGCTGGATCAGTCTAAGATTTGCTGGCCTGCATCGGTTCAATTTCTCCTGGCGCCCAGCCCTGCTTCCTCCCTCTTCCTTTCACATCTCTCACTCCAAAGCCCATCTCCACATTTCCTTCCCCAAAACCCAACCTGAGACAGAGAGGTAAACTAGATGACATTTTTTTCTTTTTACAATTATTATTCTGAACAACAACAACAAAAAAAAAACTAATGCAAAAAACTATTTGCAACCTAACTCTTTGAGCTCTGTCAATTTCGACCTGAATTATACATGGCTGTAATTGGCATGTACATATGATATTGGATTCAGATTTTTTTGACTGACATTTTTTAACACGCAATACCTCGTAGCAAATTTGTCCACATGTTTGTCTTTTGTAATGTCCTTGTGGTATTCCATAGTGGATTTCTTAACTGTCTCCAAATTTATGGCCTTAAATTTTTTCTATTTTTTCACTTCTTAAGATAGTGCTGTTATAAATATCTTTGTACAAATTGCTTTCTTGATTAATTCCTTTGACAGTTGCTTTCCTAGAGTTGGATCAGAGTCCTGTGAATATCAGCACTGGGACCAGTTAGCAGAGGAGAAAGGAAGAATAAAAGGGAAAAGAATAAGGATTCACATAACTACCACCTTTTCCTTTCTCATATATAAAAGATGTATATAAATGGAGTGAATATAAATCTGGAACAACCTAAATTCCAAGTCCTGGCTAACTTCATTTTCCCTATGAATCATCTTGAATAACCCTACTTTACAGTAATTTGGACTTTGAATATGGATATTGAATTATATTTGTTTATAGCACCATTATCCAAAATCCAGCTCATAGAACGTTAGATGACTGATGTTTACTATGAAGGAAAAAAAGTTCAACGGGTAAACAATTTTTCAAATGCTGCATATTAAATAATCTTCTTAAAGATTAATAATGTAGAGGGTTATGTTAAAAGCAGAATTCTCACAGCAAAGAAATGCTAAATTTATTTAATCCACCTATCCAGGAAAATTAATATTATAAGGAAAACAGTTTGTGAAACTGTGGAATACATGGTATCATTAAAAAAA
The DNA here is from genome assembly GCF_005190385.1 of Monodon monoceros. Lineage (NCBI taxonomy): Eukaryota > Metazoa > Chordata > Mammalia > Artiodactyla > Monodontidae > Monodon > Monodon monoceros. The sequence goes on along the minus strand of NW_021703772.1, from coordinate 52,333,898 downwards.
ACTTTTAGAAAAAAATATATGCACACTTACTCTTTAACATGTACATATCTTTCTAGAAAAGCCCATTATGCATTACATTATTATCCCCTCCAGAACCTACCACCGATCCAGGCAAATTTTAGATGTTTTACAAAGGTTTATGAAATCTCACTAAACATGTTAAAAATTGCCTTGTTCATTGCTAGACATTTATATAATATAGTTTTAAAGCAAGATAACAGCTGAGGGGAGCTGCAGAAAAAAAAATCACAGAACTTCTGTTGAATTATTTTTCTTGTACATATGAAGTTGTTCTGTGAGAGCAAGAACACTCAGCAGATGTACAGATCCATTATCTTTTCTCATGGCAATATGTTCCTCCTTTCAGAAAATTTGAGCACGTTTGGAACATAAAATAATACAAATAGGCTCAAATGCAAAGCAGAGAAAATGAAGGTGATTGGCACAAAATAATGAAACAATTATAAGTAGTGTCACATAGGTGAGCATTAATTGGGGCATTAACTGTTGATGTTCACCATTTAACGAAGCATCTGAAGATATAATAATCCTGCTATATACTTGGAGCAGCAGATTTCCAGCACATATATCCACATGTACCTCCCCCATTAAAACACAATGACAATGGTTTTCACATCTTGTCATTTCACCCTTGACACTCTCCAAAGGCTCACTGGATCGACGCCATGACTCACATAACCTGTGCATTCAGAAACAGGTGTTTGGAACTCTACATCTGGTGATAAATATTAAAGATAGAAGAAGAGACTTCGGAAACAGCCTACTTAATTCATTCTCACTTGGCATTGCCACCACTAGCTACACTATTACAGATTGAGCTCCAAGGACTACTCAGAAATACCCTCCAGTCTGGAAATTCCAAATTATATTTCTCTCTGTATTTTTAGATAGTCATAAAATTATTACTCAAGAAAAGATTTTAGAAATCAAGATGAACCCTTCACTTCAAAGTTGAGAAAACTGAGAGCCAGAAAATTGAAAGTACTTGCCCAGATTCAGAGAATAAATTTTGTTGTAAATGTGTATGAAAATACAGCGCCTGGGCTCCCCTGGTGGCGCAGTGGTTGAGAGTTCGCCTGCCGATGCAGGGGACACGGGTTCGTGCCCCGGTCCGGGAAGATCCCACATGCCGCGGAGCTGCTGGGCCCGTGAGCCATGGCCGCTGAGCCTGAGCGTCCGGAGCCTGTGCTCCGCAACAGGAGAGGCCATAACAGTGAGGCCCGTGTACCACAAAAAAAAAAAAAAAAAAAAGAATAACACCATTCTTTACGACATAGTATTGTTGAGAGTTTTATAGAACATGGTTAAGTGCCAAAAAACTATTTGTTATTATATATGTAAGTAAAATTTATTTTCTGTATATTATCATAGCCTTCAAAAACTGCTGCTAGATTCGTATCAAATTTGGAGACTAAGCTCGTGTAAATGATAAGCCAGGTGTCATATTCAAAAGTCACGCTGACTTCAGTCTCTGAAAGGAGAGGGTAGAAATACTTTTCCCTATTCGTCCCACTGGGTACAACTAAAAATCCTACACATTATATGTAAAACCAACATAAGAAGCTTTTCAAAGGTGGAAAGAAGGCAGGCCATCTAGGGAATTAGACTCCCAGGATCTACACCATGGTGAATTCCCTGCATTGTCTTCTCACCTCATACATCCCAGGCTGGGTACTGCAGAAGCCAGTACCCTTAAAATGCTAATGACAGAGACAAAAAAACCTCCAAGAAAAGCCTGTCCTTTCCAGTGGCCCAGCAAAGGGGCAGCTTAGCAAGACAGCCAACATTTAGACAATAATCACAGGAATGTGTCAGCCCTGCCCCCGCCAACAAAGGCCCACTGGAGAGTCTAGACTTTCCCCCATGCAGGCCGTCAGGAGGTGCCCCAGCCCCATCCTCACGTCCGTGGTGCCAGAGGAGGCCTGTAGTGGAGTCAGGACTTTCACCGCGGTGCAGTGGCAACATGACCACCCCAGCAGTACTGGTGGAGGCCCTGTGGGAAGCAGTAAGGAGATGTCCCTCCTCCTCCGAGCCAGGGTGATATCCACAGAGGCCAAGAGGGGAGGGGATTTTTGACCCAAGTGCAGAAGCAATTCAGTGGAGGAGCATAGGCTTTTTAACAAATAGCACTGGAGCAACTGGACATCTGTAAGCAAAAAAAAAAAATAGAAACCTCGACCCAAGCCTCAAACAACTTACCAAAAAAACTCAAAATAAATCATAGATTTAAAAATAAAATGTAGAACTGTAAGACTTTTAGAAAATAACATAGGAGAAAGCTGGGGGGACCTAGACTTGATGAAGAGTTCGCAGACGTGACACCAAAAACACAATCCATAAAAGTGAAAAATCAATAAATTCTACCTCATCAAAATGAAAACTTTTGCTCTGTGAAAGATGTTGTTAAGAGGATGAAAAGACAAGCTACAGAGTAGAAGAAAACAAATATTTGCAAACGTATCTGACAAAGCACTCATCTAGAACTCTTTTTTAAATTTATTATTTTGGCTGCGTTGGGTCTTCGTTGCTGCGTGCGGGCTTTGTCTAGTTATGGTGCGTGGGCTTTCTCTAGTTGTGGTGAGCGGGGGCTACTCTTTGTTGTGGTGCGCAGGCTTCTCATTGCGGTGCCTTCTCTTGTCGCGGAGCACGGGCTCTAGCCACGCGGGCTTCAGCAGTAGTTGTGACGCATGGGCTCAGTAGTTGTGGCTCGCGGACTCTAGAGCACAGGCTCAGTAGTTGTGGCACACATGCTTAGTTGCTCCGCCGTATGTGGGCTCTTCCCCAACCAGGGCTCGAACCCGTGTCCCCTGCATTGACAGGTGGATTCTTAACCACTGCGCCACCAGGGAAACCCTCATCTAGAACTCTTAAAACTGAACAGTAAAAACAAATAATCCAATTAGAAAATGGGCAAAAAACATGAAGAGACATTTCACTGAAGAGGATATACAAATGACAAGTATGCGTGTGAAAAGATGTTCAGCATCACTAGCTATTAGAGAAATGCAAATTAAAGCCACAATGAGATATTATATATGTCTCAGTGTGGTACAATAAAAAATATATAGTGACAACACCAAACACTCGCCAGAATGCAGATACTTGATATCCTATACATTGCTGGTAGGAGTATAAAATGGCACAGCAACTCTGGAAAACACTTTGACCGTTTCTTAATTAAACATACGCTTGCCGAACAGCCCAGCAATTGTGCTCCTGGGCATTTATCTGGGAGAAATGAAACATTATTGTCGTAGCTTCATTGTAAGAGCCAAAAACTAGAAACAACCAAAATGTAATACTGCTGAGCAGTAAAAAGAAATGAACTATTGATAACACACAACAACTTGGATCTCAAGGACATTATGCTAAGGGGAAAAAAAACTCTCAAAAGGACACATACACTATGAGTCCACTTCTATAACATTCTTGAAATGATAAAAGTTTAGAGACGGGAAACAGATTAATAGTTGCTAGGGGTTAGCAGTGGTGGTGGGGGGAGGGAATTGGGTGTGGCAATAAAAGGGTAGCACGAGGGAGATCTTTGTGGTGGTGGAATAGTTCTGTATTTTAATTGCAGTGATGGTTACATGAGTCTACACATGAGATAAAATAACATAGAATTCTGCACACACATCATGTCAATGTCTAAAGTTCCTGTCTTTGATATTAAATTATGTAAGATGGACCATTGGGAGAAACTGAATGAAGGATACATGGGTCTTCCACATACTACCTTTACAACTCCCTGTGAATCAATAATTATTTCAAACTGAAAAGTTTGTTTTGTTTTCATTTCATTTAAGGGGCGTTCCTAGGAAAAAACTGAGGCTTAAATGACTTAAATGACAGTCAGAAGAACCGTGCTCTGTCAAGGGCAGTTGAAAGCAAAATGCAATGCAAAGGAAGACTGGCTACCAACTGCAGGGAAACGCCTTACATAGAGACTTCTGTGGCCAAGAAAACAATCATTCCTTTCCCATATGAGTTCCAAGTAGGTTTATGGTTTTTAACCCCTGATTGCAGATTAGAACTAAGTGAGGAGTTTTGAAAATGTTCAATGTCCTGCCCTACCTGCAGTGATTCTGACTTTTTTGAGTTAGGATGATCATAATTATCCTGGAAGGTTCTAGAGTGCAGTGTGCAATGAGGAACACCATATTACACTAAGGAATGTAACAGCAGTTCAGTGTCCGAAATGTGACACTCTTTTGAGCCCCATAAAGGCAAAGTAAACCCAAAGATTTATGTTATTCTAATGGTGAGGTTATTTTAGAGCCAGTTTCTGAGCCCTCAGAACCTCCTAAATCTCAATTAATTGAGCAAGATTCAGAACCCAGGCAGTTTAAAAATACCATAGGTGGTTCTCAATGTGCTGTGTTAAAAAAGAAATCAATATTTTTTCTTTTAAATATCACTGATTCTCTCAAATGATCCTTTTACTTTTTCGTGGCTATTAATAAGATGCAAGAAAAAAATGCTCTAAATTTCAGGCATTAATCTGTGTTGAAATGCTTCTAGAAGGAGGAATTCTATATGGTGTAAACCAAGGAAAAGAGCAGCAGAGACCCTTTCGTATTAGAAAGGATAGTGGACATGACAGATGTGTTCTTTAAAGAGGACTTGACGTAAATTAAAAAATTAAAAATCATTAAGCTTTATATTAATTACTACAATTATGAAACGTTCTCAAAATTCCACATTAATATTTATAGTTTCAATTAAACTGTATTTAACGACAGTTAATGACGTTCCTGAGCAAAGCTGGATATTACAGTTAATATCCAACTGTGATATAGGGAAAAATTCTGGAAACAATATGAGAGCAGAAATAGAGGACTTCTGTTCACGTCTCTGCTATTCTACTTACTGGTTATTTGACTCTGGATGAGTTCTTTATCAGTTTCCTCATGTGTAAATTTAAGATAATAATATTCTGAGGAACAAAAAAAAATACTAATATGAGAAAGCAGTGTATGCTACAAAGTACCAAACATTTTGTCATCATCATAATTATCACCATTTTAAAAATTCAATTCTTAAATTTTTAACTGCCTACTTACAGGTCTATGAAACTAACTTTTTAAAAAACACTCATAGTTTATATATCTAGAACAAGTTTCCCATGATCAAAGCTACGGTATGGAGAATCAGTTAATTGAAGGGTGATGGTTTCCAAATTGAAAATGACTTGGGCATATTTACTGACACTGATGAATCCTATTAATTATAACTCAGCTCCCTTGGCACATAGAGCCATGTGGCACGCAAATATTGGATGCCATTTACAGTTTTCCTTTTAAAAATCTAAAAGTTACATTTTATTTCTATATCTAGCCTTTCCATTCAAGGGCGCTTCAGCTGAGCTGGCACTAAATTTTTGAGCTTTAGATTTAGTAGCAAAAGATTTCTAATAGTGTACATAGAGCTGTCAGTATCGCACACCCTGAAGCAATGTGGAGGGCTGCAAGATATCTGGAAGAATTTCAGAATGTCTGTAGCATTCAATACTAATTGGAAAGTATGAACATGATATTGAATCGTGTGAGAATGAATGACATGTAAATTTTTTAAACTTCACAAATATAAAATTATACAGCAATCCTAAATAATAAATTATGAATAAGCCTCAGTGGATGATTTATCAGAACAATTGAATAATAATAATTTAAGAACTAGCTATGACTTGAATACTGAAAATCACAAATAATATTTTAATTGGGACAATTCTAGTATTACCCATAAATTATGACTTTGTAATTAACAACAACAAAAATATATATATATATATTTATATATATATATTTTTTTTGCGATACGCGGGCCTCTCACTGCTGTGGCCTCTCCGATTGCGGAGCACAGGCTCCGGACGCGCAGGCTCAGCAGCCATGGCTCACGCGGCCCAGCCGCTCCGCGGCATGTGGGATCCTCCCGGAGCGGGGCACGAACCCGTGTCCCCTGCATCGGCAGGCGGACTTTCTACCACTGCGCCACCAGGGAAGCCCCAACAAAAATATTTTTATTATACAAGTATGGGGACTTGCCTTCTTTTATCTATTTAGATATATAACTAATTTCTTGTTTCTATTTCAAACATACTAATTCCACATCTTTAAGAAAATTACTGTTAAATGTTAAGATTTAAAGTATGAATGTAAACTTGATGATTCCTCAATATCCATCATCTTCCGTACTACAGCTTTTTCTTCTCCCCCAAGTTGAGACGTCTACTTCAAAGTATACCTATACGGTTGTCCTTACATATGCAAGCAACAGGCAATGTGATTTTATTGGCTCGCCTGTTTTGTTTATACCTCTTTTTCTCCCAGACAGACTTACAATGTCCTATTATAACTGGCTACATCATAACATACAATAATTAGCCAAGAAAACTGAGATAAATAGAACAATGAGTGTTTGAAAAATAAGTTGAAGCTCTAAGTAGTTTAGAATGCACGTGGCTCAGAGTCCTTTTCAGAGAAGGGCTACAAATTTAGCTTTAAGGGGGAAATATGATGGGTTAATGATCCATCAGGGCTACATGCTCAGGTGGTGTGGTTATTTCCCGTGCTGACATATGCGAGACCTCTCTCCCATGCGTCGTCATAAAGTAGACCCTCTTTGATACAGTAAATGGCATCATCAGCACCGCCTCTACACCAGTGATAAGTGTCACAGGCCTTTTCTTATAACATCTCTCTAAGCTGGCTGATGCTATAGCATAAAAGTTTAGGAAAATTAATTTGACAGGAGCCAAAATCATGCAGAACAGGGACCCAGTTCCCTAACGGGCAAGAAATATGAACTTAAACCATAGCCAAGTAGTGGTAAAGTGACTCCATCTTAAGCTACAGACAATTTTAAAGTTAACTAGAGGAAAGACTTTTATTGAGACTTTTATTTCATATGTAACAAGACAGAATTTGGAGACAAGGAGTGTTGTTAAAACATTGTTTTAGATCGCTGGAGGAGCACTCTGGAGCTATTGTAATAACTCCAACTGCCAACTGGTTTTATTTAATCATATTTCTATGATCTAAAAATCTCAGAAGAATTTGTCAAAATAATTATCTTGAAGTTGAATCAGAGAAGATACTATTGTCATTAAATTAAATTACAGAATCTCTTATGAAAGGAGGAACTTAGTGCTCCATTCAACTTTTTTTTTTTACTATCATACTATCAAAGTAATAATCATTGCACATTTAGCACTCACAGTGTGAAAGGTGCTGAATTAACAGTCTTTTAAAAATAGCAAATCACACTGTCCTCAGGTGCAGAAATCCAGGGAAATGCTATGTAAATATTTGAGGTCGGAATTTGGTTTGAAGTGTTTAGAAAGAGGAACGAGATATTTAAATGAGACAAATGGCTTAGACGCTTAATGGAAACAGATGGATAGCAATTAGAGGGAACGCTAAGCTAGAAGCACCACTGCAAACAGTTCCCGACTGGAGAAGAGCGGATGATGGGAACCCGAGAATGCGAGGACCGAGAGAGGACGAGCAGAAATTGCTTACTCCAGCTCCAGTTTCATCTTAACTTGTCAGTTAAAAATAAAATAAAATAATAATTTTAAGGTTGAAAAATATCTTAAGCGGTGCTAGAAGATGAAAGTCCACTTTAAGTCATAGTATATAGTTCACTCTTTCTCTCCTGCTTCCCACCCCATCCCTCTCCTACTCTTCTACCTTCTCCTGTTTACTTCTCACAAAAAGTCAGGATCTGTTTTGCAGCATTGTCATTTTCTTCATTTTGTCAGAAAAGGGCACAGACATCCTCCCAACTGCAGTCTTGGGTTAATATTGTAAAGGAGAGAGGAAAAGAATCCATGCTTAAAAGGATGGGAGGATGAGGTAGAAAGGGATTGGCTACTAACATTTATTTTTTTCATGTTCAGTAAATCTAGCAAATCTGAATAAAGCAGGAGAGGGAAGGGGCTAATATGGCTTAGAGATTTACCAGGTTCACTTTCAAGAAAAAGTCGTAAATTTCCGGCTTGGGAAATCACCTTTAATGGGGATGAGAGGGGCAAGTTGGGATAAGTGCAGAACTGTTGCATTATTACTACCTGGTTTGTTCTGGTTATATTTAAAAATATTGCACAATGACATGCAAAATATACCATGCTAGTGATCTTAATTTCATGTTTTCTTTTTTGAGGCTACCACTTAAATAGCCTGAGGCATTAGTATTTTGACAGAAAATGCTGGGCATACTTGTAAACTACTCACCTTCAAAATCTTGAAACAGGTATCTTGACCGTTAACAACCTAATGGAAATGTTTTGTCAAATAAGATGAATAGTATAAGAAACAGTGTACATGAAGAATGAAAATATTTGGTAGGAAAATAAATCTAATTACCAACTGGTGTTTGGCAGAAAGCAGGCGTTTGCTCTTAAGAATAGTAACTTACTTTAAGTATGGAAATTGCATGCTTTTTTGGTAATGGAAAAGCCATGGAGTTTTCAAAACATGTATCAAGTTATAATAATAACTATGTATGTATCCTGAAGTGGAACAAAAAATTAAATTTTAAATACTAAAATAAATATAACTTACTGAATAACAGAAGAGATAAAGTGAATATTAGAAATTACCTAGACTTGGTAATTAGCACCAAATATCTTCACAGAGTCTTTAGCCAAACATTTTAAAATTTATATTAGAGTGAGAAGTATTCAAAGGAATGCCCAAAAATAAGTGACCAAAATTCATGAAGAAGCATGAATTTTCAATTTCAATCTCAAAAAGCTTGTATTAAGATACTGTATAGGAGTCATATTATATGGCAGAAAAAAGTCTGGCTGAAGTTCAAAGACCTGGACTTTACAACACCCATTTTGTCTCACACTCTAAGAGTAAGTTTTCCCTTCTATCTAATATGAAAGGTTTGGACTAAATATCTAGATGAATTCCATCTAATTCTCATACTTCATGAATCTGCAAAATCTTATCGTAATAAGAGAACATATTCTCAATCCAAGATTAGTGTTCAAAGTTCAGTTATGTTCCAGGATTCAAAATGTGCACACTATGACCTCATTTTTCAAAGAATATTTACATATAAATGAATTCTAGGAGGGCATACACCAAAATGCCAACATTTATTTTATTTAGCAGATATTTGTTATCACTGCCACATGCCAGGCACTGGGGTCTTCACCATGGGTACAGTGGTGAACAAGAAGGGCCTGGGCCTGGCCCTCATGAAGCATGTGAACCAGTGACTCTATCTCAGGGAGGCAGAATTGCAGTGTGATTTTTCTTTCTTTTTCTTTTTTTTTAATCTCATTTCTGAAGTTGCTACATGTAATGCTTGTGTAATAAGAGAAAGTTACTAAAAAATTTCCACTGTTTTCAAGAATCACATAATCCTACTATATCTATACTGTGATGTACAAAAGAATATTCAGAACTTGAATGATGCCACAATTTTTAGCAAAAGCAAGGCACCCGATTAAATCTATTCTCACAAGTGATGGGTTTTATAAATTTTATTGCTGACTTATTATTATATCAGACCCTTGTGGCCAGGTGACGAGCGGATCCAGGTTAGAAACACTAGACTGCTTACAATTCTAGATCCTATCTAGAAACCTAGAGGATTCTTGTAAGCACTCTGGTCATAAAATACCCAGAAGAAACTTTATTTTTAAGTAAAACCATTATGGACAAACCTCAGTAGTCATATGCCCCATAGTAAAAATTTACAGTGCTACCCATAAAGATAGATTTGATTCTGAACTAAAGTAGCCTCTCTGATGAGGTCTGTAATACTGTCAAAATCCTTGCCTCTTCTTGATCCATTTTTTTCCTACTCATAAGTTATTGATATCTGTTTAGTCTTGTATGACTCACTTTTGTTGTCCTATAGTTCTCCTTGACTAAGGACCTATTTTGGAGAAATGAGAAATTCTTTCTAACATTTGCAATAGTTAAGCTTTTCAGCCAGGTATGGCTTTCCTGCTCATTACATTTTTGCACCTTTTCTTTCCTTTCTAAGTTTTCATAAGTATCTTCTTCTAAATCATACATACGCCTACATTCCACATGAATTTCACCTGATTGCATTTTAGAAATTATTGTTATTGTGCTATTACAATTATTTTTCCCAATCTGATAATACATAGCTTCCTAGATATTTTCATTATTATTCTTTTTATTATTATTGTTTATTATTATTGATATAGTTATCAGTAATCTATTACTAACATTTAAAAGCAAACATATGTACAAACAATATACTAATAACAGCTCAAAGGAATACATATTAAACGTGATATTGAGGATAGCCTAGGTAATAATACCAAAAAATGTTTGCATTTTCAATAATCTAGGTGGGAGTGTATCATCTCTGTAGGCAGCCTAATCTGATACTCAGTAATTTTGGAAAATTCAGGATAATATAATAGAAATGACATTGTTTGTTAACCTGTGGAACTGGATTTTAACCACTCTTCTTTCAGTTTCCTGTAGTCTTCTATAGTGGTGTTTTATTTTGCACCTAAGCTACATTCATCATCCTGTCGTTTAAGCCTGTGTCATGATATTCTCTAACCAGTAGCATTAATCTCTATTTTTATCTATAGTTTAAGGTATATTAGGTTGAAATTATCCTTCCTGTGTCTTACCACTAACTTTTTAATTTATCATAACAAAAATTTTTCAAATCTTATAAATACAAGGATCTTTTGCAGACATGAAGTCAAACTAAATATTATCTCTGACCTCAGGGAAATTTCAGTCTAGCTAGGGAAATAAAACAAAGCATAATAACCCAAACTTGGTTACTAGTTAAATTTAATCCAAGTTCTTTTGGGTTGTCAGTGTAAACTGTGACGTGTAAACTTCATATTCACTTGAATATGAAGATAATGTGGCTGCAACAGTCCAGACCTCATTAATCACCAGTATTGATTTAGTTGATCTGACTTGACAAATGTATGTTTCCCTTCACCTCTTAGCCCAGCATAGAGCACCCGTCATAAAATGTCCAAAGTGCTTTCCTCTGAACAACACTGATAGATATTATTATGTACATTTTACATACCAAGAAATTAGGACTCAGAGAAGTTAGGTTCTTTGCCCAAGTGCCACATCTAGGATTCCTTTTGAGTCTAAGTCCCAATCTTGTCAATAAAACATGGTCACTATGGAACCACTAATGTCAGAATCATTGTTCCTTTAGTAGATCCCCCAACCAACTGCCTAGATCTATCCCCAGGAAGAGTAGAATCTGATCTATGCAAAATTTATGGAGAGGATTGCCTTCTCTTTCTGTATTCAGAAATGAGAATTGAGAAGAACTGAGGTCAATTAATAGTCAGTTCTTACAATATTGTGCTGTAAAGGATCTGAAGCCTTGTTTGAGATTAATTTTAAAAAGTGCCATAATTAATCATTGATGTTACCATGGGCATAGAAAGGGGAAGTAGTTGTATACAGCTAAAGTATTTTTCGTCCCCAATCATCTGTAGAGCTGCACAGTTTATACATTTTACTACAATACAATTTTACTGATTTATGGTCACTTTATTTTTCACTACATGCTGTAATCTACCATGACCCTCTGCTTTCCCTCCCTTATCACACAACATACTAATTATGCTATTCTTGCTCATAATAGCTTATCTACTTCAAACAGTTCTTTTTATAATCATTAGGGGGAAAGATCTTTAACCCATTTAACTTATCTTTATGGAGAGACTATAGTTTGTCACTTTGAATAGCTAGGTATCACGTGGACATAAAGAATCAAAGTTAATGTATAGGAATAAAAAGTAATTTATAGTCACAAAGAACTGAGTTATGGTTACCATAGTAACCTTAACTATAAACATTAAGGATTTCTAAGGTAGAAAACTCAACCATAATACTACAGAAACATGGCTTTTTCATGCTTAATAAGCTGGAGATATTATATATCATAATTGTGCACAATAAATTATTTCTGTGGAGTAAAGAAACTTCTAAGATGGTAAATCAGCAGTTTTTAAGGGCTGACTAGCTTCTGCAAGATGTCCTGTGGGCAGAAAAACAATATACCTTCTACTGCAAACTGTCTATTGATATCTATGTAATAAGAGAAGTAAAAATAAACATTTGGACATATAGTAGTCTTGGAAATAAAGAAAAATTTCTAATAAAATCATAGAACCTGAGAGTTGGCAAGGACCTTAGGGACCAGCCCAAAGCAGAAACGTGCTGTATAGATTCCTTAATAGATTGCAGCCAGCCTTGGCTGAAACCTTCAACAATAGAGATCTTATTTTTTCACCAAGCAGCCCTTCTTATTGTTGTACAGATAGAGGTGTTATTATAAAGTTGTTTCTGTGAGCCAACCAGCTGCCTCCTTTTTGCTTTCATCTCCTGATTCCTGCTCTGCTCTCTGGAATGACACAGAGTGAAAATAAACCCTGTAACAACACTTGACAGACCTTTAGATATTTGAAGATAGCTATTAAGGTTTTTCACTAGTCTGATTCCTAAGGTTAACCTGTCTTAGTTCCTTCCACTCTTCCTGTAGATCATAGTTTCCTGACATTGCCAGATCTACTGGTCACGTAACAGACCATAGATGCCTGCCTTGAATTAAGGGGAAAGGGGTGCTGAACTGAGCAAAGTAAACTTTTTCATGTATCTCTTACATTCCAGGCATTCAACCAATGTGGTCTGTCTGAGACTGAAGAGAACTAGGCTTTTCATAACATTCTTATGAACCACGTAGTCAACCAAACATTGCAGATTGTTTCACATAAACTGCTACCTGATTGCTTTTTCCTACTGTTTTGTGCTTGTATATTAGCATTTCCAATCTAAGCAGCAGCCCTTTATTCCTGCTAAATTTCATCTTGTTTTGCTCTGATATTTTTTGCCTGGAAATATAATTTGGCAGAGTTGGGGAGTAAAGTTTTGAACCTTGAGGCTACCTTTGCGAAGCTTTTTACTTCTAATGTCTTCCATTTCCATTGATAAGAGTATTGGTCAGGATCGCTTTAGGAAGGGAACCCTCTGGTCTTCCATATTTGCCCTCATTCCAGATTGAAACAGAGATAGTGATGATACCCTTGTCTTGTATTTTGATGCCTAGGTATACTTCGTAAAGCCTTTTAAACCTCACAACCACCTGAAAGATTTACTTATAGCAACTGTTGTATCTTTATTTTAGAGATAAGTATACTTGCAAGGCCACACAGCTACCAAAAGTCACGGTTAGGACTAGAACACAGCCTAATTTCTCCCCTTATGTCCTATTGTAGTTTTCAATGGGATTCATGCTTACTCTGAGGAGGGAAACAGGCTCCATCACTACCAACATGGCTGCCATTGAGATCCAGGCTGTAACAGGAAGAAAGGAACACCTTCAGTATCCCCTAAACTCATATGCACTCTATTCATGATAAACAAAGAGAGCCAATATTTAAAGTAATACAGCCAACAGTGTTTTAGCTACAGATGTTAGATAAGCTGTGAATATATCTGGACTATTATTCACCTATATAACCAGATTATCCATAAGGATATCATGAGACGTAATTCTTTTTTCTAAAATTATTGTATACCAGTCCTAACATTCCATCCCTACCAGTCTAGTAACTCTGACAAAATATAATAAAATATTTTGGAATGTTTTATCCTAAAGAATCCATGTAAAATCTTATGCTCTTTTCTAAATATTAATCATTTATTTAATAATTTGTTCTACTATCTCACAATGAATAGGTTTTTACTCTCTGAAATGGGGATGTTATTATCTTTCAAGTTTCCAGAAACCTTTGCAGGACTCTATGATCTTTTTGGTATTTTGCTAATAGAAAATCTTAGGTAACTGATGAAAGTTTCTTTGCCATCCAGAAATGACACTTTATTTGCTTCTGGAGATTAAAACTCATTTGAAGTTATCAGAAGTTTCATATAACCTCACATATCTTGGTCTTTGATTCCTTCTATAATTTGTTGATTTTCCATTTTTATTTGGAAAGCTTGCCATTTGGTAGCAAACGTGGAAGCAAAACAGGTTTTGGATATTGTTTGTGACCTCTATAAACCTGAAATCATTTTCCTCTAACATTGAGTCTAACCCTTTCTTATTCTTCTGCCTGCTCTAAACATGGCGTGGGTTGTTTCCAGTAACTTTTTTCAAACCTTCAGTTTATTCCAGATCTTAATCTTTCTAATATTATTTCTAGATATTTGTGATGCCCTTTTGAATTAACCCTTATTTTTGAGTCTCTTCTTCATCTTTTTGCACGTCTTTTTTTTTTTTTTTTTTTTGGTACGCGGGCCTCTCACTGTGTGGCCTCTCCCGTTGCGGAGCACAGGCTCCGGACGCGCAGGCTCAGCGGCCACGGCTCATGGGCCCAGCCGCTCCGCGGCATGTGGGATCTTCCCGGACCGGGGCATGAACCCGCGTCCCCTGCATCGGCAGGTGGACTCCCAACCACTGTGCCACCAGGGAAGCCCTGCACGTCTTTTTAAACAAAAGATGTTAATCAGAAAGCTCCTTATACAGTCATACTGATTTTTTACTAATGCTACCTTGTATTCTCTTTCTTTGAGGAATTTCATTTTCAGTGCCATTTTTACAAATCTCCAACCCTCAACGATGTTTTTAAAAAAGAAAAAAAAAAAAACAGAAATCTCTTACCCATTGTATGTCGTATATTTAGAAATGTATCTGTCTTTTCACTGAGAAATTCGAAATGTTTTCCTACTTTAATATTTTTTTATGATCTTTGAGTTACTGGCAAGTACAAATTAGCCAAGAATATGGCCAAGGAAACCTTCATACTATAGACAAACAGTTGTGATAAATGAGTTTGACCGGATGTTTTCCTCTTTGGTTTAAGCAGAAAAATCTGGGGAAATATTTTTCCCAATTCATACAGATTTCTTATGGATAAAGCGTTGGCAGCACCAAATGGGATGAGAAAGGTCTTTGTAAATGTAAGCCATTATTCAGTGAAGTTTTATTACTATTATTGCTAGCATGCCTTTACCTTAGGATTATTATTCCATACGGTGGAAAATTTGAAGAGGTACATGAAAATTATTAAATTCCCAATGTATTCAGACTTGATATCTTTAGGACTTGGTATTTAATATGTATTAAGGCATAGCACGTTAGTCTTATCAGAAATCCTGACATGTAGAAATAAGCCGTATCATTGTGGATTAGCTACCTCAGGAGCTAATCAGTTACAGCGATGCTAACCAGAGACAAGTTTCCTAACATAAAGGCTGCTTCCACCAAAGTCACTCGGGAAACTTGACAAGTGGTAGACAAAAAGGAATTGGAACCTTGACAAGTAGAAATTCATTTTGTTATAATCAGTCTTTTGCGCACATAGTACAGTGATGGCAGACCTGTAGGTTAGAAGATTCTTTCTTTCCATTTATTTAATCATCTAGTCTCTTTCCTCATTTCAGGGTCCTCCCTGTGGGAGGATTATACATTCCTTTCCTGTTCCACTTAGAAGTTGTTCATGAAACGTAGAAGTGAATGTGTGGCTTTAGTGTGGAAGCTGTTAAGAGCCAGCTTATGCTTTGCTGTGTCACTTTTCTCTGCCTCAAGAACAGCAACATAAAGGTAGCTCCTTCAGCCTGGTTCCTAGAGATATGGAAATACGAAGGAAAGCCAGAGCCTGCTTGCAATGAACATATACCACGAGTGAGAAACTTTTGTGGTTATGACCACTAAAAATGCTGGGGTTGTTTGTTACTGCAGTATAACCTATACTCTGCTGACAGATATATTCCTCCTTCTATGTGTTTATCCTAAAAGAACTGGATAAATAGTGAAATGTACACTCATTCAGCCTCTTAATAATGATTGTCCTATTCATTTATTATCTTTTTAAATAACAGATTAAAATGACATGGGATTTAAATATTTCTAAAGAATATGATACCAGTAAAATAGAAACTGGGGAATTGAAATGATACACAGTCAAATGCTTGAGAAATATCTATAGATATATATGAAAAGTCATGAAATTTTACACATAGTTGGTGCTTAATACTTACAGATGCAGCAGTGACAAAGTTCTTCATAAGCAAAGTGTCCCATTGAGGAAAGCAAAAAATACATACCTTTTTTTTTAAGTAAAGCTAAAATTTTTCCCAGAAATTCCCCTAGTTCTAAGAATCTTTCCAATTATTCCTGTCACACTTAAGAGTTCCCCAGTAATTCCAAAAGAATTTTGAAAATCAAAACAGCCTATTCCACTTAAATTTGCTACTTCAAAATCGAAAGTCATGGGGAGTTAGTTACTTCTAATTTTAATCTTTAGCTGTTTTGTTTATTTTACAAGAAAAGAAATATTTGTATTTTATGTCTAAACTAATAGCTTTGCCAGTGGTCATAACCTGCGTTTTCATTTGTGCATTCTCTATTTAAAGAATAATTTCTGGTATTTTTTATCTCATTACTAAAATTTAAAACTTTAATTTCTTTACTTAAGATGATGAGATTATTTTACTCCAGGTATATTTCTTTTAGAGTTAACTTCAAGCTCACGTGTTGGGAGATTGCTTTACCTATATGTTATACACTGAATCCCCATATCAGCAATACCTCAAAATATTTCTTTCCACTGGCCTTTCAGAGCACATCCTATAATCCTAACCTTTTTCATCCTAGGCACTTAAGGTTCCAGTTATAATACTAAGTTTAGTCGGGAGTTGATACTATCAATACTAGGATGATTTCATTTACCACATCAACAAGGTATGGGTATGTTTTGATACAGGAAGAAAAAAGGGAAAGAGCCCAAAGTATGAACATACCCAACTGCTAGCTTATCTCTCTCTCTCTCTCTCTCTCTCTCTCTCTCTCTCTCTCTCTCTCTCTCTCTCTCACACACACACACACACACACACACACACACACACACACGTAAAACCTAATGTCAATGCACGTTACTGCATCTTCTCCCCAACCCAGCATTAGAGCGCCTAGGGTCGATCCTGAGACACTTCTCTTCATCACTCCAACTACAGGCATACTCTAGGTGGTCACATCCAGTCCCGTGACTTTAAAAACAATCTACAAAGGAACAACTATATTTTTATCTCCAGTCCCAATCTCTCCTGTGAACTCCAGGCTCATATATTCTACATCTCCTCTTTGATACTGAATAGGGATATCACATCTAATATGACAAAACACACCACTTGAATTTTCCCCAAGACCTGTTTACTGTCTTTTCTATGTCAGTAAATGATAATTGCCTTCTCATTGTTCAGGCGAAGACCTCAAGATTGTCCATGTCTCCTCAGTTTTTTCTCAGGAGCTATATTCAGTTGGCAAATCTTGTCAACTCTGCCTTCAGATTATACCCAGAATCTAACTACTTTACCTCCACTTTTATCCTGTATCCTAAACCATCACCTCTCTTATCTGATTGTTGCAGTGGGCTTCTATTGGAATCCCCTCCAACTGGCCTCTTGCCAGTGTATTCTCCACATACAGGAGCTGATGGGATCATTTTAAAATAAAATGTCTCGACTCATCGGCTTTCTCGAAGGAAAATTAATGTTTATTATCTCCCCCTCCTCCCCCACTCCCGGTTGCCCCCTCACACACATTTTCTCCCTTCTTCTCAGGTCTCATCTCTCACCCTCTGGCCCTCAGTCACTACCATCCACACTGGCCTCCTACCGGCTGCCACCTCAGGACACTTGCATCTGCTTCTAAAAGGTCATCCCCCAGTGAACTTCACACTTTAATTCAACTGTCTGCTCAAATAACACCGTATCAAAAAGGCTTCCCTGCGCATACTAAACAAAGTAGCATCTAACCCTCCATCCCACTTTCCCACCTTTATTTCTACCTCGTAGCCCTGACCACCCCCTGACTAATTGCATATTTATTTGCGTCATTCTCCTGCTACTTAAACACTAGTTCCTAGAGGGCAGGGCCTTTGTCTGTTTTGTTCACTCTTGTGCCTCCAGTGCAAGGAACAGTGCCTGGTGTATAGCAACTATTTTCTGAATGAATGAATTTCTGATGCCAGGGAGGAGTTCAGGTGATGAGAAAGCAGCATGAGAGATGCTGGAAAGGTGTATGAGAGAGGAAAGAAGTAGGACCTAATTGGGAATATACAGGTACTAAAGATAAATTTTGTCTAGTGTGCATTTTCCCTAAAGTTAGCTCTGTATAATTTATTTTTCAGTGTGAAATGTCAGAGAGCCTCCAAGTTCTACACTATTCATGGGAGATCATTTAAGTAATTTTGACAATAAAAAATAGAGCATGATGCTACCTCCCTTCCTACTCATTTTACACTTTAGCTATGTCCTCTTTGGAGTGTGAGTTATTGTCTGTGGCATAATCTCCAAATTTATTTCGGTCTTTTTATGACTCCATAGTCATCAGGCAGATGCTGTCTTCTCCACTTGATTCTCAGTTCATTCGCAAAACAATGTAATGTGGGAACTCTCTGTCTTCCTTTAGGATGTGAGATTCTGACTTGGGTGTATGTGGTTGATTTTAGAAGCTACCATAGGAAGCAGGAGGGAGGAAGCAGGTAGAGTGAAGGAAAAAGGAGGAAAAGGCCAATGTAAAGGGATATTATCCACGTCACTGCTGTGGGCAACAGTCCCAATGTCACTGGGACTTCCTCAGAAGCCTGTATAAGGGGCTTCCCAGGACTGTCCACCTGAAGGCAGACAGTGAGAGCAGGGGTAGACCAACTGTGACCCATGGGCCAAATCTGGACAGTGACTTGTAAATAAAGTTTTGTTGGAACATAGCCACGCTGATTTGTTTACTTATTGCTTGTGGCTGTGTTGGGGCAATAAGGACAGGGTTGAGTAGTTGCCACAGAGACCATACAGCCTACAAAACCTGAAATAATTACCATCTGGCCCTCTTCAGAACATATTTGTCTACCCCTATTTAAGAGCATTTATCCTCAAGTTCCTATCCACAACTGTTGAAGGATTTCCAGGAGGAGTTTTATATCTTCCTCACTTCCTGGCCTTGCTTGTAAGAAGGGCAAGTAATTTCTTACAGAGTTGAGAAGCCCCTGGCTAAATGAGGAGTTATGCTGCATGTGATCTAGGGACTGGTCAGTGTCCGTGCAAGGTGAGTTTGAACTGGCACAGAACTGCCCTTGTAGCTTCAGCTGAAATTCAGAGTGGGCTGAGAGAGTGTAAAGCATGCCTCAGAGGCATCTACTAGTCTTGATTTGGGGATATGTTAACAAGTTTGTGCCCTGGGAAATGAAATTGTATTTACAGATGAAAACACTTAACTAATGACGATACTGAATGACACTTGGAGAAAGTTGACTAACTGATTGAGGCAATTATTTCAAACAAATTGTCTAGTCAGTAGTAATCCTAGCAATTTAATTCAATACACAATGAGGTCAAGTTTCCCTAAACTTCTCATAGATTACTTTTATTCTCTTGCAAGCCATTAATACTCAGTTCTTTTGTTGTTTTATCTTGTATTCGTTTCAGATTTATACGTCTAAATAAAAATTCATAAATCCTTCATGCAAAAAAAGAAGTTATAGGAGCCTATGAATAAATGAAAGTTTTACCTTTTGTATCCCACTGCCAGAAGTTTTTTTTAAATGCTGTGGTTTGGTATATAATCTTCCAGATTTTTAAAATATTCTATTTGAATGCACACTACTTATGTATATTTAAAATAAACTATACTTACTGTTCACTAACTTGCTTTTCCCAAACGTAATATATATTAGACCCTCTTCCATATCAGTTCAATAAAGAGTCTTAATGATTTTTAATAGCTGTATAATATTCCATTCCATGGATACACTTTAACTCATTCTTCTGATAAATGTTAAATTGTTTCTCATTTGTTTACTATTTAAAATGGTGCTCAAAAAAACAAAACAATAAAAACAAAGAAAGAAAGGACAGTGCTCTACACACCTACTGCCCAGATCCTGGTTTCAAAATACCTTTCTCCACTAAATGGAACCAGGGATCCTTGGGAAAATGGCTGATTCCAGGGCTTGCACAAAAACAGTGAGTCTAGACTATCATGTTGTACCAGAAAGTAGGAAAGTGTTCTAAAAATGACCCGGATATATCAGAAGAACACAGAAGCTTGCTTGAAGTGGTCCTATTTGCCAATCTGGTCCAATTTGAGCACCAAAATAATAAAGATTATATCTTAATAATTAATATAATATTGTTAATATTACATGTTAATAAAGATTATTCTATTATCTAAAATTAGAATCTATCAGTCCACATGGATATAAAGAAAAACTAAATACATAGATAAAAAGAGTAAGCTCTTCCTTAGAGTACAAAGCAAAAAATATAGAAGAAATGATAGAATTAGAAAATCACCGTTTGGCAACCATCATATTAATAATAATTCATACGAATCAACATTGGACACTAAAATTAGTGGGTGAAAGTTTGAGGAATAACCAATTTTTTTTTCTTTTGGTCTCAAAGTATACCCACAAGATACTTATTAATTACAAAGAGAAATGTAGTATCTTTACACTAAAATAACCTGGCAAACACCTTAGCCAAGTGATCAAAGTTAATACCAGTAAGTAGACAAAACTGTAGCATGTGCCTCTCAGTGCGCTTCACTAAGGAAAACACAGCAACACTTCTGTGGTATTCTTGCCAAAAGTGCAGGACATGAACCTAATCATGAGAAAACATCAGATCAACCCAAAATGAGAAAAATTCTACAAACTACCTGGCCTGTACTCTTTCAGAAATGTCAAAGTCATGACATATGAAGAAAGACAGTAACTGTTCCAGATTAAATGGCAGTAAAGAGATAAGCCAATGAATACAACTCATGGATTTTCTTGCTATAAAGAGCATTACTGGGACAATTGAAGAAATCTGAATCTTATCTAGAGAACTTATTCAGTTCTCTAGATGAGATTATAGTACTGTATCAGTATTAATTTCTTAACTTTGATAAATGTACTGAGATTGTATGAAAATATTCTGGATTATTAGGAAATACACTATAGAGCACTGAGGGGTAAAGGAGTGCTTTGTCTGCAATTTACTCCCAGTGCAGAAAAAAAGAAGTTGTGTGTGAGTGTGTGTGGAGAGAGTGTGAGAGGAAAAGAAGGAGAAGAAATACGATAAAATGTTAATATTTGAGAATTCCGGGTAAAAGTTGTATTCTTTGGTTATTCTTGGAATTTTTCTATAAAGCTCAGAATGTAGGAACAGTAAATTTTATAAACAGCACTCTAGTGAACATCAATACATATAAATATTTGTGTTATTCTAAAGGTGTTATTGTGGGATAAATTCCAAGTGGAATTGTTAAATCAAAGAATACACACATCTTAGATTTTCAGAGAAAATAACAAAATTCCATTTTTCTCCTGTGTACAATTTGACAGTCCACAGATGACACAGAAGATAGCACATTTTCTGACACCTCAACATCAGTGAACACTGTCCTACTTTTGAATGGAGTCTGATAAGTAAGAAATGAGATCTCCTTGCTGTTGGGATTTTCATTCCTTTGACTGATAGAGAAGTTGAACATCTTTTCATATATTCAATAACCATTTGAATTTCATTCTCTTTAAAGTGCCTGTTCATACACTTTGCCATTTCAGATGTCATTTTTTTCTTAATCATTTATAAGAATTATTATGTTCAGAACAATAACCAATGTAATATTGATTGTAAATGTTAATTTCACTAGTTTATCTTTAATAAACTTTTGTTAAAGTTTATTAAAGATAAACTTTTTAATAGTGTTTTGTAATTTCGTATAATCAAATCAGTCTTTTTCATAGGGATTCAGGATTTCATATCATGTTTAGAAAAATCTTCTCTATTCCCAAGAATATAAAAACATTCTTCCATGGCTTCTTTTTCTGGAACTTTTATTGTTTTATTATCGCTAGTTTGCTTTCTAGATCATAATTAAAATCCACTTTGGAGGATGATAAACTGAGTCTTTGTAAAACTTTTTTAAAAGTTTTCTATCGATAGAAGGGAAATCAATAACAATCTGTAAACTAAATGCTCTGCATGTTCTATCTTTAAAACAGCGTGTCACAATTCAATTTCCCTAGCTTGCTAAAGATTTATGACTAATTTGGATCCCAAGGACAGGTTTGGTAGATTCTCCCCCCACCCCAGTCCCACTCTAACAGAGGACAGGATGTGTAGGAAAGATGCTGTCATCCTTCCCAAATAAGCTATCTTTTCCCAGAAATAATATCTTAGAGTAAATATCCGCCTAGGGAGAATCTAGTTGTTTTCTGCTTAGATGGGGCTGGCGGGCGGTATCGGTCCCTTTGATCCCTTGGAAGCACGTGGGCCTATGGGCTGCCATCCTCTTGAAGGATCCTGTCATTCCCTGTCAATCCGCATTAAACAAGGATGGTGTTTTGTAACAATTTATCTCCTTCAAGGTGGTTTAGATATTTTCTGCCAAGATTATGCTAGAGGGTGTCATTACTTTTGTCCTGTCTGTCTCGTTATTTTTATTGCCAGAGAATGTTGTTGTTTACTTTCACTGATAATCCATCTCTCTGGGAAAAGATTGTATTAATACTTTCATGCTGGGTAAAAGCTCCATTTTTACATGGAAGAACACAGAAATAAGATTTCTGTCCCTGTCCTTTGAAGATGCTGTCACAAATAAACAATAAACAGCCCGAAGAAAAAAGGACTTTAAAACTAGCAACATGTTATGAGTAGAATACTTTAAAAAGAAAAGAGCATCTATATAAACATTCAGTTACATGCAAATCAGCCTCTTTGCATCCACTTTGGTTAAGAGGAAAGCTTTGGACTTAGTCATTGCTAGCTAAGTAACACTGAATGTGTGTTATACGCACTTGTAATTTCACTTGCCTTATCTGTAAAATAGAAATAATAACAGTACTGTGTCCTAGTGTTGTTGTGAAGAATTATTTAGATAAATCCATGGAAAATATTTGACTACTACTTGGTATATATTAAGGACTCAAGGAGTACTAGCTGTTGTCATCGTCATCATCACTGTTATAAATAATCCTTTTACAGTGCAGTAATAACTATCTAAAATAATTAGATTCTAAAGTAACATGACATATTTAATCCTTAATGGTATTGTATAATATAGTACACAAATGCCCTTGTACTGAATATTGATTGACAGATATTGATGGGACCAAAAGCTTCTCATTAACTCATGAACTATTAAAACAAAGAAATCTGTATAGCGTTACAGACTGGAATACTTCTGATAATATAGCTTTAGTTCAGTCTGGGCCTCTACAAAATACATTTTTCATTTTGGGGTAATAATATTCTACTATAATTGCCTCTCTCACTGAAGAGGCTTGTAATGGACTTACTGTTAATAAAGTAAGACTTCTTTCTCATGGTGTCTTCTACCATTTTTTGGACCATTCTGAAAAAGGTGGCTGCCTGACATCTGTTTGATTTACACCTTGGACAGCTCCTTGCACAACCCCTAAATTTCTCATTCTGTGACTCCCTTACTCCTCTCGTTCTCCCTCTTGTCCAATGCCCAGCTCCAATATTTCTCCTCCCAGCCACCCCACCACCACCTTTAAGTTTAGAAGGATTTTGTTACTCCTATTCTGTTATTCTTCCTTTTTAACGTTCTGTATATTTCATATTTGGGGACGGAATCCAAGTTGCTAGGAAATAGACTCTATGATGTATTAAAGGAGTTAAACATCACAATAAGTTATATAAATATAGAACAAGATATAAGAAGCAAAGAGAAAATAAGGTCAAAAAATGAATAGTTAATTGTGAAACTTAAAACTGACTTCTGTGTCTAATCTCATCAGTGGTCAAAATTACTGGACCTTTTTATGTATTAAGGAGTATCACAAACATAACATAACTTTATTTAACATGATCAAGTAACTCATGATATCCTTGGAGACAATGGGCAAACACTGACTGCATAAGATTCAGATAGAGTGATTCAATGGCAGCTGAATTGCCCTGACCAATGTGTGCTAATTAATGGATTGAGGAAGGGGAGGCTCTAACGGAGAACAACAATTAAAATGTTAGATGCTGTTTTAAAAGTTATTGATATATGATTAAGGCACATAGAAATGCACAGATTTTAAGGTATCTTTCACTTTTAACAAATGCAGGCACTGAAGTAACCCACCCATCTCTCAAGGCATAGGGTATTTCTCTCTTCAGGAAGTTCCCTGTGCCCCTTTCTGCAGTCATTCCCTCCCACCTAGAAGATAACTCTGTTCTGATTCCTATCACACAAAAATTAATTTTGCATGGTTGAGAACTTCATGTAAGTGAAATCATGCAATATGTACTTTTTGGACTCCGGCCTCTTTCACTTAGCATAATATTTTTTGAGATGCATCCATACTGCAGAGTATGCCACTAATTTGATCCTTTTTTTTCTGAATAGTATTCCATTGTATGAATATGCTAGTTTGTTTATCTATTCTCCAGTTGATGGACAAACAGCTGGGTGGTTTCCAGTTTTTACTATTATGAATAGAGCTGCTATAAACATTCTTCTACTAGGCTTTCTGTTGATACATATTTTCATTTCTCTTGGATAAACATTAGGAAGTACAACGCTATGTAAATATATGATTTTAAACTTTAACTCTGTAAGAAACTGCCACACTATTTCCCAAAGTGGTTTACCATATTTATTTCCACTAGCATTATGGGAATTTTGAAAACTCCATATCCTTGACAGTATTTGGTGTTGCAAGTTGTTTTTTTGCTTTTGTTTTTGTTTTAAATTTTAACCCTCCTAATAAGAGGTATCTCGTGGTTTTAATTTGCTTTCCTGTGCTTCATGATGCTGAGCAATAAGTTCTTTGTCAGACATATGTCGTGAATATTTTCTCCCAATTCGTGAATTGACTATTCATTTCTTGGTGGTGTCTTTGGAAAAACAAGTTTTGATTTTGATGAACTTCAATCAACAACATTTTTTCTTTTATGATTAGTGCTTTCTGTTTCATTGCTAAGAAATTTTCATTTTGCTCAAGGTTGCAAAGCTATTTTACAATGAATTTGTCTAGAAGCTTTATAAATTAGCCTTTAAGTCTATAAGCCCTCTTGAATTAATTTTGATGTGTAGTATGGAATAAGTAGGGTGGTATGTTCATTTTATTCCCTTGTGGATATCCAAATGTTCCTACACCATTTGTTGAAAAACCTTCCTTCTCCATAAAACTACTTTAGTAATTTTGTATTAAAGCATTTGACCGTATGTACATAGGTCTATTTGGGGGCTCTTTATTCTATGCCATTGATCTATTTGTCTGTATTTGACCAATACCACACTGTTTTGATTACTAAACCTTTATACAAGTTTTGACATTAAGTAATGTAAGCCCTTCAACTTTTAAGATTATTTTAGCCATTTTAGAGATTTGCCCAAATCTTCCATATGTTTTAGAATCAGCTTGTCAATTTCTCAAAAATCTTGCAGTTGTTTTTATTAAGATTTCATTGAATATGCAGATCAGTTTGGGAAGAATTTATATCTTAAAGACATTGAGTCTGCCTATCCAAGAACATGGTATATCTTTTTGTTTATTTAAGTTTAATTTAGTTGCTCTCAGCAATATTTTGTAGTTTTCAGAGTAGAGGTTCTATACATTTTGTTAAATTTATTTCTAAGTATTTTATGTTTGGATATTTTTTTTAGAATTTTCTGTACACAACCATATTATCTGAAAATAGTTTTGTGTTTCCCTTAAAATCTTGTCTCTTTTTTTCTTAATGCATTGGCTAGAATGTCTATCTAGTACAATGTTATACAGAAGTAGGTGAAACTTAAAATTTCAACACTGAGCAGTAGGCTTTTCATAAAGGGCATGCTATCAAATGGGTGATGTTTCCATCCATCTCTAGTTTGGTGAGAATTTTTATCATGAATAGGTGGTAAATTTTGCCAAATACTATTTCTGCATTTCTTGCAATGACTGTGAGGGTTTTCCTACTTTAATAAACTATTGCAACGTAATCTGAATTACATTGATTTCTGAAAGTTAAAAGAATCTTGCATTTATGTCAAAGCTATGTGGTCATGATGTGTTTTGGTTTTAAAATATATTACTTAATTTGATGTGCTAAGATTTTATTAAGATTTCCTACAACTATGGTTATGAGAAATACTAGTTCATAACTTTTTTCTTGCAGTATTTTTATCTGGTTTTGGTAATAGCATAACGCTAGCCTTACAAAATGAGAATTGTCTTTTTCTCCTCTATTTTCCGAAAGACTTTGTGTAAGTTTAATATTATTTCTTAATTAAATGTTTGATAGAACTCACCACTGAAGCCATCTGGGCCAGGAATTTTCTTTGTGGAAAGGCTTTTATTAAAATTTCAATCTCTTTAAAGTATTAGTTATATTGACTTTTATTGCTGTGTAACAAATTATCCCTAAAACTTAGCAGTTAAAAGAACAAACATTTATTATCTCATAGTTTCTGTGGGTCAGAAATCAGGGAGCAGCTTAACTGGGTGCTTCTGGCTCAGAATCTCTCATGAGATTTGGGTCAAACTATCAGCCTAAGCTGCCATCATCTGAAGATTCAACAGGAGGAGAGTCCACCTCAAACCACTCATGTGGTTTTTGGCAGCCTCAGTACCTTGCTGGTCATTGGCTGGAAACCCCAGTTCCTCCCCTTGTGGGCTTCTTCATAGGCTACCTCACTGTCCTCACAACACGGCAGCTGACTTACTCCAGAGTAAATGATACAGTAATGTGTGTGTGTGTGTGTGTGTGTGTGTGTGTGTGTGAGTGTGTGGAGAGAGAGAGAGAATATCCCACGATGTCTTTTATAACCAAATCTCAAGTAACATGCCATAATTTCTGTTGTAGTCTATTGATTCTATTGGTGTGAATACCAGTATTGCTAAATGCACAAATTAATAGAATCATAAGCAGTGGAAAATATATATCTTTTTAAAATGAAGTATTTATCCCAATAATATCTGCACACACACTGGGAGTTTTATGTTCCTTTCTGACACTGATATAGAAAGGCATTGACAAACTGGAGTAGGTAGGCAAGATGATAGTCAACAAACATTGTTGAGTGTTTCTCAAATGCCAAATGAAGAATGGTACTTACAGATGGTTGAAAATCTTAAAATTAGCATATTCTTTGACTTGATGATGCTACCTTTATAGATTTATCCTGAGAAAATGCCTGGATAAGTGCACAAAGAATTGTATGCAAAGAGTCTTCACAGTGTTGTTCAGCAAAGAAAAACATGCAAAGAACTTAACTTGTTCAGGAGTAAGGGACTGTTAAATAAAATTTGTATTTTGTAGCTGTCAAAATGATTTTCTAAAGAATATTCATTGACATGGGGAAAGATTTTTATTATTGGTTTTAAATTAAACGAAAACAAGTCACAAAATAGAGTTTCCATATAATGATCCCACTGTAGAAAATATATGTTTATTTTTAAAATGTAGATATCATTACTCAAAATATGAACAGCTATGCTAGCGTGGACATTGGTTGTTTTGGCTCATCCAGGACCCATTTCTTCTCCTAACAACGAGACACAGACTTTCCAATTATCCCTTTCTTATCTTCTGCCCAATGACTGGGTAAAATTAACTCGAACCCAGGCTCAACAAAGGGGTAGGCATGTGACCTAATCTCAGCCAATCATTGTATTCCCAGACAGTCACAGATACTGATTCAGGGATGGGATTGAGAGAGTCAAGCCCCAGACTTTTGTTTGAGTAAGTCTGGAGCTAAGATGGCCATGTTGCCACTGCTTGGAAGCCAAGAGATGGAGGGGGACACCTGATGATCATTTGACCTTGCATCTCCAGTCAATCCTACTGTCCTCACCTCAGTTAGGCTCCAATACCCTGTACTGTGACATCACCCCTCTCCCCACCACATATACCCCTGCTTTGCTTTGCTCCATTTCATGGCTTTTGGACGGAATTAGGAAAAAAGACAGGAAGAAAGGATGGCAGGGAAGGAGGGATGAACAGAGAGGGAGTAAAGAAGAAAGCTTGGTTTTCATTTATTTTTCTTTGAAAGAGGGCTATATAAGAAATTAGGGAAATTTATTTTAGACAAAGGGAAACAGAAAGGGAACTATGATCATTGTCTTCAGATAGTTTAAGGACCCATGTATAGAAATACAAAAAAACCTCATTTTGAATTCAGTGATATAAGGTACAGGGAGGCATATTTTCTTCAGGATAAGCAACATAGTGTTTTAACAGTATGAACTGTCTAAAGGTAAAATGGGATGCCTTGTAAAGTTATGAACCCTTGTAGCCACAAGCATTCAAGCAGAGACTGGATGACAGCCATCAGAGTTTTGTACAGAAGATTCATTCCTATTTTAAAAGAAGGGTAGTACCAAATGACAACTAAATTAGTTCATCTGGGTAGGTAACTAACTTGGGAAGCCTGGGCTTTCATTTCATCTTTTTATTTCCTAATATGACAAATCAGTCCTTACACACCACACTTTTAAACATAACTGAAAACACATCTGAAAGAGAATATCTGGGAAAAGCTGTATTCACAATCTTCTAGTGGCAAAAATAATTAGGCCCTGATCTTTCTGTGACTCAGAACAACCAGTAGTCAATACATTAAATACAAACAACCTTAGAGGACACAGAGTTCCCTTTTGAAAAATAGAACTACTCTGAATTACACAAAGAAGAGAAATTTCCCTTGGATAAAATTTAAAACATTACATACCATATCCAAGAAAGAAAATGTTATATTTTTATCAGCATGGGACTATAGAGCGTTTTCTGAGAAAACAAGCATGACAAAGTGAAAAAAAACAAAAATGTTGATACATTTATGAACCATCAGAGTTTAGCTAATGGAATAAAATCTCAAGCCCTTATAGAATAAATTTTACACGAGTGTTTATTCCTTTAAACAATAAAAGTTTTGTTTTGATAGAAATCTTTTTACAAATGTATAGGCACATTTGCCGCTTTCCTGTCTTGTTAAACAGAGACTACAAAAACGTATTTTAAAGTGCCTTTCTGACCCACACAATTATCACTCTATATTCAACTTACACTGATGCCCTTGGAGTCTGCTGAAGCATGTGTGTGTGTGTGTGTGTGTGTGTGTGTGTGTGTGTCTGTGTGTGTGTGTGTGTATATATATATATGTATCCCTACATTAGCATCCCAGTGATGTGTGTTTTGACTAGTAGTGTCTCCTTTTTAAAGTTTTTTGGTTTTCTTCCTTACTATCAGAATCTAGTCTGTCAGTCTTCAATCCTGTTAATAAGTCTATCTCTAGCAGACTTTTTCCTGACGTTAAATTTGCTGCTTTTTATCTGCCGCTGTTTCAAAAACTGGATAATTTAAGCAGAAAAAGAATCCATACGAAAGATTAGATCAAAATGGTAGACTGAACACATGTGTATGCCTAGTCTTTCTTTTCCCAAATCCTTAGAAATGGAAGAAATAATATGCTGTATGTGTGCAATACGAGAATATATGGCGTGTTTATAATGAATTTATCTGAAGTGGAAAATTCCTAGGAGAGAACACACTCTTTGGAATATATTGTTCCCTGCAGTACTGGAGCTGGGGTTGAGGATTCATGATGTAGAGACAATCAAAGCCATGTGGATTGTGGGAGGGTTAATTCCTAAAAGAAAGGGGGCCTTGACCAATAAAAACAAAGCATGTTCAATATGCTGACACTTGCTACAAGGAGGCCTTCCCCACTGCCATCCTGGCCACCTGTCAAACTTTAAGAAACTTGGATTTCAAAATGAGAAACTAACCCTTTTCGGTTTAACTTGAGCAGAATTCACATTTTCTTCAAGTCAGTATGCAAACATCTTCTAAGAGTGGTAAAGTTTAATTGGTATGTGAATTATATTATTAAACCCATAAAATATACCTTAATAGTTTTGGAGCTAGAGACTCATGACTTTCTTCAGTTCTGGAAAGTTTCAAGGAATCATTGCTTCAAGTGTTACCTCTCTGCCAGTCCCTCCATTCTCTTCCGCGAGAACTCTTGTTAGAAGGACATTAGAATTTTCATGTCTATCCTCTATATCTCTTAATTGGCTTTTCATATTTTAACCACTTTTGTCTCCCTATGCTGTGTTTTAGGTGAATTTCTCAGACTATCTTCTCATTCCGAAATTCTCTCTTTTATGACACCAGTGTATCAATTATCTGTTGCTGCCTAACAAATCACATCAAAACTAGTGGTTTGAAATAAGAGCAATCTCTTAGTTTTCATGATTTTGTGGGTTGGCTAGGTGTTTTCTTGCTTGGACTCCTTCATGTTAACTCCATTCATCTGGCAGGTCAGCTAGGGTCTGGACTTCACAGGGCTGTCAGACAGCTGAGATGGCTGAACCCCTTGCTCCACACGCTCTTTCACTACCCAGGAGGTAGCAACACAGGCTTCTTTCATGGTGGCTTTAGTGTTCCCAGAAGCAAGGGTATGAAAGACCCCCATACTCAAGTACTTTTTCAAACCTCTGTACTTGAGTCACTTTTGCTAGTGATCCATTGGCTAAAACAAGTCATGTTGCCCAGCCCAGATTCAAGGGATGGAGAAATGGACTCCACCTTTTGACAGTAGGAGCTACAAAGCACATTTGGCCAATCTTTGCAGTTTACCATACCTGGCTAGAGTTTATCCATCTTCTATATTTTGTATTGCAAATATAGCTTTTCTTTTCCAGTGTTTCTAACTAATTCTTTTTCATATCCACATATTCATTTCTATGCCTATTTTATTTCATGAAGTCTTGTTCCTTGTAATGAATTCCTTTCTTTCCTTGAAAGAACAAACTTTTTTTTTTTTTTTTTTTTTTGCGTTACGCGGGCCTCTCACTGTTGTGGCCTCTCCCGTTGCGGAGCACAGGCTCCGGACGCGCAGGCTCAGTGGCCATGGCTCACGGGCCCAGCCGCTCCGCGGCATGTGGGATCTTCCCGGACCGGGGCACGAACCCATGTCCCCTGCATCGGCAGGCGGACTCTCAGCCACTGCGCCACCAGGGAAGTCCAGAACAAACTTATTTTAAGGTCTTTGTCATATTGTGCCATGCAATTGATTTCATACGGGGTGGATTTATTTTCTGATTCTTGATTTTGTTGTCTGTTTTATCATTACTTTTTTCATGAGATTTATTTTGAGGGGTAGATTTTGTTTTGATTTGTTGTTTTGGTTTATTCTCAGTCTCTCTCCTGTACCCATGTTACTTTTACCTTCTCTCCCACTCCTTCAGACCTCAGGTCCAGGGTTGAGTCTTAAAATGTGTTTTGGGATTCCTACACTATTATGACCTATGGGTTTATAATGAATTTAGGCCTTGGCACCAGAAGCAGCTCGACTCAGTTCCTAGTCACAAGTCCTCTTGCTTCCTTAGCGTATAGCTTCCTGTAAGCCTCAGACAGCAGGTCAGCAACAAGGAGAAAAGCAGGAAAATAGACCTTTTCTTTTTCAGCTTCGTTTCAAAAAGGTGAGCCAGGGAGGCCCCACTCCGGCCACTGGCTTCAAACTATGAAACAGGCAAGATCCCCCATCTCCTGGGGAGAAGTTAAAAAGTTCATTACCAGCAGGAGCCATCCATTCCCCACTTCTATTTCCAGGCCCATCATCTGGCAGGCCTTCAGCTTCAGTCTCACTTACTCGTTCACATTTCTGTCTGTTATGAGCCTTGAAGATGTTTACATGTTTTGGACTCTGTCTATGGCTTTTCCATTTTAACTGTTATGGGTTTCAGCTAGGCAAAATATATTACACATGAATCTACTACCCCACTAACCAAAGCCCACAATACTTTTAGCAAAGCACCTTATATTAGTTCAAAAGTACATGACAGTAAGCACATGAAAAGATGCTCAATATCGTTAGTCATTAGGAAAATATAAATTAAAACCACAATGAGATGCTAGCCCACAATTATTAGAATAGCTAAAATTAAAGACTGATCATACCAAGTGTTAACAGTGATATAGAACAACAGGAGTGTTCATACATTGCTGGTGAGAATGAAAAATTATACAACCAATTTGGAAAATAGCTTGGCAGTTTTTTAAAAAGTTAAACATATACCTACATATATGATTTAGCCAGTCCACTCTTTGGTATTTATGCAATTAATACATTCCTCCATATAAATACTGGTACATGAATGCTTATGACAGCTTTATTTGTAACAGCCAAAAATGAGAAACAATCCAAATTCCCTCAACAGCTGGATGGGTAAATAAACTGTGGTGTACATATACAAGGCAATGCTACTTGGGAACTAAATAGAACGGGCTATTAATACAAATATCAGCATGACTAAATCTCAAAATAATTAAGCTGAGTAAAAGAAGCCAGACAAAAAAGCATACTACATTTTATTTATAAACATTCTAGAAAATGTAAACTAATCTATAGTGTCAAAAAGTAGATCAGTAGTTGTCTGGGAATGAGGATGGGAAATAGGGGGGTGTGGGAGGGAGAAATTGTAGAGTTAGGGGGCTGCTGGAGGTGATGGCTATGTTCCTTACGGTGATGGTTTTACAATACAGTAGTTCCTCCTTACCTGCAGTTTTGCTTTTTGTAGTTTCAGTCACCTGAGGTCACTGGGGTCTGAAAGTATTACATAGAAAATTCTAGAAATCAGCAATTCATAAATTTTAAATTGCATGCTGTTCTGAGTAGCATGATGAAATCTCGTGCTGTCCCACTCCATCCTGCCTAGAAGGTGAATCATCCCTTTGTCCTGCATATCCTACCTGTTAGTCACTTAGTAGGCATCTCAGTTACCTGATCGACTGTTGCCTATCTCAGTGCTTGCATTCAAATAGCTCTTACTTCACTTAAAAATGGCCCCAGCGCCAAGAGTAATGATGCCGGCAAGTCCAGTATGCCAAAGAGAAGCCAGCCATAGTGCTTTCTTTAAGTAAAAAGGTGATAGTGCTTGACTTAATAAGGAACAGAAAAAGTCATATCTGAGGTTGCCAAAGATCTACCAATCTTCTATCCGTAAAATAGTGCAAAAGGAAAAAGAAATTCACGCTAGCTTTACTGTTGCACTTCAAACTGCAAAGGTGTGTGATAAGTGCTTAGTTAAGATGGAAAAGGCATTAAATTTGTACAATAAGATATTCTGAGAAAGAGACCACATTCACATAACTTTTATTACAGTATATTGTTGTAATTGTTCTATTTTATTAGTAGTAGTAGTTATTGTTAATCTCTTACTGTGCCTAATTTATAAATTAAACTTTTTCATAGGTATATATGTATAGGAAATACTATAGTATAAATAGGGTTCGGTACTATCTAAGGTTTCAGGCATCCACTAGGGGTCTTGGAACATATCCTCCCACAGATAAGGGACTACTACTGTACACAGATGCCAAACTTCAATTGTATACTTCAAGTATATCCACTTTATTATATACCAATTATATCTAAACAAAGCTGTTTAAAAAATTAATTTGATGTTATTATATATCTGAGCTTGTTTAGCTTGGACATATTAGTTTCACTTAAAAGTATAATGTTGAAAAAACTATTAACGATGACAGCTAATATTTATTGGGCACTTTGTCATGCCAGTTATGTTAAGCCTGTTACTTAGGTCATCTCACTTGATCCCCATCAACAAACTTAACCAACTAGGTACTACTAATAATGCCGTTATCTAGATAAAGAAACTGGGGCTTCAAAGGATTAAGTGAATTGCCTAATAGGCAACTCTGTGTACGAAGTGATAAAAATGGGATTTGAACTATATGCTGTGGTTCTAGGGCCCAAGCTCTTAACACCACCGCAAGTCAAGTGAGAAAGGACAGTTTGCCTCACTCTTACTCAGTTTCCAAGTTTTGACCTTTGAAACTGTCCTCTCTCCCCACTCTCCCTCACCCCCATTTTTATCTCCTAGGAAGGACTAATAAGCCAGTTTCCAGGATGGGAGTCAGGAAAGAACACCACCTTTTGGTTATACTGCACCAGGTTCCATGTATAAGGAAAAACTGTGAAAGACTTGGAAATTATGGGATGTCCTTGCTAGTTTATACAGCTAGTGACCACCTTTGCTTGTCTTTGAGCTATTTTACAACTTTGTAGATATAGAAATTAACTTGTAGAAAATGGATAGTAATGCAAATAATTCCTGTCCATAGAAATGCAAACTATGTCTGGTGGAATGCTTGATTATTGCCCTGTGGACAGTGGCTTCTTTTGGCCAGTTTTATCCATTTATATATTCATTTCAGCATTCCTCATCTGACTGTAAGTTGTCATTTGAACTGCTTATAGCATCTGCTTGTTCTCTCATTAATTAGTGAGTTAAATAAAATCTTTGACATATCTTCATTTTATATTTGTATGAGAGTTATGATTTCACCCTTTAAAAAATCTATCCTTTAACCCATATATATTATAGTATAATTTGAAATCACTTTAAAAATTGTTACCTAACAGAGCAGCTCACTGAATTCAGTAATCTCTTCCTTACCCTGTCCAACTATGAAATTCCCTTCTGTATATATTTTCAATGACTGTGAGAATTTCAGCTCTAATGTAAGACAATGGTGATCCCCTCTCATTGCATCTAATTAGGAGAAGATTTGGGAGAGGAAAATAGAGAGTAGAAATGAAATAGAGGTGGAGAAGTAAAAATAGGGTTCTTTTTTTCCCCCTACAAAGAGATGTAAAATTTAAAAAGAATAAGAGGGGGAAAAGTAAATGTAGGCTTCAAGAATGCCTTCTTGTGACATCCGTAAGGAGAAAGGAAGGAAGCCAAATACATGTTCTTTGGCTTAAAGTGATCATAGAAAGAACTGAGACTTTATAAAACTGAGTATTTGGAGAGAGTAAGAAATACCTGCTTTATGATGGTGAGTGTATTAAACACAGATGACTCATGGTTTTTTCCAGTTCAATCCAAGTTCTTTTCTATCCCTTAGTTAAAGGAGCAAGGAGGTAAGACAGGAGACATGAGGCCTGACCAAGGTACAGGTCCCTGGAGCATAAGATTGAATAACCTTGGATACAGAAAATTGGATAGAAAATTGATAGATCCAAAACTGAACAAAAGACTCTTATTATCCATATTATCTGCCATAAAGAAAATAAGTTTATGGATATCTAGTTAGAACTGAAAGAAAGGGGCATTCATCTGAGATGACTTTCATAATATTTAACAACCTTAAGGCATGAGAAAGACCTATCTGGAAGGATGCAGGGCCTCTAAGGTGCAGCGCTCTGGAGGCCCTTTGCTGTGCCTGACATTGACCTGGGGTTCATGCTGGATCTTGGGAAGTTCAGTAGGTCTCAGAGGAATAATCAAGACCATTGGGGCAAGGGTCTGGCAGTTGGAAGCCTTGAGGCAGTAGCTATCTACAAACTATATAGAAGTATTTCACTATTCTAAATAAAATGTTTCTCTCCCCACCCCCTCCTTTTCTAAGTAGAAAGTGAAAAGAGTTTGTAAAATTATTGGTCACTGTGTGAGGTTTGGAATGTGCATAGCTGCAAATAATAGACAACTCTACCACAGTGGCTTAAACAGAAGAGTTTTTTCATGTCATGATAAAACAGACTAGCTATGAGAAGTCTAGGGTGTGGACATAGGGATACACAGTGACATAATCAGGGACCCAGGCTCCTTACATCTTTGTCTTCCACCATCCTAGCCGTCCTCATCACGCTTGTTGCCTCGTGATTGCAAGATGGTTCTTATACCCCTCCATTTCACATCTAAGTTTCAGAAAAGAATAAGATGGAAGAGTGAAGGAGTAGTTATCTGTTTTAGGAGAGCACATACACAGCAGACTTCTGCTTACCTTTGGCCAGAGTGTGTCATGTTACCTGCCTGGATGACAGGCAGCATCAGGAGGTCAGTATTTTTAGTGATGCACTTTGTTGCCTTGAGCAAATTGAGAATTTGTTAGTAAGGGTGGAAGGGGAAAATAAATATTGGTTGGGTAGCACTTACCAGACTCATCTAAAAGCTCTATCAAAAATTGGATAGAATTGGCTCTACTGATGAATTCTTAACATTTACCAAAAAGTCTTAAAATAGCAAAGTACAGACACTGTGCTATGAGTTTTTAAATAAATGTATTGTGTCACTTAGTAAATGTTATATTTAAATTTCACATCTGCAAAGATGTATATAATCACAACCTCATGTTTAAGTGGAAGCCATTGTATTATGTATAAGCTGTTTCCAAACATGTATAACTAATCAAATTTCTAAGCCAAATTTCTTCATGCATGCAGAAAAAAATGCTCCTCATTGATGTTCACATAAAAGCTTTTTGTGAATGTAAAATTAATTTTTGTTGTGTTTGTGGAGAGAGAAAGGGCATAATTAAAAACTGTAAAACTACCTTAGTTGAGGCAATCAAATATAAAGGAATTTTCAACTTAAAAAAAATTGGGGGCTTCCCTGGTGGCACAGTGGTTGAGAGTCCGCCTACCGATGCAGGGGACGCGGGTTCGTGCCCCGGTCCGGGAAGATCCCACATGCCGCGGAGCGGCTAGGCCCGTGAGCCATGGCCACTGAACCTGCGCATCCGGAGCCTGTGCTCCGCAATGGGAGAGGCACAGCAGTGAGAGGCCCGCATACCACAAAAAAAAAAAAATTAATTTCAGAGTTACCTGCCATTTTGAGGTAATTACATTTTGCTCTTCCTGGTTGTGCTGCTTTTCTAGAGTGATGTTCAGTTTCCATTCTGTCTTTGTCTATTTTTGTTTGCCTTTTAATTTTTTTCTCTATTTCAGAACAAAGAGCAGTAGAGAGCTTTTCTCCAAATTGCCCAACATTACTTATCTCTTCTCTAGAAAATGGGATTCTCATCTGTCTCTGCAAAGAGGCTTTTCATAGTTTCTAGTGCAGCAAATGCAATGTAATAAGTTATGCTCCCAGTTTAAAAACACCCATGATGTAATATGTAAGAGTTCATTGGAGAATAACCCTTGCATAATCCTTTTGAGCATGGCTTATTTAGTCTGAATCCCAATTTGGGAAGAAAAATGTCCTCAGAATAGTTTCCTTTTGTTAACTGTTAATACTGGTGACTCCACCTCTAAATACACCAGAGAGCAGAGGGCAATCAGTGAAAGACCAACATATACAGCTAGCTCTTCATATGCCTGGGTTTCACATCTGAGGATTCAACCAACCATGGATTAAAAATATTCAGAAAAAAAAATTCAAACAATTCAAAACAGCAAAACTTAAATTTGCCCTATGCCGGCAACTATTTACATAGCATTTACATTGTATTTACAACTATTTACATAGCATTTACATTGTATTAGCTATTATAAGTAACTTAGAGATTATTTAAAGCATACAGGAGGTGACTTCCCTGGTGACACAGTGGTTAAGAATCCACCTGCCAATGCAGGGGACGTGGGTTCGAGCCCTGGTCTGGGAAGATCCCACATGCTGGAGCAACTGAGCGCATACACCACAACTACTGAGCCCGCGCACCTAGAGCCTGTGCTCTGAACAAGAGAAGCCACCACAGTGAGAAGCCCGCTCACCACACGAAGAGTAGCCCCCGCTCGCCACAACTAGAGAAAGCCCGCATGCAGCAACGAAGACCCAACACAGCCAATTAATTAATTAATTAATTTAAAAAGTATACAGGAGGATGTGTGTGGGTTATATGCAAATACTACACCATTTTATAAAAGGGGCTTGAGCATCCTCGGATTTTGGTATCCTTGGGGTGAGGGAGTCCTGGAACCAATCCCCCACGGATACTGAGGGGCTACTGTGCAGTTAAGATGCTGATATTCATCTGTCAGTGGACATTTAGGTTGCTTCCATGACCTGGCTATTGTAAATAGTGCTGCAGTGAACATTGTGGTACATGACTCTTTTTGAATTATGGTTTTCTCAGGGTATATGCCCAGTAGTGGGATTGCTGGGTCATATGGTAGTTCTATTTTTAGTTTCTAAAGGAACCTCCCTACTGTTTTCCATAGTGGTTGTAGCATCGACATATATACACTTCCGAATGTAAAATAGTTAGCTAGTGGGAGGCAGCTGCATAGCACAGGGAGATCAGCTCGGTGCTTTGTGACCACCTAGAGGGGTGGGATAGGGAGGGTGGGAAGGAGGCTCAAGAGGGAGGGGATAAGGGGACGTATGTATGCGTATGGCTGATTCACTTTGGCGCACACAGAAACTAACACAGTATTGTGAAGCAATTATACTCCAATAAAGATCTATTTTAAAAACATGCTGATATTCACCTATTGCACATATAGTGCTATAATGCCTCAATCAAAAACTAATGATTCTCTAAAATATAAAAGTGGAGGGTAATAAGACATTTCCAAGATAGATGTTAGTTCTATGTTTATATATGCAATTATATATGCAATTTATATGCAATATAATTGAGTTTATATGCAACTCAAATTTAC
The DNA here is from genome assembly GCF_005190385.1 of Monodon monoceros. NCBI lineage: Eukaryota > Metazoa > Chordata > Mammalia > Artiodactyla > Monodontidae > Monodon > Monodon monoceros. The sequence goes on along the minus strand of NW_021703772.1, from coordinate 52,295,477 downwards.
ATTGAGTAAATTTATATTTACTCAATGTAAATAGACTGAAACACTTATTACATTGGTTTAAGTCCATTTATCCTAAAATTTATGGCACTAATGACCGATGTGTAGTGGTGACCTCCTTTCCTTCTCTCCTTTCTTGAAGCCCAGAAAAATGGCTGTTTGACATTGAATGGACCCAGTGAGTCACCTAGATCTAATCAGAGGTAGCTTTAAATTTGGCCAGAATTTGGTGTCACTATAAAATGTCATATCCTGGTAGTAAGAATGTAAGTTGGTTCAACCATTTGGATGATCATTTGATAACGTATCAAGAGTTTTTAAAGGCACAGCAATTCTACTTTGTGGTCACATCTGATCACCTCCTTTGGATAAAGTAGATTTATATAAAGTGATGTTTGTAATAGCATATTTATAAAAGAAAAAAATGGGAATAGCCTAATTATTAAATTGTTAGGACATAACCTAATACATAGTTATAATCAAAGATAGGGTGCAAAAAGGTAGAGTTTGATGCATTACATGTATATATGATCTGAAGTTTTTAAATTATTTATATAATAAAACTCAATATTTTTAAATTACTGAAAGGAAATTCAACCATGTAGCAGTCATATCTAGGTAAAGAGATTGCATCCTTCTATACAAATATTATATATTTAATAATTAATATTACAAATAATATTACAAATAATAATAAAAAATAATAATACAAATAATAATAAATAATACAAATAAATAAATAATACAAATAATAATAAATAATAAAATAATAATAAATAATAAAAAATACAAATAATAATAAAAAATATTACAAATAATAATAAAAAAATATTACAAATAATATTTGATTAATTATTTTGAGTAAATTCCTAAACATAGAAATGATATGAGGAATATTGCTATTTTTAAGTGTTTTATGTCACATTTTCAAATGACCATCCAGAGGTATTATACCAACTTACATATTTTTATTGTAAGCAAGCCAGTTTCTACATGTGTACCTAGCTTACCAGATCTTCCTTATATTTTTCTTTATTGTCCAAATTATCTGAATCAAACAAAAATATTTTAATAATAAAAAATACTTACGTATGTTAGAAAAATGGCTGTGAAGATACAGTATTAGAAATGCAGATCAAATGAGATATAACCTCTCATCCCTCAACAGTGATTATTAGAGTTTCTTGGAACCAGCATGAGACCCATATGTCAACCTCAAATATCTGTTTACCTTCCTTTCTTTGATTGGTAGATGTTTCTACTTAAGTGTATCATCATCCTTCTTACATTAAAAATGGGACTCCAAACCTAGCTTCCATTAGCTTCATTTCTACCAGTGGTACCGTCCTTCTCTCACACTTGAAACCTTTGAGCTAGCTTTGACTTTCTCCTTCTTTGCCTACCATATCCAGTTACCAAATCATAAACTCTCCTGAACCTGTGTACAGTCCTTTCTTTTCCATTCCCATAACACCCACCCTATGACAGGTTTTTATTACCTCTTTTATGCAACAAATATTTATGGAACACCTAGTCTGTACAAGGCATTCCACTGTGGCAATGATATTAGGACAGATGTTGTTTCTACCCTTGTGGAATATATAGTGTAGTTGGGTGGACAGACAATTATACAATTAATTATACAATTAATCATGTAACTACAGTTGCTTCAAAGAAGAACTAAGAATTGTTAACAGAAAGTAACTAGAGAGGCAGATGTAGTCTGGAGGGCTCAAGTGAAGATTTCTTGAGGAGGTGCCATTTGCCTTGAGCTCTGAAGTGGTGGCATTAACTACAGGAAGCAGGGAGAAGCAATCTAGGCATAAAGAACAGTATGTTCAAAGAAACTGAGGAGAAAATGACCTGGGGCATTCAGAATACTGGGGCAAAGCCATTTGGATGGAGGACAAAGAGAGGAGGTCTACCCTGAGGCTGGCAAGGTAGGGTGGCCAGATCATGCTGCCCCTTGTAGGCTTTGTACTAGATTGTAGCCCTTGAACAGCCTAAAGTTAGCCTCTGCCTCCAGGTTATAGAACTACTATTGCCCACTACAACTAGATACATCTTTCTAAAAGATCTGTCGGAACACATCAGTTTCCTGATACAAAAAAAAACAGAAAAAAAAAAATTATCACTTAGAAGCTCACCACTGCCTACAGACTCAGTAGACTCCTTGGACTTTGATTTGGGTTGAATTGTGTCCCCCCAAAATTTGTATGTTGAAGTCTCTACCCCTAGGATCTCAAAATGTGACCTTATTTGCAAACAGGGGAAATAGTGACCTTATTTGGAAATAGATGTAATAGTGAACAAAAGGTCATTCTGGGGTATGGTGGACTGCTAATCCATATAACTAGTATCCTTGTAAAAAGGGGAAATTTGGACACAGACATATGCACAGAGGGAAAGCGCCATGTATAGATTGGAGTTAATGCTGCCACAAGCCAAGGAAATACCAGAAGCTAGAAGACAGCCCTAGAACAGATGCTTTGCTTGTACCTTCAGAGGGAGCATGACTATGCCAACAACTTGGTCTCAGACTTCTGTACTCCATGTGAGGCATTTCTGTTGTTTAAGGCACTCAGCTTGTGATACTCTGTTATGGCAGTCCTAGCAAACTCATATAAGCTATTAACTTTAATTTTCTCATTTGAGATAAACTGTTGTCCCCAGACACACAAGAGGACTATCACCTTTCTTATTTTCCTGTTTCCTGACTACAGTGCTTTCCACTGCTCTCTGCTTATCTACATCAGTTCTTCCTTTTAAAACCCACCCATGGGAAGCCCCTTCTCTTTTGAAGCCTTATATGAGTATTTTTTAATGTCATATTCATGCAATTTTTATAAGCTACCTTAAATAATTTGGGGAACATGATGGAGTGAAATAAATGGATAAAAAGATAGTGGGTTGCCCAAATGCAATACTATTCATTGTCTATGTTACCTTGTATTGCCATCTTGTTATGGATTTGTCATCTCTCTCCAACTAGACTGTGTACTTTCTCTACTTATTTGAATCCCCCCAAAGGAGTTCACCAAATCCTATTTGATTGCCTGAAATAGGAGTCCCTGATTGACCCCCTATAAAACCTGATCTCGTTGATTTCTAGCAGCTGCCGTGATGCTAACTTGCTTCTGGGTTAGGTGCTCAAATTCTCACTCTCAGTATCCACCTTCAGCATTCCTCTCCTCTCTGACCATCACACCCCGTTCCCAAGGGTCTCAGGGCTTTGGAGAACCAAAACTAGACCTCCATCAAAAAGGATTAGAAAATTTAGGACTGAGACTCACATATATTAAGGTGTGTTCAATTTAGAAACTCATTTAAGAAAGGATACAACAAATAATGGATATGTGTTTTTCTTATTGTAGGTCTAGTTCTACTATTAAATATGAATGGAGAAAATGAAGCTAATAACATAAAATTGCTTTTAAACAGGATTGGAAGTTTCTGCTATGATTCAGACATGGATATTAAGAGGGTTTTTGTTGTTTGTTTGTTTTTTGCTGTTTTTTAACAATATGAAATTCAAAATCTTCTGTTCCTAACTAAACTAATATTTATTTCTTTGAGCACATCAGAAACAGAAGACAGTTAATACTTCATGGTTACTTTACTGCTAGTTTATTTTAAGGAATCATACTGAACCGCCTAGAGACATATGTTAGTGTGTAGGTAGACTATGGTTAACCTAGTAATTAAAAGAATATTATTTCCCCTTCAGTTAAGAGGAAAAGTCAAATGATGCCAATGGTAATAGTTACATAGAGTATACAATATCTATAGCAAATGATTGTTTTCAGTTGCTATATTTTGATGGTAAGGAACCTGACTTGTATTTAGAACTAATGCCTTAACCTGACTCTAATTCCAAAATAGGCATAATCCGTAACAGTTTTAATGACTATTAGATGGATTGTGCCCACAATGTATTATCACAGAAGCCAACTCTACATAACATGAATTCATTTTAAACCCTGAGTTTAGAAAGACAAGATCCTATATGGGATCTAAAAAAAACCAAACTCAGAGAAACAGAGATGAGACTGGTGGTTGCCAGAGGTGGGGGTGGGGGAATTAGGTGAAGATAATCAAAAAATATAAACTTCCAGTTAAAAGATAAATAAGTTTTGGGGCTGTAATGCACAATATGATGACTGTAGTTAATAGATATTGTATATTTGAAAGTTGCTAAGAGAGTAGATCTTAAAAGTTCTCATCATAAGGGGGAAAGATGTAACTATGTGAGGTGACGGTTGTTAACTAATCTTATTGTGGTAATCATTTTGCAGTGTAGACATATATCAAATAATTATGTTGTACACCTGAAACTAATTTAATATTCTGAGTCAATTTTATCTCAATAAAACTGGGAAAAATTGAGTTTAAACATTATTTTAAGGGCTTTCTTCTTTTTTAAAAAAATATTTATTTAAATTTATTTTGGATGCACCGGGTCTTAGTTGCAGCATGTGGGATCTTTGTTGCGGCATGTGGGATCTTTAGTTGCAGCATGCAGACTCTTAGTTGTGGCATGCATGAGGGATCTAGTTCCCCGACCAGGGATCGAACTGGGGCCCACTGCATTGGGAGAGCGGAGTCTTACCAACTGGACCACCAGGGAACTCCCTAGGCCTTTCTTCTTTATTATTTGTTTCCATCAACTAAATTTCTATGTAATTAACCTGTAACATGCTGTTATTTTGTTCTGTTTAAAATATATCTAAAATACAGAGAGTATGTTTTTGGTTGGCAGCCTGTGAGATGGCCCCCAAAGATCCCCACCTCCTAGTATTCATACTGTGTATTACCTCCCCTTGAGTGTGGGCTGGACTTAGTGACTCATTTCTAAAAAATACAATGTGGCAGAAGTAATGTTTTACCCCTTTCAATATGAGGTTATAAAAAGACTGTGGCTTCTGTCTTGGGTACTCTTGCTCACTCTCTTGTTCTATTTTGAATCTTGCTCTCTCTTGACTCACCTTGGGGAAGCCAACTGCCATAAGTGAGGCAGTCCTGTGAAAAGATGCATATGTGTAATCTTGGAAGTGAATCTTCTGAGGCCGGCCAAGAGCCACATGAGTAAGCTCTGAAGTGGATACTCCTATAGATGAGACTACTGCTCTGGCTGACAGCTGGACTGTAATCTCAGGAGTAACCTTGAGCCAAAACCATCCAGATAAGCCACTCCCAGATTCCTGAGCCACAGAATCTGTGTGAGGTAATAAATGTTTGTTGTTTCCACACACTGAGTTTTGGGGTTTTTTGTTACATGGCAATAAATAACTAATACAACATAACATTGTGTGCTATATAGTACATCTGTTTTCATTCTGTCCTGAAATTTGTCCAGTCATATTTTGGGTATTTGGAATGGGGCTGCTCACTATATAAAATTCAGTCTTCTGTGGAGAAACACATCATTATAGTCTGATTTTCAGTGGAAATTTTTATAATCAATCTTAGTAGATTATGATGCCCTGTTGTGTTCTGTATGATGTGGGTAAATTTATTTCAAAGCTCTTGATGAAACTCCTGATAATGCAAAAAAATAAATAAACAAACAAACAAAACTCCAGTACTTTAGTATTTACAGTACCCTTACCACTATGCTTAGATGCATCTATCTTAAAATGTTAAGAACTTCTATATGTTTGGAATGTATTATATGTTTTGTTCACTACTTCATTCATTCACTTTCCCATTAATTCAGTTAGAAAGCATCTGTTGAGCCCCTATTATGATCAAGCATTACACTAGGCAATGGGGATAGCAAGAGTAATATTGCTAATTCTGTGCTCCAGAAATGTAAGGTCTAATAGGATAGACAAACCAATCATGATAATAGAGGGTGATAAATGAACAGAAATAGCAGTTGGTTCTGGGTGCTGTTAGCACAGAGGAGGGGTAGTAGGAGGATGAATGGAAGCTTCTTTTAGGAAGTCATGACTGATTTTGAAGGATAAATAGGATTTTGTCAACTAAAGGGAAGCTTGAGGAAATCTTAGATAGATGTACGTCAAAGCACAAGGCAGAAGCAGAGTTTACAACTTCAGAGGCATCAAGTTGTTTATTATGGCTGTAAGGAAAAGGGTGTGCGGTGACAGTGAGACCGAAAAGAAGCTAGAGGGATTGGCAGGGTCAGATCTTAAAAGAATTTGTGAACCAGTTTAAGAATTCAGATATACCAATTTGTTTCCAGACACTAGCTACATTAGAATCACCTAGAACACTTAGTAAAATTATAGATTCTTATGTCCCACCAGAGACCCATTTAATCAGATTCTGTGGACTGAGAATTAGACATTATAGTAAGCTCTCCTAGTCAGTGTTTCTAAAATTAATGAACATATGGACCATTTTTGTAGGAAAAATAAATTTTAATTGACCACAATTATTTCTAAATAAAATACAAACAAAAAATTTTGAAACCAATGAAATTTAAATCTAGTAACATCAATTTCAATTGTGCGATGATGTTTGTTGAGATAAATTGTTGCTTTCTTAGTTACTATGATTCTTTCTGCTGCTGTAGTGCTAGATCTTCAGGGTTTAGCATATGGATAAGATTGTATATCATGTGATGACTCAGTTCATCCAACATTTTTTCCTATTTGAACTACTGTGAATGCTAATTTATACAGCCCACTTGGATGTCGTCTGACCTCCACTTAAAAATTTTTTGGATATTGAGTCCATGTACTTATTAGGATTAAGTTCATTTACAAGTGGCAGTAAACCAAATAATTAAACTGCATAGATGTTTATTACTCTCTTATATAAGTCTGGGAAGGTGATACAGGCTTGGTATAGTCTCCACAGTGTCAGAAACTCGGGCTTCTTGTACACTATCCTGTTGCTCTGCCCTAAATGGCCCTAAATGAACACTAAGTATCTCATCATCTAAGAGGGGTACTCCAACTCCAGTCATGAGACTACATTCCACACAACAGAACAGAGAAAAGGGGAGGAAAAGGTCATGCTTTCTTTGTTTAAGGGCACTCCCCACAGGTTGCATGTTCCAAGTTTAATTATATCCCATGGCCACACCTAGCTGCAAAGGATGCTGGGAAATAAGAGCCTTTATTAAAGGCAGTGTTTCTATTACTGAGGAAAAGGGAACAACAGACTGTGACAGATTATTGGTAGACAACTTGCAATCTCTGCCACATTTCATTATTTTCTTTTATAATTCACCCACAACACAAAAAGTTATACTATTTTTTGGGCATGCTCTCATAAACATAAAAGTAGACAAGGACACTAAATAAGGTAGTCATTGAGATCTTCCAGAATACACTTGTTTATATCATCTTAGATCATCATGAAAGTGAAAATACAAATGTAAAATATATTTTTATTTAGTCATGGGATCTGTGAGAGAATGGGACCCCAGCTTGAGCAAAACCACCACCGTTATGAAAATCACAGATTTGAACATCAATGCTAGGTAATGTAGAACCATTGAGGAATTTTAAGCAAATTTATGCTAACAACAGTATTAGTTCTTGAAGTGGGAGGGCCTATGGAGAGCCATGCCCAGATCTTGGGGGATTCGCTTTTTCAAAGCATATCACGATACCTCTCGTTTTTGTGATATAAACAGCAGAAAGTAAAGTTTGATAAGATCTTCATGGAACTATATAGAAGGTAAAGAAAAAAACATTTTTGAAAGTTACAAAGTGTGACAAATACTGCTTTAGAAAGACCACTCTGGCAGGAGTGTAAAAAATCATTTGAAGATGAAACCAGCAGTAAGGAGCCCAGTAAAGAGGCTATTGCAGTTATATTGATACAAAGAGAAAATAAAGGACCTGGGCTGTCACTGGAGTGGAAATGAAGAAGAGCAAGTCTGTGCTGACTTGACATTTTCTGGCTTGTACCATGTGAATGTGGATGGTCTTGCTATTTATCAAGTCAGTAAATCCGGGAGGAGATACGGGTGTCATTTGCTCTTTCACTCATTCATTTACCAAACGCTTTTTTTTTTTAGGTTTCAACTATAAATCACATACTGTTCTACCCACTGAGAATATTGTGTGAACAAAATAAACTTTGTCCCTGCCCTCATGGAGCTACCACTTTAGTGATGGAGAAAAATGCATGAGCAAATAAATACTGAATTACAATCATGGTAAAAAGAATAAAGGGGAAACCAGAGTGCTAAGAGACAGTGAGGGGATTTATATATAATAGTGTTGTTGGGGGAAATGATTTTTACTTTAGATATTTATTTTTTAGATGATTATGGGGTATCCTCTGGGAAAAGTCCCAATGCACTGAATACACAGTGGAACTGGGAGGAAAAGCTGGCCTTAGGATTAAAGATTTGGGGTTCATCAGTGTATTGGCATTAGTTAAAACCATGGATCTCAGTTATGACCCCAAGAGAAAATGTGCAGGGTCTTAAAATCATCAATTATTGAAAGAAGAGGTAGATTTTTTTTAAAGCATCTGCACTGATTGATTGTATTCTGAGAATATTACTTTTCTACATCAGTATAGGGTATAAAAATAATTTCTAATAATTTTCATTAAATTATAATGTTGACAACCATAAAAATTGTTACTAATAGGGTGCAATGTGCTTTCAGAATTTCCATTTGGTAAGTTTGTAAGATTGAGAGGCAGTTAAGCTTAATGCTTAAAAAGCACAGAATGTTCTGAGAGCTTCTGGTTTCAAATGTAGGCTTTGACCCTTACTGTATGACCAGAGGTTAGTTACTTAAAATCTTTCATCTCAGTTTGCTTCTCTTGGAATGGTAATAAGCCTTATACATGTAGAGTGTGAAAAAAAAAAATGAGAAAAATGCCAGCAGTCTATGGCACACTGTGCTCAACTAAAACATGGTAGCAACTCCAAGTATTATTCTTATTCTTAATACTCATAGCATCAGTAGTAGTAGTAACAGTACTAGTAAGTACTTGTTCTGTGAGAACTTTCTGAAAATCTATGGGATATCTTGGGCTATAGAATTGTCAATATTTTGATATTTTCTGGTTAACGTTGCCTTTTCTCATATGACCATAAAAGAGAGATGTGCTTCTTTTCCGTGTTTGAAGAAAGAATGCGGGAAAAAGGAAGAGAATTATGGAAACACTACAAAATAAGGTCAGGCAACCAAAGACATGCTTTCTGCCACAGGAACTCAAAATCTAAGGTTTTTCAAGATCCCCATTTGCTCCTGGGACCTCAGATACTTAGTATTGCTAAGAAATATGATGATTTCAAATAAATGTGGAGATTATTTCTTTACTGTACTATTACATTATTTTAAATATGAAAATGTTATTAAATTTTCTTGATTATTGGGACTGATTGTGAGGGAGCTGAAGATGTGGCAGACAACTTTCTATTTACCTTTAGCCCTTTATTCTATTTAGACATTTTTTGTCCTGAACATGTAGCAGTTTTATAATTTAAAATATAGTTGAGATTGGTTCAAGATGGCAGAGTAGAAGGACGTGTGCTCATTCCGTCTTGCAAGAGCACTGGAATCACAACTAACTGCTGAACAATCATTGACAGGAAGACACTGGAACTCACCAAAAAAGATATCCCACATCCAAAGACAAAAGAGAAGCCGCAATGAGACAGTAGGAGGGGCACAATCACAGTAAAATCAAATCCCATAATGGCTGGGTGGGTGACTCACAAACTGGAGAACACTTATACCACAGAACTCCACCCACTGGAGTGAAGGTTCTGAGCCCAAAGTCAGGTTTCCCAACCGGCGGTCCGGCAACAGGAAGAGGAATTCCTAGAGAATCAGACTTTGAAGGCTAACGGGATTTCATTGCAGGACTTCGACAAGACTGGGGGAAACAGAGACTGAACTCTTGGAGGGCACACACAAAGTAGTGTGCGCATCAGAGCCCGGGAGTAGGAGCAGTGACCCCATAGGATACTGAACCAGACTTACCTGCTAGTGTTGGATGTTCTCCTGCAGAGGCCGGGGGTGGGGGGGTGGCTGTGGCTCACCATGGGGTCAAGGACACTGGCAGCAGAAGCTCTGGGAAGTATTCCTTGGTGTGAGTCCTCCCAGAGTCCACCATTAGCCCCACCAAAGAGCCAGGTAGGCTCCAGTGTTGGGTTGCCTCAAGCCAAACAACCAACAGGGAGGGAACCCAGCCCCACCCATCAGCAGACAAGCGGATTAAAGTTTTACTGAGCTTCGCCCACCAGAGCAACACCCAGCTCTACCCACCACCAGTCCTTCCCATCAGGAAGCTTGCACAAGCCTCTTAGATAGCCTTATCTACCAGAGGGCAGACAGCAGAAGCAAGAAGAACTACAATCCTGCAGCCTGTGGAAGGAAAACCACATTCACAGAAAGATAGACAAAATGAAAAGGCAGAGGTCTTTGTACCAGATGAAGGGACAAGATAAAACCCCAGAAAAACAACTAAATGAAATGGAGATAGGCAACCTTCCAGAAAAAGAATTCAGAGTAATGATAGTGAAGATGATCCAGGACCTCAGAAAAAGAATGGAGGCAAAGATCGAGAAGATGACAGAAATGATTAACAAACACCTAGAAGAATTAAAGAACAAACACCTAGAAGAATTAAAGAACAAAAAAAGAGAGATGAACAATACAATAACTGAAATGAAAAATACACTAGAAGGAATCAACAGCAGAATAACTGAGGCAGAAGAACGGATAAGTCACGTGGAATACAGAATGGTGGAATTCACTGCCATTGAACAGAATAAAGAAAAAAGAATGAAAGGGAATGAAGACAGCCTAAGAGACCTCTGGGACAACATTAAAAGCAACAACATTCACATTTATAGGGGCCCCAGAAGGAGAAGAGAGAGAGAAAGGACCCGAGAAAATATTTGAAGAGATTATAGTAGAAAACTTCCCTAACATGGGAAAGGAAATAACCACCCAAGTCCAGGAAGTGCAGAGAGTCCCAGGCAGGATAAATGCAAGGAGAAACATGCCGAGACACATAGTAATCCAATTGGTGAAATTTAAAGACAAAGAAAAAATATTGAAAGCAGCAAGGGAAAAAACAACAAATAACACACAAGGGAACTCCCAAAAAGTTAACAGCTGATTTCTCAGCAGAAACTCTACAAGCCAGAAAGGAGTGGCATGATATATTTAAAGTAATGAAAGGGAAGAACCTACAACCAAGATAATTCTACCCAGCAAGGATCTCATTCAGATTCGATGGAGAAATTAAAACCTTTACAGACAAGCAAAAGCTAAGAGAATTCAGCACCACCAAACCAGCTCTACAACAAATGCTAAAGGAACTTCTCTAAGTGAGAAGCACAAGAGAAGAAAAGGAACTACAAAAAAAAACCCCATAACAATTAAGAAAATGGTAATAGGAACATACATATTGATAATTACCTTGAACTTGAATGGATTAAATGCTCCAACCAAAAGACACAGGCTCGCTGAATATATACAGAAACAAGACCCATATGTATGCTGTCTACAAGAGACCCACTTCAAACCTCGGGACACATACAGACTGAAAGTGAGGGGATGGAAAAAGATATTCCATGCAAATGGAAATCAAAAGAAAGCTGGAGTAGCAATCCTCATATCAGATAAAGTGCACTTTAAAATAAAGAAGGTTACAAGAGACAAGGAAGCACACTACATAATGATCAAAGGATCAATCCAAGAAGAAGATATAACAGTTATAAATATATATGCACCCACCATAGGAGCACCTCAATACATAAGGCAACTGCTAACAGCTATAAAAGAGGAAACTGACAATAACTCAATAATAGTGGGGGACTTTAACACCTCACTTACACCAATGGACCGATCAAGCAGACAGAAAATTAATAAGGAAACACAAGCTTTAAATGACAATAGACCAGATAGATTTAATTGATATTTATAGGACATTCCATCCAAAAAGAGCAGATTATACTTTATTCTCAAGTGCACACAGAACATTCTCCAGGATAGATCACATCTTGGGTCACAAATTAAGCCTTGGTAAATTTAAGAAAATTGAAATCATATCAAGCATCTTTTCTGACCACAACACTATGAGATTAGAAATCAATTACAGGGGAAAAAAAGTAAAAAACACAAATACGTGGAGGCTAAACAATATGTTACTAAATAACCAAGAGATCACTGAAGAAATCAAAGAGGAAATCAAATAATACCTAGAGACAAATGACAATGAAAACACAGCGATCCAAAATATATGGGATGCAGCAAAAGCAGTTCTAAGAGGGAAGTTTATAGCAATACTAGCCTACCTCAAGAAACAAGAAACATCTCAAATAAACAATCTATACTTACACCTAAAGCAATTAGAGAAAGAAGAACAAAATAAGCCCAAAGTTAGCAGAAGGAAAGAAATCATAAAGATCAGATCAGAAATAAATCAAAAAGAAATGAAGGAAATGATAGCAAAGATCAATAAAACTAAAAGCTGGTTCTTTGAGAAGATAAACAAAACTCATAAACCATTACCCAGACTCATCAAGAAAAAAAGGGAGAAGATTCAAATCAATAGAATTAGAAATGAAAAAGGAGAAGTAACAACTGACACTGCAGAACTACAAAGGATCATGAGAGATTATTACAAGCAACTATATGCCAATAAAATGGACAACCTGGAAGAAAAGGACAAATTCTTAGAAATGCACAACCTTCCGAGACTGAACCAGGAAGAAACAGAAAATATGAACAGACCAATCACAAGCACTGAAATTGAAACTGTCATTAAAAATCTTCCAACAAACAAAGGCCCAGGACCAGATGGCTCCACAGGCGAATTCTAGCAAACATTCAGAGAAGAGCTAACACCTATCCTTCTCAAACTCTTCCAAAATATAGCAGAGGGAGGAACACTCCCAAACTCATTCTACGAGGCCACCATCATCCTGATACCAAAACCAGACAAAGATGTCACAAAGAAAGAAAACTACCGGCCAATATCACTGATGAACATAGATGCAAAAATCCTCAACAAACTACTAGCAGACAGCATCCAACAGCACATTAGAAGGATCATACACCATGATCAAGTGGGGTTTATTCCAGGAATGCAAAGATTCTTCAATATACACAAATCAATCAATGTGATAACACCATATTAAAAAATTGAAGGAGAAACACCACATGATCATCTCAATAGATGTAGAGAAAGCTTTCAACAAAATTCAACACCCATTTATGAAAAAAACCCTGCAGAAAGTAGGCATAGAGGGAACTTTCCTCAACATAATAAAGGCCATATATGACAAGCCCACAGCCAATATCATCCTTCATGGTGAAAAACTGAAACCATTTCCACAAAGATCAGGAACAAGACAAGGTTGCCCACTCTCACCACTATTATTCAGCATAGTTTTGGAAGTTTTAGCCACAGCAGTCAGAGAAGAAAAAGAAATAAAAGGAATCCAAATCAGAAAAGAAGAAGTAAAGCTGTCACTGTTTGCAGATGACATGATACTATACATAGAGAATCCTAAAGGTGCTACCAGAAAACTACTAGAGGTAATCAATGAATTAGGTAAAGTAGCAGGATACAAAATTAATGCACAGAAATCTCTAGTATTCCTATACACTAATGATGAATAATCTGAAAGTGAAATTAAGAAAACACTCCCACTTACCATTGCAACAAAAAGAATAAAATACCTAGGAATAAACCTACCTAGGGAGACAAACGACCTGTATGCAGAAAATTATAAGACACTGATGAAAGAAATTAAAGATGATACAAATAGATGGAGAGATATACCATGTTCTTGGATTGGAAGAATCTACATTGTGAAAATGACTGTACTACCCAAAGCAATCTACAGATTCAATTAATCCCTATCACATTACCTCTGGCATACTTCACAGAACTAGAACAAAAAATTTCACAATTTGTATGGAAATGCAGAAGACCCCAAATAGCCAAAGCAATCTTGAGAAAGAAAAATGGAGCTGGAGGAATCGGGCTCCCTGACTTCAGACTATACCACAAAGCTACAGTAATCAAAACAGTATGGTAGTGGCACAAAAACAGAAATATAGATCAATGGAACAGGATAGAAAGCCCAGAGATAATCCCACACACATATGGTCACCTTATCTTTGATAAAGGAGGCAAGAATATACAATGGAGAAAAGACAGCCTCTTCAATAAATGGTGCTGGGAAAACAGTACAGCTACATGTAAAAGTATGACATTAGAACACTCCCTGACACCATACACAAAAATAAACTCAAAATGGATTAAAGACCTAAATGTAAGGCCAGAGAGTATAAAACTCTTAGAGGAAAACATAGGCAGACACTCTATGACATAAACCACAGCAAGATCCTTTTTGATCCACCTCCTAGAGAAATGGAAATAAAAACAAAAATAAACAAATGGGACCTAATGAAACTTGAAAGCTTTTGCACAGCAAAGGAAACCATAAACAAGACCAAAAGCCAACCCTCAGAATGGGAGAAAATATTTGCAAATGAAGCAACTGACAAAGGATTAATCTCCAAAATTTACAAGCAGCTCATGCAGCTCAATATCAAAGAAACAAACAACCCAATCCAAAAATGGGCAGAAGACCTAAATAGACATTTCTGCAAAGAAGACATACAGATGGGCTTCCCTGGTGGTGCAGTGGTTGGGAGTCCGCCTGCCGATGCAGGGGACGCAGGTTCGCGCCCTGGTCCGGGAGGATCCCACATGCTGGGGAGCGGCTGGCCCTGTGAGCCATGGTTGCTGAGCCTGCGCGTCTGGAGCCTGTGCTCCACAACGGGAGAGGCCACAGCGGTGAGAGGCCTGCGTACCGCAAAAAAAAAAGACATACAGATGTCCAAGAAGCACATGCAAAGCTGCTCAACATCACTAATTATTAGAGAGATGCAAATCAAAACTACAGTGAGGTGTCATTTCACACCAGTTAGAATGGGCATCATCAGAAAATCTACAAACAACAAATGCTGGAGAGAGTGTGGCGAAAAGGGAACCTTCTTGCACTGTTGGTGGCAATGGAAATTGATACAGCCACTATGGAGAACAGTATGGAGGTTCCTTAAAAAACTGAAAATAGAATTACCATATGACCCAGCAATCCCACTACTGGGCATATACCCAGAGAAAACCATAATTCGAAAAGACACATGCACCCCAATGTTCATTGCAGCACTATTTACAATAGCCAGGTCATGGAAACAACCTAAATGCCCATCGACAGACGAATGGGTAAAGAAGATGTGGTACATATATACAATGGAATATTACTCAGTCATAAAAGGGAATGAAATTGGGTCATTTGTAGGGACGTGGATGGATCTAGAGACTGTCATACAGAGTGAAGTAAGTCAGAAAGAGAGAAACAAATATCGTATATTAACGCATATGTGTGGAACCTAGAAAAATGTTACAGATGAACTGGTTTGCTGGGCAGAAATAGACACACAGATGTAGAGAACAAATGTATGGACACCAAGGGTGGAAAGTGGCAGGGGGGTTGGTGGTAGTGGGATGAACTGGGAGATTGGGATTGACATATATACAATAATATGTATAAAATAGATAACAAATAAGAACCTGCTATATAAAAAATAAATAAAATAGAATTTAAAAAATAATAAAATAGTTATTTTGAAAAATTTAAGCTACACAATAAAGCTATGAAACAAAATAATTTAGATTATACTATGACAACACATGACTCTTGTAAAGTTCTAGAAATATTATCTGATTAGAAATACAGGTAGTATCCTCCCCTCCCCATACTTTTTTTATTGGAGTAAAGTGTTTTTAAGTCTAGTCTAATGTTAATATTATTTCTAGGTGTTAGACTTACCTAGCTCTTTGTAAACTAATTCATTTTGAAATAGGTTATTCCCAGGAACAGCAGTCAAGGCAAGAAGCCTGACCAGAACAGAGTTTCAGTGTCTTCCTTTAAGAGTCTCTTTCTTGGGCTTCCCTGGTGGCGCAGTGGTTGAGAGTCCGCCTGCCGATGCAGGGGACATGGGTTCGTGCCCCGGCCCTGGAGGATCCCACAGGCCGCGGAGCGGCTGGGCCCGTGGGCCATGGCCGCTGAGCCTGCGCGTCCGGAGCCTGTGCTCCACAGCGGGAGAGGCCACAGCAGTGGGAGGCCCGCGTACCGCAAAAAAAAAAAAAGAGTGTCTTTCTTTGGAACTTCCAGCCATGAGTCCAGGAACTTCTGAATTTACTGCTCGATATGCTCCTTTAAGACTGGAGCCAAGCAGGAATTTCAGTTCTGCTGTGATGTAGGTTGTAATAAGTGATTTGTATAACACTTTAAAGTCTTTTCAATGTTTTCACATCTGTTATCTCATTCTCTCTTCTGAATCACCCTGTGAAACAGGCAAAATAGGAAGACTGTATCTATCAGAGCACTTTCTAATGGTGTGTTAAATGTCTTCTTATACAAGATATTTTGTCATGTAAACAAGCATAAGCTTCAGAGTTCATAGTTCCATTTTCCAGCTGCGTAACATTGGGCATAATTATTAGAGAGATGGCAGATGTTTCAATTATTATTTAGTTGTGTTTCATCCTTTGTGAATTGCCTGCTCATCACTTTTGTCCATTTTTTTCTATTGAGTCATTTTCTTGTCGATTGTAGAGAGTTCTAGATAGTATAGATATTAATCATTTTTTAATTAGAGGTGTCACAAATATCTTCTAAATGATGGTGGGTTACCTGTTCAATTTTTATGCTGTCTTTTGATTTAAAATTTTTTTCATTTTAACTCTGAGTTTCTTCAAATAGTTTTAAAGTTTTGCTTTTCGTACTCAGGTCTTTAATTTCCATCCCTCTACCAGCTTGATTTTGTGCATAAGATGAGGGGGAATCCAGTTTTTCCCATATGAAATACCAAAGTTGGGAACTGCAACTATGCAATACGGGAATCTGTTTGGCTGTTGTCCTTAAGGCCTAGGCCTATGTACTGAATGGGATTTGGATCTATTTATTGAAGTTTGTCTTCTTCCCACTGATGTGAACTGTTGGCTTGTTCACACTTTCCTCTATTTATGTCCTCTATGGCCTATTTGACTATCCCAATGCTGACAGCACATTGTCCTAATGTAACTTTGTCTCTATATTTGGTAGAGCACATCTTTTCAATAGGTTCATCTTCAAAATTGTCTTGGCTATTTCCAGGCCTTTGCTTTTTCATACATATTTTTTCAGCTTTATTAAGGTATAATTGACAGGTAGAAATTGTGTATATTTAAAGTGTACAACTTGATATTTTGATATATTCATACATTATGCAATAATCACCATGATCAAGCTAACATATCCATAACCTCATATAGTTGCTTCTTTCTTTCTTTCTTTCTTTCTTTTTCTTTCTCTTGTGGTGAGGATGCTTTAAGATCTACCCTTTTAGCAAATTTCAAGTATACAATACAGTATTGTTAACATAGTCACCATGCTGTACATTAGATCTTCAGAACTTATTTGTCTTGCATAACTGATACTTTGTATCCTTTAAGCAAGATCTCCCCATATCACCCTACTTCCAGGCCCTGGTAACCACCATTCTACTCTCTCCTTCTATGAGTCTGACTATTTTAGATTTCACATGTAGCTGATATCATTCAGTATTTGTCTTTCTGTGTCTGGCTTATTTCACTTAGTGTGATGTCCCCCAAATTCATCCATGTTGTCACAAATGGCAGGATTTCCTTCTTTTTAAGGTTGGATAATATTCCAGTGTATTTGTGCATGTGGGTGAGTGATTTTTTTTTCACATTCTCTTTATTCATTCATCCACCAATGGACATTTAGCTTGTTTCCATATCTTGGCTATTGTGAATAATCCTGCAATGAACATGGGAGTGCACATCTCTTCAAGATCCAGACTTCATTTTCTTTGGCTATATACCCAGAAATGGGATTGCTGGATCGTATGGTGGTTCTATTTTTAATTTTTTTTGGAATCTCCATACTGTTTTCCATAATGGCTCTACCAATTTATATTCCTACCAACAGCGTACAAGAGTTTTCTTTTGTCTACAGTCTCACCAACGCTTTTGTCTTTTCGATAATAGCCATCCTAACAGGTATGAGGTGATATCTCATTGTGGTTTTGATTTGCATTTCCCTGATGATTAATGATTTTGAGCACCTTTTCATGTACCTGTTGGCCATTTGAATGTCTTCTTTTAAGACATGTCTATTCAGATCCTTGCCCATTATTTTCATATATATTTTACAATTCATATGTTGAAATCCTGCCTCCTAATGTAATGGTATTAGGAGGCAGGGCCTTTGGGAGGTAATTAGGTCATGAGGGTAGAGCCCTCGTGAATGGGATTAGTGCTTTTACAAAAGAGACTCCAAGAGAGCTCCCTTGTTCTTCCCCATGTGAGGACACAGCAAGAGGACAGCCATCTAAGAACCAGAAGGCTGGCTCTCACCAGACACTAAATCTGCTGGCTTCTTGACCTTGGATTTCCCAACCCCCAGAACAGTAAGCAATAGATTTTTGTTATTTTTATTATAGCAGCCAGAACAGACTAAGATAGTGTTTCTTTAGAATTGCTTTTTACTTTTTAAAAAGTAGCTGAATTATTTTTCAACAGAAAAACCTACATAGAATCCCAATAAGTAAAACAGATAAAAGTGATAAACCTAGGGTAGATAACCCAGAGCTGAATCTGTTCTGTCTGCTCCATCTACCCTCACAGTCCTATTCAAGATACCTGTGAAATCCTATAATACCTGGAACTGAATCTGACCACTGATATAGAGGGTCTCTCCTTTTTCAGGCATACAAGAAGATATTTGTTTTATTTATTATGAAGTGACACAGAGACAAATCCTCCCTGTACCCAAGTACCTTGGTGGTTAGCTGGCCATTGCGTGGGTGGGAGTTACTCAGATACTGTTTACTGAACCTCAGCAGCAACAGCCAGAACAGGACAGCTGTTGTCAAGTCCAGGATCGGGTTTGCCAGCTTGTCTTGTTATGTTTTCTGACAGTACAACTGATCCTCCAGTTGTCTGATAGCATTCAATAGAATGGGAGAAGAGGTGGTCAGAGCTCTCTTAAATTACATTTTTATATGCCTTAGCACCAGCTGATCTCAGGAATGTGCTGCTAAAAAGGCGGGTGCCTGAGCATCTGTTGAGAGGTGCTCAGTGGGCTGTCTGCACCAGCAGTCTGAGTGTTGTTTGTGCACCAGGAGTTTCAGAGGATGTTCCAAAATTAATGTGGAATATTCAGTTTATACTTTTCTACCACGGAGAGGACTTTCTGTAGAAGACATTGTAATAAGAAATAAGTTATAATATTAATCAAAACTGCTTCATTGTGTTATGACCCTTTTCTTTGGTAGTCATATACATGGCTTTCTAAGACCTAGACATCTTAGAATATGTCACAACTTTAACAGATAATTTAATAGATTCTTACAAAGAAAATTTTCCTATTTAAATTTTAAAAATATAACAGCTATGCGGTACGTGTATAAACTAAGCGTATGTGGCAGGCTGAATAATGGCCCCAAATATATCCAAATTTTAATCCCTAGAACCTGTGAATGTTACTATATGTCAAAAGAGACTTTGAAGATGTGATTAAGGATCTTGAGAATGGAGGATTTTTCTGGGTATCTGGGTGGGTCTAAATGTCATCACAAATATCCTTAGAAGGGGGAGGCATGGGGAGACTTGACATAGAAGAGAGAAAGCCATGTGACCTCAGCAGAGAGATTTGGAGATGCACTGCTGCTGGCTCTGATGCAGCAAGAAGGGGCTATGAGATGAGGAGTGCAGCTCTAGAAGCTGGAGAAGGCAAAAAAACAGGTTTTCCCCTGCCCCGGAGCCTCAGGAGGGAGCATAGCCCAGCCAACACCTTGAATTCAGCTCAGTGAAACTGACTTCAGACTTCTGACCTCCAAAACTGTAAGAGGATAAATGTTTATTGTTGTAAGAACCAAGTTTGTGGTAATTATAGCAGCCATAGGAAACTAACATAACATTTTCTGGATATATGGGAAGGGAACTGGAAAAAAAAAAAAAGAAAAATCACAGTAAAAGTAATCAAGATGTCCTAACTCCAAACTCTGAGAATCTGAACTAAGAATTTATAATCTAAGGACTTTTGTTGTTGTTATGTCAATCTTTCTTTTTAACGGACTCTAAAATCCACAAACTAAAATCAACAAAATGCAACTTGACTGGTTTTGCATTTTCAAGAGACACTGGGTGCCCTCACACTTCTCCTCGGCCAATTGGCCAAAAAAGTGGCCCACACCGTCCAGAGTACATTGTTGCTGTCAAAATAGAAGCCCAGAGAGAGCCATGTGGCTGACAGTGTCTTGGTACTCTGGCTGGGTGTCAGGCCTGTGCCTCTGAGGTGGGAGAGCCGAGTTCAGGACATTGGGCCACCAGAGACCTCCCAGCTCCATGTAATATCAAATGGCGAAAGCTCTCCCACAGATCTCCATCTCAATGCCAAGACCCAGTTCCACTCAATGACCAGCAAGCTATAGTGCTGCACAACCTATGCCAAACACCTAGCAAGACAGGAGCACATAGCCACCCATTAGCAGAGAGGCTGCCTAAAATCATAATAAGGTCACAGACAACCCAAAACACACCACTGGACGTGGTCCTGCCCAGCAGAAAGACAAGATCCAGCCTCATCCACCAGAACACAGGCACCAGTCCCCTCCACCAGGAAGCCTACACAACCCACTGAACCAACCTCAACCACTGGGGGCAGACACCAAAAACAACGGGAACTACGAACCTGCAGCCTGAAAAAAGGAGACCCCAAACACAGCTGGGTTAAGCAAAATGAGAAGGCAGACAAACACACAGCACTTGAAGGAGCAAGGTAAACACCTACCAGACCAAACAAATGAGGAGGAAATACTCAGTCTACCTGAAAAAGAACTCAGAGTAATGGTAGTAAAGATTATCCAAAACCTTGGAAACAGAATGGAGAAAATACAAGAAACATTTAACAAGGACCTAGAAGAACTAAAGAGCAAATAAACAATGATAAACAACACAATAAATGAAATTAAAAATTCTCCAGAAGGAATCAATAGCAGAATAACTGAGGCAGAAGAACGGATAAGTGACCTGGAAGAAACAAATGGTGGAAATAACTATTGCAGAGCAGAATAAAGAAAAAAGAATGAAAAGAATTGAGGACAGTCTCAGAGACTTCTGGGACAACATTAAATGCACCAACATTCAAATTATAGGGGTCCCAGAAGAAGAAGAGAAAAAGAAAGGGATGAGAAAAGAGTGAAGAGATTATAGTTGAAAACTTCCCTAATATGGGAAAGGAAATAGTTAATCAAGTCCAGGAAGCACAGAGAGTCCCATACAGGATAAATCCAAGGAGAAACACACGAAGACACATATTAATCAAACTATCAAAAATTAAATACAAAGAAAAAATATTAAAAGCAGCAAGGGAAAAACAAGAAATAACACACAAGGGAGTCCCCATAAGGTTAACAGCTGTTCTTTCAGTAGAAACCCTGCAAGCCAGAAGGAAGTGGCAGGACATATTTAAAGTGATGAAAGGGAAAACCCTACAACCAAGATTACTCTACCCAGCAAGGATCTCATTCAGATTTGATGGAGAAATTAAAACCTTTACAGACAAGCAAAAGCTAAGAGAATTCAGCACCACCAAACCAGCTTTACAACAAATGCTAAAGGAACTTCTCTAGGCAGGAAACACAACAGAAGGAAAAGACCTACAATATCAAACCCAAAACAATTAAGAAAATGGTAATAGGAACATACATATCAATAATTACCTTAAATGTAAATAGATTAAATGCTCCCACCAAGAGACATAGACTGGCTGAATGGATACAAAAACAAGACCCATATATATGCTGTCTACAAGAGACCCACTTCAGACCTAGGGACACATACAGACTGAAAGTGAGGGGATGGAAAAGGATATTCCATGCAAATGGAAATCAAAAGAAAGCTGGAGTAGCAGTTCTCATATCAGACAAAATAGAGTTTAAAATAAAGTCTATTATAAAAGACAAAGAAGAACACTACATAATGATCAAGGGAATCAATCCAAGAAGAAGGTATAACAATTGTAAATATTTATGCAACCAACATAGGAGCACCTCAATACATGAGGCAAATGCTAACAGCCATAAGAGGGGAAATTGACAGTAACACAATCATAGCAGGGGACTTTAACAGCCCACTTTCACCAATGCACAGATCATCCAAAATGAAAATAAATAAGGAAACACAAGCTTTAAATGATACATTAAAGAAGATGAACTTAATTGATATTTATAGGACATTCCATCCAAAAACAACAGAATACACTTTCTTCTCAAGTGCTCATGGAACATTCTCCAGGATAGATCATATCTTGGGTCACAAATCAAGCCTTGGTAAATTTAAGAAAATTGAAATCGTATCAAGTATCTTTTCCAACCACAACGCTATGAGAATAGATATCAATTACAGGAAAAATATGTAAAAAATAAAGATATATGGAGGCTAAACAATACACTACTTAACAACCAAGAGATCACTGAAGAAATCAAAGAGGAAATCAACAAATACCTAGAAACAAATGACAATGAAAACACGATGACGCAAAACCTTTGGGATACAGCAAAAGCAGTTCTAAGAGGGAAGTTTACAGCAATACTGTCCTACCTCAAGAAACAAGAAACATCTCAAATAAACAACCTAACCTTACACCTAAAGCAATTAGAGAAAGAAGAACAAAAAATCCAAAGTTAGCAGAAGGAAAGAAATCATAAAGATCAGATCAGAAATAAATCAAAAAGAAATGAAGGAAACAATAGCAAAGTTCAATAAAACTAAAAGCTGGTTCTTTGAAAAGATAAACAAAATTGATAAAACATTAGCCAGACTAATCAAGAAAAAAGGGGAGAAGACTCAAATCAATAGAAATAGAAATGAAAAAGGAGAAGTAACAACAGACACTGCGGAAATACAAAGGATCATGACAGATTATTACAAGCAACTCTATGCCAATAAAATGGACAACCTGGAAGAAATGGACAAATTCTTAGAAATGCACAACCTTCCGAGACTGAACCAGGAAGAAACAGAAAATATGAACAGACCAATCACAAGCACTGAAATTGAAACTGTCATTAAAAATCTTCCAACAAACAAAGGCCCAGGACCAGATGGCTCCACAGGCGAATTCTAGCAAACATTTAGAGAAGAGCTAACACCTATCCTTCTCAAACTCTTCCAAAATATAGCAGAGGGAGGAACACTCCAAAACTCATTTTACGAGGCCACCATCACCCTGATACCAAAACCAGACAAAGATGTCACAAAGAAAGAAAACTACCGGCCAATATCACTGATGAACATAGATGCAAAAATCCTCAACAAACTACTAGCAGACAGCATCCAACAGCACATTAAAAGGATCATACACTGTGATCAAGTGGGTTTATCCCAGGAATGCAAGGATTCTTCAGTATATGCAAATCAATCAATGTGATACAACATATTAACAAATTGAAGGAAAACAACCATAAGATCATCTCAATAGATGCAGAAAAAGCTTTTGATAAAATTCAACATCCATTTATGATAAAAACCCTCCAGAAAGTAGGCACAGAGGGAACTTACCTCAACGTAATAAAGGCCATATATAACAAACCCACAGCCAACATCGTTCTCGATAGTGAAAAACTGAAACCATTTTCTCTAAGATCAGGAACAAGACAAGGTTGCCCACTCTCACCACTATTATTCAGCATAGTTTTGGAAGTTTTAGCCACAGCAATCAGAGAAGAAAAATAAATTAAAGGAATCCAAATCAGAAAAGAGAAGTAATAAAACCGTCATTGTTTGCACTCTATGACACTATACATAGAGAATCCTAAAGAGTCTACCAGAAAACTACTAGACCTAATCAATGAATTTGGTAAAGTAGGAGCATACAAAATTAATGCACAGAAATCTCTTGCAATCTTATATACTGATGATGGAAAATGTGAAAGAGAAATTAAGGAAACACTCCCATTTACCATTGCAACAAAAAGAATAAAATACCTAGGAGTAAACCTACCTAAGGAGACAAAAGACCTGTATGCAGAAAACTATAAGACATTGATGAAAGAAATTAAAGATGATACAAACAGATGGAGAGATATACCATGTTCTTGGATTAGAAGAATAAACACTGTGAAAATGATTATACTACCCAAAGCAATCTACAGGTTCAATGCAATCCCTATTAAACTACCACCGGCATTTTTCACAGAACTAGGGCAAAAATGTCACCATTTGTATGGAAACACAGAAGACCCCGAATAGCGAAAACAATCTTGAGAAAGAAAAATGGAGCTGGAGGAATCAGGCTCCCAGACTTCGGACTATACTACAAAGCTACAGTAATCAAGACAGTATGGTACTGGTGCAAAAACAGAAATATAGATCAATGGAACAGAATAGAAAGCTCATTGATAAACCCACTCACATATGGTCACCTTATTTTTGATAAAGGAGGCAAGAATATACAATGGAGAAAAGACAGCCTCTTCAATATGTGGTGCTGGGAAAACTGGATAGCTACATGTAAAAGAATGAAATTAGAACACTCCTTAACACCACACAAAAATAAACTCAAAGTAGATTAAAGACCTAAATGTAAGGCCAGACAGTATAAAACTCTTAGAGGAAAACATAGTCGGAACACTCCATGACATAAATCACTGCAAGATCCTTTTTGACCCACCTCCTAGAGAAATGGAAATAAAAACAAAAATAAACAAGTGGGACCTAATGAAACTTAAAAGCTTTTGCACAGCAAAGGAATCCATAAACAAGATGAAAAGACAGCCCTCAGAATGGGAGAAAATATTTGCAAATGAAGCAACTGACAAAGGACTAATCTCCAAAATTTACAAGCAGCTCAGTATCAAAAAAACAAACAACCCAATCCAAAAATGGGCAGAAGACCTAAATAGACATATCTTCAAAAAAGATATACAGATTGCCAACAAACTCATGAAAGGATGCTCAACATCACTAATCATTAGAGAAATGCAAATCAAAACTACAATGAGGTTCTCACCTCACACCCGTCAGAATGGCCATCATCAAAAAATCTACAAACAATAAATGCTGGAGAAGGTGTGGAGAAAAGGGAACCCTGTTGCACTGTTGGTGGGAATGTCAATTGATACAGCCCCTATGGAGAAGAGTATGGAGGTTCCTTAAAAAACTAAAAGTAGAACTACTATACGACCCAGCAATCCCACTACTGGGCATATACCTTGAGAAAACCATAATTCAAAAAGAGTCAATGTACCACAATGTTCATTGCAGCTCTGTTTACAATAGCCAGGACATGGAAGCAACCTAAGTGTCCATCGACAGATAAATGGATAAAGGAGATGTGGTACATATATACAATGGAATATTACTCAGCCATAAAAAGAAATGAAGTTGAGTTATTTCTAGTGAGGTGGATGGACCTAGAGTCTGTCATACAGAGTGAAGTAAGTCAGAAAAGAAAAACAAATACTGTATGCTAAGAACCTAGGGGCATGAGAAGAATAAAGACACAAATGTAGAGAATGGGCTTGAGGACTTGGGGAGGTGGAAGGTTAAGCTGGGACAAACTTAGAGAGTTGCCTGGACTTATATATACTACCAAAATAGATAGCTAGTGGGAAGCAGCCGTATAGTACAGGGAGATCAGCTCGGTGCTTTGTGACCACCTAGAGGGGTGGGATGGAGAAACAAGAGGGAGGAAATATGGGGATATTTGTATATGTATAGCTGATTCACTTTGTTATACAGCAGAAACTAACACACCATTGTAAAGCAATTATACTCCTATAAAGGTGTTAAAAAAATTAAATTAAAAAAAATTTAAAACAACAACAACAACAATAAAAAACAAAATGCATCTCACACAGTAATTCCCAAATACTTGATCATAGAATAGTACTGGTATGGGATATTTTTACTGGTTTTTGGTTGAAGTGAGGAAAATGATGACAATGTAATGAGTTTTTTTCCCAATTAAATTTATTTAAATATTTGCTCTTATATGTTATATTTACATTATTATTCCTTTGTAAGACCATGTTATAATATGCTGGTGTTACGTTATAATTTTAAGAAGTTTAGAATAAGGCAGCAAAATTAAAAGCTATCAGTTGGCCCTAACATGTTTTGGAACTTTTACTGGTCTATTAAAGTCATCAGTCTAGTAACTATTTACCTAATGCAAGCAATCAATTATAAAAATTCTTTTGTCTGAAAACTGGACTAGTTACTTATTGCTGATGTAACAAATTACTACAAACAGTGTCTTCAACAACAAGAATTTATTATACTGCTCCTCTTGTGTAGGTTAGAAATCTGACCCCGGCCTCACTGGGCTATCATCAAGGTGGTGGGAGGGCCACATTTTCCTCTGGAGGCTCTAGGGGAGAAAGCATCTCCTTGCCTTTTTCTTGGCTTTGCTCCTAGAAGCCTCCAGCACACCGTGGTTTGTAGCTCTTCTCTCCATCTTCAAAGTCACCAACAGGAGAATGACTCCATCTCACACTGCAGCATATTACTCCGACCTCTTGCCTCATTACATCTCCTCTTCCTTCTGCCTCCCTCTGTCACTTTTAACCATCCTTGTGATTACATTGGCCCCACCTGGATAATCCAGGCTAATGTCCCTCTTTTAAGATCAGCTGATTAGCTGCCTTACTTCATCTGCAGCCTTAATTTCCCTTTGCCCCCACCCCCCACCCCCTGCCCCGTAACCTTACATATGCACAGATTCCAGGGATAAAGATATGGACATCTCTTTTTTGGGGGGGGGGCCGAATTATTCTGTCTACCACATTAACAAATTTAGCCTAAACAGCAACTGAGACAGAAGCATTAACGTGGTTTAATTTTGGTTATTTCCTTAGGATGAGTTATGAGCATTGAAATTGGTGGATATATGTATTGTAAAGGTTTTTCAATCATATTGTCAAATTGCTTTGCAAAAACCATTGCAAACTATTACATCAAATTAAAGATTAGATTCTAAGATGCATTGTCATTTCATGTGCCATTAAGGAAGAAAAATGACTTCCAATTAAACTATGACACTTTTTTATCACTTAGACTTTTTATTTTATAGTTATTTAAAGAATTTTCTTAAACTTACTTGGCCTTAGGTTTTTATCTTGCATCACAACGATACGAAGAACTATGGCCACGTTCGTGCATTCACAGGCAGTGCCAGCTACATCAGAAGTGCTGCCTGGCTGAGAGTGATTTAAGACCTCATCGATTAGATGGTACCTTTTGATTTTGGAGATGTTAAAATGTGCACATTAGAATCAATGAAATGTAATATATAGAGACCCTTAGAATATGATGATTTAACATTCTTGATTCCCACTCTTCACTAGTACCTGAGATGGTCCGTGACGGGGGGTGATTTCAACTTCGCTGTGACACATATTGCTTGTTTCCCATCTGGTCACAGAACAGGGTACCTCACTTGGTGAATGAACGTGGTGGGTTATGCACTTGACTCACATGGCCTTGAATGCACCTGTGCAGCAACTCACACACAGCTTGCCACTCCATGCCTAAATTTAAGAATATGCAAAAATTTCCTGTAACTCTCATGAATGCCGAGTCTATGGTGGACAGTTATAAAAAACAGCACATATTACCCTGGGGGAAGAAGAGTTTCAAAAAATGTGCTTGAATAATTAAAAAATAACTGCCACTTATTTAGAGCTTACTGTGTGTCAGCCATTATACTAAGGGCTGTGTCAACATTTCCTCACTTAATCTCCCATAACTAACAACCTTGTACAGAAGATATAAATATGCCCCTTTTGTAGATGAAAAAAGTGCGTCCTGGACTAGGTAAATAATATGTTCCAGGAAACCTGGCTAGGAGGGGCAGAGCTAGGTTTTGAACCATGGTTTGTTTGAGTCTAATCACAGTACATACTACCTTCTATATTAATTATATCTAAGCAAATAAATCACTGCTTTCAACTTACATTAAAGTTAGGGGGAATTTTTCTGCCTCTACTGTAATTCATCTTTCTTACTGGATGATGCTAATAAGATACCTCAGGAAAGCATACTTTATGAAAATGAATAAATTTCAAGGAGTAACAGCACAAAATATAGATTTATCATTTTTTCCCTAAACTGAGACTGGCTAAAATCTACTTCCCTCCCAAGGACATCTCTGCTACCTCCAACTACCATTTGAAAATTATTTATTCTGCATACTTTTTAAATTAATAATATATTTTTGCTAAGTATTCAAGTTTTCTTCTCTGAAAAAGAACTCCACAAATTAAAAATTATTATATATTGAAATGAGGGGCAACTTATATCACTGGCGTATTTCAATTTTAATAAATAGGTATAGAGCTTCCCTGGTGGTGCAGTGGTTAAGAATCCGTCTGCCAATGCAAGGGACACGGGTTCGAGCCCTGGTCCAGGAAGATCTCACATGCCACGGAGCAACTAAGCTTGTGTGCCACAACTACTGAGCCTGTGTGCCACATCTATTGAAGCCCGCGTGCCTAGAGCCCATGCTCTACAACAAGAGAAGCCACCGCAATGAGGAGCCAGCGCACCGCAACAAAGAGCAGCCCCCACTCGCCGCAACTAGAGAAAGCCCACGCACAGCAACGAAGACCCAACGCAGCCAAAAATAAAAATAAATCAAATAAATAAATTTTAAAAATAAAAAAATAAAATAGGTATAAACACTTGTATAATCTGGAAATTTACCCTCTCATATAATAGGTGGAACTGAAGTTATGATTTTCAAAGAAATCAGAAAAAAAGATAGCCTAATAATCTCTTTCTACATTATCATTGGTCTACAGTTTGAACAATCATTGACGTTTACTTTTTAACTTAGCAAATAGACGTTCTTTTCTTATTATTTCTCCACCTCGCTGATTCTCAGCATCTCTACTACTAAGTAGTTCTCCACCTTGACCGTACATTGGAATCACTCGGGCCGGGGTGGGGGTGGGGTTAGAAAAGTACTAATGTCTGGGTCTCACCCCCAGAGTTTATGATTTAATTACTTGGCAGTGTAGCCCATGCACCAGGAGTTTTAACCACTCCCCAGTCATCACCAGGTGATTCTAATATGGAGCCCAAGTTGCGAACCATGAATACAAAGGGTTAGATAATAGAAAACACATCTGTGAGTTTGAGAAAGAACGCTGATTCTAATGGCTTAACAGTGATACTTTTGAATTAGCTACTGATTTCCATGTATATGTCATATCTGTTCCTAACACCACAGCAAATGAAGACATAGTTGTGTTGCTAAATACTCTAGGTATTTCATGGATCAAGAAATATAACCAGATCATTATCTCATTTGTTAACTCTGCTCCTAAAATTATCTTATTTGTTTCTGGAATTCTGTAACAAATTTGTGTTTGGATCATAGCACCAGAAAATTCGATAGTACTACTGTCTTGGGGGAAGGGAGTGGGAGTGTGTAGTAATAAGGTTTAAAATTTATAACTTACCATCTTGAGCAGTAATCCTGGCCAAGTTTCTTAAAAGACAATTTGACACACTAATACAACTTCTGCCAAAAATAATCATTTGCAGAGCCAAAGTAACTTTAGGTACGATAAACTGGGCCCAATGCATGAATCTATGAAACAAAACAATTGTAAGTCTATCCGTACTTTTGATGTTGCTGTTTTCTCTAAAAATACACATAGAAGAAAGCAAGATTTTGTATAGCAAATGGTAGAGATACAGCTAGGCCCCCAATAATAATAATTTCTATTCATATAGAATTTTATAATTTTTTTAGCTTTTTCACAATAAAGTTCTTTATTTGGTTTCTGTGGTGATTTAAAGTCACCTCACTTCTCGGTAATGTTCTTTCTTAAATAAATGTTTTTTTTCAGCCCAAGTGGTGTACTAATAGGTAATTTAAAAGAAAATTCGTGACTGGTTGATGAGAAGCTATCATGATGCTGTCAACAAAGATAAGGTAAGTCACTATGATGTTTATATCTGGCATTATTGCTGGTTCTAATTAGCATATTTACCTTTGGTTCAGACTCTACATCATTATACATGAATACTGCACTTTACATAGCTCCTTAGTGTTATGTCTTCTAAATAGACAACTGGCAACCGCAACAGCAAACACTCCGTAAGAGGAAAATATGACCTCTTAAGAGGAAAGTGTCATCTACTGTGACTTGATGTCAGCAAATGAATATTCATTCAAATTAACATCTGTTAACTTCCATAAGCCACCGTACTAAATCAGTTTTAAAAAGCTATACGGAGATAAATATCATATCACCTTCACTCGTCCCAAATCAATCTCTTTAAAATGGGATCCCTTTTGTTAGGATTTTACATTCCACATCCCACACTAAACCACGGTGTAGCTACTTAGCTTCTGCAATTTAGAGCCTATGCCTATGCTCCTGATGTCAGCCCGATACTAGTTTTTACTTATTCCTTATTTGCAGCACCTACGTCATGTGGTTTATCCAGTTATGTGGTTGTGAATGCTGCAATGTTGATCCTTACTTTCAGTCTTTAACAAACAAGTGCTTGTTCTTGTAGCAAATTGACTATCTGTGCACACACACACATACGCTCATATATGTATAAACATTTGCACTTTTTTACTAATTAGACTAAAGTTACTCAGATTAAGTCATTAATCTGTATACTGTACCAGGCTAGGCACAAATTGCCTAGTTGTCCTGAGGATTTTCTCTAGACAACTCCTATAAATGACTCACTATTATTTTTATATTCTCACATAGTTAAATGAACAAATATAATTTCTTAATCTTTTAGTGTTCTTTTCAGAAACCCAGAAATTTCAGCATTCTATAAACTATCCCTTAGCTGACATTAGGCACAAATGAACTCTTGATCCTATCATAAAGTGAAGAGGCTAATCAATGTTAAAATGTTCTTTAGTCTAAACTTGGAGATATTTTTAAAATTTGAAAGAAAATGTTAAATTTCAGCATGAACTGCTTTGTATTTAAGATTGGCCATCTCTTCTACTAATATTGAAGTGATAGAGTACCAAGATTTAGTTTCATAATCTCTCACTTTTTAAGGGTTAGTCCACTTTGGGAGACTTTTTTTTCTATTAAGAATCACTGACCTGCATGTACAGCATTAATAGGGAACAATTTCGAAATAACTTTTGTTGTTTTTTTTAATGGAAGTGCAGAGAAAAGTGGGATGATATATACATTTGATTTAATAAATACAATAATTTAAAATTTAGGTCAAGATTATAACAGGCTAAAAGGGATAGTAAAGAAAAGGGACAAAGGAAGAGAATGGCATTAAAAAAAGAACGAACTAGAGAGAGATTAGCAGAAGAAAAATTGCCCAAACGGACCACAGATCATTTCTGATTTTTATAAGAGCTTCCTTACATGTCTCTTTCTCATTGAACAGTCTCTCTGTCAACCCCAGCAACCAAAGACAGTCCAAAAGTAACCCTGATGGGATGCCTAAAACTTCCTCATTCTTCGCTGGCTGTCAACATCTCCAGCCTGTCCCAAGGGTCCCAATTATTTCCTTTCTGGCTATGGGGCCAGTGATGCTAGTTCCTTCTCTTCCCTCCCATCCCCTCACTCGGAATGCCACTTACTTATCTAGAAGTGGCATAGCATAGCAGTCAAGAGCGTAGGCTTCCCAGCCAGAGTCCACCATTCACTTGTCACGTGACTTTGGGCAAGTTGCTTTATCTCTCTGTGCCTTGGTTTTCTCATCTGTAACATTAATATATAATAACAGTACCTGCCTTATGGGGGCTATTAAGAGAATTAAATGAGCCAGTGCATATAAAATACAGCATAAAAGACAATTAAGTGTTACAGAAGTGTTTGCTATTATCCAACAAATATTTCTTGAGCGCCAACAACATGCTAGGCACAGGGGATACAGTTGTGATGGCAGGGAGTGAGTGAAAGAGACCAGTATCTGAAGTATCCTAGCTGGAAGGTTGAACTCTGAACTCTGTTCTCCTTAAAAAGAAAAGAAAAGAAAAGAAAAAACTGGATAACTTGCTACGATGCAAAAATAATTCAACTGCTGCTTTTTTAACCATATAATTATCCTAAGATAGAACTTGTTTTCCATCTACTCAACCAGTGCTTACTTCTTCAGAGCCTGCTGTGTGTGTGTGTGTGTGTGTATGTGTGTGTTTTGAAAGACGTCATCTACATTCAAAACTATAGTTTTCCCAGTTGTTCAGTAGGTACTCCATGTTTGTTTGTTGAATAAGCATATAAAATCCCTCTTTTACATCCTCTGGCTTCTCCTTTAATGTATTTGAAGGTAGTAAAAGCACAATTCTAAGGGGCTGCTTATTATAAGAAGAGGAGGTGAGTGAAATTCTGCTATTGTTTTTTAGGCAGGAAACTCCTGTTCTTGGATTTTGAAGTCCTCCCTCTTAAACCATCCTGCTAGATTATAAACCCTTTAGAGAAGAGACGGTATCACGTCTTGTTTGACACACATCTTCTAGCGCTGTGCTTTGTCCTTGAAAAGACATTTGTTATGTTTGTTAAACGAGTAAATAAAGGCTCAGATATGCAAATAATTATATTTCCTAAGTTCAAGTGGGGGTTTTTGTGTGGGTGGCAAAAATGGCCATAGGTAAGTTATGGACTTTTTTTTTCTAAGAAATTTCTCCAGGGACAAGGAAAAAACTTAAATTTAGAATTAATCTAACCAAGAAGTGGAAATTTCACCGGATGTAAACAACCTTATTAGAAATGACATTATTTTCTTTGGAAAATTTCAAACAACTAGAATTACTGGTATATATATTTTCCACTTAAATTGACAACTGGTTTGGTATATTCATATAGCCAAAATAACTGAGGGTGGGGTGGGGAGGGATAGCTGGTTATGGTAGGTAGCCTTTATGTAAGAAGCACATTCAAATTTTTTCAAGCCAAACTGAATTTTAATGGATAATCAACTTGTGTGGTTACATATGGCCTTAAATCATTGCTGGCCAGTACAACCCAGCAATCCCACTACTGGGCATATACCCTGAGAAAACCATAATTCAAAAAGAGTCATGTACCACAATGTTCATTGCAGCTCTATTTACAATAGCCAGGACGTGGAAGCAACCTAAGTGTCCATCGACAGATGAATGGATAAAGAAGATGTGGCACATATATGCAATGGAATAAAAAAGAAACAAAACTGAGTTATTTGTAGTGAGGTGGATGGACCTAGAGTCTGTCATACAGAGTGAAGTAAGTCAGAAAGAGAAAAACAAATACCGTATGCTAACATATATATATGGAATCCAAAAAAAAAAAAAAATGGTCTTGAAGAACCTAGGGGCAGGACAGGAATAAAGACGCAGACCTACTAGAGAATGGACTTGAGGACACGGGGAGGAGGAAGGGTAAGCTGGGACAAAGTGAGAGAGTGGCATGGACATATATACACTACCAAATGTAAACCCGATTGCTAGTGGGAAGCAGCCTCATAGCACAGGGAGATCAGCTCGGTGCTCTGTGACCACCTAGAGGAGTGGGATAGGGAGGGTGGGAGGGAGGGAGATGCAAGAAGGAGTGGATATGGGGATATATGTATATGTATAACTGATTCACTTTGTTATAAAGCACAAACTAACACACCATTGTAAAGCAATTATACTCCAATAAAGATGTTAAAAAAAAATCATTGCTGGCATAATCTTGCCATTAAGCAATGCTAGAATTTAAAAAAGCATTACCAGCCATACTAGTTAATTCAGTTTGCTCAACAGCACTTACTTATACAATAGCATAAATCATAGATTCCAGAATCAGAAAAAACCTCCAGACTTATTTTGCTGATGAGGAACCTGGCATCTAGAAGGATGAACAATGTAATGGGAACTAGAATCCAAGATGCCAGGTTTCTGGGTCAGTGACCATGATGTTCTGATTAAGAGCTAGAGAAAGTTGGACCAAATATATAACAGTTTTATTTTTCCATTGGTCCTTTTAAATGCCTCTGCCAATGAGTCTGAGATTGATTGAGGTTGATTAATTTTAATCTTAGTCGCCAGCATTTAGCTTTATAGAACACGTAACTCCACCTCTTCTATGTAGACACTGTATAAAGCAGATTAGAAAAGGTTTTGCTGCCCTACTGTATTTTTAGAAAAGAACATAAGCCAATATTCATTTTCTGACTATGGTTCTATAAGAAGTTTGGTCATTGTTCTCCTGACACGTATTTCAGAGCTTAGGGTCACATACCAAACACCCTTAATTTATTTGAATGTATGAACCTATTGGCCTTTAATTTCTCTAAATAATTTTGGATTCCCATATGCTTAGCCTGTGCTACTTTTCATGTCCATAAATATGTCAGACAGTGGGAAAAGATCTTTCTTCTTGTTGTTGCTGTTATTCTATAACAGTCCCTTCAACTGACTTTGAGTGTGAAGGTAACTTGGCCATCCATTCATTCATTCAGGTATTATTTACTAAATATTATATGCCAGGCACTGTATTAGGCACAAAACACTGATATGGTCCCTGCCCTCATTCTAGGAGGGGGATAAAAATATCAAAGAAATAAACACAAAATATTTGTTTACAAACCATGATAAGTATTATACAATATATATAGGATATTATAAGTGATTATTACCAGATTACCCAATTTATAACAGCGTATCGGAGCTCTTTCTCATGCTTATGAACATGGGTGAGAAAAGACTGTTACACTTTTAAGAACTTTCTGATGATATCCTTTTGACATTTCTATAGGAGCTAGTGACTTGGAAAAGTGGTCTGTATGCCCTGGTGGATATGACAGCATAGTGAAATGGGGGCCGAATGCAGACTTGAGGAAAGTGATTTGGTATCTCTGAGACTGTTTCCTTGGTTAAAAGTCTAGCACTTCAATATCATCTTCTTGGATTATAAGTACTGCTACTAAGCAGTCATTCCTTAATATGAGTCCAAGCTTCTCCTTACCCTCACCACACACTGAGTATATAGTCTTACTGAAAACTATCACTTTTTTTTAACCCACTCACATCACTCTGTGATATTTACTTTATCTGAGCTATTTTGGGATGTTATAATTCAGAGAAGTTAAAATCATATGCATTCTGACATTTTACTAGGCACATCTTTGAGATCTTTTATAAATGACAAGCCTGTAGAATCTAGACCTGAATAAAACTAAAATATAACTCAACATATTTAATTAATATCCCCATTTTAAAATATATTGTTTTACTTCTTTGATATAAAGACATTTAAGTAAAATGGAAACTTGTTTATCATTGCAAATTAAACTACTTTCTTTGCAGCCCCAAATTAAAACATATTGTTTCCTATTGAATCTCTTCCAATTAGATAACCACTTGTGCAATATGGAAAAGATGGCCAGAATCACAAATAAACTGGCCCTTAACCCAAAATGATTGTTTGCATATTTCTTCAAAAGCTTTTGTATACATTTTCCAGGCAATCATATTGTGCATACAAGTTTGTTTTCTGAAGCAGAAAGTATACACTTAACCTGATTTTACACATGACATACTGTAAAGCATCTTGGAAAACTTTAAGTGACATAATGTTAAGTAAAACAACAGTTAAAAAGATGATGCATGACATCTTTGTTAGTTTTATTAAGTAAGTAGGACATGAGCTGATCTCACAGAAAAGGATTTACCATGAGAAGTACAAATGATAGTTATAATACTCACTATTTTATATTCACGTACAGTCCGTTGAGTGAATGGACCATAATTTACTAAAGCATAGCCTTTATGTGGGACAGTTTGAGTGGTTTCCATTTTTATATAGTATAAATTACACTGGGGTAAACATTGTCAAGCATATGGCATTTTTTAATATTTTGGATTATTTCCTTAGGATAGATTCCCAGAAGTAGAATTACTAGGTTAAAGGGTATGAACATTTTTATGACTCCCGAAACACATCGCCAAATTGCTTTCCAAAAAAAGGTTATATCAATTTACAATGCCACCAGCAATACAGGAAAGTGCCCTTCTCATAATATTCTCACAAGTATTTGGCATCATACAGCTTTTAGATTTGTAAATTTTGTGGAATATATATATATATATCTTAGATTTTTAAGACAACATGTAGTTCAATAACCTCCAATTTCGAATCTGTCCTTTAACTGTCTATGATGATTTGATATTTTTATAAGTCTATTTAGAATTATATGTGATGTATATTAATCTTTTTTCATAGTACAAACTGCTCTATTTTGATGTTTCAGCTTGGTGACTGCACGTGTATGTGCGTCAGGAAGCATACTGAGGATTCAATTTTTGTACCTGGTCAAATACATATTTTCTTCTGTGATTTTTCTTTTTCTGTTGGTTTTTAGCATAGCTTATCATAACTCATCTCTATCTATAATAAGTAATCAAATTATTCTAACTTTCCCAAGGAGCGATTTTTAAAAAACTTAACTCTTGAATTCATCTGTAATTTATGTTGATGTATAAGGTATGGTTCTAAGTTATGTTTTCCATATTGGGAACTAGTTACCTCAATATCATTAATTGAATAATCCTTCATTTTTCTATGTTTTAGATGAAGTCTCATTTGTTATATATTAAATCACCTAATTCTTATTTACTTCTTCTGTTTCAGTGATCTGTCTGTCCTTGAGCCAGAGCTTACTGTTTTATTTAATGAAGAGCCCCTTCACACAGCTTTTTATGGATTTTAAAAATGGTCTTTATTTTTTCTTATATCGACCTTAAAACTTTGACAAATTCTGAAAGTCTACTTGTATTTACATTTCTTTTAATTTATAAAAATAATAATTTTAAAAAGTTAAAACAGTATTTTCACCAAATGTACACCTCTGTACTTATTCACACCATTTTTTCCTCATTATAATAGTAGTAGCCAGCTCATTGAAAAAAAAAATGCTGAATATAGAAAGAATTAAAAAGGTTATTCATAGTTGCTGTAAAGTATAAGCATAGTTAACCTTTTATTTTATTTTATTATTTTTCTTTAAAGTTTTTTTTGATGTGGACCATTTTTACAGTCTTTATTGAATTTGTTACATAATTGCTTCTGTTTTACGTTTTTGGTTTCTTAGCCTTGAGGCATGTGGGATCCTAGCTCCCTGACTAGGGATCTAACCCGCAGCCCCTGCATTGGAAGGTGAAGTCCCAACCACTGGACCGCCAGGGAAGTCCCTAGTTAACCTTTTAGAGTATATTCCTTTCAGATATTTTTATCTTGCTAGCTGTACAGATATAGTGCATATTCATTTGACAGATATTTATTGAGCACTTACTTTGTGCCAGATACCTTCCTAGGCATTGAGTCAAGCTCTGGTTTCACAAAATGGACAAATCCTGCCCTCATTAACATTTTATCATAATCCAATTTTGTATTTTTGCATATTCCTCATATGTATTACTTTAATAACTGCAAATTT
The DNA here is from genome assembly GCF_005190385.1 of Monodon monoceros. Lineage (NCBI taxonomy): Eukaryota > Metazoa > Chordata > Mammalia > Artiodactyla > Monodontidae > Monodon > Monodon monoceros. The sequence goes on along the minus strand of NW_021703772.1, from coordinate 52,258,022 downwards.
TATTGTGTGGGTGAATCAGTTTGTGTAATCATTTTCCTATAGTTGGACACTTCCAATTTTTCAATGCTATTTTTTCCACATTTAGAATACTTTCTTAAGATACATTTCTTGAAATGGAGAAATTTGGTTAAAGGCTATGAACACATTTAAGATTCCTGACACAGACTTACAAACTGCTTTTCAAACAGCTAGTACCAACTTTCATTGCCACTGGAAATGGACAAAGGGAAATTTTTTACTAATTTGCCAGCAATGATAATAATCACTAAAAATTGTTTTTGTTATTTTGATATATATCTCATTTTAATTTTCCTTTTTTTGATACCTAGCAAGGTTGAGGGTTTTGTTTTGTTTTGTTAAAATAAGTTTAAATAAATGTATTTCTTTTAAAATGTATCTATTCAGGGAATTCCTTGGCAGTCCAGTGGTTAGGACTCTCCACTTACACTGCAGGGGGCCCAGGTTCCATCCCTGGTCAGGGAACTAGGATTCTGAAAGCTGCACGGTGTGGCCAAAAAAAAATGTATCTGTTCATGACTTTCGTCTTATTAAGGTGCTTATGTTTTCATTTCATGTGTACAAGCTCGTTATGGAATAAAGACACAAGCCCTTTTTGGTATATACTCTCCCTCAGAGTTATCTCAAAGGAGAAAAGCGGGAAATGATCACTGAGTTTTGTGCCTTGAAGTCCCTGAAGTCAAACAGAGGCTTACCTTTCCATTTCCACGCCCCAGCCCAGGGTCTGGCACACAGAAGGTTTTGTACACATGACACAATGGAGGAACACTAGATGTCAATCAGTGCATTGGACTCTGGAGGTCCAGAGACACTGAGACTAGCAATGGCAATCACGGCTTCTTAAACTAAGCCTGGGCCAGGAAATGACTTCCTAATAAACCAAACTCTTTTATTTTTGAATGGATAGAAAGAGAGTTTTATAGCCAGATGACAAAAGGATACAAGTAACTGGATAGCATCTGAAACAGCCTGAAAAAAAGAAGGGTAAAAGGAAGGGATGTTGAGAAAGGTTATTGTGTGGAAGGAAACAAACAAAAGCATTCTGAAATCAACAAAACAAATTAATAAGTATTCTATATCCATTATGTGTAAGGTATGTTGTTGGCCATGGTGGGTGATTTTAAAAGATTTGTGGCCCTACTGTAGCTTATATAATCACTCAGTTCAGAAACTTATTAAGCAAATCAGATGTATATTTCTGTAGAATTCTTGGTTACACACACACAAACTCATGTACCTATATAACACTGAGACCCATTGAAAGGCATGGGAGAAAGCAACTCCCAAACCAGGTAAGTCTAAAGGATTCTGGGTCCTGCCTTGTCTGCCCTTGTAATGACCAGTTCCTTTTGGTCACAGCATTTGGGGGGGGGAAGAGAGAAGAGGTCTTTGTGGCAATATCTGCTGCAATTGAATTTTTTATCTTTCCTCTTACTTCTGCCTTTTTCAGAGTTGTGAGTGAGAAGCTGGAAGGACCCCATACCAAGAAGAGAAAAAGAGGAAACCAAGAGGGAACAATCTTCTTGTGGTAGCTGATGTCTACTTTGTGGTACTATTTTGAGGGGTCATATGGGAAAACATTTTTATTACATACTTTATAGAATAATTTGCACTAGATGAAATATGTATGTGCTCAGGAATGCCTATAAGACATGATCCCTGTTTCCAAGGGTAGACACGGCAAAAAAAAAAAGAGAAAGATAAAACAATTACAAAACAGGTGTCCTGTGAAGAACTTCAAGTTAGATAACAATTCATAACTTACAAGTTGCTTCTGGTCAGGATAGTGATGTCAGATGACCTTGGAGGAGAGCTGTGAGCTGGAAAGAATTTCTTGAACAAACCCCTTTAGTCAAGTGAATAATGGTAGCTGGGTACCTAATACTGTGAGGGCAGGCCACTAATGTCCCTCACCTTATGGAACCATTCATTTTCTTTATGGTGACTTTAACAATTTGGTAAGTACTATTTATTGAACACCTATTATGTCCCAGGTAATTTGCCCAGAGCATTATCTATATTATCACTTATTGATCCCCCCAGGCCCAGTTCATTGCAACTTCTTTTGACCCACACCCCATGGTGCATAACCCCAAGCTGAATTAATAATTCCACTACTAATTTTTAATTCATAATTAATAACACTCCACTCATTCTGTCCACTCCTTGAATGCAGCACTTCTCATCCTGTAGTCTACATTTCTGGTTGTTCCACTACCCACTGAGCTCAATAAGAGCAGCACCCATATTTCACTCCAATTTCTTAGCATTTGGTAGTTCCTAAGTAATCTGTTGCGTGAATATTGAGTGGAACTCCATGACTTCAAACTCATTGAAGAATCATGAAATTTTTGAGCAAGGATTTACACTTCTGCTACATACGAGAAAGATTTAACTGGAAAAAGTAACTTGCCTAGGCTTCCCTGATGGCGCAGTGGTTAAGAATCCACCTGCCAATGCAGGAGACACGGGTTCGAGCCCTGGTCCGGGAAGATCCCACATGCCGCGGAGCAACGAAGCCCGTGTGCCACAACTACTGAGCCTGTGCTTTAGAGCCCACAAGCCACGACTACTGAGCCCGCACGCCACAACTACTGAAGCCTGCGCGCCTAGAGCGCGTGCTCCACAACAAAAGAAGCCACTGCAATGAGAAGCCTGCGCACCACAACGAAGAGTAGCCCCAGTAGCCCCCGCTCGCCGCAACTAGAGAAAGCCAGCGCGCAGCAAGGAAGACACAACGCAGCCAAAACATACATACATACATACATATGTACATAAATAAATACAATTTATTTTTTTAAAAAAAGTAACTTGCCTGAGGTCACATGAATTTGATAGAATAAGATTAGAATCCAGTTCCCTTGCTTTTCAGTCCACTGTTGTTTCTTTTATCATGGAAAATGCTACCAAACACAACTAAATATCTTTATCTACCAATCTCCTAGCCCCACCCTAATCCTATCAGCAAATTGCCATTGGGCCTTCAGTCTACTTCTGTAATATTAAATTTCCTAAAATATCCCACTTTTTTATATATAGCTTTCCTTTCACAACTTCCCATTCCAAATAGAGCAAAATCCAAACTCCAAATTGGTTGGCTTTTGCTGTAGCAGCACAGTGTAAAAGTTGGGGGAAACTTCTGCCTGTATTTTCACTAACAAGCTCTTTCCACAGGTACACTTTGATCCAGCCCAGTGAAACTTCTTGTCAACACACACACCATGCTCTGTCTGAGACTTCCTATTCCTTCTGACTAGAGTGTCCTTCCTCCTAATCGACCTGGTACACTTTAATGACCTGTTCCCCTTCTGGACTGGTTGCTTCTAGCACAGAGTAGAGACCTGGCTTGAGTCACACAGTAGTTGAATGAGTGAATTTTGTGTGTCCAGCACCTAGGGCATAGCCCTCTGAAAGGTTCGCTGAATGACTGTTGTCTTTGGAAAAATCACAGAAATGTAACTTACTCGTCAGAACTGTAAGCAACAATTTACCAAAACTTTTCTATTTGGAGGAAAAATAAGTAAACATATTGGCTCACTCAGCCTTTTTTTCTCCTTTTTTCCTTTCATTCTAGTTCAGATATTATGACTCTGCTATTGTCACTCCCTCTGTGAACTCCACATTCTCCCAGCACCCCTGCCCCTGACACTTGTGGGAGAGGAATCCCCAAATTCCTTAGGGGCTCCATCACTGGAGCAAGTTCTCAGTAGCAGAAGAAGGTCTGGGCTGCAAACAGGAAGTTTTTGTACTTCTGGCCACTTTGTGCCCGGGGCAAAAACTGCAGAGTCCACCTGGAGATTGCAAGAGAAAATGACAGAACAAAACTAACCTTCCCTTAACCCCATCTGAAGCTTTTCTGTGTAGACATTCTGACCCAGTATCACTTAGGGCTTCTTTTTCCAGAACTGGCGTCTAGCAGGCACATCAGAAGGGCATCCAGCAAAGCATCAGGTATAAACCCTCCTTACAAGGTCCCTGTTCACTTAAAAAAACCTTGAATGGGACATCTCAATAATTGTTCTGAATTTTTAAGTTTTCAAAGCATCCGAAGGACCTTCCCCTTTGAAAGGCTGAGGGCCAAGGAGAAGCAGAGGCTAGTCACCTAGTCTCGAAATCCTTTTTTCCTCCTTCAATGCCCAAGACCCCATCTTGCCCCTTTAGCTCACACGGGGGGCAAGAGGCAGCTTTCCTCCGCCTGCGTGCCTGGCTTCGTCAACGACACCCATTAGTCTCCAGTCTTCCAGGGCAGCGGGGGCCTCCCGTCCACGCGCCCCGGGCCCTTGCCCAGGCGTGGGGGCCCCGTGGACCACGCTGGCCCGTGTGTAGGGAGAGGAGATGCGGCCAGCCCCGGGGATGACCCTGGCCCCAGCCTGCGGGGGCGGGTAGTCCAATGGGCAGCCTCGCTCCGGAGGCGGGCTCAGGCCGGAAGCCACCCCGCGGCACAGCGGCCCCGCGAGACGGCGCCCGCGCCCCTGCCTTCTCCGGTACCGGCTCCGCGGCCAAGGGCGTCAGGGGCCAGCCCGCCGGGTCCCCGCCGCGCTCTTTGTCCTGGCCGCGCGCGGGCGGACGCGTGCGCCCCCCGGGTGAAGGGAGGCGCGGAGAGAGCGCGCGGGAGCGCGCGGGAACAGCTCGCGCCCGCCCCTCCGCCAGGCAAGCAGCGAGCGAGCACGCGCGCCGCCGCCGCGCCCTCCCCTCCCCCCGCGCTCGCCTCGGAACTTGCTGACTGCGCGGCCGGGAGGAGCCGAGCCGGGCGGCGGCAGCGGGAGGCCACAGTGCGCGGGGGTCTCCCGCGTCCCCTACGCCTCGCCGGGAGCTCGCGCCCTCGCCCAGCCGAGCTCCCACCCCCCACTTTTTTCCGAAGGCGCTGGGCGGCGCCACCCTCCGGCCGGAGCCCGGCACTGCACAACCCCCTCCGACTTTCAATGTTCCACACTCCCCGGCCAGAGCCTCCTCGGCTTCTTTTTTTCCCTCCCCCCCCTTTCCCCCCCCCAGCTGCCTCCATTTCCTTAAGGAAGGGTTTTTTTCTCTCTCCCTCCCCCACATCGTAGCGGCGCGCGAGCGGGCCGGGCGGGCGGCCGAGGTAAGGCGGCGGGGCCGGGGGGCCGCGTGGGGGGCGGCCGGGGCGGCGGCGGCGGTGGGGGA